>NC_137978.1:26590801-27179574 GCF_963924665.1 Micromys minutus | reverse complement strand
CTAATTCAGTGTTAGTTGCTATAACCACTTTGAAGAAGAGAGAGAGAGAGAGAGAGAGAGAGAGAGAGAGAGAGAGAGAGAGAGAGCAATTTATTAGTTGGTAGCTGAAATTATGTTAAGGTAACAAACTCTGAAATCCCAATGCAATGGTAATAAAGGTTTATTTCTTGCTTGCACAAATATAATACAGGTCAATGAATCTCCTGAGCACAGCAACTCACATATCCAATCTCCTTTCTTTCCTGGGGGTGGGGATGGGGGTGTAGGGGACAGACTCAGGGTCTTATGTAGTCCAAGATGGCTCTGACCCAGCAGTATAGCAGAGAATGCCCTTGAACTTCTGATCCTCTTACTCAGCTTCCCAAGATGCTCAGTGCAAATTCCTTTCATTTTATGAGAGAATGATCTTCAACTCATGGACATGGTAGGAGGCAAGGAGAAGAGCAAGATATGTCACTCTAGGGGTAGTGGGACAGCTGGACCTACAGGAATACCAAACATCACTTCTATACACACACTTTCTGTAAGGGCCCAGTTGCATGGTGTGTTAGTCCATTTTATGATTCTATAGCCCAGCGGTTCTCAACTTTCCTAATGCTGTGACCTTTTAATACAGCTCCTTATGTTGTGGTGGCCCTTAGCCGTACAATTACTTTTGCTGCTATTTCATAACTGTAATTTTGCTACTGTTATGAATCCCAATGTAAATATAGGTGTTTTCTGATGGTCTTAGGTGAACCCTGTGAAGGGGTCAGTTGACCCCCAAAGGGGTTGTGATCCACAGGTTGAGAACTTCTGTAGCAGACCAGCTCATACAAGGTAAGTTACTAGGAAAGTGGGTCTATTTATCACACAGTCCTGGAAGCTGAGAGGTTCGAGACTCCGTGGTCTAAACCGGTAAAGTTGTCATGACGTGCGGATGGCATCGCTGTGAGCGCTGTGCTGGTGAGAGAGGTAGTGCTTGGGAAAGAAGGGGACAAAAGAGTTGACCCAATTTATAACAGCCAGCTTTTGTGAGAACTAATCCATCTTTGCAGGAACTAATCCAGTCTTACAAGGAAATATTATCCCCTTCAAAGGGTTTGCTTACCAACACGATTACCTCGGCAACCAGACTTCGATGTAAGTTTTGGTGGGAGCCAACCAAAGCACTTCACCACCTTGGGGGTTTAGGCTGGGAAATGCAGTCTTCCCAATGTCCCAGGAAGACGAAACAAGGCCGGTGAGCCTATGGTCACACTGAGTTCTCTATTGCAGGGCAGAGGAACATTGCTTTTGAGTCCAACATCAACTGATAACAAGGGTGGGATTAGGTCAAGATACCCAGACTCCCAGGACAAGAGTTTCTTTGGGTTTCAGGGGAAGGCCAGGCCATCTGGGGTCAGGTCAGCTTCAGTTCAACTGTTTTAGGTTGTCCCAATGGTTCATAGGCCAATCAACCTTCACATGGGGATTTTCTAGTCGTAAACTTTCCATAATCTTTTAATCCCTTGGTACCCAAGTGTTTCCTCTGTGGGTCCAAGGTAGCCTGAGACTTCCTTCCACTTTCTTAGGTCAGGGATCTGGCAGCTGCCGGTCTTGCAAAAACCTTCTGGGGATGAGGCCTTTATAGGACAACCAGATGAAGCCTGTTATGGCATGTAGGTGCTGGTAAACAGCCACTGGTTTCCAAGGTGCTTTTGGATCTGGAGCAAGTAGAAGAGATGGTGTCCCAGTCCCCAAAGGTCAGGTGTCCACAGCAACAGCTCTTCTTCTACCCCCATCACAAAAAGACCCCACCCACCTGGGGACTTGGCCCTGTCGTTTCATCCAGTAGTGGGACAGGATAGGGAGGGTTAACCAGTTTAGGGGACCCAGGGATCAGAACCACCCTGGGAAGACTGAATCACCAGGCAATTTCCTTCATCTCTCTGAACCTCCATTTCCCCATCTTTTAAATGGGTGCAATTATCCTCATTTGTCAGAAGGTCTCCAAGAAAGTACCGTGAGATAACGACTGTAAAGAAGAAAGTGAGCCCGGGGTCTGAGCTGTCAGGAACAGTGTATGGGCTTCTGCTAATGCAAGAAGGTCTACTTTTCGAAGGCAAAGATGATGGAGGCACAGCCCGGGCCAGGGACTTGCTAGGTGAGGGGGCCTTGAGCACAGGGGCTGGGGGTTGGAAGGAAGAAATCACCACAGTGTGGTTATGACTCCTGCAAGACTCCAGGAAGTAAGAAACTCTGTCAGGGATGGAGACCGGCAGGTGGACAGGACCAGTAGCCCTGGGGCAGCTGGAGGTCATAGCATGAGCACCCAGGCAGACCCAAGCGGACACTGGCTTAGAACTGGAGGGATTTTGTGGGAAGCCACCTGGGACAGGAATTCCCTGTCTTCATGGCTCATCTACTCCCAGAGTAACTCTTCTGGGCACGGAGGAGAGCGGCAGGGCTTGGCGTCTGTACTGCACCTCGGTGACAGTTGGTGAGGCAAGGACTTGGGGTCTAAAAGCTTCACTTAAGCTCTGACTTTATCACACACACTCGTTAGGACTTCAGGTAAAGCCCCTTACTTCTCTGTACCTCATTACCCCCGTTCATAACAGGGTCCAAAGACGGTAACACCGGAGCCTGCTGATAGCATTGATTTAGTAAGCTAATATGTTCAAAATGCTTAGACCAGCACTCGGTAGAGTAACTGTGAAAGCATCTGCTACTGTGTTGTTATTTATTACCTAATTACATTCTCACAACCACCCTGTGAGGCTCAGTTAATGCTTTCATTTCAAGAGCCCAGCTTTGGGCTTACCATATTGGATCTATGACCTGAGTGTGAATCCGTCCCCAGCTGTGTGGTCTGGGGAGAGTTGCTGTCCCTTGCTGAGCTTGGTCTCCAGGTCTGGCAAATGAGGTTGTTGTCATGAACCACTGCAGTAGTATAGGGAAGGCTTTCGGGCCGCCCAGTGGGACACTACTGGTAAGTCACAACAGGGCAGTGAAGGTTTGGCCAGGGTCTGACCTGAGACCTAGTTCTGTCAGGCTGCCTCTCTGGACCCTGGCTTCCCCATCTGTACGGCACGAAACCGAGAAGGTTGCTGGATGAACCCTCAGGGCAGAGGACACAGCATGTGTCTGGGAGCAGGATCAGAAAGATGCCCCCTCCCTCCCACACACACACACAAAAGAAGGAAACAGGCTGGGCAGTGGTGGTGCACACCTTTAATTCCATCACTAGAGAGGCAGAGGCAGGCAGATCTCTGAGTTCAAGGCTAGCCTGGTCTACAGAGTGAATTCCAGGACAGCCAGGCTACACAGAAAACCCTGACTCAAGGGGGAAAAAAATCAAACAACATTTTTTTTTTTTTTGTTCCTGTGGCCAGGTCTGGACAGTACCGGATGCTCTTCCTGGAGCCCAGTCCCTTACTGAAGCTTCACCGTGTGATGCATTTTTGTTCTCTGCACATTAACTGTGACCCTAGGCCAGTCTCTCAATCTCTCCCAGCTTTGCTGGCGTCATCTTTGTCACCTCATGACCTGGAGAAAGTACCTACCATGTATAGGAATGATTAGCACTGATTGAGCAAGCGCTGAGCCGGACTCTTTGGAATTTAAGTTAACTGCCTCCTTAGCCAGTTAAGGATGGAAAATGTTTTGTTTTTTTTCAAGTCTTGATTTTTTTTTTTATTCTGACTCTGTGTTTGTGCCTTCAACACTTTCACAACGATTTTTCTGAAGCCTGCTTGATTCTGTCATGGACACGCTTGGCACACGTGGAAGCTGGAACCACCTCGGGTGGCTATGGGTCATAAACAGGAAAAACACAGAGCAGTAGCAGGCCACCATACCTCTTGGAAAATGTTTTTAGAGTCATAGTACGGGGCAAATGATACAATAAAGAAATCAGAGCTAGGCACCTGTTAAATACTATCTAACCTTCGTGGTACCTCAAAGTTTGTGAGGCACCAAGACCCCTTCATGACCCTTGGAAAAAAGGAGACAGTGATCAGGTAATATGCATATATGTATATATATATATATACATATATATATATCCATAACCATCTATTCACTTGTCAGCGCAGGCCCTATCCAATGACCAAAGCCCCTGGAATAGAAGGCTGGGGGCTCTTAGCATGACTTCAGTAGAGAGCCCATTGCATGCCAGTCAGTAGGGTGAAATTGTTACCTGACTGTAATGGGAAACAATGAGATTAGATCCTCTCATTTTTTGAAGAAAAGTTGGCAATCTGGATCTTTGTATGAAATCTGTTTCTCCCTTGAATGTCTGCAGCCAACCGGATTAAAACAACTGACTCCTGTGCTGGCTGCATCCTGCGGAGCAATGTTTGAGGCCTCTGGAGCCAACTGAAGCCTAGACCCACAAGGCTATTGGGTGGCTGAGCCTGGATTCAGAGTTACATCCTGAGAGCAGCAGGAGGACCAGGACGGGCAGAGCTTGCTACAGGGACATCTGTGGATTGGGACTGTCTCCTTAGACACACAGGCTGAAAGGGACAGAGTTTTACAGGGGGAAGCCCAGGTGGTGGGACTGGGAAGCAACTCCAGCAGCTTCATAAATGAGATGTCCCGCCCACACTTCCTGTCTGGACACCTGTGCTGAGTCCCCAAGAGCAGGCTGAGGACAGCCTTGGGGAACTGCAGGAATTCTTGCTCCTCTGAGTAATTCTGATCCAGGTATCTTCCCAGTAGCTTGATGTTCTCAGCCACAAGGGCAGAGCTGGACCTCAGTGACAAAAGCCCAACACATCACCACATAACAGACTTGATCCTATCCTTCAATTGCACAAAGAACCAAAGCTAGTTGGTCTCTCTAGGCCTCAGCTTTTCCATCTGTGTTTCAGGGCTGATGGTCACCCCAGCTGCTACCCCAACCCTCAAGAATAAAGTGGCAGCCTATGGTTCTGCCCAAGAGGAGGTTCAGCTTCTGAAGGTGAACTAGAGCCTGGACCAAGTCTGCCCCTCAGTTAGAGCCTTACTACAAAATGAGACAGAGGAATTGTCAGGTGTCTGAAGAACAGGAGGACAACCTGCTTCTTCCTTTGTGCTGACCCTGGGTTCCCATGGCTCTGCTGCCTGATTCCTTATGCTTGTCCTATAAATTGGGGATAAAAATATCACCTTGTTAATTGCCTATAAGACAAATCTATTTCTGAGGCTGAGAAAATGGCTTGGTTAGTAAAGTCCTTATGAAAGCCCAAGGGCCTGAGTTCAATCCCCAGTGTGTACTTGAAAGACAGACATGGCCAGCAGGATTCCCTGTAATCTTAGCACCAGGGAAGTGGAGTTAGAAGGATCCCTGAAACCTGCTGGACAGTAACTCGGGCCAAATTGGTGAGCTCCAGGTTTAGTGAGAGATACTGTTTCAAAATCAAGATAGTTACCAAAGATCACACACACACACACACACACACACACACACAGAGAGAGAGACTGAACCTCCCAGGCCCTCCCCATAAGATTAATGCATTTTGACACTTAAGTGGCTGACAGTGATGAGCACATGGTTCTAACTTTCTGCTATAAAATGGAAAGCCGCTGTCCCCAGGATCTTAGTAAGACAGGGCGAGGCTTGGATGTCCAGCCCCCATGTGCTCAGAGCAGCTCTTTCAGGTGAAGCTTTTTGTTAGCAGATGGGCAGCCTGGGGCTTCTCAGGAAGAAACTGAGTCCATCTTGACCCTGTCCCAAGGTCATGCCTACAGCATCGGAATGCCTGCCTCCCTGCCTCCCTGCCTCCCTGCTTCCCCGCCTCCCCGCCTCCCTGCCTCCCTGCCTCCCTGCCTCCCTGCCTCCCTGCCTCCCTGCCTCCATGCATCCTGACTCCCTGATGCACTCTGATTCTACTCTGGCTCCTGAAGTCATTCCTCCCACTCAGGAGAGTCTCCTGAGCCTAGAAAGCACTTCGGCTTCCCTTTAAAGTATGCTATGGCTCCATCATTCTCCAATCCTTGATCCGGCATTCTAGACCTTTCTCAGTCTAGACCTTGCTCCATCCCGCTCCCCCCAACTTCATCTGAGGACCACACTGGGCCCCCCAGCCTCCAGCTGATCTTTGCAGGATCTTTCCCTCCCCAAAGCCTTTGCACCTGCTGTGTGCTCTTCCTTGCATTCTTTTTGCGTTTAATGCTTGAGGCCACTTGCACGTGGCACAGTGCCACAGGCAAAGATAAGAAAGCAGTCATAACACACACATTCCCCTCACAGGGCGATGCTTCCAGAGGGGAAACCAGAAGACAAACAAATGAGTGAGTTGGAGTGAGTCAGGTGGCATGGGGGGACATCACACACAGCAGGAGGTGGAGACCAGAAGCTTTGTAAGTCTGAGGATATAGGTCAGTAGTAGAATGTCTGTTTGGAATGTACTAGGCGCTAGGTTCTGGCCCCTGTAGGGAAAAAAATTTTTTTTCTACATGATTATATAGTTTCTACTATCTAGTTCAAGGTTGCAATTCATGATTAGTTTCAAACTTAGAGGGTTTCTTCGGCCTCTATATTTCAAGTTCTGAATTACAGACACCTTGCCCAGCTCGGGAATTTTGGAGCAACTGGGAAGCTTGTGTGTCTGGGAGACAAGGGGCTGAATCCAGTGCTGATTTTGATGGATAGGTACTGTTTGAAGTGTGAGAACATTGATGGGGTTTTCAAGGGAGCCAGGAAAGCTATTCATTCCTGACCAGAGAGCGTCAGTGGGTAGGAGGCAGCCTTACCCAAGGCTGAGCCTTGAACCCAGACTCGTGGCCTGTATACCTCACAGCCAAGAACTCTTTATGGGGGAGAGATAAACTCCTCATAGCCTAGGCTAGCCTCAAATTTGCTATATAGCTGAGGATAACCCTAAACTCCTGATTTTTCTGCTTCAATCTTCCAAGTGCTAAGACCATTCCTAGCACCAGCAGAAACTATCGACTCTAAGGCAGCAGGCTACAGGCTGCCTTGAGAGTTCACTTCAGGTGACCAAGCAAAGGCTGATGGATAGACTTTAGGG
Organism: Micromys minutus; assembly: GCF_963924665.1. Classification (NCBI taxonomy): domain Eukaryota; kingdom Metazoa; phylum Chordata; class Mammalia; order Rodentia; family Muridae; genus Micromys; species Micromys minutus. The sequence goes on along the minus strand of NC_137978.1, from coordinate 27,172,594 downwards.
AGTGAATAGGAAAAGGTGAGGATTCTGGCCTGGACCTTCCAAGAGCCTTGGGAGCTGTTGAGCATTCCTGTGGCTCACTGTAGCCCCTCCCACAATAGTCAAGGAGTGCGGTCTGGAACCCGGGTTACTAGGCTCACTCTGACTTCCTTTCTGTATTTAATTCTATCTGTCACATTGACAGCTTGTAACCAGACCTTTGGGAGCCTCCGACCTGGCCCACCTTGTCTCGACCCGTGCTTAGGTAAATGAGAGGGCCCTGAGAATGGAGTGGCTCGGCTGGTTCTTGGGGCATCACCAGGATGAGAGTCATTCAGAATAGCTCCCTGGCTTTGGGGTCCATGAAAACTCATTGTCCCCAGTTTGCAGGTATAGAAGGTGAGGCTCACAGTCACTCAGCTGCTGGGGGTTTATCTGGAGCCCTATGCGTCACCCCTCCAAGGACCACCTGCAGGCCTCATATTCTCTGGTTCCTACATGGGGACACCAGGCTCCAGAATATGATGTCAAAGTAACCAACTGCTTAGGAATGTGTATACTGAAAGAGAGGTTCTTTGTCATCCTTGGGTCTCTAGTGGGACACACACTTTTCAGTTTTTGTGAAATAAATGCTAATCTAGTTTTGAACAGAAATTTTAAAAAAATTATATCTGTACATTAAAAGAAAAAAATTTCTAGGTGGTCGCCTCTCAGGAATGGAAAGCCAGAGGTCCCTATGGCAGTGGCCACTAAACAAAGGTTGGGAGGAAACTAACACCCCATGTTAGTGTCAGGTCCAAGGCCTAAATGTGGAGCCACCTACCTGCTTGTTTCACCATCATTTTTGTAGCTCTGGGCCCTCTCTGGATGACATCAAGAAACACTGACTGATACAGGCTGTAGGACTTCGGATAAAAATTAAGCAGAGTCTGGGCAGAATCCTAAAGATCCTCTAGGAGGGGACATCAGAGCAGAGGCCAGAGGGGTGAGAAGGAAAGAAAGAGTGGGGTGAGGTGGAGCTTCGAACTCCTAGGAAAGATATCCAGGCTCAGGAAATGTCCAAAGCAAGCGGCTGTGTCTGCAGCAGTCCCCAAGGCTTCCGGCTCCACCCAGGAGTCTGGGCCCCAGAATGTGCCCACCTGGACGCCCTGTCAGTGAGAGGTTTGGGTGGCCTGAAGCCCTGCTGAAAGCAGGCAGCCCTACCCTCACGGCAGAGCAGTGGGTCTCAACCTGTGGGTTGTGACCCCTTCTGGGGGGGTCACATATCAGATTTCTGCATATCGGATACTTACATTGCATTCATAACCATAGCAACATTACAGTTACAAAGTAGCAACAAAATTATTTTATGGCTGGGGTGGGGTCACCCCAACATGAGGAATTGTATTAAAGGGTGGCAGCATTAGGAAGGTTGCCACTGATTTTCACACTGTGTGGTGCTGGTAACTACCAGGGGTGCACGGGAGATTGGGGAAGTTTGCAGATGAGCATCTTATCTTCATGGTGATATATTCATTTTAAAATGAGTTTATTAGCACACCAAACCTGGTATTACTGCCAAGGACTCTTGGGGGAAAGGCTTTGTTTATCTCAATGCGAAATTGAATGTGTTCACACTCAGGCAACATCAGTAATTGGAGGAGGCTGTCAGTTAGGGGTTCATCTTTCTTGTTTTTAGCATCTCTATATAATCCAGATACTTAGAGCATGACATGGTTGGGGGAAAGAAAATTGTCCAGTGTGGGGGAAGGAAGCCAGGGCTGGCCTTGTGCATGTTGAGCAAGCACCCTGCTGCTGAGCCACACCATGGTTTGAACTCTCTTTAAAAACAGCCCATCCTTTGTTCTCTTCTTGGTAGCGGAACACAGCAGTCAGAAGTGCAGACTTTGGAGCCCTCTGCTTTGTTAAGGATTCTGCCAGTGCCTTGAACCATTTCCTCAACCTGCCTTAAAGTCTGCCTCCGAACAGGAGACAGGGACAATACTTACTATCTTACCTGCCAGAGGCTGTGATCCCAGGAGTCCTCGGATCCTGAGTGAACTACAGCTGTGCTAGGGTTGGCACGGTCCTTAGAGAGCTCCTGGCAGCGTCACAGGGCAGCTGCAGGAAACCCTGAATTGTGAAGGGGTCCATCTACTGCCTCCTCTTTTACAGATGTAATTACCTTTATTATTGTCATGTGCGGTGTATGTGCATATCAGTGTGTTCATATGAGTTCATGTGTTCACATGTATGTACCTATGTGCATATAAAGGTCAGATGTGCAAACAAGATGCCTTCCTCTATCAACTTCCACCTTATTTTCTGAGACAGGTCTTGCTGAAACAGGTGTTTACCCACTACAGATGTGTAGCTCCTTGTTGTTTGAGACAGGGTCTCATGAAGTACCTTGGCTGGCCTGTGATTCACTATACAAACCAGGTTGGCTTCAAACACATACCAATCTGCCTGCCTCTGCCTCCCAGTGCTCAGATTAAAGGTGTGAGCTACCAGTCTCTGTGCTCAACTTTGTTTGTTTGTTCGTTTGTTTGTTCATTTGTTTGTTTAGAAACTGGGTTTCTCTGTGTAACCCTGGGTGCTTTAGAACTAGCTCTGTAGAACAGGCTGGCCTAGAACTCCCAGAGATCCAGTTGTTTCTACATCCTAAGTGCTAAGATGAAAGGTGTGCACACCACTGCCAGTGCCCTGCTTTCTAACGTAGGTGCTGAAGATCTGAACCGAGGTCCTCATGCTTTCAAAGAAAGCATTTTATCTGCTGGGCTTTCTCCACAGCCCCTTCTACTCCTCTTTGCCTAGACACATACACTTAGGTGAGCATACACATGTGCACACACACATGTGCACACACACACACACATACACACACTAGCCTACTCTGTACTCCGTGCTGACTACATCTTGGTGAATTAGGTTTATCACTGTGGGTATTGAGCTGCTAATTTTTTATTTCAATGTAAAAAAATTAATAACAACACTCTGGTTTTGTGCTCATTTTTAAGATTAAAGTCTACTTGAGGTGACTCATGCTGGGTTTTCCTATGCAAAATGTGGCATCCTTTTAGAATAAAATTTTAAGAAGCAAATCCTAATGGGAAGAAGTTAGGAGGATGATTATGATCAAAATACATTCTATAGAATTCTCAAAGACTTAATCAAAATAACATACTAAAAAGAACTGTCATCATATCTCTGTAAACTTCAAACTATTTAAAAGAAGAAAGTTTATTTTTTAAATTCAGGCTTGAGGGTTTTTGTTTTTGCTGTTGTTTGTTTGTTTGCTTGTTTTTTTAAGGAGCTTTTTAACAAAATAGCAAGTTGATTAAAAGACAGTATTAACCTAATGTCAGAGTTGGAGATTAGCAGGCAGATGTGCAGAGTCTGGCATGACCTTGGTACGGTGGAATGACATGGTTTCTGCCCTTGGAGGAGACCAGTAGGCGTGGGCCTCCACCGTGGTGATGGCTGCTGTGGACATAAGGCTTGTTATTATTATGTAGAATACTGTATATTTCATGTTCCTCCAAGGAACGTCCCCCCTATTGACCTTAAAGACTAGATGAGTCCTGAAGGTGAAGGTGTGGATATGATCCGGCAAAATGGTAAATGCTGGGACCTTCAGGACAGCCCATAAGGCTGTGGAAAAGAACTCTAAAAACACGAGTTTGAAAATAAATAATTCCTCAACTATGCAAAAATATAAGGATGCAATATGAATTGTATAAGGAGCTTCAGAGATGTAAAGGAACTATGAGGCAGCTTGTCAGAGAGATACAAAGACAGACAGATACAAATGCAGATTCCTGAGTTCAAGGCCAGCTTGGTACAGAGTGAGTTTAGGTTCTGTCATGTCTAGGGCAGAGCCCCCAGCTACTGTCTGTGCTTCGTGGGATAATCTAGAGAGAACCTGGAATAAATAAATAATTGACATATAAATTAAAAACTGGGCATTTAGTCTGCATAAGAAGAGCTAGCAGAAAGTGATAACACTTTATTTTTTAGAATTTTTTCTAATAGGATTTTTGACCAAGTATAAGTTTGAGAACTAACACAGCTCTTTCAGAATGTTTTCTGGTTTTCTGAGTTTGATCGAAAAACACAAGAATTACTTTTAGAATTTTTTTTTTTTTTTTTTTTTTTTTTTTTTTTTTTTTTTTTTTTTAAAAACAGGATTTCTGACTTGGTTGTAACTTTCAAGAATTTTTTTTTTTTTTTTTTAAATAGCAGCTTTTCTGACTTTGGTCAGAAAACCCATGAGCTATCCAGAGAGCTTTCAGAATTTTTTTTACTAGCTGAGAGAGCTACCTCAACCAGAGAGAGCTGTCTCGGGCAGAAAGCGTTATAGAATAGCAAGAAAAAGCTGTCCAGAGCCAAGCAGAACACAGAAAAGCAGTCTGAAAAGCTGTCTTGAGCCAAGTATAGAGAGCCAACTAGGGAGCCATCTTGTAACCCACGTTTGAAGCTCCCAAATCCCTGACCTAGCCGAGGCTGCTCCTTGGCACAGAAAAGCCGAATCCTGCTCTGCTGGGTCTGTTTCCTCCCAACCTTCACCAGGGGTTCACAGAATGCCTCAGTAGGCAGGAGGGAAGGAGGAATTATGGATGACAGGCCCAGAGCTCTTTGCAGCTGGTTCTAACCTCCAAAAATTTTCCAAACCTCCCCCACAGCCTCCACGGCCTCTTCCAGCCTCCCCCACAGACTCCTCTCTTCTCCCTAGTGCCTAGCTTTCTACAATCCTCACCTAACAATTACACACACACCAGCCACACATTCGCCCTCAGCTTCTCCAGCCTCCTACAGCCTCTGAGCTTCCCACTGCTGCATCCCGAGGACAGAGAAATGAAAGGGTGTCTAGTCCCACAGCTGATGCCATAGAACAATGGTCCTCATCCTCCCTAATGCTGCAACCCTTTAATATAGTTCCTCATGCCGTGGTGACCCCAATCATAAAACAATGTTTGTTGCTACTTTATAATTATAATCTTGCTACTGTTATGAATCATAATATAAATACGTTTTGGACATGAACGTTTGCCAGCGGAGTCTGACCCATGGGTTGAGAACCGCAAAAATAAAGGCTAAGCAGATTGGTGGGAAGAACCTGTCAGGCAGAGGCTCCTACACATATATACACAACCATGTGCCTCCCTGATCCCCCCCCACCTACCCCCCACAGTGTCTGCTTCTTCTTCTCCTCATCTGTCCTCTGCCACCATTCAAGAGAAGGGGAAGAAAGCAAGCAGTGTCAGCCAGCACCTTGGCTTTCTGGTCAAACTGTAACTTCTTCCCCTTTCTAAAAGAGGACAAAGTTTCTCCTACGGCCAAGGGTGGGCGCCTCACTCCACTGTTTCCAGCTCAGCCACTGTGAGGTCACTTTTGGTCCTGCCACAAGCTGTTGCTGAAAGCAGGTGTGCTGTCTGGTATGCAGGGTCACTGGAATCTGCCATTCTGTCTCTCCTCTGTCCGAAGGGATAGACAGGAGCCTGAAGTCTGGGGAGGGACCAGCTACTCCAAGGCCACACCAGTTAGTGGCAAGTACGACAGGGCCTAATTGTCCAGGACATGGAGCAGGAGGTCTTTTCTCTGGAACCAGCCTGTTTTCTAGGTCTGAGTAGCCTCCTGGGAGGCAGGAGGATCCTGATCAAGGCCTCTGTTTGCCTAATTTTCTAGCCTAATTAAACACCTGCAAATCTATTTGCTACCTAAGATACAGGAGGAGCCCTATGGGAGTATTGGAGGGGGAAAAAACAACCATTCAGCTTTGAGAAATAAACAGCCCTGCAGGAGTACAGGCAAATACTTCCAATGTCCTAGCATTTCAGCTCCCATCTGCCTCTTCCCAACCAGACAGTTGATACCTCTTGTTCTTAAAGAGACTTCTAAAGCACCTTCATATTCTCCTTCCCCCAAGGCTTCCCTCGGCCCAAGAGGGGATGCCTGATGCCAGCCCTTGCTTATGTGGGTCAGCCGTATGGCCAGGGGGTGCCTGCTCAGCCTCTCTGGGCCCTGTCTTTCTTGCCTATGTAAAGCAACCTGGATCTCCTCTCCTCATCCCACCAGTGAAGAAATGAGAGAGCACCTTTCCTAGCAGGCTCCAGCCACATGAAACTTCCTGTCACTCCCAGAAGGTACGACAGGATGGGGACACTGGCCATTAGGGGACATGGCAAAGGCAATCGGTTTAAGACAAGAAGCATTTACAAGCCAGCGATCCTTCTGATCTCACTGGGTCTGTTGCAGCTGAGTGAGTGAAGATTTCCCTTCTGTGACAGATAGATTACGAAACTGGCTTCAGCCCCAACCCCAGCCTGCCCCATGCAACGTAGCCTCCCAGTTCCCCCTCCTCAGGAGGGGGCCGTTTCAACCCGTTCATCTGGGCTGGCCCAGCAGAATAAGCGCCTCCCCTTCAAAGGCCCTGCACGCAGCTGCTTGCAGTCTGGGGCACTGTGTAGCTGTTAGAGATGACCTGGGCCAGGCTGCTGGAGGCTGAAAGCCTTGTGGAGGGGACCCAGCTGTCCCTGACAGCCAGGGCAGCCAGCTCTGCACCTGCCTAAGATGGAAGGCTTTCCTGGGACGCCAGCCCTTTAGTTCCATAACCAAGACAGTCCCAGGTAAACTAAGATGGCTGATCTCTCTACAGCTGACTCCAGTGGAGGAGCAAACCCTACTGGGGTCAGAACTGCCTCGCTGGCCCGTATGTTTGCCATGTTAAACCAACTTCAGTGTTTTGGAATGTTGTTACATATCAAGATTTTCACTGACACATCGTTCCATCTTTCTGTGAGTACTGTGAGTGACTGTCCTCTGAGCCAAAAACCTGCCATGTTGAAGCATCTGTCTGTGCCCCCCACCTTATGAAAGACTATCGCCACTGGGCTGGCTGATGGTTTAACCCCTTACCCCACTTTCTCTATCCAACAACTCCCTGTAACTGGAAACTCTGGAGGAGCTGGAGTATCTGTAGAGGATTTGTCTATGTGGCCACAGGGGAGCCCTCTGGGTATGGCTTTCCAGGTGCAGCTGGTGGGGAGCAGTGACCCCTCACCTATATTCAGTAAGGAACTCTAATAAGCTCATTGGTTCCCAGAGCGACCTTTGGTGAAACTGTGCCATGGTTTGTCACCGGGATCTTCTTCACTCCCCTGGAAAAGGGTTCTATCAACAGTGAAGAACTCAGAATTGCTATCCGTGGCTGTGCAGACCGTGCCCGGAGTGACTGCAGGAGCAGCAGACACAGAGCCCGTGTTCTAAATGACACTGCTCAGAGTTGTGTGGGACAGAAGCCCACTCAAACTGTCCAAGGCACTTGGTCAAGTGTCACCCTCTCTCTGTAGCCCTTGTTGACTCCCCTGGACTGACTTTATTAACGGAAAGGAGTCTTCTGTACTGAGAGGCACACAGTCTGGCATAGTTCAAAGGCCCTGCCAAGTTCACCCTGGGCAAGTCAATTTGACTGGAAATTTACAGTGATGCTATCTGCTTCTGTGGCTGTGAGGAGAGTGGCTAGACAGGGCCAGGCGACAGTGTGCACTGGCACCACACACCCTGAGAAAGAAAACAGTGCATGCATCCCCCATGCCTTGCCGTCCTCCTTCCTGCATCCCCACCCATGCCAAGTCCTCCCTCACACACTCCTCATGCCATTCTAGGTCACCACTCCTGCATCCCCCATCCTTCTCACTCCCCCATGCCTCACTGGGGGCTCCCTCCTGTGTTCCACACAGCACACCCTCCATCCCTGCGCCCACTCTGATACCTCCCTTTGCTTGATGCAGCCACTCCCGCCCTGGTCTCCTTGTTCTACGGATGCTCAGAAACCCATGCAAATACCGGGCAAGTGTGGAGCCCTCTTGGATCTCAGCATATGGGAGGCAGGGATGAGAGATTCCTAAAGCAAGTCAACTAGCTAGACTAACCAAATCAGTGAGCTCTGGGTTCCAGAGAGAGAACATGCCAAATACACAAGGAGGAGAAGGAGGTCGACTTATGCATCCTCACTTCCATGTATCCACATGCATGTAAGTACATGTAAGCACAAACACACACACACACACACACACACACACACACACATGCACACATGCACACACACACACCCCCACTCATGCATGCACGCACACACACATACACACACATGCATACAGACACATACACTTAAACACACACACTACCGTGGTAATCAGGACACAGAGTGGCTCCATCATCACTAAGAAGCTTCTTTTTAAAATATGCTTTAAAATTTTTGGAATAGCTAGTACATAAACTTTGCAAAACAACAACAACAACAACAACAAAAAGCATGTTTAGTTGCACAAAAGTTGCTTCCATCCCTGATCATGCCTCCTATATAATTTGTAGAAATTTCTGTCATTGTTGTTTGGTTTGGGACCCTTATGTAACCCAGGTTGGTCTTGAACTCATGATTCTCCTGTCTCAGCTTCCGCAGTGCTGGAATCACAAATGTACACCACGACCAGATAATCTGTAGTTACTTGAACAGCCTTGTAGGGAGAGTGTATGAATGTGTAAGCACACATGTATAGCTCTGACCTAGTTTGTTAGTTTTTATCAACTTCATAAGTGGTCAACCTATTTACTGGGCACAGTGTGAAATTCCAATACCCTGACTTTTTGCTACTGGAACAAGATCTTGTTCTTGTTTTTGTACTCAATGTATTTTGGAGAACTTTAGTGCTAAGTGACAGTTCTATCCTTCTTGGTGTACTGAGCTAAACGCTTGAAGTGTATTTGCTCATCTGATCCTCAGTTTTGATGCAGGAGAGATGGCTCAGAAGTTAAGACCTCTGGATGCACTTCCAGTGGACGTAGGTTCAATTCCCAGTGCCCATATGGTAGTCCACAACCATCTGTAATTCCAATTCTAGGGAATCTCATGCCCTCTCCTGGCCGCCTCAGGCACTGCACAGACATGGCATGCCGGCACATGCAGGTAAAACATCCATAGAAGTAAACATAAATAATAAATGAATGAATGAATGAATGAATGAATGAATGAATAAAATTAGTGTCTTGGCCTGGAGTGGGTTGGTGCAAGCCTTTAATCAAAGCACTCGGGAGGCAGGGGTACACAGATTTCTGTGAGTTCTAGGCCAGCCTGCCTTACAGTCCAAGTTCTAGGGCAGCTGGGCCTCTGTAGCGAGACCCTGCCTTTAAAACAATGGTAATTGTCAGTCTGCGGTTGGCACTACTAATATTCTGACTATTGCTGCTGCTCTCGCTGTTACTGTTTTTATCATGGCAACCCCATTTGGGAACTGTGACAGTGGAAGAAAGGAAATCAGCGGACTACTACAAACAATACAATCACCCCAGGAAGGATTCAGGTATCGGGCTCCAGAATGTGAATTCTCAGGGATTCCCCCTAAACCACTTCAGCATACATCTGGCAATCTCGAGGAACCCCATTACAGTTAGACAGGGCCATTCATTTGACTAGCCTACGCTTCATGGCCGTTATCTGCCACCTCGAACAAGTCTACGCAGGGCACCTCTGTCATTTGTCTTTCTGGACATGTGGGATGTATCTGTTGAATTAATTCCTAGAAGCCGAATGCCTGGGTCACAGGGTGAGGGCGATTTTATATTTGATAGATACGACTGGATTGCCTTCCAAGAGTCCATCAATTTCTATTTCCATCAACAGGGTGGGAGAGAGCAGTCTGTTTGCCCAGCATGGGAGCTGGCCAAGCACCGAAATCAGAGCCATCTAATCAGGGGAACTGTAACACATTCCTGGTGGCCTTTCTCTTCCTGTAACTGAGCACGGACATCTTTTTGTGTGTTTACAAGCCATTTGCATGTATTTTCCGCAAGCCACCTGTCCATGTCCTGTGTCCACTCATCTCTCGGGTTACTAATTTTGAAAAAAGAAGTGGTCACTTTTTACACACTCATTTGTCCATTTTTCCTCATTTATTCAACCCCTCGCTCACATGACATGTGGCTGATTTTAGTGTTTAGTATTTATGGTTCCTGGTCTGCGTCATTTAAAAATGATTATGGATCTGCATGATGCTCAGGAGTGTGCACATGTCACTACACATGTGTGAGACCTCTTCCCTTTTCACACTTAACTCAGGTGCTGAGATGGGGCTCAGGCTCACAGACATCTTGTCAGCTGGGTTTACGTTGTTTTGAGAAAGGGCTTTGTGTCCTACACTCAGGGCAACAGAGAATCAGTTACCCACATTTGCCTCAGCACCCAAGGGGTTCATTTAGCACTTTTAAATTCCTGGTCCACCCCAAATCAATGTTGGTGCTAAAAGTGGCATGCAGGTCCTTTGTAGATTTGTGTGTGTGTGTGTGTGTGTGTGTGTGTGTGTGAAGATGGAAGGTCGCCTTTGTGGATTTTGTTCTCTCCTTCTAACAGGTCATGAGACTTAGGGATCAAGTGCTTGTCATCAGGTTCGTACTGTCTGGTAATAAGCACCTTCATCCACTGAGCCCACTCACTGGTCCCTGGTTTGCCTTTTTCCACTCACCTCAAAACCATTATTAAACAATCTACTCAGCTACTCATTTGCAATAAAACTCATTGTCATCTGTGTTCTGCCTAATTCTGAATTCATCATATTTAAGCACCATTCCTTTTTTATTTATTGTGGAATAATATGTGTATGCCAAATGCATGTATTTCTAGGTGTTCAGTGGGATAAGGTGGGTAATTATATGTCCCTGTCCATGTTCAACTCAGCATACAGAGCATAGCTTTCATCCCTCCCCAGCCGGGCTCCCCTCAGTCACCTCATGGGTAGCAGCTTTCAGGTTTTTCCCCTAATATATATGTTTTGCTTTTTCTAATAGAGCTTTGCCCAGGTCAGTATCAAGAGCTTATTTGTGTAATCACTGCAGAGTTTCATCATAGGTACATCCCATCATAGGTACATCCCATCATAGGTACATCCCATCACAGGTACATCCCATCATGGGTCCATCCCATCACAGGTACATCCCATCATAGGTACATCCCATCATGGGTACATCCCATCACAGGTACATCCCATCACGGGTACATCCCATCACAGGTACATCCCATCATAGGTACATCCCATCACAGATACATCCCATCACAGGTACATCCCATCATAGGTACATCCCATCATAGGTACATCCCATCACAGGTACATCCCATCACGGGTCCATCCCATCATAGGTACATCCCATCACAGGTACATCCCATCATAGGTACATCCCATCACGGGTCCATCCCATCACGGGTACATCCCATCACAGGTACATCCCATCATAGGTACATCCCATCACGGGTCCATCCCATCACGGGTACATCCCATCATGGGTACATCCCATCATGGGTACATCCCATCATAGGTACATCCCATCACGGGTCCATCCCATCATGGGTACATCCCATCATGGGTACATCTCATCATGGGTACATCCCATCACAGGTACATCCCATCACGGGTCCATCCCATCATAGGTACATCCCATCACGGGTACATCCCATCACAGGTACATCCCATCATAGGTACATCCCATCACAGGTACATCCCATCACAGGTACATCCCATCATAGGTACATCCCATCATAGGTACATCCCATCACAGGTACATCCCATCACGGGTCCATCCCATCATAGGTACATCCCATCACAGGTACATCCCATCATAGGTACATCCCATCACGGGTCCATCCCATCACGGGTACATCCCATCACAGGTACATCCCATCATGGGTACATCCCATCATAGGTACATCCCATCATGGGTACATCCCATCATGGGTACATCCCATCATGGGTACATCCCATCATAGGTACATCCCATCACAGGTACATTCTATCACAGATACATCCCATCACAGGTACATCCCATCATAGGTACATCCCATCACAGGTACATCCCATCACAGGTACATCCCATCATAGGTACATCCCATCACAGGTACATCCCATCATAGGTACATCCCATCACAGGTACATCCCATCATAGGTACATCCCATCATAGGTACATTCCATCATGGCTACATCCCACCATTTGTCTAGGGTATCTCCTGCCTGCAAACACTCCAACTGATTCCACCTGGGAAAACAATTAGCAGCATTCATATACAAATCCCTTTACAGACATTTGCTTCTTCATTTCTCATGGTTGAGATTGCCAGTCTAGGGGTAGGTGGGTGTCCGTTTTATGAGAGATTCTCAGTGCTGATGCTATAGGAGGAGCAAAGCTTGCATCCATATACTAAGACCCTGAGTTCAGTCCCATGCACTAGAAACAGAGGAAGCCAAGCACCATCAGATTATAAAAGCAAAAAACAAACAAAAAACAAAACAGAACCAAAAACTGAGCATGCCTTTAATCCCCGCATAGGGAGGCAGGGGAAGGTGGATCTCTGTAAGTTTGAGGCCAGCCTGGCCTACAAATGATTTCAGGATGGCCAGGGGTGTTAAACAGAGAAACCCTGTCTTGAAATAAAACAAAACAAAACCAAAAATAGTTGTACAGTTTTATATTCCATTAAAAATGTGTAAGAAATTCAGTTACACTTACTTATACCTTGCTAATATTTGATGTTTTCTTTCTTTTTTTTTTTTTTTTTTTTTTTTTTTGAGCGTCTCTACAACAGCGGTCCTCAACCTTCCTGATGCTGTGACCTTTAACACAGTTCCTCACATTGTGGTGACCCTCAGCTGTAAGATCATTTCCATCGCTACTTCTTGCTACCATTATGAATTGTAATGTAAACTTCTGCATTTCCAATAGTCTTAGGCCACCCCAGGTTGAGACCCGCTGCACTGCACTATTTTGGCTGTGCCGGTAGTCACTCTGTAGACCGGGATCAAACATGAGATCTGCCAGCCCCAGCCACCCGAAGGCTGAGATTAAAGGTGTGTGCTAGCATACCCTGCCTATGGTTGGAATTTGCAGTCCTGTTGTTTCTAACTGTTCTGATATGTGTGGTTTGTCGAGATCAGAGGATGACTCACAGCTCTTGTGGTGCGTACTTCCCTCGGCAAGTGTCTGCTCAAATCTGGGGTGTCTGCTCAAATCTGGGGTGTCTGCTCAAATCTGAGGTGTCTGCTCAAAGCTGGGGTGTCTGCTCAAATCTGGGGCCTGTTTTAAATCTGATGAGCTTTTAAGAAAAGAATAGAATTATAGGCATTCTTATATTCCTGATTTATTTCCTACCAACCTGGAGCCTGCCTATTCATCTTCCCAATGAGGTCTTAAAAAAAAAAAAAACCTGTAATTCTCACTTGTATAATGTCAATAAAAATCATAGCGATCTCAAGCGCTTATGTCACACGAGGAGTGATCGCTGCTCCTTACTTGGCTGCTCAGGCAGTTTGTCCTGGAAGAGGTAAGAGTGTCTCTCCTGCAATCCCAGCTCTCGGCGTCGGATGTGGAAGGATCAGTATTCATTGCCATCCTGAGCGTCATAGCCAGCTCTTGGTCAACCTGCACCACGTGAGACTACGTCTTTTAAAAAGGGAAGGGGTAAAACTTTTTTTTTTAAGTTTGTCTTATTCTTTGGCAATTTCATATATGCGTGCTGTGTGCCTTGATCTCTGCCCTCACTTCCTGAAAATGAACCTTTCACGATGGGTTGAGTTTTCTAGTCTAGAGGCAAGAAGACTTCTAAGATATAGAAAGAGTTTATTAAAAAATGTAAGACAGAGCTGGGGAAATGGCTCATCGTGTATATGTGCTTACTATGAGGACTGAGTTCAAATCCCCAGAGCTTCTGCAAAAGCCACTGTGATCGAGACACTCCTCTGAGAAGGTGAGAGGCAGAAAAGGAGCAGCAACCTGGGAGATGGCTTCCGGCCTGGCCTGTGCTGCGGGAACAAAGAAGATTGACACCTGTAATTGTGCTCTGGCTACACACCATAACACACGTGCACTAGCATTTATGCCCACACTCACTTGTGTGCATGCACACACATATGTACAAACAAAGGATCGTGTAAATAGATGTTAGGCATATCGATGGCATATATATATACAGTGGTTTATTCTGCACCTGCTGTGGCTCCACTGAAGCCCCAAAACAAAACTCTGTCCTTCTGATACTAGAGCCTACGTTTCTCGGGTAATTCAAACATGTGCTCACCCACACGATCAGGTGGAATGAAAGGATGGCCCACCTCCTCTCTCTGATCAGCAGGCTGGGCTTCATCGCACGGCTTTCTGTATCTTCAGGGGACAGGAACTCACAGGATGACAGAAAGAATTTAGGAGTTGAAGCGGAAACCAGATGAAAAACTATGAAAGCGATTACACCGGCCATTTCTGCACTGAGCAGGAGGCTGAACTCAATAAACTCTAAAGTGCCTTCAATTTCTCAGACCAAACCTTACATCTGGGCTGGGGACAGTAGTTTGGCGTGTGAATAGCTGTTCAAATTGGTGTGCCTCTGGGGAGCCAATCCATCACTAGTGGATCTGAGACGTTTTTCTCGCTTACGGTTATTTCATGTGCAAAAAAGTTCGTGCGTGCCTCAAAGCCGCCCAAAGCATTCTGCTGTGCGTGACTATCCTCCGAGGACAGCAACCACTGTCTTGGGGGTTCAGCTGCACCCCTTTCCATAAAAGGTCACCCCATCTGGGGTTGTGACTGCTTACAGCCCTCAATGGAAGGGTGAGAGGTGGGTCAGACACATCTTACCACTGGGGGAGTGAGACTGTGCCTTAACTGCACATGGTCTGGGAGCGGGACAAAAATATGGACGCCAGGGAAGCTAACAGAGGGAGGTTTGGTCTATGGAAGTATGAAACAATCCTGATACATGTTGCGGAAATTTCCCAGTGGCCTTTTGGAGGGGATCTCTCTAAGGGACCCCTGTAAGTAGCCCCTCACCTATGCTCTGTAAGGAAGCCAATGGGCTCACTGGTTCCCCAGAGTGAGCTTTGGTAGAATTTTGCCTTGGTTTGTCACTGGGACCTTAGGTGGAGGAGTGGACATTATTTATGTGCCCCTTATCCCAGGAAAAGAGTCTAAGCAATTAAAAAAAAAACCTTTATGACTGTTGGTTTTCATTTAGGTTCATGATCTGGACTAACTCAACATTTGTGTTTGGAGGGAGGTAAGAGATAGATTTACTATTTCCTCCTATGGGTAGTTAATTGTTTCAATGCATTCATCTAAAATGATCACGCCCGATGAGGGGTCTTGGTTGAAACTCATTTGATGAATGGGTTTCTGGTTTGAACCTGGTCTTTCCCTTCATTTCCCATCTTCATGCTTTCAAACCACACTGTCTAGTCAGTCGGGGCCAGTTCCTCAAGCTGGTTCTTTAGCTGAAGATTGTTTTAGCTGCCACAGACTCTCAAGTTCTCATAAATCATAGAGGTTTTATTTTCAGTTTTGAGACTGTTTCCTCATGTAGCCCAGGCTGACCTTGAACTTGATCCTCCTGCCTCTTGTCTACTTCATAAAAATCTTCTGGGATTAATTTCTTGCTAATTTTACATTTAGTGTGGGGGTGTGCTCACCAAGGCATGAATGTGAACATTGATGGTCAACTTGGGGGTATTAGTTCTCTTCTTCCATCTTGAGGGCTCTAGGGATCAAATGCAGGTCTTCAGATTTGGCAGAAATCACCCTTATCCACCGAGCCATCTCCTCGTCCCCTGCTGGGGTTGTGTTGAAGCCCTGGGTCATTTGGGACGTAGACATCCTGACTGTGCATGCTCCAACACATCATACATGGTTACAATTGCATAGACTGTCAATTTCTGTTAGCCATAGTCTGTAGTTTTTAGATAACACAGAACCTTCTTAGATATCCTTTTAGTATTCTGTTTTCTGATAAGCATGTGCATGACACTTAAACTTTTCATTGTAAGTTTTGCTTTTATAGCACAGCAAAGCACAACTGATTTTTATAAACCCACCTCCTATTCTACAACTGAATTTACTTATTAATTCAGTAAATACTTTGAAGGTTCTACAGAGCTCTCTACTGAAACCATGACATTTGTAAAGCTCAGCGTTTTAACTTATTTTCTACTACATTTATATTGCTTTTCTTGCCTTCAAGTGACACCAGAATTTCCATTTCAGTATGAAATAGAAACGGTGAGAATGGACATTCCTGCCCCATTATTGAAGTGTATAGAATGACATTGGCTGTAGGCCTTTTTGTAGATGCTTGTTACTACACTGAGAAAGGGGACACCCACACCTAGTTTTATCATGAATATGTTTTCAGCTTTCTCAGATGATTTTTCTACACCTATAGAAGAAACTGTAGGCTTTCTCCTCTCTTTAGAAACAAGGAATTGCATTAATTACCAATGTGAAGCTAACCTTGCCTTTCGGAAACAATCCCAGTTGACTGTGGGGTGCTGTGCTGTTACAGCCACTGTAGGATGCCCTGAGGATCCCCTGTCCCCACCTCCGAGACACCAGGATTACAGATGCCCACCTGGAGTTCACATGGGTGGTAGAGACCTGACCTTCAAGTCTTGCTTTCGTGACTGAGGGGGTCTCCCTAGTCCTTCCTTGGCTATGGAAGAAGCTGTTGGTTTTCTCATGACAGAGTGCTTCAGCTCATTACCTCTGTCCCTTAAGCATGCAGATTGGCTCAGTCACATGAGAGAATAACCAGCCAAGGGAGTGTGGGTGGAAGTGACGGGTTTTGCTTCTAGATGCACAAGATGCTTAGGATTCAACTAAGAGTCATGGCTTAGCCTCTAACTGTGGTAGGTATGGGCTTACACTTGCTCATTTGTGTGAAGTGTACCTGTGTGTGCACAGAGGTCAGAGAACAACTTTTTGTAGTTTGTCTTTCTACCATATGAGTCCCAGGGATCTACTTCAGGTTGTCAGACTTGGCGGCAATGCGCCTTTCATTTGTGAGGATGAGTCATCTCGAAAGCCCAAGCAGTAGTTTAAAGAAAGCTTAAAGTTTATAGCTGTTCCTTCCTCCTCCTCCTCCTCCTTTTGCCATGTGGTATATTTGTGTCTGTGTGCCCATACTGCAGTTGTGGAGGCCAGAGGAAGTCATTTGATATCTTCCTCTATAGTCCTGTGTCTCAGTCCCTTGACACAGGGTTTCCCACTGAACCTTGACCCTGAGGTTTCTCCAGCTGGGCTAGTTGGCCATACCAGGCATTTCAAGTGGGTGTTGGGATCCAAACTCAATTCTTCCTGCTTGCTCAGCAACTGTTCTTACCCACTGGGTGAGTTCTCTCCCTCCCTCTCTCTTTCTCCCTCTCTCTCCTGATTCTCCTGCCTCTGCTTCCAGAGTTATAGACATGCTCTACCACGTACATCTAGCTCTAACTAATCTTATATTTATTTAGCTGTGTGTGCACGCGCACTTTTGGGAATAGATTTTCTCCGTTCTATCAAGTAGCTCTGGGGTTGATCACACCAGCCTTCTAATTCTTAAGGCGGAATCTTAATTCTTAAGGCGGAATCCTGTGATTTTGTTTCACTCTAAGTCCCGAAAATCGTCCCCAGCTGTGTTGTGGTGAGGCTGCCATACACAGTGCTGGGAGCCAAGATCCCACGGGCAGACTTGAGGAGCTGGGCTTACCCCGGACACAGTGTAGCCGTAGGTAGGCCCCTTCCCAACTCAAAGGTTGTTCCCACTTCAGTTAGTCAAGGGGGCAGTTGGATGCTAAGATTTAAGACTCAGGGCAGGGTTGGGGGTTTGGCATGGGAGCTTAATTTTTGTTCTTCCTCCTCAGATTCCTGAGTTTCCTTGGAGCTGACAGTGTGGAATCCCATGAAATGTGGCCAGTGTGGTCGGGCTGTCTCTGCACATGCCTGTTCATATTGTCCTGAACCTCCATCCTGCTGAGGATACTCAGCGCCTTGCCCTGCCTCTCCCACAGATTTCCCACAGAAAGCAAGCTCTTCCAAGGCTCTGTGCTTCTCGACCTTCCTAACGCTGTGACCTCTTGATACAGTCCCTTCTGTGGTGGAGACTCCCAACCATAAAAGTCCTTCATTGCTACTTCATAACTGTAATTTTGCTACTGTTATGAATCGGAAGGTTAATATCCGATATGCAGGATAGGTGATATGAGACCCCCTTTGGGGTCATTCAAACTCCCAAACAGGGTCAAGACCTGTGGGTGGAGAACCAACTCCAGGCTCTACCTCAGTCTCAACACCACTCCCAGAAGACTTTAGAGCTGCTGGCAAGTGGCCCCTTCCTGAACTTTCAAGAATTGTTTATCCTCACACAGACCTGCTGCTCTGTTGGGATAGCCTCTGCCAAAGGAAACTGTCGATCAGGCATGGGAGCCAGAAGTCTGGACATTAATCTAGATTCTCTGTGTCTTTCTCTGTGTGTCTGTCTCTGTGTGTCTGTCTCTGTCTCTGTCTCTCTCTCCCCCACCCAGTCTCCCAGCTGCACTGAGTGAGCTGTCCTCTGGCTTCTAGCTAGGATTTGCCTATGGGAAGAGAAACCTCCATCTGGAGTCAAGGGAAACACTGGGGTTGGGTATTGGCTGCCTAGGCCCCTCCCTATCAGGCTGGTGACTGGTCCCTCTGTGTTGGTTCAGGGGATTTGTATCCCTAGGGCTGGGAATGGTGGCTGTCCAGAGAGCCTCACAACCAGATTGTCCCTTCTTGTCTGTCATGCACTGTGAGCAGCTCTTTTGTTACTCTCCTCTGATGTCACACACACACACACACACACACATGTGTACACACACGTGCACATACACACACGTGCACATTCACACATGATGGAGCAATGCCATGTGCTTCTTTACAGCAAAACCCCATCAGAGCTGCCAATGCAGCCTCCTAAGTCGTGTCCTGCCCTGTCTCTGTTTGTTCCGGGACACTGAACACAGGAGACACAGAAGACCTATCTGGTCTCCTGTTCACCTTGGTTTCCCAGATCACACCTCACCAGCAGCTGCTTCCTTCAAATGCAGATCTTCAGGACATCATGAATATTTAAAACGTTTCATCACAAAAGCAATACTTGCTTATTGTGCAAAATGTCAGAAGCTCTAAAGGGAAAAGTAGAAATTGCTGTCTTCCTCTGCTCCCTCTTTGGAGACACCACAGCTAATGATTACTGCAGTCCTGCCACATGCTTTCGTGCATGCGTGTTGGATCTAAGTGTATGTCTCAGCCAGAAGCTCAGCTGTCCACGAACAGGTTTTACAGTCCTGTCTCTCAGTCTCATTAGCATATACCATTGTATAGATACTGTATGCTATGGCCTTCTCATAGCCATATGCAATGGGCTTTGATCACACTCATCCCCCATTTGCCCTCATTATGCCCTTTCTCATCCCCATTGCTTCCCCTTCCCCCCAAATAATCTGCCTGATACTTAACAACTTTAATGAACAAGCTCTAGAGACATGTGGTGGCACATGCCTTTGATCCCAGCACTCAGGAGGCAGAGGCAGGCAGATCTCTGTGAGTTGAAGTCCAGCCTGGTCTACAGAGTGAGTTCCAGGACAGCCAGGGCTACATAGATAAACAGTGTGTGTGTGTGTGTGTGTGTGTGTGTGTGTGTGTCTGTCTGTCTGTCTGTCTGTCTGTCTCTGTCTCTGTTTCCTTGTGTGTGTGTCTGTCTCTCTGTCTCTGACTCTGTCTCCTCGTGTGTGTGTGTGTGTGTGTCTGTCTGTCTGTTTGTTTCTGTCTCCTCATGTGTGTGTGTGTGTCTGTCTGTCTGTCTGTCGTCTGTCTATTTGTATGTGTCTTTCTGAGTCTGGCTTTATTCATTTATTACGATCTCCAGCTCTATTAATTTTTATGTAAATGATGTAATTTCACCTTTTTAAAAATGAATGAATAATACTCCACCGTGGGAGGGACAGGATGTCTTGATCTGCTCACCCATTGGCTCCTAGGCAGATTCTATGACATTGACACTGGACAGTGCTGCAGTAACCACAGACGAACAGGAATCTCTGAGCCATGCCGACTTGGCTCCCCCAGATTTAGTCTCAGGAGTCAGGTGGCTGCTGAGTACTTTGTGATGTGACTCTGCTACTGTTTCCTGCCCTGATGTCCTACCAATGAACAATGTTTGGTTGATTCACACTTTTGGTGACTTCCCATGGGGTTGCCAAAGGCTTTCTTGCCTGGGCGTCACAATGCCTGGGAATGGTCATTTCAACAGCAGTGACTTGCTGTGTCAAAGGACTTGTGCATTTAGAATCTATTGAATGTGTCAAATTGTTCCCCTCAACATGGTTCTATATCTCCATCAGGAAGAACACAGGGGCGTCTATCTGCGCATATTGGTACCGAATTTTAGGAAAAAAGACCCACTAGGCTAATGTCAGCTTAACGAGGTAGCATACTGTATCCTGTTCTCAAGTGCCCACTGCACAAGCAATTTCTCCGAGAAGAGAGAAGAGAGTGTGGGGTGGGGAAGGACCCACACTGTGACCTCATAGAAGCTCAATAAATGCCATCCCAACCACTAGATCAAGGTCAGTGACAACTCACGGTGACACGACACCCTTGTCATAAAGGTGGGGACCGCTGTAAGTAAGACTCATGCAGCCAGCTATGGCAGCACAACCTTTGATCCTGGCACTCTGGGGGTAGAGGCAGGTTCAAGGCTAGCCTGGTCTACAGAGTGAGTTCCAGGACAGCCAGGGCTACACAGAGAAACAATGTCTCCAAACCAAACCAAATCAACCAACCAAACAAACAAAAGAATTACTCTTGCCTGGTGTGAAGGCAGAGGCCAGAGGATCTTTGTGAGTTTGAGGACAGCCTGGTTTATATGGTGAGTTTTAGGCCAGCTGAGACTACATAATGAGTTTTTTTCTTAAAAAAAATAATAATAAAATTTAAAACTGCCTCTGTGGTCTCCTTCCTAATACTGCACATGAGAAAGCAGATGGTCCTTCCAGCAAATAAACATTCCACAAACACCAGCCACAGACTCTTATCTGTCAAAGTGATCCAAGATGAGGCCTGTCAGGAGGCTGTCAAGACCAGAGAACAGCCTAAGGCTTCACAGAATGTTGGATCCCTGACGGAATACCAGAGAAAGGACTTTAGATTACAAACTAACACAGTCTGAATGAAGCATTGACTTTAGTTAATAATGTGTCAACACTGGTTCATTAGTTGTAGCAAATGTCCCCAAGCCAAGGTCAAGAGGGAAGCTGGGGAGTGAGTTCTGTTGACTGTTGTTCAGCTTTGCAGTGGGGTGAGAGAAAGATACACTTAGTACAAGTCCTGCATCGAATGCAACCTAGTGTTAATGCTGGACCACCAAAGAAAACTACACCCTCAACCAGCCCAGAGACTGTGAGGGGGTTTTGGCATCTAATCACATCCCCAGAAAACCCCACTTGGGTCCCCCGTATCATACAGCCATTTGCTTGAAGTATGGTATCCCCTAAGTCACAGGAACCACTCGGTGGTCTGCCATAACTGGGGCTGTGCATTAGAGGATTTGGCCAGGAGCTGGCTAGTGTGGGCATTCCGAGACTGCAGAAGGTGGGCAGGGCTGTGCGGGGATGTCCTGGGCATTCAATATAGTTTTAATTTTTTTAAAGAATTATTTATTTTATTTTATATGAATACACTGTAGCTGTCTTCGGAGACACCAGAAGAGGATGTCGGATCCCATGACAGATGTCCATGTGGTTGCTGGGGTTTGAACTCAGGGCCTCTGAAAGAGCTCTCAACCGCTGAGCCATCTCTCCAGCCCCTATAGTTTTAATTTAACAGTTGTCAGTATAATGATGGGTTTATCAAGGCATGGTACTATTGTAAGTTGAAACTCATGTAAACTACCTTCTTGAATTTTCTGAACATTTAAAACAATTCTGTGATATAAAGCAAATGCCCCCCCCAACAAAACCAACACCAAAATCCCCACAGAACAGCAACAATAGCAACAAAATTAAATGAAAATAATTATCACCAATTTAGGAGAAACCTCTTTCTGGTGTCTGGTGGCCTCTGATCTGCCTGACCAAGACCTCTGATCTAGCTCCAAGTGGCCTGCTTCCGATCTTCCCCCCACTCCCGTGGCTTCCTATCTGTCCTGACCCCTGTCCACTTGTATCTTTGTTTCCTCTAGAACCTTGGACTCTCATCATATCTCAACGCTTCCCCCAAGACTATTGTAAGCCTTGTTCTTCCCCTTGGCCCGATCCTCCCTGCCCTCCTAACGCCTTTTATTCAAGGTGAAAACCCTAGGGAAAGGGCCCCCTCGGAACTCCCCCTCCTCGGGCAGGCAGAGCTGTGCACAGTGTCTGGGATCTTGGGAAGTGGGCTTCTGAAGGAGATGGTGTGAGCTCCCATGGCTGTTGACATAAGCCTCTGCAAGCCACATAACTTGAAACATACTGTTGTAGGGCTTGGGCCAGACACCATGATATGACCGTGGCGCCTGGTTCCCTCCAGAAACTTGGGGAAGAGATGCCTTCTTTGCCTCTGCTAGTTTTGGGTAGATGCCAGCTTCCTTGGCTCATGGCTATATCACTCCAGTTTTCTCCACGAGAATGTCTCTCACTTATGGTCCCTAAGTCCGGTGAGCTGTGTCATCTTATATAAATGAGAGACAGGCCATCTTTCCAAGTAAGGTGGCTCCAGAGGCCATCCATGCTCTTACCTCGCAGGCTTGCTGCTTTCCAGCGGGCTGAGCCTCTCTCCTCCTTGGGGTAGAAACTAGAGTATTGACCGTAGGAGGATCTGTTCATGACCATCTTGGGATGGCTGTGTGGCTGGAAGCAGGGTCCCTGTCAGGGTTAGGTTGTCTGCTGCAGACCTTGGGATGATGGACTTCCATGTAGAATGTGTATAATAAAGATCATGCCTGGGGAAAAGTGGGGAGGAAGCAGAATTAGGAGGAAACCGGAATGCAGTCAGTCTGACAGAGCTTGTCTGCCATCCCACTGTGGATGGAAATGCTTGGGTCTTTGCTCCTGACTGCGAATCAGCCTCTGGGGAACTGAGTTGGAACGCCTTGACTCTTAGGTCAGTGGGTTAAATGCAAAGCCATGTGCTACCCAGCTTTACCCACTGGGGACAGGAGTGCCAGGATTTAAGCCCAGGTGTGCTAAATGCTCAGGCGTGAGTCCTTGATGAGCTGCTGTTGGCTCACACCCCGCCCTGATCATCGTTGCACAGGACCCTGTTCACCTGCCTCACAGCCCCTCCCCTTATCTGTTTTCTTAGGACCCCAACAGGAGTACCTGTCTTCCCTTACCACTGTGCTCGAGAACATGGCTCCAGGCACTCTAGGGACTCACAATTCACCAAGCACCACCCTAACCATCTCTGCCCCATGTCCGGGTGTTCCCAGGCCTGGAATGCCCTGCTTTCTTATTTATTAGTAATAAATAAATTAGACATGCATCTAAAGTGGTTGTGTGTTTATGGCAAGTTCTGCGTCAGCTTGACACAAGCTAGAGTTCCTTGGGAAGAGGTAACATCAGATGAGAAAAATGCTCCCACCAGCTGTCCTGTGGGCAAGCCTGTGGTACATTTTCTGAATTGATGGTTGATTGGAGAGGGTCCAGCTCACTGTAGGTGGTGCCGCCTCTGGGCTGGTGGTGCTGGGTTCTATAAGAAAGCAGGCTGAGCAAGGCAGAAGGTGCAAGCCAGTAGGCAGCACCCCTCCATGGCCTCTGCATCAGCTCCTGCCTCCAGGGTCCTGCCGTGACTTCCCTCAGGAGTGGACAGTGCTATGGAACTGGAAGCCAAAGCATACCCTTCTCTCCCCAAGATGCTTTTGGTCAGTGTTGTATCATACCATAAAGCCCAAGGACAACGGCATAGTGTTTCCTTTTACCCACGCATAGCCACCCTGTGTACTTTAAATGACCTCTCGATTACTCAGGTAAC
This sequence comes from Micromys minutus, assembly GCF_963924665.1. Taxonomy (NCBI): domain Eukaryota; kingdom Metazoa; phylum Chordata; class Mammalia; order Rodentia; family Muridae; genus Micromys; species Micromys minutus. The sequence continues at coordinate 27,148,830 of NC_137978.1, read as the reverse complement.
ATCATACTAGAATTTAAATGGTTGTTCTGTGAAGTACTCGAGGAATAAGGGCAAGGGGGGAATCTGTGCATGTTAAGGAGATGTGGTTCTTTCTTTTTCTTCTGACTGTTTTTGAGCCACAGCTAACAGTATTTATTCAGCATCTCTTTTGTAAATGAACTATCAAAACCACTCCGCACAGCAGATGGCCTGAGGAGTGAGGTTGATAGCTCGTGGCCTGGCCCGGGGCGGGCTTTGTGGACTCATTGCTTCCTTCTTTTGGTCTTTCAGTTGGAAGCCGAGAGGTTCTGGTCAAGTTCCTTATGCAGCTCCAGACCCCCACATTTACCCTTATGATTGCTCACAAGCTGCCGGGAACACAGAAAGCAGGGGTGTGATGTAGACCTGCCCTTACCTTCGGACAGAGGCTGTCACTGCCACTGTCAGCTCAGAGCCCCAACCTTGCTCCCAGTGGCCTCTCCTCCTCCCACTGTCTCACCCACAGGCTTGCCTGGGGTTCAGCTTCTCCCAAGTCTACTTTGTGTCCTGAACAGAGCTCCCCTGTCCAGAAAGCCTGGCCAACTCTAGTCTCTGCAGTCTTGGCTAGAATCTCCAGTGATGCATCTAAAGGTGGCCAGGTCAGTCTGATAGCCTGGCTCCTCATTTCTTCATTGGAACAACCCTGGCCCCATAGGCTGCCACATGGACTAAAAGAGACCCTGGCACTCCACTGAGTGTTAGCTACAACTTCTTCACCTATGTCCCACTGGGTTTTGGGAGGGGCAGAACAGGGACTCGATCTTCACTGACAGTAGGACAACTGAGGTATAGGAAAAAGCAGTTTCCTAAGACAGAATATATGTCAGTTCTATACCCAGCTCTTTCATGTCTTCAGCTTGCAAAGCACCCAATGCTAGGGCTCTTTCCCGCAAGGACCTGTGGGACTCACATTCACTTCCTATTTGGAGCCCAGGTGGCAGCCCTAAGGCTGTGGTCAGGCGTACAAAGCCTGCCTGCTAGCAGATGCTTCCGGTTTAAAGCTCTAGAATAGCAGGCAGTGGCTCAGAGAGGCCAGGGCACCCATCCAGGGCCGCGTAGCTGTTATACAGAAGCCAGGCCTTCACCTACTTGGCTTAAACCATTTGCTCCATATTGTCTCCCAAAGATCCCACATTTAAAGGATGAACAGAGCCCACCCAATTAGGTACCCACTTGTCTTTGGTACTTTCCGAAAGAAATGTAAGTCTCAGAGGCCTGTTCCCGGGCTAACAATCCTTCCTCCCACCCTCATCCCTACCCAAGGTCACTGAGGCCTGCCCACCCTCCCGGCTGGTGGCTGTTCTGCTACTTAAATGGTTACACAAAAGGGGCCTTGGTGTCAGTAAGTGTTGCTTGCTGATTATGGGAGCAGAAACACAATCTTGCAGACAGGGCTCTGCTCTGGTAGGGAGGTGTGTAATGTAGACCAGAGCACACATTGTCACCAGCCACTTAGATTTCAAACACTTCTTAGGAAATCTTGCTCATGAGGGAAAGCACGGGAGAAAGACCAGAGGAAACTCTCTCAGCAGCAGTTACTGGGTGGGGACTGTGCTCACACAGCCTCAGATGGGTGTGCCAAGGTTTCCACCTTTTCAGAGACTGGAGGACCCATGTGGCCTCAGAGCCATGCAAGCAGGGGTGACAGGAACTGCTGGGAACTCATTGGCCCTTAGAGACACCTCACCTGCTCCGCTGTCACACACAAGGAAGACCTGGCCCCCAGAACACCCAGCTTTTTTCTTCCTTTGCCCCTAGTGTTTCTTCCAGCAGCAGTTACCCCCCTCCCAAGGTCCACCATTCTCCACAGGGTGCCCCCCAACACTCCCTCTACCCGACTCCTACCAATCCCTGCCCCAATTTTTAGGGGAGTGGTTATTGTTTAAGCTTAGCAGACTTCCGGAATGGGATTCCCTGCTGTTCACTAAATACCATGGCTTCCCTTATTCTTCAAGCCAGGGTCAGTAGCAGCTGACCTGAGCCATATCTCCTGGTGTAAGTCATAGAGATTTCCCCTCCACTCCCTGCTGAGGCCTGTGCAGAGGAGATTGGGAGGGAACACCTCGAGGGAGCAGGAGCTGGAGCACCAGCTTCCCATCCCCCACCATGTCTATTAGCCTGGGGTTTCATCTTGGCCTCCCAGAAAGTCACTTCAATAATTTATATGGAAGTTATCACAAACCCACTTCTGTCATGATGGGAAGCCTGAGAGAGAAGGAATCCCGGCCAGAATGCCAAGTAGGATGGGCAGCCTCACCTGGCTGGGGAGGGGGTTGGGCTGGGCTGCCAGTTTTTTTCTGCTGATGCTCACCTATAAAACTGGAAAAGGATAGCTACACAGGACCAGGAACCGTGGGAGCATGGCTCTGCTCTACTGTGGGAGCACTGCTCTGCACTGTGGGAGCACGGCTCCGCACTGTGGGAGCACAGCTCCGCACTGTGGGAGCACTGCTCCGCACTGTGGGAGCACTGCTCTGCACTGTGGGAGCACTGCTCGGCACTGTGGGAGCACGGCTCCGCACTGTGGGAGCACGGCTCCGCACTGTGGGAGCACGGCTCCGCACTGTGGGAGCACTGCTCCGCACTGTGGGAGCACGGCTCCGCACTGTGGGAGCACTGCTCCGCACTGTGGGAGCACTGCTCGGCACTGTGGGAGCACTGCTCGGCACTGTGGGAGCACTGCTCTGCACTGTGGGAGCACGGCTCTGCACTGTGGGAGCACGGCTCTGCACTGTGGGAGCACTGCTCTGCACTGTGGGAGCACGGCTCTGCACTGTGGGAGCATGGCTCTGCACTGTGGGAGCACTGCTCTGCACTGTGGGAGCACTGCTCTGCACTGTGGGAGCACGGCTCTGCACTGTGGGAGCACTGCTCTGCACTGTGGGAGCACGGCTCTGCACTGTGGGAGCACGGCTCTGCACTGTGGGAGCACGGCTCGGCACTGTGGGAGCACGGCTCGGCACTGTGGGAGCACGGCTCGGCACTGTGGGAGCACGGCTCTACACTCTGAGCTGCAGTAAAACTCTGCTGAGGGTTGGCATAGAGAGCTGCCAGGTCTGCTCACTTCCAACCTTCCTCTTCCCCTTCCTCCTCTCCTCCCTCTATTCTTTCCTCCCTCCTGTCCTCCCTTTCTTTCACAATGTGGGGCACAGGTGTGACACTACTGGCCTAGCAGGGAGCAAGACAGGCCCTGTCCTCACGGGGTTTAGAGCTTTGAATGGGTCCTCAATGGTAACTTAGGAAGTAAGAGAATATATTGAGAAACTCAAAACAGGGAGGTTTAGGTAGAGGGAGCTGAATGGGGAGGCCACCTCAGCTGCAGACCAGGAGGGAAGGCCATCTGGGAACAACTGGGGACAGAGAGAGGTAGGGACAAAAGTGACAGGGGGAATGGCTACTTCTGAGAGAGAGGTCGTGGTGGCAGAGCACTTGGTGTGCTTTTCTATGTTGCTGTGATGGCAGATATTTTGAAAGGTCTGAGGTGGGGGAGGGGTGCCTGCCCTGTCTGGTGTGGATGACTGGTTGATGAATGGATGGGAGAGCGGAGCCGGTAGCAGCGCGCATGCGCGCCGGCACGCATACCTGGCTCCCGTCGTGCGGATATGGTGTTACTGTTATCTCGCTGTGATGAGCACTGTTGGGCTAAATCTTTGTGTAGCCTCCTCCATTATTATCACAGCTTTTGCTCCCTCTAGAAGCAGGAATGATTAAGAGTCTTTGGACTTGCCACAGGTCTTAGTATCACAGAGACAGCAGGAGGGGGTGGCGGCCATACACTCTTTAGTCAGAAAGCCGCGGTGCCCAGAGTGAGGAGAGGCGCCTCTCCGCAGACAGGTGAGTCTGGGTCACTGCTCCCGGCTAATCTCTTTATAGAAAGTTTTAGTGTGTGTTTCTGTGCACACCCGAGCACATGGGCCTATCACAGTGCACTGGTGAGGTGGAAAGGCAGCTTTCAAGAACTGTCTACTTGCAGGTGTGGGTTTCGGGGACTGAGCTGAAGTCATCAGTCTTGCACGGTAAACATGCTTTAAGAGCTGAGTAATCTTGACAGCCCAAGGGTCTTCATTCTTCACCGGGGCCTGGGAATTGGCTGCTCTAGAGGGTCTCATTTTGAGATGCCAACCCTATACTGATGTCCCTGTGAGATAGCTCTCTGCAATCGGGACTCCTCTGTCATCCGCCTTAGCCCTATCCCTCAGTCACTCCTTGTCTTTGTGCCCATTTTCTCTCTGGGCCCTTGTCACTCAAGACCTGGAACCCTAGCAGGTGAGGGGCTGGATACCAGCTTAGGGTGAGACCCCTCTTCCACTAGAAACCTGGTGCTTTCCCCTCCGGCAAAGGGCAAGCTAGATGCACTAGCCCCAGGAGGCTTTCTTCCCTACTTTCTCCTGCCGCTGAAGCCAGGCATGGAGCAGGTGCTAAGACCTTGGAAAAGTGGAGGCCGCACGGGTAGGCACTTCAGAGCTGGGCCAGCGCATAGCACCCACACCCAGGGTAGGTCCAGAATGAATGGCCAAGGTCTGCAGTCCAGCTCTAGACCCCTTAGTAAGTCTGCGAGCCTGTTTGCCCATGAAATGGGAACAATGACCCGGCTTATTCCCTCGTAGAACTGAGGTGAGGATAAGAACAAATGAGTATCGTGTGGTTATCAAAAAGAGCTAAGGGTTTAAAACACATGTGCCCGGTGCTAAGAGCTACTGAAGCAATCTTTACAAAACACACAGCATGGAGCTGCTAGTCAGATGGGGTTTGATAAAGGCAAGTGGATGAATGAACTGAATATCCCCTGTGGCTGGGGACAAGTGGTCCAGGCCTTGGGCTCCATAGGCAGGATGTGCTGCAGCCTGGTTGATGTGGAATATCACGTGTGCATACAGCCTGGGGCTGCTGTAAGATGTGCTATTATTGTGTTCACCTGTTCCCTATAGTGATTTGCTTTCCACAGACAACTGACCACGTCTGATGGTAGTTGGGCCTCAAGCTTGCAGCCTGCATGTAGCTAAGGGGGAACAGCGCTCATGGGCAGGCCCTCACACCCTCTGATCAAATATTTAGGTCCTCAGAGTCTACCTGCATTATTAACGAAGTGGACCAAAAGCCCTGGCTGCGGCCAGTCGAGGGCTGGGGCTTCAATAATGAACAAGGGCCTCACCTGCCAGGAGAAACACCAGTTAGTCATTCTAGCCCATGAGCAGGACAAAGACACCACGGGGGGGGGGGACCTAAGAAGTCCCCAGGGTCCCCTGCCTTTCATTCCTACACTTGTTAACATCATAGTCATAGCATGGAGCTGGTGACAGGCATTAGGAGACTTTTCTTTTTCTTGATTAGTTTCTTTTGAAACAAGGACTATATAGCCCAGGCTATCCTGGAACTAAGTAACCAGGAATGACCTCAAACTCCTCATTCTCTTGTCTCTGTTTCCCATTGCTTAAATACAGGCTTTACAAGTGTGTGATGCTGTATCCAGCTTTCTTATTAGATAGGACTTTGGTTTCCTTCCTTTTGATTTTGTTTGTTTGCTTGGTTGGTTTGTGTTTTTTTCTGTGGGTCTGGACAGTGTTCCCAGGGCCTGAGTAGGCTCAGTGAACGTGGGCTACATTCCAAGCTCTAGGAGACATTTAAAACACGCACGTGCACGCACGCACGCACACACACACACACACACACACACACACACACACACAAAATCGAATCTCTGGGATATTCCTTTCTAGAAATGTAGGTGGAGAAATAATCAGAATGTGGGAGGTGGGAAGCTTCGTGTTTAAGAGTATTAATTATTCATAGTAATAAGCTGGAAAAATCCCAAATTCTAAACGGCAAGGGATTGGCTAGGAAAATAATAGCATATCGTCTTGGCAAATGTTACATAGTCATTAAAAGTGCTGTTTACAAATAGGTCTCATGGTATTGTCAGAACACAAGTAAATGAGACAGAGCCAGCGGAGAGCCCATGTCCAGCACTGTTTACACTTTTGTTTCTCAGGCCTCTGTCTCCAACAGTGCTATGAAGAGGAACAGCGGAGTACCGGAGATGGCTCAGAGGTTAAGAGCATCTGTGGCTCTTGACAAGGACCTGAACCTGGTCTCCAGCACCCACACTGCCTGTAACTCCAGCTCCAGGGAGTCTGCCTCCACAAGTACCCACACTCACATAGCATGCGCACGCACATAATTAAGTAAATATTAAGAGAAGTAAGATAATATTTGGAGATGGTCTGGGATGATATAGTGAACTTGTGTAAGTCGTAACAAGACACTGGCAGCCACTATTCCAAACCGTTCTTGGTAGACTAAGTGTTACAAATAATTTTCTTCCATCTTTGCTGTTTCTCCTACTTTTTAACGACACGGTAGGTATTTCTACAGCAAAGATAGTTTTTTAAGATTTATTTATTTTTATGTATTTGAATAGATTGTCTCTGTCTTCAGATACCCCAGAAGAGGACATCTGATCCCATTACAGATGGTTGTGAGCCACCACGTGGTTGCTGAGAATTGAACTCAGGACCTCTGGAAGAGCAGCCAGTGCTCTTAACCACTGAGCCGTCTCTCCAGCCCCAGCAAAGATATTTTTAAATGGCCTGTTTTATTTATCTGATAAATGTACCTAGTGGCTGCAGTGTGCCCAGCATTGAGTCACTAAGACCAGCAAAACCCATCTCTGCTTCTGCTGAATCCCAGCAGGGCACACTAACCACGGAGGGCAGGGAGTGGTGTTTAAGAAAGCTGGGGGCATTGCGTTTGGTAATTCGGTGAGATTTCTAGGGAAGGCCTGAGGTGGGAATATGCTCCAGGAATGTGGGGGGGAGGTTGAGTTAGTAGAGAGGTGTTGGACAGCTAGGGCAGCAGGGGCCTGGGGTTTAGGTGTTACATCCAGGGAGCCTGGAATTTCCCTTTGGTTTTGCTTTTACAGTCATTTGTAGCTCTGGTTATCTTGGAACTTGCTATATAGACCAGGCTGGCTTTGAACCTATGATTATCCTCCAACGGCTGCTTCCGGAATGCTGGAATTACAGGCATTTGCCACTGTGCCCATTGGGGGGATGTGTGGTTATTTAGTTTTGTGTCGTTTTGTTTTGTGTCTATCCAAGGTTTGAACAAGTTCATTGTGATTTACTCAGCTGAGAAACAGGCTGGGGGAGGGGGTGGGGGTGGAGAACAAGAAGGAAGAGGGGCTCAGGTCTGGTGGGAGGTGGAGTAAGATACTGAGTGTACCTGAAGATCCGATGGATGGGCAGAGATGAGAGGAGGAGCCAAGGTTTCAGGTGGAAGAGACCCTGTCCTGGCTGATGGACTAGGAGCCGAGGAAGGAAGTGAGTCTATTTAAAAATGAAACAGGCTTAGAGAGAGAATCCTTTGATCTTCAAGGCTCCAGAGGCAACAGGAGTCTGCGGAGAAGTGGCCCGGTGAGGGGTGGGCGTCTGGGAGGGGGTAGTGGGAAGCTAGCCTGGTGAATAATGGAAGAGGCTGAGCTTTGATGATGATGCCGTGCCGGGGAGGGGGTACTCAGGTACCCCCAGAGATGCCCATCCCTTACCTCAGAATCCTGGCCAGGCTGCCTCTGTCTTAGCAGAGTGAGTGTGACAGTCCTGGAGACCCAAAGCCTCCCTCATAGGAATCCATCCAGGAAGGACACCCTGCACAGCTTTTCTTCTAGGTGGCCCTGGACTTCTGCCCCCACATTTTGGGGGACAGAAAGAACAGACTGGAGACAAGAGAAAGGAAGTCCTATCGTAGTAGGTCAGCCTCAACCACTGTTCATGTGCCCACCCACCTCTGTTGCCTGGGACCAGGAGTCTCAAGGCTTTGATGAGACTTGGGAAGGTCTTCCTTGTCTCGAAGAGAGGCCAGTGAAGCCAAGGCAGAGAAAATGTGGGAGGAAGACTGGGCTTCAGGCTTCTGTCTCTCTTTTTGCTCATAGCTCTCCAGTTTCATTCACTCTTCATCTGTGTCCCACCAACCACACATTCACCTGTCTGTGGAGGATTCATGTCACAGTTTACCTGCTCACCCATCAGCTGACCCTGCCTCAACCAACACAACTTGGACACTGACTTTGCTAACTCCTAGCCTAGGGTCTGGTGTGTACTTCTTGCCCGCAGTACAATTCAGCTCTTTACTCTGTAAAACAGAGGTATCCAAACATACCTGCCTTATAGCAGATGTGAGGGGCACTGTGAGACCCGCTGAAGCAAGCAGCCCATTCCAGACTATGACATTTTTCTGCCTGATTCCAGGGCAAGAGAGTCTGTCTATTCTCTGCAGCATCCTGTATCCTTCTGTAAGGGGGTTGTGGGGGGGTGGGGTAGTCCAAGTCAGGGGAAAGCAACAGTGAACACAGACTCAGGGTAGGCCCTGAGGTGCATTTCCCAGGCCAGGGAGGAGTCAGGAATCTATATTGAATTCTATTCTTGGCAGGGAAAGGCCCTTTGTTAGCTGTGGAGTGCACTGCAGGTATGCAGCCTGGTACAGGCATAGTCTGATTGTTATACCTTGTTTGTTTAATACTAGGGTCAACACCACTAGGTGGGGCCATCATGGCTCCTTCAGAGGACAGGAAACCCACATCACAGCTAGCAATAGGCGGCTTCAAGGCCCTTCAGGGCTCCTCTATCACCACTGCCTGCACAGCATGAAGATTGCACCGGAAACTGGATACCACCAATCTCTAGGCTGCGGCTCCCTAGGAACTGCCTCCTGCCGGGTTCCTGAAATGCAGTTTAATGGCTGAGACGCCCTATTGTGAGGCACAGCCACTTGCAACTTCTGACCAAAGATTGTCTTTGCAAGTGCCCATGTGCCCAGTGCCCACGGCTCAGGTGAGCTAGGGAGTCATGACCCTGATCACTTTGGCTATGTGGATGAGCCCAGACTCTTTTCAACACAGGTGCCTGTTAGCAATTTCTCTAGGTTCCGTTCAACAGTTACCTAACAACAGTTTGTGGCTCTGCCTTCCAGGTATGAGACAGGAGCCAGGCACATAAGAAGATCTCTGGTCACCTCTCTCTCCCCTCCCCCACCCCCTTCCCTTCCTCACTCTTTCTGCCCTTCTCTGCCCCCTCCTTTCTCTGCCTCTACCGTCTTTTCAGGTCCCCTTCCCACCCCACCAATAAGCCTTCACGCTAGGCCTGTCACACGGCTTGATTGTTTAGGGGACACCTTGGCCAGGCCACATCACACTGCCACACTGACACAGAGCCTCTGCTGGCACGGCCCAGCATAGTGAAACTTCTGATTCCCCAGTCAGTCCACCCCAACTGCCATATGTGCTGCACCCAGTAAAAGCATGATCGGCCTTGCATGATAACCTTGAGTTCCAAAGCACGGGTTTCAGCCTAGACACAGGAGAAGGCGGTGGGCAGAGCTAGGGCCAAGCCAGCTGAAAAAAATCTAAGCAGTTTGGGAAAAGGATTTAGGGAAGCTTCTCATGCATATGAGTAGTGGGTTACACAAGAAAGCAGGATTGCTCCTTTTCAGGTAGATATGAAGAAAATGGAATTTGGTCTGGCTCAAATACATGCTGTGATGCTCTTGGTTCCAGAAGTAGACCACATCCCAGCATCTTTCTGCCCACTCATATATCCACCCATCTACCTCCGTCACCCATTAATAGCTCTATTATCTAAGTTAGGTTTCTATTGCTGAGATTAACACTCTGATTTGGTCCACACAGAAAGGTCATGGGGTAGGGCCCTGGGCTACCCTTGTGTACATGTCCCCATGGCAACAAGTCATGTCTTCAGAAAGATTCTTGGCATATTGCTGTGTGAAGTAGTTTTTCAGTTAGTTAGTGTTTATGGGATTGGAGCAAGGCAGGCACAGGGCACTGGAGACAGTGGTGAGCATAGCGAATCACCAGGCACGTATGCTTCCTTAGGTTTATGCCCTACTCCCATAATTCACACCCCACTTTGGTTTGATCAGAAATGAAATACATCCAAGCTGGACCTGTTCTGTGTGTGGGCCTAGCATCTTCTGGCTTATTTATCCTTCCTAATCCTCTGGGAAATTTATGAAGCCTGCCAAAAAAAACCACATGCCACAAACCCCGTGGATCTCTTCAGCAGAGGGCTGTCTCTCCTTCCCTGCCATCAGCAAGAGTTGACTTCTTGGTTGTTCCTGGAGACAGGTTGGAGCTGTTCACAATGAACTCTGAATTGACTCCTCAGTGCCCAACAGCAAAGAGTAGGGAGACAGCTCCCCAAATGACCTTCCTTCATCACCTCAACAAGGTCTGGACTTGGCATACATACCAACTGTAGTTGCCCCCCCCCCATGTCCGTATTTCCTACATTGTAGATTCAATCAACCAACAGGGGAAATTGCATTTGTATTAAACATATACAGATATTTCTCTTGTCATGAATACCTAAACAATACATTGTAACAATAATTTACATAGCATTTACATCAAGTTCAGTATTGTAAGTTGTCTAGAGATGATTTAAAGCATGCGGGAGGTTGTGTGTAGGTTATATGCAAATATTACATCATTTTACACAAGGGATTTAAATATCTGTAGATTTTGGTGTCTGAAAGCAAGAGGCAGTTATACTGACATTGATTCAAAGGCTTAGGGGGAAAGATAAGCTACCTGTGTGATTCATAATGCCTTCCGTGATCATGACAAGGAAATGTATTTCCTATTTGTAACAGGTTCCTTCAAGGGCCTCAAACTCTGGCACTGTGGCTTCCGTGTGCCCCATCCATGTAATGAGGTGACAATGTTTTCCTATTAGTAGACTTGGGGGTTAGACCAGGACAAAGACTTTCTCTGCTCCTCTTGTACTTTGTGTTACTGTTTAGAGCGGGGGTGCTTTAAGAGCTTTCACCCAACTTATCTCTGGGTCCCTGGCAGCCCTCGGAGGTCGTGGTACCAAGTGGTCTTCAGTGGATATTTGTGAATGAATGGATAAATGGTGGGTGTGTGGGCAAATGAATGGATGAAAACTTCCAACCTTATGAGGTATCAGTGAAAATGAGCTCGTCATTTTAAAAGGGGGAACAGGGAAGGGAAGTGGAATGTGGAAGATAAGGTGTTCAGAGTGCTGAGGAGGAGAGAGAGGACAAGAGGCCAGGATATGGAGGGAGGGAGTGTTTGCCTTATCTGGGAGATAAGGCAGGCCAAAGCTTCAGGAAGAGCCAGCAAGCCAGCAAGTGGAGGTGGCCCCCTGGCCTCCCTCTAAGGACACCGGGGGCAGGGCTTAGGCCCTGGTAGTTTGGGTTTTATTTGGCAAAATGACTGCCTCTGTTTCTTCTTCTGTCAGTCTATGTCATGTGCCCTCCTGTGCCAGGCTCAAAGTCAGGACAGCAGTGGTGCACAGAGAGAGGTAAGTGTGAGGGAGATTTGAACAAACAATTCTTCAGGGCATCATCACGCTCAGTACACCAGCACACTCACCTACTTTAAATACAAGCTCATGGCATGCTGTGCCCTGATTTTGTCACTCAGCAGCGTGTTGGAATGTATTCATCTGTGTCATCATTTTAAAGGTGAAAAAGCTTCAGCCTACATGTCCACACCCCCCTGGGCTCTCCCTCTCTTCCCTGCCTTTACCTTTTCGAAAGACTGGACTCACTGGAAACACAGAGACAAAGAACGGAAAACCTTGCTATAGAACATGCGTATGGATGACTTTCAGGGCAGTTTTTTACTTGACTCTGTACCGAAAGAACTGTTCGCATCAGCCAGGTAGTGCTGTGAGCTGATACACACAGGTCTGAGGCCTTTTCTTCTGACAAGCTAAAGCCTTAATTGAAAGGGCAGCAGTGCATTCCTATAAGCTGTAAGATGGTGGGTGGGGAACAGAGGTGCTGTTGATGGAGAAAGTCTTTAGTCCCAGCTGGCCTTCCCAGCATGCCTGCAGACCGTGAAGATTCACAGGTCTACTGTTTGCAGGGTGCCCAGTTGTTTTATGGCACTGGCTGAATGATATACCAGGATGCACTGCTAAGTCACTCAGTGCTCTGCCCCCATCCTGAGCCTCAGTTCCTCATCAGAAAAGTAGGGGTGGTGCATGCCTTTAACCCCAGCACCAGGGATGCAGAGGCAGGTGGATCTTTCTGATATCCAGGCGAGCTGCTCTACAGACTAAGTGCCAGGACAGTCAAGGCTACAGAGAAAACCTTGTCTCTAAAAACATAAACAAACAAACAAACAACCCCTCCCGAGCCTGATAGGGCTCTTGCATGAATCCAGTAGTGGTGAGATCGGAGGGCAGGTTCTGTGTTAACTTCTTAATGCACAACCTTCCATGAAGTGACATTTGTCACCTCTCAGCACCTACTGACAAGCCTTAAACTGACTTAGTCGGTCTCCATTAGTATGTCATTCAGATAGACTAGGCTAAGAAAGTTTCATCACACATCACAGCTGAGGTAAATATTGCTTTGTGTCACTATTCTCTCTCTCTCTCTCCCCCTCTCTCTCTCTCTCTCCCTCCCTCCTTCCCTCTCTCTTCCTCTTTCTCTCTCTCTCCCTCTCCCTCTCTCTCTCCCTCTCTCTCTCTCTCCCTCCCTCCTTCCCTCTCTCTTCCTCTTTTTCTCTCTCTCCCTCTCCCTCTCTCTCTTCCTCTTTCTCTCTCTCCCTCCCTCTCTCTCCTTTTCCCTCCCTCTTCCTCTCCTTCTCTCTTCTCTCTCTGGGTAACACATTTTCTAGAGTCTGCAGACCAAGCATACAGTAAGCACTTAATAAGTAGAGCTGTTGTCAATATCATTCGTGTCTAGGGTTTTTTCTGGTTTTCACTTCATGGACTTATTCTACTCAACAAACACGTGTTAAGTGTGGAGGGATAGAGGCCCCCAGGCTGTGGGTCCTGCCTCTGTCAGAAGCCATTCTGTTCTGTTCTACAGTACTGGTCTTTTGTATGCTAGGCCATGTTCTTAGCCCTTTAAAAACGTGTTCATCCGGATGCAGGTCCCACTAGGTCACCCAGGCTGAGAAAGTTTACTGTGTGCCCAGTTAGCCCTCGCATTCGTGATCTTCCTGCCCTAGTCTCCGTAGCTGGTTTGACAGGCCTTCACTGTATGATGATGCCCTGCTTTGAGGCTTGGGACCCAGTCCGTATGAATGTCCTAGTGGAAGTTATGGCAACCTCAGTCTGAGTCTGTTTGCTTTGGGCCCTCAGGCCAGTTACTTAACAGTGTGTGCTTCCTTCGTAAACCAGGGGTCGGGCCACACTGAGCTCACAGAGGAGCCAAGGCAGCGGGACTTGTACCACAGGGAGGGGTGTGAGCTGTTACCACTGCTCTTAGAACTCAAGTGTGTGACCTGAAAGGGAGTCGGGAGACTCGTAGATGGCAGGGAAAGGGGGACATTTTGTGCTGAGTTTGTTGAATAGTGAAGGACACAGACCGAATCTTGGCCAGTAAATAAAGCCTTGAGTACTTAGGAATGGTAGCAGAACAGAAGAAAGTGCAGCTCCGTGCTGTCCCCAGTCCAGCTGGGCTGGCTTTAGAGAGGGAGCCAGGCTCCAGGATCTCTGACTTGGTCTTCAGCTCCTATTGACTTTCCTTCTGCCCCAGGGCTGGGGGGCGGGGGGGGGATGAGGACCCAGGCAGTGTTTTTTTTCCAGGGCCATGGGGGTGCATCTCCCCTTGGTGCTTACTCTCTGGGGGTCAGTAGCTTGCACCATGCCTAATTGTGCTTGGGAACACTTGAGGCAAGGCAGTCACTAAGTGGCACTTCTTGGAATGATGAATGTGCTTGTTTAGATTTGAATGAGACCGAATCAGCAGATACAGTGTCTCACTGGAAACCGAAGGGATGGAGAGCTCTCCTTTTCTCCCTGGAAAAAGCGTGATTTTGTTTTTCCCCATTACAATTAAACAGCCCTCCGGGCTGATTTTGCTTCTCTAACTGCTGACATTGAACAAAGCCAAACAAAGACAACAGCTCTGCTCTCCTTGAGATGTGGCTGAGGGGCTGGGGAAGCCAGCCGCCACTGCAGTCTGTGCCACAGGTCAGGATGTGAGGGCTGCCTCACACCAGCTTGGCTTTTCAGACTCTGTGGACAAGGGAAGTGAGAACTTCTGTAATGTCCCCATGAGGCACCACTACCCACGGAACCTAGGAGTGTCCCTATTTGCCAAGGACCTTAATGTCTTGTGAACTTTAGGCCCTCACTTGGGGCCTTAGAGTTATTCAAGCCTGGCAGGGCCACTGACATGAGGGCTTGCTTTGCACCCAAGTCCCCTTCCATCAGCCCCACACAGTGAGACTCCGAGGCCAAGTCTCCTACTTTGGAAACAGAATAGATGATTTCCTCTCCCCCCTCCCCCATCTTCTCTCCTCTTCCTCCTTCTCCTCTCTACTTCCTTCCCCCGTCTCTTCTTTCTTTTCTTCTTTCTCTTTTGAGACAGAGCCTCACTGTATAACCCTGGCTGACCTGGAACTCTCTCTGTAGACCAGGCTGACCTTGAACTCATAGAGACCCACCTGCCTCTGCCTCCCTAGTGCTGGGATCATACGCATGAGCCACCTCACCTGGTCTCTCCTTGAAATCAGGGGCATGGTTCAGCCCAGAACGACACTGATTAGGGGACAGGCTCTGAATGATCCAGCCTGGGGTGGGAGGGGTTTCCGGGACCTTCTTTTAGCTATTAGTCTTGCTTTTCCCAGCCTCAGTTTCTTCCTCTATAAAGTGAGTTAATATAAGAACGTATTTAGCACTCGCCTGGACAATGTGAGGCTCGATGAGGCTTCATCGTTAATTAGTGTCTTCAGTGGTGAGGATTACGGCGTCCTGCAGACGGGGGAGCATGGAGGTAGGACTGGGGGTGAGATGCCAAGTGCCAGGCAAGGGAATCATATACAGACTAAGATACAGCGTGGCTGATCCTCACTGGCAAGCCTTGGCCCAAACCGCTTTCCTTTCAACCCGCCCCTCTTCTGCTTTAGTTCATTAAGTCTGTTTTTGTTGCTGTTCATCAGGGCCCTGACCCATACAAGCTGGAATCAATCCACAGAATGGCTTACAGGAAGCTTTAGAATCGAGCTGTGTGGTAAGGCTGCTGCAGATTAAGACTGCAATATCTTCTGTCTGATCTTCCCTGTCCCCCACCCCTCGGGAAGGCACAGAGCACCTCTGTCTTCCACTGGGTCCCCAAGCGCTGGGGAGTCACGGAGCACTCAGCGCAGCATAACGGTTCAAACCCTGAATCCATCACTTTCTTTGCACAAAGTATCTCTTACCGTCCAGCCTCCACATCCTCACTGGGAGACTTGGGATAACTATCCCTGAGAGAATCCTGCACACACCACACTGGCGGTGTTGCTTAGCAGTATGATGGTGGAGCTCACTGAAGAACTGTCTGGTTCTTTTGGGCAGGAAATGGGCTCTGGACTTGCAGAGTTGATGTGGTTGTGGAAACAGCAGACACCCGCCTCTCTTCAGAATGGAAAGTTAATCATCGAATGGCTCTTGGCTTGACAAGTCCCTGGACCACTCAGGGGTTAGTCATGTTGAAGACCGGCCTTTTCCGGGGTGCTCAGCCTGTCCCAGCCACCTTGATCCCTTGGATTTCCTGTGAAAAGAAGGCTGGGTGGGCATCTGTGAGACAAGAGTTGAACACGTGAGAGAGACGGTTTCGGATAGTGAGAATCCCAGCTGCGTCACCAGCTCGCTGTGTGAGACCTGGAACATAATAATTCATTTCTCTGAACTGTGGTTTTCCAGTCTGTTCCTTGTGAAGTTTTTGTGAGGGTTAAGCATTTAGCACTGGGTTTTAATAAACAGCAATTAGTTCTATGCCATGGCTCAGATTGTCTTCGTCCCCTCGCGGCAGGCATCCTTCACCTCCTCCTGTGACTGCCATGGGGACCAGCGGGAAGGAAGTACTTCCAGAACGAAGTGAAGTAACAACATCCCTGCCCTGGGCTCAGAGAGGGTCTCACCAGCATCCACAGCAAACCAAAGACATCCTAGGACATAGACTGTGGGCTCCTAACGGGAGAGAGATGGTTAAGAATTTGGCACAGAGTCTCATTCAGAAGGTGGAGGAGTTAAATTCTAGGAAAATATGGAATGATGTTATCCTTTCATTTCTGAGACTTCCAGACACCTGCTTCATTCAGGAAAAAAAAAGTTTAAATTGAGAAACCCTCTTTCTACGGTCCTTAATCACCACTTCATTGAAGCTTACAGTACAGAGCGTCTCCAGTGAGAAAGTGTGTCAGAGTGGCAGGCATAGTCTGAGGAGGGAGGCAGAGCATCAGGCAGGGCCCCTCTCTGACTGGGTAGGCTGGGGATTGTCCAGACACAAGGGTGGGTCAATGAAATTGGTCCGAGTCTTGAAAATATCCCTAAAAGCGACATGAAAACACTTGTGCTAAATTCCGAGGTCGGGCTGGCAAGATGGTTCAGTGGGTAGAGACTCCTTCCTCCCGGCTTGGCGATTTGAGTTCAGTCATCAGCATCTAATGGAGGAGGAAGAGAGGCAGCTCTGTTCTCTGATCACTACAGTGAGCCACGGTGCCCGTGGTGCATACGCATCCCAGCGCTTCAAAGCAGACTGAAGAAACATCTGTCCAAATGATCCACATGTAGACATACTGGTAACTCGTGATAACTTTGTGACTAAAGGCCACTGCATTCTAAAAGGACGAAATCTGAGGTCTGTGAATTGTTCATCTCAATGAGGATTGGGATAAAAATAAGAGGCATTTGACAAAAAGTAATTTAGACAAAGAACGCCTGCAGCTCAGTAGATCATGAACTCTGTGTTTAAAATTGAGCAAAAGAGCCAGGCGATGGTGGCTCACATCTTCAACCCAGCACTCGGGAGGCAGAGGCAGGCAGATCTCTGAGTTTGAGACCAGTCTGGTCTACAGAGTGAGTTCCAGGACAGTCAGGGCTACACAGAGAAACCCTTCTTAGAGAGAGAGAGAGAAAATATTTGAACAGGTCATTTATCTAAGCAGGTACGTGAATGGCAAACACCTGGGAAGGTGTTCATTATGGACACGAAAATTCAAATCAGAAGGAGATACTACCTCTCAGGAGTTCCACTATGTCGGCCTCCAGAGAGTGCAACCAGCTCTGGGTGTCTGAAGGTAACCCTCGGCCTTTCCTCACCTGTGGTGTCCATCACACTGAATACACACCCGCTGGGGTCAGGACACTCAACCCACCCAGACAAGGCAGTGTCTGATGCCCAGGCTTGGGAGGAAGGAGGGAGTAACTAAAGCTACTTTGGGGAAGGGCAGCTTCAGGCTCTTTGATTCAGTCAGGGGCAGGTCTGTTTGGGGAGTGGCTGGGAGAAAGATATTTTCCCCTGGTACTGGAGGAGTGTTATCAGTGGAGCCTGATAGGTTGTCAGAATCTATTCAAGCGGCTACAAAGACACACTGGAGTCTGTAATTTAGAAACAAAACACATGCATTGCCTCTAGTTCTAAGTGCTGGCAAGTCCAAGATCAAGACAGCAGCAGAATTTGAAGGGCTCATGGAGGGTCACTTTTGTTTTGTCCCCCCCTGGAAGAAGGGATAAAGAAGCTTCCCCAGCCTTTGTTAGAAGGATGCTACCCCATCCATGGGGGAAGCGCTCTCACGTCTCCATAGCTTCCCCAAGGCTGAACCCTTCCATGTTACCTCCCTGGGAACTGGTCTGAGCTATAAGGAGGGACATGCCAGTATCAGACCGGGCAGGAGACAAAGGGGGGACCGTGTGGTGTGAACAGGAAGCATGTGTTAAAATGAAGCAGCCCAGCTGAGGAGATTGCAAAGCCTTAAAGGAATCTGAGGAGTCAGAACGGCAGAACCACCAGGGAGTCAGAGCTCGGTATCCCCCTCCCCCAACCCGAGGGCACAAAAAGAGGGGACATGCAAAGATGCCTGCTTCCGATTTGTGAATGTGTGCCTGAGCACCTGGCATCCTGGCTCTTGTCCAGTGGGCCACTGGCTGTGTGTCTGAAGGTCAGAGAGACCCAAGAAGGAGCAGACAGTGTGGAGGTTAGTTGGGGGAGCATCTGCAAGCCCCAGGAACAGAGACACTGCTGAAGAGAGATGTAGAGAGAGCAGAGGGTTCAGGCTGGGGCCGGGTGCCAAGGGGGCACCTATGCTAAAGGCTTGAAAAAGGAGAATGAAATTGAGCCACCTGTTTTCCTGCCAGCGCCTTGCTGGCTGTGACTTGAGACAGCATAAGGCACAGAAAGGAGTAGGGGGGATGCCGGGCCCCCGAACTGGAGAAGACAGGCCTCACAGAGGTGCCAGACAAAGGAGCCCATTCTGAGTAACCCACCAGGCTGGTCTCCTAATGGCCCAATCTGGGCTTTTTTTTTTTCCTTCTTTGTTTTTAAGACTTGGATCAAGCTCCAGTCTAGGTCCCCTTCACTCACAGTTCCAGCCCAGGCAGGTGGCATCTGAGGGTGTCCTCGGACTGAGAGAGCCACAGTCCTCGCCTTTACTAGAGTTACAGGCTGCCGACAGCTGGGCTAGTAAGTGACTAACAGTGACTCCTTTGGGATTCTCTGGAACTGTCCAAACCCCTTGTTTTCCACCCCAGGCTTTTATCCTCTTCTACACAGCCGGGCCTGGACTCGGGACTCTTCCTCCCCGCTCCCTGGCTGTCTCTGTTTTTAAGGTTGCAGAGTGTGGAGCACCTGCTACCTCAGGCCAGGGGCTCTGAACCCTGAGCACACAGCAGCCCACTGGAGCAGGCCTGTCCCAGCAGCATACCAGCTGTCGTTTGCAAAAGACAAACTGGTGTCTATACACACACACACACACACACACAAATACACACACACACACACACATATTCACACACCACACACATACACACACACACACATTCACACACCACACACCACACACACACATACACACACACACACACACACACATATTCACACACCACACACATACACACACCACACACATACACACACCACACACACACCACCCATGCACACACACACACACACAAACACTCACACACCACCCATGCACACACACACACACACAAACACTCACACACCACCCATGCACACACACACACACACAAACACTCACACACCACCCATGCACACACACACACATATTCACACACCACACACCACACACACACATACCACCCATGCACACACACACATACACACACACACACAAACACTCACACACCACCCATGCACACACACACACATACACTCACACACCACACACACACACATGCATGCACACACATGCACACCCACACTCGTACACACGAACACACACCTTGCTCTCTGCCTCTGAGAATGCCGTACCTTGGTGGCTTAGTACCACACTCAGTGCTCCTTTCTCTCTCCCACTCTCCCCCCATCCAGTCAGTCAGGGGTCCCACTGAGGACACATGCTAAATTCTTCTCAGATCTGCCCAGTACTTGTCCATTCTCAGGCCGTCTGAAAGGTTCCACAAGAGACAAGAGAGTTTTAGTTGTGACTGACACGGTTAGTGCAGATAGCCTGAAGGAAAAGACTGAATATTGGCTCACAGGGTTTAAAAGCCGAGGGCTCCCCCCCCTGTCACGGCTGGATCCAGAGATGGAGTTGTGTCAAGGGAGCCCAGGCTCACTGCTTCGCTATCTGTGGGTGGTCAGGGCTTCATGTTCCCCCACCAGGAAGAACAGTCAGTCTTCCCCAGAGATGCAGCCAGTTTCATGGACCGCTACTGGCTGCATGTCTGCCTTTGGTCACCAAGGTGCAGATGTTTGCAGGGCTCCAGTGGGGGTCTACTGCAGGCACGTGCTCAGCCCTGCTGCTTGGCATCACCTGGACCACATGCCCTGGGTAGGCAGGAGATGGGAGACGCCCATGCCTCTATCCAGGTGAGCAAGCTGTCCTGGAAACGGATACCAGCAGAAGCAGCCAAAGCTTCCCGAGTCAGGAATGAGCTAGCAGTGAACAGGAAGCTGCGAAGGTCTGTCGAGTGAAAAACGCCATTAATTACAGTAGTTTACACACGACACCATATACACAGTCATCCAAGTACCGTTCCTAAGCAGGTGTGGGAATCACCGTGTTGTGCGTGGTATCTAATCAGCACCTAACTTTGCTACCGTGTGTCTGCACAGTGTCCTCTCAATGCCAGAAATAACCAGAGCAGACCTGCCTCCAGGCCCCAGGCCCCCTCTACTCTCCCCCACCAGCAGGAGGTGGGGGAGTTCTGAGTCACCTCATCCTTGGCCTGGGATCCAGACTTTTCCTGGGTCTAGAGAGCCAAGATCCTACTGTGAATATTAAAGGTGAGAAGAAGGGCAGGATTCTGACATTCCGGATTCTCTCCCTACCAGACCCCTCCCTAGTGAGTGATTAAAGGGGTTCCCCAGGAAGTCCTCTGAATCAATGTCCTTCTCACCTGAACTCCAAGAGCCTCTGACCCATTCCGTGATAGGTTGACTACCTAGGTATCTTGCAATTTTTTTTTTTTTCTGCCAGGGATTTTCACGGATCCTTCTGAAGTGCCAGGCCTACTCAGTGTATCAAACCTGATGTGTTAAAAAAAATCTGCCTGTCTAGTCCTTACAAAGAGAAAGAAAATGGGGACCCTAGGTTGTATGTAGGAAGGACATGATTCCTGGGTAATGATGCCTGTGGCTGTGACCTGAGACGTTAACTGTCCTGGAGTGCCCCCTGCTGGCCACCATGACAAACAACACCTTCAGGGTTCAGGCCTGGGCTAGGTGGACAGCCTCAAGGGGCCGGCCGGCTCCTCGCTGTGAGCCAGAGTGAGGACTTACAGGGCTGCCGAGCTATCATCCTGGGCATGGGCGGAGACTCAGAAGAGAGGCCAGGACCTAAAGCCTCTGCTCACAGAAACTTGTAAATGATGTTTTTCCTTTTTCAAGCCTCCGCCCACTGGGAAATGCCCTCTCCTCCCAGATTCCGTTTGTCTACCTGTAAGATGGGGTTGAAACTTGCCAACACCACAGCACCAGCTGAGTGGGTTCCCCCAAGCCAGATGTAGGCTACAGCACACTTTGGTGTGTTCCTCCAGTGCTTACAAGTGTGCTGTCTCAGCTATGCACACGGACTGACTGGAAGTGCGGCTCGGTGACAGGGGACATGCCTACCACACACCAGGCCCTCCTTTGGACACCCTGTCCTGTGGCTCAGACAGAAAGGATACTGGGACACTGGACAAGATGGGGAATGGTCAGCCATTATGGGAAGCTCTCTTTCTAGCTGAACCCTGGCTGGGGGTGTGTGTGTGGGGGATTCAAAGTTGGGAACTATATGGCTCAGTGCCAGCAGTCCCTGGGGCATCCCAGACTTTCCTCCCTGACACCCTCCGGGCTTTTGAAGTACATTTCTGGAGCAGTTCTCTGACCCCAAATCCGGAGGTCAATAACTGCAAGCCAATAACACTCCTCAACGATTTCTCTGACCCCTACTCCCCTGCCTCATCCCTCCTGAGCACAGCCCCATAGATTTTCTAGAAGGCTGCAGAGAAATTCACTCTTACCCCTCTCTGAAGTCGTGAAGACCTTCAGCCCTTGCTGGTCATTAGCCCAGTCAGGACCAGAACCCCCACATGTACCGTGTCCCCGACTGCTCCCCTCGGCTCTGCCTCTGCTCACGCTCCGGTTTGTGGAGACAGAAATCTGAGGTGGCGTGTGCCTCACAGTTCTATTAATAGCAGCTATGTTTTTATTTTATTTTCTGAGACAGCCTCCAATTTCTAGTCTGAAATTATCCTCTCAGCTCAGCCATCTAGTAGCTGGGACCACGGGCACACGCCATGACGTCTAGTTGTAGGTTTTTAAATAGTAAAAGGAGTTCGGTGAAATTAATTCAATCGCTTTTCTTTTGTGCAACAGTTTCGAAGTGTTAACCATTTTGGCACCCAGGACCAAAAGGATTAAAGGTAACCTGACCACATAACCTTCATAGACACACATCTCATGTAGAGTAGCCACTCTGTGTGAACACGATCACACCTTAGGTTAGACGTCATCTTATAAGAAGCGGAGATCTAGAACTTTCTCTGGCTACTTCAGCAACCGGCAGGTCGTCTTCCTCTCCCTCTACGAGGCTTAGGGTTTGAGCTGCTTGGTGTCCATGTTTCTGAGAAATCCACGAGCGATTCAGACTGTGTCCAACCCCCTGCAGGCTGGGAAAACTCCTCCGGTGACTGGTAAGTATTTTTGTAAAGCTGCATTGATTTTTTGATTTTTTTTTTTTTTTTTTTTTTGAGACAGGTTTTCTCACAATGTATCCCTGGCTGGCCTGGAACTCACAGTGCAGCCCGGGGTGGCCTTGAAGTCACATAGCTTCACCTGCCTCTGCCTCCCTGAGTTCTGGGCACGTGGATCTGATTTTGAGGTAAGCTCCACACTGTGAGGTGATTTCCCTCTCGTCACCGGGCTTTAAAACCTATCAACGTCCCCCCTCCCTCTACCACTTAGATAAGGTGGTGACAGAAAACGGTGGTTGCTTTTTAAGGCAAAATTAAAAGACGGCAGCCCTGTGAACTTGAGATGCAAAAATATAAATCAACCTGGCATATGAAATCCCGGGGCCCCAGTGTCTGCCGTCAAGACTCCTCTAAAACAAATTCCCACGGCTTGCTTCTTAGGGACCGTCACTGCCGCAGGAGAGTCCAAAGCTCAAGTCTCACGCACTGTCAAGCTCCAAGGCTTACTTACCAGCTGTCATATATATTTTTCTCTAAGAAGAGCAAACAACATGCCCCTTTATTCCTGCCCCTTAAATTCCTCTGTAAAGTCTGGCTGCTTTTTGCCTCTGGTTCCCAGCATTACGCTGACCCCTTAGGAGCAGTTGCTTCACCCTGTCCCAACTTGGCTGGAATGTCACCTCTGGCTCCTCTAATGTCTGACAGGGTTCTGGAGTCTACAGTTCTACCTGATCATATTTGAGGTACGTGCAGTAGGCTCTGCATGGCTTACCTACATGTGAACCTCACCTATGGGAGTAGAGGAAGCCAGTATGTCTCAGGTACCAGCCAGGAGGGTTTGTGCAGGGACCCTAACAGAATAGCCATTAAGGAAGGGACTAAGGTCGGAGTCCCTTGTAGTTTCTAAACAGCTGTACTAAGTAAGGTATAACACACACAGAAAAACTAATCTATTCAGTGCTGTCACTGAACAGGGTCACCACCACCCCAAAAAATGTAGAGTATTTTCACTATCCCCAATATCCCTCAGATTCTCTATAAGTCAGTCCCTTACCCACTTTGGCTCTGACCACACTGGTCTTTCTCTGCAGTTTCTCTTTTAGACTATCTCAGGGTTAGGGAATGTAACACAGATGGTCGGTTCCGTTGCTTGCCCATCTTGCACAAGATCCTGAGTCTGATTCACAGAACCACGTAAACGGAGCGCCATTGCACATGAGGAGGGTCAGAAGTTCAAAGTTAGCCTCACCTACATAGCAAATTCAAGGTTAGTCTGGGCTACAAGAAACCTTATCTCAAAGCCAAAACAATCAGCAAACAAGCAGAACACCATAGGAACAGACCATAAAACACGCAGTCCTCCGGGACTGGCACCCCGCTCGGACACCTGGACGCCATGTGAGGTTCTACTGCTCGCCGTTGTCACAGAGAAGCCACAGGTTAGCTCTCCGCTGGTACCAGAGCCAGCATGTCCTGCTAAAGAAAAAGGAAGTGCCCATGTGGATCAGGTGGCTAGAACCTGTGATCCTGATACTGGAGGGGCAGAGGCAGGAGGATCAGGAGTTCAAAGTCAGCTTAGGCTGCATAGCTGGCTCAAGAGGCATCCTGTCTCAAAACCAAATACCAATGACAAGAACAACCCCCAAACCCCAGTGTGGACAAAATGGGTCTGGGAGAAAGGGGGTGTCAGGAGCCCCTTCCAGAGGGATAGTGGTGGTATCAAGTTTAAATGGGAACCCTCAAAACCGACAGTCTTGGCTCAGCTCAAGCTAGACTTTATAGAGTGCTGAGAGATAAAAGCTCACACACCCTGTGAGTCTCTGGAACCTGCCTGTCACTTCCCTTGTTCCATATCAAAGCTGTGGTGGGCTCCAGACTCCTTCAGTCCCCATTCACTTGTACTTGTTATGAATTTCAAAGTCTACCCTGCATCCTGGCCCTTCCCCCTCTTTACCTAAACTCCCAGGCTGCCCCAGTTCACAGGCCCCCCTCCCCGCAGCTACCTACGGGCAAGCAGACAGGAAAGCAAACCATCCCGAGCCTGAGCACCAGGGACGCCTGCTTGTCCAGACAGGATGATGGCAGTGGTGATGCCAATGGTGACAGGCGGACCCCGTCTCACCACGCAGCTGCCCACCTGCGGGCTACAGAGTACACTGGAGATTTTTGTCTCACAGGCCTGTGTTGCTTCTGGGGCGGGGGGAGTCCTCACCCCACTGTCTACCCGTGGGACCTGCTGCCTCCAAGAAGGAAGCAACCCCTCTGAGATCAAAGGAACTCTGTCCTGTGTTCTAAAAGTTAAAAACAAAACCCCAAGGGACAAAAGGCCATTCTGAATGCTTTGCCCCCCCCCGGGGGGTGCACCCCACTTTTGTACTCTGACTTCCTT
Organism: Micromys minutus; assembly: GCF_963924665.1. Taxonomy (NCBI): domain Eukaryota; kingdom Metazoa; phylum Chordata; class Mammalia; order Rodentia; family Muridae; genus Micromys; species Micromys minutus. The sequence goes on along the minus strand of NC_137978.1, from coordinate 27,124,302 downwards.
TCCAAATGTATTTCTGGATTTCCCTTTACATGACCTTCTGGTACTACTGTGTTTATTTTCAAAATATAAATCTGGTATGTTTTTCTTTCTTTCTTACGTACCTGCAAATGCTTCCTAGATTTCCTAGCCATCCTCTGCAAGGGCATGCTAATGTCTGTACTGTTCTGACTATGTGCGTGCCGCCAAAGCACTCAGTGAGCTTTTTAAGTAGTTAAAACCTATGTGCTTAGAGTAAAGGCCTCCTCCTTCCCCTGGGAACCCAAAGCAATCTCTCCAAAGCAGGTGAAAGTGGGTTCCTGGGTGACACCCTGTTAAATGGGTGTGCAGAAGACAGGGGTAGGAAGCCTCTTGGGAATTTGCATTTGCCATGGCTACCCATGCTCCAGTGTCCCCAGGACTGCTGCAGGGGGGTCATCTGGAGCCTCTGCACTGCCTCTTCGGGTGACCTCAATGTTGCAGTGAGATCTGGCTCAGGCATTTCTCTGCACTCTGAGCTTAGGGTTTCTCCAGCCTTTGGAAGACCAGGATTCTGAGCAGAAAACTTAGCCTGGGACCCAAGTGACGCTGTCTGGGGGACCTCCACCCGTGCCGGCGTAGGCTGGCGCGGCACAGAGCATGTAGCAATGGGATGAACGGAGGCTCCCTTCCCTGGTGTATAGCTCCTGCTCTGTGCTTTAATTCTGTTCCTAAGCCTTTGCTGTTGGCTGTGAGGAGAGTTACTCTTTCAGGGCTGCCTGCTGCTGAGAGAAGCTGTACTTCCAAGGGCCTGGAGAGCAGAAACATTTAACTGTCTCCTCTTTCTTGTTTTGCTTTAAAAGGGAGAGGGGATTAAATCTCAGAGAGGGCAAGGGATCTGCTCCAGGACACGACACTCAGCTGTGTAGAAATCAAATTGAATCTAGACCCGGAGGTTCCTAGAGCCCAGGCAAGCCCTGAGCATATCCTAACAAGGACATTCCGAGTTCTACACGCCGAGGAAGAAAAGTCACTTGCTTTTCTGCTTACTGGTTGAATGAACATTTGGAGCAGGCTGCGGTTCTTTGTCTTCTGTTCCTCTTTTTCAAAAGTTACAAGTACTTCAGTTTGTTTATGACAGCAAGATCTAGTTCACATCACTGTTATTAAAACTGTGATTTAACAAAGAGCTTTTATTACAAAAATAAATTTCACTAATAACCGGCTGAGCCAGACATTTGGCAATGAAGAATGAAACTTCGTAGTAAAGAAGGCCATTCGCGCAGTACTGGGCGGTTCTGTCTCCTCCTCCTGTCCGCCCACTGTCACAGGATTTCAACGTCACTGGCACCTGATCCATTGAATCCTGATCTGGGCTACAGATAATTGAATGGCTCCATATTTTTAGCTCGGGACTGATTCCCTCAGATAGCTGTGTGTCTTTCAGCCCCTAACAATTGCCTTCTGCCAGGATTCAGTCACTTGGATGTATCTGCTCAATGTTGTCGCTGAGTTTGATCTTGTCCCCGTTTAAGATGAAAGCATGTAGCACACGGACCATATTGTATTAGTCACATCAGACCTATATGACAAAGCACCACACAGGTGAGTGGCTGAACAAAAAGACCCGTACCTTCTTGCTGCTCAGGAGGCTAGATCTCCAGGTCCAGTACGGTTTGGCTCTGGTAAGGGACCATCAAGGGATGTCTCCTAGGTTGTCAGTAGCTGACTCCTTACTGAAAGAGATGGGGAAAGGGTTGGGGGGACAGACTGGGCAGACTATCTGATTCTCTTTAGTTGTCTGATTGGTTGTTAGTTTTGAGACAGATTCTCACTCTAGAGCACAGACTGGAACCTCCAATCCTCCTGCCTCAGCCTCTGAAGCACTAGACAACAGCTGGGTGCTGCTGCTTGCCTTGTCAATGTCAATTTTTAGAAAGGTACAACTGGGCAGTTCTAATCCTCAAGACGTCATCTAAATAGCTCCATAGGCCCACTCTCTAAATCCCTTCAGACTGGAAGTGGTGCTTCAGCAGTGTGATGGGAGACACACTTCAGCCTCTTAGCACCCATCGGCTGCCTGTTCTGTCTGGCCGTTTGCACGGTGCTTATGTATAAGCTTGCACTGGGGTCATATCTGCAGGCCTTGTTTATCCTTTTGGGTCTACTATGGAAAGGGAATGAGCCGAGTTCAAGTCCCATCAGTGAACAGCTTGTTATCAACACCCCTTTTAGCTACAGAAAACCCGAATGTCCCCCGAAGGAGATCCCCAAGGTCTGGGAAGTCCCCTCATTACTGATTTAATGTCTGACTGCAAGTCACAGGGGGAAAGGCTCTTAAAGAAGTAGAAAATAAATAAATAAAACAGTCAAATTCTCTGGTGGTAAGTGTGGATAATACCCACCCCACAGAATCCTTTGTGGGGTTTCTCTATAGATATTGACACAGTTAATCTTCGCTTCTCCGACATGTACATAAATATTATCCAGGAGGAGTGGCATATGGCTCTGCTGTGTGTTTTTAAAGAAATTCTTCAGCCAGCTCTCTAGCATTTCCCGTGTGGCACCTGATACACTGTGGGCGTGAGCTATTTATAGAGTGATAACAATATCTGAGAATCTGTACTGTCTAAAGGTTCTGTCTTTCCTGTAGATTTCATCCAGAAGGTTGCGTGTTGCAAACCTAAGCTCTCGTCAGCCACCCTCATAGCCACTGGGATGCTAAGCACTGGCGGCTTCCCCAAATGACTGTGCTAAACACTCCTGCCCCTGAGCCCTCTAGGGGAAAAGTCACCGTCACCCGTGTCAATGGGAACTCCCACACATGAGGAGTTGTGTAACCTGGCTTCTAACCCTGGTCTTTTCCCCTTAAATAGAATTAGGATTTTTGACACGTTTTTCTTCTATAATTTTGGGACAGCCTCAGGCTGCTTGTGGTAGTTATAACCTTGCATGGCAGAGCAAGAGTCCTGGGGAGGTCCCTGAGTGAACTTGGTTACTATTTTAACCAAACTACCCACCCTCCATGAGCTGGCTAGTCTTATGTCAACTTGACTGAAACTAGAGTTATCTGAAGGGAAGGAAAACTTCAGTTGAGAAAATGCCTCCATAAGATTCAGCTGTAAGGCATTTTCTTAATTAGTTATTGATGGGGGTGGGTCCAGCCCATTGTAGGTGATGCCATCCTTGGGCTGGTGGTTCTGGGGTCTATAAGAAAGCAGGATAAACAAGCCATAAAGGGCAAGCCAGTAGGCAGCACCCCTCCATGGCCTCTGCATCAGCTCCTGCCTCCAGGTTCCTGCCCTGATTAAGTTCCTGTCCTGACATCCATTAATGGTAACAATGACAGGGAAGGGTAACCCAATGAAAGCTTTCCTCCCCCAGCTTGGTTTTCGTTCCAGCAACAGAAACCCTAACTGAGACACTCTGCACACTGTTTTTAGCCAGTGAGATTAGAGGAGGAACTGGGACTTTTCTGTGGCTCTCCCAGTGCTCAGTCTGTCCCCTCCTCCCCTGTTGTTTCTGTTGCAAGCATAATCCCCAGTCTTACTATTGCTTTCTCCACCAAGGCCACATCTCCTGATAGTGCTGCTCCCTATGAGCCTATGTGGGCCATTTGAATGTGGGCATTTAAACCATTACACTGTTTGTGTGGAAGAACTAGTCTCTAATTCCATATTTTCCTTTCCAAAGCTGAGGGCAGGAGCCTGGGCTACAGGGTCAGACGGCTTCAGATTCAAATCCTGACTTGCTCACCTAGAAGTTACTGGTCTTTGGAGAAGACAACTGACCTCACTGAGCCTTAGTTCTCCTGTGTGAAAAATGGAATGATCGTGCGCTATCGGTGTTAAGTTTTATAACAAAGAAAAAGAAGCCAGGGATATGTTTGGTGCAGGTATGGTACGGTGTGGGGGAAGGGGGTGCCTTTGCAAACCCATGCTGAGGCATCCCTACCGTCTGGGGTACCAGCCACATAGAATAGAGTTTATTTAGGGCATGGGGAAGAGTTGAGTGGGTAGTAGAGACAGATAAAGGCCAAGAGAGAGAGAGAGAGAGAGAGAGAGAGAGAGAGAGAGAGTAGAGGCAGGCCAGGAACAAGTAGAGAGAGGGGGAGAGAAGGGACAGAGGGAAGAGGGGAAGAGGGAAAGAGTGAGGAGGGAGCAAACAGCTCCTTTTAGACTGAGTCAGGCACACCTGCCAGGTAACTGTGAGGCAGAGCCTAGACAAAATGCCAACAATTAGAAGGTGTGGCCTTAGTGGAGAAAGTGTCACTAGGGATGAACTTGAGGTCTTGGATGCTCAAGCCAGACCCAGTGTGGCACTCTCAAGATGTAGAACTCCCAGCTCCTTCTCCAGCACCATGTCTGCCTGCATGCCACCATGTTTCACACCGTGATGACAACGGACTAAACCTCTGAACTGTGACTTAAATGTTTTCCTTTATTGCCTTGGCCATAGTGTTTCTTCACAGCAATAGAAACCTTAAGACAAACAGGAAGTGTTCTGTGGTCAGCCAGGAGTATGGGCACCAGGTATACTTTCAGAGCAGATGGAGGAAGAGGAAGCCACCATGGACCAGAGAAACAGCAAGTACCAAGGGGCATCATAGCTGGGGAGTAAGTTAATATAGCTCTCTAGACATATGACATAAATAAAATGTCTGGATAGTGTGTCTTTTATACGGGCTTATTAGGATTGAAATTCTAATGACTGGAAAGTCTTTGTTCCTGGTGACTGGTCTCTGGATCTGACCCTCAGCACCTAAATGCCCTTGGTGTTTTTTTAAAGAAATTCACCAAGAAATAGCTGTCATGAGCTTCCTTTAAAGAGAAGTGCTATGGGGCTGGCCAGTTGGTTCAGTGAGTAAAGGCGTTCAGCCCAAGGACCTGAGGATTGCTAGGATCCTCACAGTGGAAGGAGGGACCTGAACCCCCACAAGCTGTCTGTCCACAGGTGTGCTGTGGCAAATGGTAAATAAGTAAAGTGTAATTTGGAAATATTGTAGGTGCTGGAGGGATTGCAGAGGACCTGAGTTCAGTCCACAGTACCAATGTTGGGTGGCATTGTACCTTCTGGGACTCCAGCTTCAGGAGATCGATGCCTCTGTCTTCTGCAGGAACTGATAAATTGGCCTGCCTCCTTCTTAGGCTTAACAGCCATCTTATAGTAAAGACAAACTGGGCTCATTCCTGTTTACGCTCATACCTTTGTTTCTCGAGGATTGGGCTCTGTCCTACCTGTAACCTTAATTTCCGTCCGAGGAATGACAGCCATGTCTTTGGTTTTGTTTGTTTGTTTTTTAAAGATTCATTTATTATTTGTATACAAGTACACTGTAACAGACACACCAGAAGAGGGCATCAGATCCCATTACAGATGGTTGTCAGCCACCATGGGGTTGCTGGGAATTGAACTCAGGACCTCTGGGAGAGCAGTCAGTGCTCTTAACCACTGAGCCATCTCTCCAGCCCCTCTTTGTTTTTAAAAGTTGTTTATTATCACCTGGTAACCGGTTGTTATGACTGTTGTCATGACTACCTTGCAATCATGTCTGTTTCTGACGTCCTGATGACATGACATGCTTATGTTCTGCTCCTGTAACCCTATTTGTTCCCCTTCCCCCAATTTGGAAACCCCTTACCCTGAGCTCTAAAAACCTTGTCTTTCCTGTGTCCAACGCTGATTTCTCCAACCTCGCCATAGGGGGAGGCACCCATGAACACAAATAAAAAAGCTTGCTTTAACTAATGGCTTGCTTTAATTAACTTGACCAAGACAGACACACTGTCTCCTTGAATCTTTGGGATTAGCATTACCCACACTCATACGCACAAGTCTACATACATACACATGATTTTAAAATGAAGTAAACCCTTTTTATTATTTCTTTTTAATTTTAAATGCGTTGGTGTTTCACCCCATGGATGCCCTTGTAAAGGCGTAGGATCCTCACTGGAGTTACAGACAGCTGTGAGCTGTGGGTACTGGGAATTGAACCTGGGTCTTCTGGAAGAGAAGCCAGTGCTCTTAACTGCTGACCCATCTTTCCCGCTCCGTGAAATACATCTTAAGACTTTTATTTCATTTTATTTTTTTAAAGAAAGGTGAAGCTGTCATCCCAGCCTACCAGGGGACAGAAACCTGGAGAAACTGGAGAGCCATCCCTGGACCCCTGGGAAGTCCCAGCCAGGCAGGAAACCACCCTTGCGACTCCTGCTGAGGGGCACAGAGGCACAGTAAGGACAGTAGATGCAGAATTAGGCCCCTACTTCCTGTTGTGTATTTTTGTGGCTGAGACACTAGGCTACCCTGAAAAGACTTGTCAGATGAGAAGCATCCCAGAGAGACTTCCAGAGAACTGCACTCATGGGGTGTAGCCCATAGGAACAGTGTGCTCTCACACTCATGGGGTGTAGACCATAGGAACAGTGTGCTCTCACACTCATGGGGTGTAGACCATAGGAACAGTGTGCTCTCACACTCATGGGGTGTAGACCATAGGAACAGTGTGCTCTCACAGTCATGGGGTGTAGCCCATAGGAACAGTGTGCTCTCACACTCATGGGGGTGTAGACCATAGGAACAGTGTGCTCTCACAGTCATGGGGTGCAGACCATAGGAACGGTGAGCCCTCACATTCATGGGGTGTAGACCATAGGAACAGTGTGCTCTCACAGTCATGGGGTGTAGACCATAGGAACAGTGTGCTCTCACACTCATGGGGTGTAGACCATAGGAACAGTGTGCTCTCACACTCATGGGGTGTAGCCCATAGGAACAGTGAGCCCTCACACTCATGGGGTGTAGCCCATAGGAACAGTGTGCCCTCAAACAGCACAGATTCAGCCTTTTAACTGCTTCACCCCACTTCCCCTAGTGAAGAAACATTCTCAGTAGGTGGCCAGCTTCTGGCAGCTTCTGTCTCCTTAGAGCCCTGGTGGAGGGAGCGCCCATGTCTGGGCTGCGTGGACTTCACAGTGGGGCTGGCTCCTCGCCCCCAGCTTGTGCAGCAGCCCTCACAGCCATCTGTGCCAGCCTTGTCACCTTTCCCTTAACGCAGCCCGGCAGATGCGTTGGCTTAGGGGCCACAGGATACGGGTCGGGAGGAAATGTCGCTTTCTGTGGCAGGAGACTGACGTGATGTTTGCAGGCGGCAGATGTGCCCTGGCAGGCTGGCTGCAGGAAGGGACCGAGCTGCTGGGACGGATTCAGTCACTCTGATTTAGAAAAAGGTGTTCTGAGGTTTTCCGTTCCTTTTTACATCACTCTCGAGGCCTTCCTTACTTCTCATCCCGAACAGGTTTATTTTCCAAATACTGCCTTTGTGATTTTCATTCAGAGCTGAACTTAATGAGTTTGCCAGGTAAAACTATAAGCGGCAGGAGAGGTAGCGTGCCCCACACAGAGGCACTGAGTCTTTAGAAGGATGAGCTCAGTTCATAGTCATGGCTGCTGCAATTAAGGGTAATTATCATGCCCTGCTGAGAGATCTCCGAGGGGTCCAGGCCAGGAAAAAGACAATAGGCCTACCTGCTGGCTCCCTCCTGCCTGGAGAGTCACAACCTAAATTGTCTACTTAGATTTCAGAGGTGGGTGGAAGAGTTTTCTCATGCTGTGTGTGTGTGTGTGTGTGTGTGTGTATGACTAAAATTCATTCTAAGTAAAAAGCACTTTTTCAACAGCAAACATAGAAGCACAGAATCAAAAATCTTAATGGAGGAAAGAAAAGTAGAAGGAGGAAAAAGATTTAAAAGGGACAGAAATTTAGGTGTAGTCACACTATGCTCACAGAAAGAATGAGACTCTCGAAACACATGCTGCCCTGCCAGGGAGAAGGGTCTCTCTCTGGATCTTACTTCTTGATTTGGCAAATATGTTCCTATGTGTTAAGTTCCATACATACCTGGTTTTATTCTAAAATTGTTACTGTACTTACTTATTCATTGTTGTGTGAGACCTGGTCTACATGAAACCAGCCTTTACGCCTCTTGTCAAACTTCATTGCCCCTACAGACCAAAGGGAGAAGAAAAGCTAAAGTCTACCACAAGACAGAAGAATGTCAGAGCTGGCCAGCAAGATTACCTTCAAGGGGCCATCTCTCTCAACCAGAAGCATGGGCAGATCCTTGGAGGGCAAGACCAGACGAAGCCACATACAAGGTACCTTTGAACTGGGAGATGGCAGGGCCAGGGAGGCCAGAGGCAGGGGAGGCGGTTACCCAGAAACTTTAGTCTTAATCCTTTTTCACCATTTTCTGCCAAGTGCCTGCCTCCTTTGCAGCCTGGGTGTGTTTATCAGCTTGTTGCAAATTACATAGTAAACACTGATTCCCCTGGTTGAGGCAGTTACTGAGTCTCTTTGTTAGATTAATAAGATTACAAGATCTGGGCAGACTTTCAAGTGTTTATCTTCTTGGGGGTGGGGAGGAGCTGCAAGAGGCCCCCCCTGGATTCCTGGGATTGGATCTCCCTTCTGTTCGGAGCATGCAAGAAAGAAAAAAGTTCCTGATCCTTGGCCTCAGACAAATTCTAGTCATGAGCCCATATCCCGGGCTTCTTAATCTAATGTTTATGGTCACACCCACATGGCTTTCTCAACCTTGGCTTCCATGGCCACTTTTGCAATGACTTGCTTCCTGCAGGATTCCACAACATGTGGCCAGACTGTCCTTTGGTTTCTGTCTAGAACAATTTCATTAAGGCCTACTGAATGACGTTCTGCAATGCAAATCTCATCCTGTTGACTGTTAAGATATGTTTTAAGAAGTACAGTCCCCCAGCAAATACAAGCCACTTTTATCCTGGCCTGGCACAAGACCATAGCCCCAAGTGTCACTGAACTGACTCTACTTGCAAATATTTATAAAGCCCCAGTGTCCTTCACAGCTCTCCTTCTGCATTCTTGGTGCTGGTGATGGATAATACAAATTTTCTTTTTTTTTAAAGATTTATTTATTTATTTTATGTATGTGAGACACACCAGAAGAGGGCATTGGATCCCATTACAGATGGTCCTGAGCCACTATGTGGTTGCTGGGATTTGAACTCAGGACCTCTGGAAGAGAAGTCAGTGTTCTTAACTGCTGAGCCATCCCTCCAGCCCCACATGAATGCATCTTGAAGGCTCTGTGGCCAGCGGAGTGTAGGGACTGGTAGGAGTGTGAAGCATCTTTCTTCTGTACCAGTCTGCTCTCTGATACCTTGGCCAGCGGCAGTCTCTCTAGATCAGAGCCAGTGGTCAGGAGGGACCATGTCAGAGCAGGGTACTGTGCTAGACCAGTGTTCTCAACCTTCCTATAGCTGCAGCTCCTTAATACAGCTCCTCATAGTGTGGGACCCCCTCAAGCATAGATTATTTCATGGCTACTTCATAACTTTGCTATGGTTGTAAATCGTAATGTAAACATCTGACATGCAGGACATCCGATACATGGCTTCAAAGGGGTCATGACCCACAGGTTGAGAACCTCTGCTCTAGGGTTAAGATACTTGATTTTGTCTGAGTGGTTTCAAATGGATGGGGGTGGGCCCTTCAGAGCTTTTGAGATCAGTGCAGGTAGAAGCTGGAGGCAAGTGGACTGGTCACAGGTTGTGATAGTTATCTGGTCAAGCCATAGGGGACCGAACTTGAGTCCTGTAATAGAAATCTTAAAGGGGCGGAACAGACACACAAACAGCTAAAAGTTTTCCCGAGGCCCCGCCTCTATTTTTAGGTCAAAGAAAATTTTCAGCTGAAAGACTTCCCCAGCCATGGCAGCTCAAATCACCAGACCTTCTTTTTCACTGCCTGCAGTCTTGAGCGCTTCTTCACCCCCACCTACCCACCTATCTGGACCACATCTGTCCAGCTTTCAGAGCTTTGCCAACATCCAAGCTGTTCTCCCTGGCTGCCGGGATGACAGAGTGTGCAATCCTACCTGTGCACACCTGGGTGTCAGGTGCACACTTCCACTGTAGCTGGGAATTTGTCTCTTCTGGGGAGACACTGAACAGTAGCTGGGGATGGTCCCATCTCTGTGTTCCTGTGCCCAGGGCGATACTCAACGCATAGTAAGCAGGAAGTCAGGCTAACGAACGTACGCATGGATGCACGCATAAATGAGCACACGCACAAAGCGGCGAATGCATGAATGAGTATGTGAACAAGTGTCCCCAGAAAGATTTTCTTTCCCTCTTTTCCAGCCACTGGGGGGGGGGTTGGGAAGGTGACAGTCTCATACTTGTTAGCCTTGCTTTCAGACCGTGTGCATTGTCCCGAGAATGCTTTTAAATGAAACTTCGTTCTTGGAAAATTAACGAGCATCTCATTTGGTAACACCCTGGGTGAGCAGGAGCAAAAATCATTTGAGTGTAAGGAAAGGGCAAGACTAGGGAGAGGCTTGGGATCTGGGGCTACTACAGTGGTTGGTCTCTTGAGCATAATTGTAGATAAAATACTCCCAAGTCTGGGAGACCAGAGGCCCTGTCACATGTGACCTTGGAATACATTTGTATTTTACCTCCTCTCCCTAAAGGAGCCAATGGGGAAAGGCTTTGGAATTGGTGAGGAACACCAGAAAAGAGGCGTTTTATTATTCTCCCTCAATGATCAAATGTTGCCTTGAGAATTCAGTGCCAGCTTCACCTGTTCTCCCGAAGAAAGAATATTCTAATAGGACACGCTTCTCTTCCACTCCCTAAGGACTACAGTAATTAGGAAACATTTTCTGCGATGTAAAATGGAGTCTCTGAGTAAGCACAATTCTTTGCAGCAAGTAGGAAGCGCACAAGTCAAGCAGCCCTACCCTCAGATGTGAAGCCATCTGTGATTTCAGAGCAAGCGGTTTTGCTAGCTGGAGGTGGTGCGCTGTTGTGAAATGCTAAATTAAATACCACGACACATTATTATGGCTTCGAAAAGTAGTTACAGGCTTCAATAAGCACACTTTTATCACAAGAACACACAACCTAAAGCCAAAATAGTTCAGTTTAGCATGCCAAAAATCTGCTCACCCCATACATTGTTAGAAAGAGCAGTAAGAGAAAGCATCCGGGATTTGCTACCATTTCACTCCATGGTAGCCAACATCTCCTATCTTCTTTGGCAGGGAGGCCATTTTTCTATGCTTTATTTTGCACACAGAAATCTGCATTCAGTGATTTGCATACCAAAAACCACGTTTGTAAAAGAATCTGTCTGCAGGCAAGCCAGAGGGATGGGGTTGCCACCATTGGCTTCAGGGTACAGCACCCCAGGTTGCTTGCCTTTCATTCTCCTCTGTGCTGAGCCCCCCCCCAAACAAAGTGTTATGTGCTTTATGAGACATTAAAAATTAAAGCAAATGTGTCCTGTGTATATCTACAAACCGCTCTAACAATAACAACGCTGGCAGAATCATTTCTGCCAACAAACACGCTGTCCGTTTTTCACGAAAAGGCTTGTAATGATAACTCTGAGATCCACAATACATTCAGATTTTATTATATACCATTTTAAATATAATCTGTCTTCAGGGCAGGTGCTGTGATACCCGGTTTTGTATAAGGGGAAACTGAGGCAAGCCAGGAGTAGCATGGCCCGTTTTGGAAGCCTGGTCTGAGGGCTCAGCCCTTTCCAGCCTCCTTTGTCCTCACTGGGACCCTCTTTCTCTATGCTGCACACTGTTGCTCCCCTCTCCCACTTGGGCTGACCCAACCAGTCTGAGGTGGGGGTCCATACTGGGAAACCAGCATTTTTTTTTTTTTTTTCTGACCAGAGCTGGGAAGCGTGACCAGACCCAAAGCTCCGTGAAGGTGTCTCATAAATTAATCCAGGGGCACACTGAAGTGAATGGGCAAGTGGCTTGGGAAGATGATGACAGTGTCAAGAGAGCTGGATGGGTGCCTACACATAGGCCACACGGTCATCGAGATGCTTCAGAAGCTCCGGCCCAGTGCGCATGCGCCTCAGCACCAGTCCAGCTGCGCTCCCAGAAACACGGCACTGTCAGTGGCGGCTTAATTATAACGCTACTTAAAGAGACCTTATCTGCGCACTTCGGAAAAAGAAAGTCAGTAGTGACTCTTTTAAATCGGTTTATCTGATGAGTACTTTAGATTTTTCCCAGTATACAGCAATCAGAAGAAATTAGCCGTTTCTGCAAAGAAGATAAGGGACATAATGAAAAGGCCGTGAAAGCTTGCAAAAAAAAAAAAAAAAAAAAAAAAAAAACGGGATTATAACATTTGCTTTCTTTAAAGATGTCCTTTTATTTTTGTTTTTTTTTTCCTCTTATTCTCCATTTTCACACACAAAACTAAAATAGCCTTTAGTCATATTCACATTTAATCAGACCAGCATTGTCTGTAGGCCAACGGCTCTGACACCTTCCAATACACTGGCTGCTGTTAGAGACAGGTCCCTGATACACTCCATTTGATGTGATTTGCAACAGCTCAGTCTTTTGGTAAGTTCCTGCCTGAACACCTTAGAGGGTTGGGCAGCGCTCTCTCGAAGCAGACTCATCATCAGGAGACGCTTGGCCTTGTCATTACAGCTTGACCATTCCCTTCTCTTGTTAAATACGGCAAATACCCGGCTGACTCTGCCAGCCTGGTGACCATGGCCGTCTGTTCCTCGGTAGGGACGATGACAAATTCCACTTTTGATCAGGTCAGCAGATGACCGTCATACAGAGCTAAAGAGTGATCCCTGCTCGTGGTGGCGGCGTTACAGGAAGTTACTGAGCCATGGCCAGTGGACCTGAAGGGAAAAGCTTCCGAGAGACATTTTTCTCTCTGGTAAGAGAGACCCACTGATAGGAAGCTCCTGGGCCTCTGTCCCCTGGCTTCTGATGCAATTACTGGGGCATGACAGTGTGTGGCATCCATCTTAAGGACACTCGAGGATGTTGTCACACTACAGATGACAGGGCAGAGGACCAAAGTGCCTTGGCCTCAGGAAGCAATCTGTCTACCTAACTCTTCCAAGTCCATTTATCTCCAGATCTCTTAACAAAGAGATCTCTAAGAGTAGAGAGCTTTGTGGTTTAATCTGCTTACAATGGGTTTTATACAACTCACAGTAAAAACAAAAAAAAAAAAAAAAAATCCAGTTCTAATTTAGGTGGACGCCATCCTCACTCAATGGCTAAACTGTATTAAGAAACTGATTACAATGATGTCTGGTATAGTAGGTAGCTGTTATAAATATCAGTGACCGCACTTTTCAAACCTGGACAGTGATTTAAAAGGCGATTTCAAAATACAACGTGGGTAAGGGAGATGAATGGGACCTCATTTTAATGACCCATTTTTGCAGCCAGTGCTTTCTTCCTGAGAAGAATTGCAGGCAGGTCACAAGATGCCAGAGATGAAAAGGCCTTCGGTCCTCTGCCATGTTCCCATCCACCCTCTCATCACACGACCACCCACAGCAGCCAATCACCTGTGTATATCAGCCTGCCAAGGTTCAGAGTTCTGCCACCCAAAAATTAAGAATATAGGAACAGGGCAGGGTTTGGTAGCTCATGCCCACAACCACAGGGCCTAAGAAACTGAGGCAGAAGGATTGCTATGAGTTTGAGCTCAACCTGGGCTATACAGTGAGTTTCAGACCAACGTGCACAAGGACCTGGATTCTGTCACCAGCACCCTGTAAAAATCAGGATATGGTGGCATGCATTTGGAACCCCAGTACAGGACACCAGAGATTTCTGGGATTTGCTGGTCAGCCAGTCTACTGAGGTCCAAGTGAGAGATCCTGTCTCAAAATAAAGCACCTAAGGTTGACCTCTGGGATTCACCTGTATGTACACACATACGTACCTGTGCGAGCACACATGAGTATGCACACAAAGAAGGAGAAGCCTAAGTGTAAGGAAAAGTCATGGGACACCAATGTGGTAAAAGATGACATCCCAGGTTTCGGCACCAATGTTAGGAAAAGGATGAAGAGAGTGGGGGGCATATGGCCCATGGAGGTGCGGCAAGGCCTGGAGGCAAGAGAGATGCCTCTGGGGGGCTCATGTTGGGAATCCCTTCCCCGAGGGACCAGCCACACGATGGTATAGTACAGAATAGAGTTTATTCAAGTCATGGGAGAGTTAAGAGGGTAGGGGAGAGAGAGAGAGAGAGAGAGAGAGAGAGAGAGAGAGAGAGAGAGAGAGAGAGAGAGGAATAGAGGAGTAGAGACGGGCCATGAGCATGTGGAGAGAGAGGGGGAAAGGGAAGGAGAAGAGGAGGGATGGGGGGGAGAGAAAGGCTGCAGGAGGGCAAGAGGCAAGAGAGCCAGGAGGCAAGAGAGAGAGGAGGGGGCAAGCAGCCCCTTTTATAGTGTCAGGTCACTGGGGCAGAGCACACCTGGCTACTGCCAGGTAACTGAGGGGTGGGGTTTACAGAATCCCAACACTAAGACTGAGAGACAGCTACAGTATACTTATATACAATAACTAAATACATAAATCTTAAAAAAAATAAACGAAGAGAACTTCTGGCTACCTCGCAGCCAATTAAACAAAAGCACCAATTCCAAACACTTTGGTTCACTCAGATTTTATTGTACCATATCTACATACCTGCTTTGTTTTAAATCTTCCTGTCCCTCTTTCCTTCTTTACAATAAAGGGCAAAATTAACAGTTGCCTACATCCACACTGTGAAGTGATTCTCCAAAACGGATGGTCTCTGCACAGTAGCGAACCTGATATCATCCCTTCCTCAGAGGGCGTCTCCACCCCTTACCCCACAGTGGAGTTAAAACTGATTTGTGTGCCATCCAATGTTCTCTGTCATAGTCAGCAGTTTGCTTTGTGCAGCTGTGGTCTTCACATGATTGAGGAAGATAGAAGAAGGGGCTGCAGAGACTTTAGTGTACTCACAACAGTCCGTATCATCGACTCCAGAACACATTCACCCTCCCAACCCAAGAAACCCTGTACCTACATGCTGCCATCCACTGTCCCTCCCTCCCGCCCTTCTTCCCTCCTCTTCTCACCCCTCCCTCTCTCCCTCTACTGCTGCCATCCCCACGTCTTTAACAATAAACACATTGTCTATTTGCATAGCTTTCCCTGGTCAGGAATTTTCCCATAATAAAATCATGAAGTATTTGCTGAGTCCTGCAGAATGATTTGAACATTCACCCATGAGGTAGCATGTGTTTTGTTTCATGATATTTTTTTAAAAATAATGTTTTTGTTTTTTAAACATCCTACTGTTTAGGTTTATGACATCTTTGAGCTCTTAGTTGGTGGGTATATAATAAGTAGCTGCTTCTTTAGGGCTACTGTGAGCATGTCTAAAGATTTTTTTTTAAAGATTTATTTATTTTATGTATATGAGTACACTGTAGCTGTCTCAGACATACCAGAAGAGGACATCAGATCCCATTACAGATGGTTGTGAGCCACTATGTGGTTGCTGGGAATTGAACTCAGGACCTCTGAGCCATCTCTCCAGCCCCATCTTGTGATGTTTTTAAGTTGGTCATTTAAGAGTGTACAAGGAAGTGACACTGTATTTATTCACACTGTCCTTTACTACAATCTTCGAATTTTATTTTTTAAATTTTTTTATTAAATTTTAAAAATTTACATATCAAATGTTATCCCCTTTCCTGGTTTCCCCTCCATACTTCCTATCTCATCCCCCTTCTCCTGCTTCTATGAGGGTGTTCGCCCACACATCCACTCCTTTCTGCCTCCCCGCCCTGACATTCCCCTACACTGGGGCATCTAGTCTTGACAGAACTAAGGGCTCCCCTTCCCATCGATGCCAGACAATGCCATCTTCTGCTACATTTGCAGCTGGAGCCATGGGTCCTTCCATGTGTGCTCTTTAGATGGTGGTTTAGTACCTGGGAGCTCTGGTTGGTTGGTATTGTTGTTCTTATGGGGTTGCAAACCCCTTCACCTCCTTCAATTCTTTAACTCCTGGGGACCCTGTTCTCAGTTCAATGGTTGGCTGAGAGCATCCACCTCTGTATTTGTCACGCTCTGCCAGAGCCTCTCAGGAGACAGCTATATCAGGCTCCTGTCAGCACGCACTTCTTGGCATCAGCAATAGTGTGTGGGTTTGGTGACTGTATATGGGTTGGATCCCCAGGTGGGGCAGTTTCTGGTTGGCCTTTTCTTCAGTCTCTGCTCCAAACTTTGTCTCCATATTTCCTCCTGTAAATATTTTGTGTTCCCCCTTCTAAGAAGGACTGAGCATCTGCACTTTGGCCTTCCTTCTTCTTGAACTTCACGTGGTCTGTGAAATGTATCTTGGGTATTCCGAGCTTTTGGGCTAATATCCACTTATCAGTGAGTGCATACCATAGGTGTTTTCTTGTGATTGAGTTACCTCACTCAGGATGATATTTTCTAGTTCCATCCATTTACCTAAGAATTTCACAAAGCCTTTGTTTTTAATAGCTGAGTAGTGCTCCATTGTGTAAATGTACCACATTTTCTGTATTCATTCCTCTGTTGAAGGACACTTTCCACCTTCTGGCTATTACTAGTTTTATCTTAGTGTTCTGTTTCTGTGAAGAGACACCATGACTAAGGAAAACATTTAATCGGGGCTGGCTTATAGTTTCGAGGGTTAGTCCACTGTCGTCATGGCACCACACAAGCAGACATGGTGCCGGAGAAGTAGTTGAAAGTTTTACATCCAGATCATCAGGCCACAGAAAGAGAGTGACAGTGGGGCTGGCTTGAGCTTTTGAAACTGAAAAGCTCACTTCCAGTGACATACTTCCTCCAACAAGGCCAAGCCTCCTAATCCCTTCTAATCACATGAAAGAGTTACATAACACAATGCTGGGCCTGGTGACAGGTCATTTGGGAGGCTAGGTCAGGAAGATCACAAATTCAAGAACTGCCTGTGCAATTCAGTGACACCGTCTCACAATAGAAAGTAGGAGAGGGCTTGGATGTGACTCCATGGTAGACCATCCAGTGCCAAGTTCCCAGATATGGAAAAAGTGACCCATCTGACCTTTAGCATCTGGCTTCTCTTTTTTATATGACGTTTCTGAGACTTGTTCATGTTAGTGTCAGTACATGATTCCTGTTTTATAATGGACTGTTTTGCTGCATGTCTGTATCACACCTTGTTCATACGCTGATAGACAAGCAGCCTGATGAACAGGAGCCTGATGATGGACAGGTGGCCTGATGATGGACAGGTGGCCTGATGGTGGACAGGAGGTCTGATGGACAGGTGGCCTGATGATGGACAGGTGGCCTGATGATGGACAGGTGACCTGATGATGGACAGGTGGCCTGATGATGGACAGGAGGTCTGATGGACAGGCAACTTGGCTCTGCCTTTTCACTTCTCATAGCATCTCAACATCCCTGCTGTTATCCTCCGTCAGTATCACCTGTCACCTAGACTGCAGTAACAGTAAATGACTTCTTTTAAATGACATCTATTCCACTGTGTTCTCCTCAAAGCAATTTTTCATTTGTTTTGTTTTGCCTTTGGCCAGGGTCTTACTCTGCAGCGCAGGCTGGTCAGAAATACACTGTGCTCCCCAGGGCATCCTTGACCACTCTGTCTCCCTTCCTCAGCCTCTTGAGTGCTGGGCTCACAAGCATAGTCACCAAGCTTGGCTCTCCCCTCTTAACAGCTTGAAGGTCATTCTGTGTTTATGGCCCTATAGGGACTTATTTTTTTATTCTAAGAATATCCAGAGAAGTCTAAGTCCTAGCTATGAACACCAATGCCTGGGTGACTCCTCCTGGGTACAGTTCCCACCATCCTCTCAGCAGTAGACTGGCTCCAGCCACAGTGAGCTGCCCTGGCTCCTCAGGACCCTCGGGTTGCTTTCTCTCCCTTTAGGGCAGGTATATGAGCTGTGACCATTGCTATACTGTCCTCTCTGACTGTTACGTGCCTGTTTTCCTTTGTCCCATCGAAAGTATTATGTGGGTCTACAATCTTTTTATTAAGATTTATTTATTTGTTTTATATGTATGAGTACACTGTAGCTGTCTTCAGACACCAGCAGAGGACATCGGATCCCATTACAGATGGTTGTGAGCCACCATGTGGTTGCTGGGAATTAAACTCAGGACCTCTGAAAGAGCAGTCAGTGCTTCTAACCGCTGAGCCAGGGTCTACAATCCTATAGCACTATATTTCTTTGCAGCACATTGTAGAATTGTAACACATTTTTCATGTACTGAAAGCTTTATAAGAGCAAAGTCCTGTATTATGCACCTCACAAAACCCTTCAGCCTACCCAGTACTTGGCTTCTAGATACTATCAGTGGCAGAACATGGGCAGAATTACTAAAATGTTCCTAGGAATTTAAGGTCATAAGAGTTCTTAGAATATTCTGACCAAAGCATACATGGGCATACACACAAACCTCTATTCACAGTTACCGACCTCCCTCACACCCACCCCAGTTACCCACATCACAGGAGTCAGGAAAAATGAGAATCTACTAAATAGTATTACAGTTTGAACAACCCTTATACAATTCTTTGCTCATAATGTAAAATAGAACTGATCTTTTAGACCACACAAAACAAGCATGCTGTAATCTAATGGTGGTATGCAAAATGTGATCTTCTGGCTGCGGTGATTATTCTGAGCTTTGAAGAAAGCTCCAAAGAGACACTTCCCAAAGAGCCTCTTGTGCAGAAAAAAAAAGATACTCACAACATGAATACTTTGATCCTTCTCGATCTGTATCATGTAGTATTAGATTATAAATATGGCCTTTGTTTTTTGAGGTTTTACCTCCTCCCTTGATGCACTTCTCAAAGGACAGATCGGGGGACAAGATTACAGCTTTCTATTGTGAAATTAATTTTGTATACTTGAGAAAGAGACTTTAATCACCACCTGGGGGAAGATAAATAGCCTCAGCTAGCTTCCCCAGCTATAGACGCCAAAGCTCAGAGGAGGAAAAAAAGAATGACAGAATAAAGCCTCTTGCTGAAACTGTACACACGTGTAAATGCACACACACACACACACAGAGGCATACACTTATGTGCACACACATAAACATGCATGCTCACAGGTGCATACATACATACATGTACACAGATATGTGCACACACATGAGCACATGCATATGTATGCACACATACATACATTCACTCTGTAGCCCTAGCAGCATTCAAGCTTAACAGTGCTCCTGCCTCCTGAGTACTACAGGCTCATCAGTCCAATCACTTGTAAGCAGTTACTCTGCAGATTTCCAAAGTTAGAACATCTTTCAACTGGTACCAGACAATAGAAGTTCCACATTGCTTTCGAATAGAAATACTTTTGAGACTGGTGTCTAATTTTCATTTCCTGTTGTGATAAATTCTCTTTCATTCATAGATATCTCCCTGGACCCCATGTGATTAACATTATTAAGACATTCTGATAGTCATGCTCAGTGTAGGCAGTCCATCCTTGGGAATCTCTTCTCAGGTTATTCTAGACTGTGTCACATTGCCAATTAAAACCAACCATCACAGGTGGGCAGTGGTGGCACATGCTTTTAATCCCAGCACCAGGGAGACAGACCAAACCTCAACCTGGCATATTCTAGTCTGCTGCACAAGCAAGGTAAAAACATTGAATGGAAGCTTAAATCATTCCCAAGGAACAATTATTAATAATCTGAGCTCAGACTATCTTTTTTAAAAGATTTATTTATTTATTATATATGAGTACACTGTAGCTGTCTTCAGACACACCAGAAGAGGGCATCAGATCTCATTACAGATGGCTGTGAGCCACCATGTGGTTGCTGGGAGTTGAACTCAGGACCTTTTGGAAAAGAAGCCAGTGCTCTTAGCCACTGAGCCATCTCTCCAGCCCCTTAGACTATCTTTAAATGACTTGTTCTCTTCATTGTCAACCCTTCAGGACATTATTTCAATAGACCTTTGCAAATCACCAGCTAAAACCAGTTAACTAGAACTTCCTAGATAGACTGAGTCTGAAAACCGCTGCTTAATCCAGTAAGCCACCTTGTTGGTCACATGCATGACAGCCAGAAATACACCATGAAACTTGCCTTCGATGATAAGCCTCCACACAGAAAGTGGTCACAACAACAATGACCCACGTTACCCAAAGAACAATCGTGAAACCCCACAGACCAATACAAATGATCCATCCCTAGCGACTTACAATTCAAAGATTTTGGAGCTCAATTATATTATCAATTATATTATCAATAGAGAAGTCCTTTAATAATTATTATTGACCAAAGAAACTTCAAGCAAACACTTTATCATATAACTCTGGACAGAACGTATATTGTGTTCTTGCAAAGCTGAATGTGTGCAATTACTCTTCATTAAATCTATTGCTTCTTACTGAGAACTTCTGAACAAACTGGCACACTAGCTCCCTAAAGAGCACTCCAGAAGGCCAGGCAATGGTGGCACACACCTTTAATCTCAGCATTTAGGAGGCAAAGGTATGTCTCTGTGAGTTCAAGGCCAGCCTGATCTACAGAGAGGGAGAAAGAATTTCAGGACAACCAGGGTTACACAGAGAAACCATGTCTCAAGACAACAACAACCCCCAAAAGCCAGAGAGAGAGAGAGAGAGAGAGAGAGAGAGAGAGAGAGAACATACTAGAGAGTACTGCTGTGCCTTTCCAACAGCCCATTAGCCTCCTTACCACACACAGCAGAAGCAGGTACTCCCAGTAAGCATTCCCCGTCACCCACAAGCGCTGACCTTTCCTCCCAGGTTCCTCGTTGTCCAAACAGCACAGTCAAATTGAGACACTTTTCTAGGTGAAGTCCCAGCATGGCAGCCTTATTCGTGCGGGCAAGCAGGTTGCCAGATTAGCTACGTCCCTAGCCCTCATCGGTTAACTTCTTTTAATCAGAGTTTACTATTGCAAAGTTAAAACATGAACACATTCAAAGTTTGTATTCTAATACGAACTTTCATGTCAGCCATGTAAGATTACAGCAAATACTATAAAACATCAGGTTAGAGTTTCTTATTCACATCTCCAAACATCTCGAATTTACAGACTTGTTGATTTTACCTTTTTCTCGACCAGAGCCATGAAGGTTATAAAGATTTGCAAGTGCCTCCCAACCTCAGCACATCTTATCTCAACCACGAGATCTCTGAAACACCTACCAAATTAATGGTACTTACTACAGAAAAAGTAACAGTTTCTTTTCCAAGGCGTCCAAACCATTCTTTAATATTTAACCAAAAAAAAAAAAAAAAGGTTAATTTTTTATTTAAGTTTTCAGGGTGGTACGTCTGCTTCTTTGGATGTAGGACCGTTGACAGCCGAGCTACACAAAGGTATCTTTGGAGAGCAGAGGCTTTACATATTCATTCCCCTTCATCTCCTTTTTGCTTTACAGATTGATCCAATTTTTGGGCTTCCTGGAGAGCGCTGAGTTCTAATCAGCAACATCAGGAAGAGCTGGAACAAAGGAAGATGAGAAACTGCAGAGGCCCTCGTGCTTCCAGAGCAGCAAGCGAGGCCCACTAGCCTGTCAGTACAAAGGACACTGGAACTGGTCACAATTTTTACCTAGACAGACAGGAACACGAAACAGTAGATGAGTCCTTCATCCACTGGAGACGTACGGCTTCCGAGCAGACCCTGGACCAGGACTTCACGTTGTTCCCGTCCCGTGCGGCTGCGCTGACCTCTGTACCTCATTTGTAGGCTCTGCAATGCCCCTTGGGTAAGAGATGCAAGAGAGAGGCTAAATTTCTCAAAACTGCTTTCTGCCCGAGGTTCCCCATCCCCCTCCTTTATGGACATATTAAAGGTTCATTTCCCTCCCTTTTATGCTAGCAGGTTAAAGCCACCAAGCCAGCTTCCCAAATATGATGCAGCCCCCCCCCATGAAACATTTGCAATTCTCTAAGACAGCTGAAAAGGAGCCAGTATTTATTTTGTTATTGTTACGTGTTCTGGAGAATTTCATATATGAATACTGTACCTTTCCACCCCACTGTTTCTTCACTCCTCCTTGTGCCCCCTTTCTCCCTTACAAAGAGTACATGCAACGAAGACACTAAACACATTAATATTTGAGGCCCTGGCAGACAATCCCCCACTTAATGAAAATCCAGAGCTGTGTGGTAGCAGGAAGCCCGCACAGCCATGCCTACTTCTGCTTCATCGGAAACCTGGGCACTGAGCAATGGCAGGTGAGGCAGGTTAAAACACGGGCATGCTGATGGAGTTGACAGGTCACGGCAAGGCGGTTGGGGTGCCGTTACAGATGACAAGAGCCCTACCACAGGTCCACCAGCCAGAAGTGACCGGATACAGGGCAGAGAGGCCTGGCACAGGCAGAAGCAGCCCCACTTAGGCGAGTCCTGCCCTTGTTGATGCAAGGCATGTCTTGAAGACCCCGTAAAAGCCGAATAAAATCTAGAGACACAATGGCCACCTACAGTCAACCATCTTACCCAGGCCTGTCCCTGCCACCCCCTGGCTCTGCCATTTTGTTAATACATACAGTGCCTTCAGGAGGAAGCCCTGAAGTAATGCTTACCAGACAGCCAGAGTGTAGGTGCGGTGAGACCCTGCAGTGAGTACATCAAGCAAAACCAAAGTATAAAGTGCCTAGCAGCTTTCTGCGTTTCCCCTTAGGATTGCCCCCTACCTGCCAGGTTACCCTTTGTCCCTTCACAACGCCTGGTGCTGGCCGAACCCCCTCCTACCCTCTTGTCCTTCCTTGGCCAGTATTAGTTGGATCTCAGATCTCACCATGGGCAGTGAGTAGGGTTTTCTGTACCCAAAGAGGCTTTTGTCCAGCTGACTGACTAGTCCTCCGTAAAGATGCTAATAAAATAAACCAACAAATACAGACACGAGTAGACACAGGAATAGGCGAGTACGTAGAGGAGTAAGTGAATGACTGGGTGAAGGGACTCCATGCACTCTGTTCCCTAGAGGCCTTTCTGCAGACTTTATTCACTCTTCTCCCTGGAGGAATGGTCGTCTCTATAGCAACAGAGTTCTATCAACAGAAGGGTCAGAGAGAGCTAGGAACAAGGCCCTGGTGGCCCAGTCCTGTGTTTTCAGTGTTCTAAGAGCACTGTCATGTGTAGAGAGGGTCTAGGACACATGGAGACGCTCCCTCAGTTGGGGTGGGTGGGAGAGCTAATTATTGTCACCCACAGGGTATCTTTCACTGTCTGGCATCCCTGGCACTGGTGTCCCTGGCATGGGTTTGGAGCACACCGCAGCAGCAATCCCACCTTTCCCCTCAAGCCCTCAGCCTCACAAGAGCTCAGGACTCCAGGGGAGAACAGCAGCATAGGCGAGTCATTCCTAAGCTCACCGAGTACTGGGACTGTGCAAGGAACCAGGCACATGTCTGTCTGCTTCCTGACAAGGATCCTGGGTGTTAGAACCCAGGGCCTCGACAGAGCTGGACAAGCATTCTACAACTGAGCTGTATCCTCAGCCCTAAACAAGAAGGGTTTTTCTCCCCCCTTCATAAGTTAGTATTAGAGTAACATAACAATTTGAATAGTGTTCTACATACTCGAGTGGGTAACCTGTTCTATTTGATGTCAACTTACTTCCAAAGAGTGACAGTGTTGCTGGCAGCCCTGAAGGTGAAGGTGTTGGTCACATAAGGAAGGAGGAAAAGTAAAGAAAGCTTGAGAGAAATGTACACGCGTGGCCTGCTAATTGTTGGTGAATCCTTCAATGAGATTCAAGGAGATGTAAGCTAGAACTTTAAATTTGGGAGGTTTTAATGTCTTCTTCAGGACTTTGATTTTCTTTTTTCTCTTGTTCGTGAATACATTAATCCGTTTCAGGATCACCTGGAATGTTTATTAAAAATCCTAGGTCACATCCACATGTGGTGGCTCACACCTTTAGTCCCAGCACTCAGGAGGCAGAGGCAACTGGATTTCTGAGTTTGGGGCCAGCCTGGTCTATGTACCAAGCGCCAGGTCAGCCATGAGACCCTGTCTCAAAGCTAAACATTAAATTAAAAAAAAAAAATCCCAGGTCATACTCCAAACCTCTGGCTGAGAATTTTCTGAGGGCAGATCTGAGATTTTAATACTCTCCTTGGTGGACCTCTCCTCAAACTTCCAAGTTTGGAAACTGAAGTATGTGGGGCTGAGGAGGTGGAGGGATCTTTAAAGGTTCTGGGAGGAGCTAACTTTTTACTGAGAGGTGTACTAACTATGGAAGATGGAGTGGCTTATGTGCACGCTTCTGTTCCAATGTTGAAAAGCAATAAACTGAGTCAATGTGGGCAGACCTGCCTTGTCATCTCAGCCACGTGACATGCTTCCTGACCCACCAAAACACTGTATTCTTCTCTATTTTTGGCTCTTTCTGAAATGGAGTGATCTATAACAAACGGAAGTTCATTTGGCTCATGATTCTGGAAGCCAAGAAGTTCATGAGCCTGGTCTAACAAGGCTCTGCTTGCTGTGTCCTTATAGGAGAAGACAGAACAAAGGCAGGTGTGGTGGAGAAGGAACAGATTTTTTTTTTTTTATAGCATTTAGCTTTGAGCATAAACCCACTTCTGTAGTCCCAAAGTTAACCTGTCACAACCTGTTACACTGTCCTGTGTTCTTCTTACTGGTATGAATTGATAAGTTAAGCAGGCCTTTCCTTCCACAGAGCCAGACTATTTTTGCTCCAGAGACAAGATTCCTCTGTGTAGCTCAGCTGTTCTGGAACTCACTCTGTAGACCAAGCTGGCCTTGAACTCAGAGATCCACCTGCTTCTGTCTCCTTTAATCCTGAGTCCTGTGATTAAAGCTGTGTGCTACCATGCTTGGCTAATCCAAACTCTCTCTAAGGGGAGAGAGGAAATGCCTTTGTTCATTCACTCAATAGATTTTCATTAATGCAATGAACTCCAACAGTGATGGCTCCTCCATTGTGAAGGCCCATGCTACCCCAAATTAAGATAAAAAAATTAAAATATGGAAACACGTGAAAGATGCTGAAATTTAAGTGTTTAAGAGGGAGGCAACTCTGTGCATTGACACTGGGAATCTATTTCTATTTACATTTCGTTTTATAGTTGTTTTTATTAAATTTACTTTTTTATATGCACACGTATATATATTTTTATACGCACATGTGTGCTTATATAAACAAAGACAGAGAGAGACAGAGAGGTGCCTGGGTGCACGGGCCGTGGTGCACAGAAGTGGTTTCTCTCCTACTGTGTAGGTTTCGGGGATCAAACTCAGGTCAAATCTTGGCAGTAAATGCATCTACTTGCTGAGCCATCTTCTGTGTATGCATTGAGACTGCAGAAGCAGTGTGTACTTTGTTCCAGCGCAGTCGCACTGGTTGTTTTTCTCTTCCTGAGGACAGAATACCTGACAGAAACAACTGAAAGGACAAAAGGTTTATGGTAGGAGGCCTGGCAGCAGAGCATGAGATGGCTGGTCTCGCTGTGTCTGCAATCAGGAAGAGAGACATGAAGTAGAGAGACATGAAGTAGAGAGACATGAAGTAGAGAGACATGAAGGGTGGTGGTTATGGTTATTTAAGTCTTTGCATATATACACATATGTATATATATATATACACACACACACACACATTGTATGTATGTATGTACGTGTGTATGTATGGGTATTTTGTTAGTGTTGTCTGTGCACCACATGCATACAGTACCCACTATGGCCAGAAGAGGGCAGAAATCCTCTGAAACTGGAGTTACAGGTCTTTTCTTGGTTGCTGAACCAAGCCATGATGCTTAGTTTCAATTGTCAACTTAACAGTCCAGACTCACTTGGGAGAGAGCTTCAGTGAGGGACTGTCTTACCAGGTTGGCCTCTGGGTATATCTGTGAGTGTTGTCTTGATGTTGGGTGCTGAGAGTTGCTCCCCAAACCTCAGGGATGCTGTTCTCAGTCAGACAAGGATGGTTTATTGAATGCACAGCCCAATGGGATGGGTCAGGGATGCAGCTCAGAATTACCTGCGCTATGGCAATAAACATTCCTCAGGACAGGCTTATAAAGAAAAAAACAAAACCCACCAAACCCACAATTCAGGAAGTGCTGCCCAGTGGTCGACTCTAACTCAAGCCAGTTTAGTCCAATAACAGTTCATATTGATCTTTGATTTGATGGGTCCTACGGAGAGCTTTGTGGAACTTTTTAAGATGAACAGACCTCATAGAGAGCATACCGACCATAGCAGGAGATGAGGTCAGCATGACCCTGCTCTGAGTCAAGCGATTTGCTGCCAGTGGTCGGCAGGCATATCACAGCAGCAATATGAAATAGCTGGGAGGCCTGGAGCAAAATGGGTACAGCTGTGCTTGGGGGGAGGACAGGACATCATCACCTGATCACATTAACTAATGTGGGAAGCGCCTTTGTGGGGCTGAGTCCTGAGCTGTTTGTGAGTGAGCTGAGTGGTATTTTTACCAGTAACAGAAGTGAAACTAATACAGATGACTCCTCTCTCTCTCTCTATCTGTCTCTCTCTGTCTCTCTCCCCTCTCTCACTCTCTCTCTCTCTCTCTCTGTGTGTGTGTGTGTGTTTGTCTGTCTATCTCTCCCCCCTCTCTTGCTCCCTCTCTCCTTCCCTCCCTCTCTCTCCCTTCCTCCCTCTGTGTCTGTGTGTGAGTGTGTCTGTCTATCTGTCTGGCTCTCTCTGTGTCTGTCTCTGTGTGTGAGGGTGTGTCTGTCTGTCTGTCTGTCTCTGTGTTTGTCTGCCTCTCTGTGTGTGAGTGTGTCTGTCTGTTTGTCTCTTTCTCTGTGTTTGTCTCTCTCTGTGTGTCTGTCTCTGTGTGTGTGTCTGTCTCTCTCTTTCTCTCTCTCTCAGTTTATTTTGAGACAGGGTTTTCCTGTGTGGCCCTGGCCATCTTGGAACTCTCTCTGTTGACCACACTGACAGTAAACTCAGAGATCCACCTACCTCTGCTTCCTGAATGCTGGGTTAAAGGTATGCATCACCTGCTAGGATGTGTTGCTAGATTTTTTTTTTTTTTTTGTGTGTGCTCTTATGTTGCCGTTTCTGTCTTTGGGTGGGATTGTTGTGCAAAGCTCTCTTCTCTGAGACTATGTTGCCGTTTCTGTCTTTGGGTGGGATTGTTGTGCAAAGCTCTCTTCTCTGAGACTATGTTGCCGTTTCTGTCTTTGGGTGGGATTGTTGTGCAAAGCTCTCTTCTCTGAGACTGAATGGGCTTGAAGCTGTTACTTGTCACGTGACAAGAAAATTATGGCTTTTTGTACTATTAGTAGATTCTGGCTGTAAACGCTGTCTGGGAGGTGCAAGCCACCCCAAGCTAGGTCGGAACGCACTGTGATGTGCGCCCTTCAAACGGAATGAGCAATGTCTCAGGAAGGTTCTTGAAAATGTTGGTTTATGTGGCCCCCTTTGCTGAGAGAAGTATGCACGCTCCACTAATGTATCTGCAGTGGCTTTGTGCTTTTCCATTCATCCTGAGACCACAGCCCATGGGACCTGCCACCTACATGTAGGGGTCTTTCCTCAGTAAAACCTCCTCGGGAACTCAAACACCCATACATGTGTTTCCTGCTGATTCCAAGTCCAGTGTGGTGGGCAATGAAGACTCTAGCAACTGATTTGCTCACTCTTATACCAATAGGACATCTGATTTTTTTTTAATTAAGATTTATTTTGTTTTTATCCATACACAAGTTTTCCTTGCATGTGTATATGTGCTCCATATTTATGTTTGTAAGTGCACAAACCTGGGTCCCCTGGAAAAGTTCCTAATAGCTGAGCCATCTCTCCAGCCCTAGGGCATCTCATGTTTTAATCCCATTTGACTCTGATTACTTGGAGTTAGTATTAGACACTATTGGTTTAAATGCTCAGTTTCCCAAGACTGTGCCCGTTTCAAACACCAAAGATGAGTCCAAATTCTTTTGATATTTCTGACCTTCCGATTCCCACAATCTCTTCCCACTGTGGATTAAGGCCAAATATAACAAAAGATGTTCCCATCATCACATCACTGAAAAAAAAAATGATGGTTTGGGCTGGATCATTCGACAGTTAATAGTTCTGTTCTTGCAGAGGACCTGAGTTTGGTTTCTTATGTCGGGTGATAAACAAACATGTAATTCCAGCTCAGGAGGAATCTGATGCCTCTCCAGGGGCATCTACACTCACATGCACATATGTACTCATGCATACGACCAGAAATAAAGCAAATCTTTTTTTTTAAAGGAGCTTTAGGGACCCTGTACAGAAACCAGGAAAAAGTCAGATATGTATCATTTCAGAATGTCACAGCCAGACACTGATACAGCAGAAAAAGTCATGCAGATTTGGAGAGAAATAAATTCTGAGTCCTACTTTTTTCTCCTGTGTGGCCTTAGACGTGTTACTTAGCTTCTTTCTGGCCCCCTCCCCTTCTTTAGATTTGTAATTTGTGTTCACAATAATTACCTTTTAGGGCTGTCACAAGGAGGGCATGTGTGCAGACGTGTAAGATCATTCCTTTGCAGAGCTCAGAGTTGTGCACATCAGTGAGCACCGTGCGATCAAGCACTGTGCGATCGAGTAGCAGCGTGGCTACCTCTGCGGTCGCTTTCTAACCTTTCTTCCAGAGGAAGCCTGTGAGAGAGGACCCAGCTCTTCCCTCTCACTGGAGTGGATGACACAGTTAGCTAAATTCCTATTGACTGGTGATGTGGGACAGGAACTGAGGAATTCGTAACAGTATGTGTCAAAGCATAAGACAAGTGGGCCACTGATGACTTCCTTATCACTGTTTCCTGGAAACAGAAACAGAGGGTAGGGCAGACCGTGGTGTGTCCTCTCTTTCCCCAGCAGAACCTTCCAGTCTAGTGCTTTGTTCGGCTGGTGTAGCGCCAGTGCAGCTGCCAGAATAGCTCAGCCGGAAGAGCAAGAGGCTGAAGAAACCCGTCTGAAGGGGTGGGCCCTGGGCGTCCAACTTTTGGCAGTGGCATAGATTGTCTAACTTTTTTGAACCTGGATTTCGTTATCTGTGAAAACACATCGTATTCTTTCCTGAATTTGTAATTAGCTTCCTGGACTTTCCTTGGGGTACAGTATATCTAAGCATCCCTGGAGCTTCCTATCAGGGAAGGAAGGTGGCTCCCAGACAGTAGGGGGCACTGTTACCACCACTGTATTCCTAACCCACCCTCCTCCTCACATCAAAGTGGTGCGGCTTTAGTAAGTCTCTGATGAAAGGCGGGCGGGCCCTATGTACACGCAGGTTTTTCACTTACCGATGTGTCCCACATACTTTCCATGAAGTCTATCTGGGACATCCTCTGTCCTGTGTATTTGACTTATAATCCTTCTCACTCCGGGGGTGGGGGGGGGGGTCCCTGAGGTACCAGGAGGCTCAAATGTTTATTCTTAGGATTCTTCAACTCCAATCAACCAATTATTGTGATGAGCTGTATATTTCTATCCCCCATTTGCTTGACCGGATTGGAAACAATGACAGGCATTCACCTTGGATTTATTTGTAAAAAATGGACAGATTGAGAATTACAGAGACCCTTAAATTGTCTCTTAAAATAAACATTTCAGATTTAAGCAGCAAGTCAAAGAGGGAAAAGTAGCAGGCCACACTGGTAGACTAAGTTAGGGCATGTTTAAAGAAAATGGTCGTAATTGCTGTACTCTCCGAAGAAAACTCTTTCCCGCCTTTCTGTGGAAGGAATTGTGACAACAGCTCCAGTGTACCCAGCCGGCATCTTTGTTTATCTACAGTAGGTTCCGGGAGAAAGAGGACATTAATCACATATCTCCAAAATTAAATTTCCAGAGTTCTTAACAGTGTTTAATGTCCCAGAGACTCCATTTATCAAACAGCATGGATTTACTGACCTCAGGCCTTCTGGTGGGGTTCCTGGGCCAGTCTGAGGGATCAGGTACCACAGGCATGCTCTATATAATCTTATAATAATGAATGATA
This sequence comes from Micromys minutus, assembly GCF_963924665.1. NCBI lineage: Eukaryota > Metazoa > Chordata > Mammalia > Rodentia > Muridae > Micromys > Micromys minutus. The sequence continues at coordinate 27,094,507 of NC_137978.1, read as the reverse complement.
CCCTCCCAGCCATTTCGGTTCCCCCAGTGTCTCACTGGTCTCTATACTCAATAAGAGAAATGTGAAAATATTCTTGTAAAAATAGCATCATTATGTGTGAGGTTTCAAGATGCAAATGAGTTTTATTAGATCTCCTAGTTGGCATCTTCTAATAGGTAAATATTTCTAGTTCTAGGGCATGTGATGGTGTATTGAGCCCAGTTGAAGGCCCTGGGGGCTGGGGGGATGGAACAATCAGTAAAGTACATACCACATGAGCACAAGGACCTGAGTTCAAATCCCAGCACCCATGTGTCTGCATTCTCACCACAATAAAGGGTGACTTAATCATTTCGATGTGTATTCTATGCGGACTTTTTGGAGCTATTTGCATTCTTTTTTTTTCCCTTCTGCACAGTATCTTTGAAATCTGGTATGCATTTTAAACTTTCAGCACATCCTTGAGATGTTAAACTAGCCATGCAGGCAGGCTCACGGGCCACAAAGGGGACAGAGACACAGGATGGCAGCTTAGCAGAATCACAGTGGCATCTAGAAGACCAGCTTAGCCTGTTGCAGTCTGGCGATTGGAGGAGAGAGATTATCTCTGTGGTTAGAACAGACTTGGGGTTATTCACACAGCTCCTACCACTGTGAGCCCTGGGAAGGACTGTCTATGCCCTAGTGTTCATTTGTCAAGTGGACAAAACAGAAATGCTCCCTGCAAAGATAAGGCTGTAAGTGAAGCCAGGCACGCCAAGTCATAAGCACTCGTTAACATCGATGACTCAAGCGGGACAAACAGGGGACACGGTAGCATTTACTCACCTTATACACGTCATCCTATATGACTGAGGCTCAGAGAAGTCAAGTAACCTAGCCTGGACCACACAGCTAACACCTAATGATCAGGTTCTCATTTCGTGGCATCGTCTTTAGTATCTCTTTCTACTCGTTTTCTCTAACAATATAGAGTTAACTGTATAAAATGAGATAAACTCTTGAGAGATAAACTCTTTTAAAACTTTAAAAGTGGCCCTATTACTGGTTTTGTGTATGTGAGTGCATGCTCGTGCAAATGCATGAAAGAAGGAGTGTGCAGGAACCAGAGGGTGACCTTGGATATCTCTCCATCCTCACTCTCCACCTTTACTTTTTGAGTCAAGGTTTCTCAGTGAACTTGAAGCTCAGAGACTTGGCTAGCCGTGGCTGGCCACTGAGCTGCAGGGGTCCCTCTCTGCCCCCAGAGCACTGAGGTCACAGGGATCACAGTCTGTCTGGCTTTTTGCTTGGGCTGTGGGGATCCAAACCCAGGTCCCTTAGGCTTCTGTGACAGACTTTACTGCCAGAGCCATCTCTCCAGCCAGGAAGGCTGAATTTGGTTGCTTTGGCTTATCTTTGGCCTTTTTGCTTTTTGATTCTGCTTTTACTAGAGGACAGTCACCTGCCACACCGTGCCTGTCACGTTAAACACAATATATTTACAAATATATTAAAGAAAAAAAATGCTTGAAGTTTATAGAAATTTCACAGCACTGTCAAAATGCTGGCCGATCTGGGCCTCATAGTGTAGTTCTGTAACTCCAGCTCCTTGGGAAGCTGAAGCAGGAGGATTACACGTTTAGTAAGACCCGTTTTCAGAATGAAGTGGCCGTGAGGTGCTGGCTCAGCTGATAAACATTGCAGCCCAAGCAGGGGGACGTAGACCTGGTCTTCGAAACCCATGTTACAAAGCTGGGGGAGGTGCATGCCTAGGACCCAAGCACTGAGGCAGGAGACATGAAATCAATCCCTAGGGTGTGCCAGCCAGTGTAACCAACGGGTGAGCTGGGAGAGCCTTGTTCAATGAGAGACTTTATTTAAAAAAAAAATAAGGTTGGGGCTGGCGTGGTGGCACAGGCCTTTAATGTCAGCACTCAGGAGGCAGAGGCAGGTGGATCTCTGTGAGTTGAGGTCTAGTCAGAAAAAGAAAGAGAGAGAGGGAGAGAGGTAGCTAAGAAGGAAAGGAAGGAAGGAAACAGAAGACCCCAGTTTAGGAGACACGAAGTAATAGGTTCTATCCCCAGTACTTAAAAAAAGAAATTAAAATTCGTGCACTCAGCAGCACACACCCTGTGCATGTGTACTAACACTTATTCATCAAATTGGCAAATAAAAGCAAAACAGAAATCAGCGTTGGGCCTCGCTCAGCCAATCATGCCCCTCTGCTCGGAAGGAGTGCTTCCTACCTGTACCAGGGATGCTTTGTTCTCACCTTGACATGCATGACCTGCCCCCACAACGCTTCTTCCTACCCCCTGCCATCCCCCATCCCTTTCCCCCAGCCCCTCACCACCATGTATCTCTTATTATATAATGAGATTTTATTATATACCTCAGGGCTGGTGCTAGTTTGGTGGGTAAAGTATTTGCTGTGTTAAGCTCCAGGTTCAGTGACAGATTTACAAAGATTTACAAATGAGCTTCCAGTTTTGAGTCATGACTAATCCTTGGGAAGCTCTTAGCATCCTTGGACTTCCGTTTTTGTGTGGGTGAATGGGATAATCACGTCCACTTTAAAAGAGTTTGTGAGGATCATCTGTATCATGCACGAGAAGGACGTCAGAGTTCCTGGTAACTGTAAACACAAGGAGCCATTGCTATTAGTAAGTTATTAGGGGTGGGAGATGAACTAAGGATAAAAACAAATTCCATCCCGAATTCTGCTTGTCAGAGTGTTCCTGAAGAGTCCAGGTTGCTGCTGTTCAGGGAAAGTTGCTGAAGTGATTTATGCCAACTCGGGAGGGGAGAACTCTGACACCGGGAAGAGAGGGGGGCAGGACTCATTTATGCATTTCACAGTCATTTTCTGAGTGTGTAATGGTTGCTAGACATAAGGAGAAGACAGCCAGCATCCTTCCTAAAGAGGCTGATTTAAAAAATCAGGAAAGGGGAACAGGAGAAGCTGGGGACTGCGGTAAGAAAGGAAGGCCCAGTTACCTGGCCAGGGAGACTGAGGGAACAGTGTGCTGAGGCGGGATTTTCAGCGTCTTCTAGAGATGTAAGCCCTTCCCTCCACCTTCTCAATGAAAACCTCAATAAAGCTTCATTGCTCAGCCGAGAGAGACGGAGATAGGAGAGCAATATCTGGGTTACGGCTGCCAGGGGAAGGAGGCTGCAGGCAGAAAGCTTCCAGGAAGGAGAAGTTCCAGTGCATGTGACATTTAATGATTATAAATAATGCCCCTATGTACTGCATAATGCAAGGCTCTTTACAATGAATTTGAATTAAATAGTACCAAGAGCAATCAGACTAACCAGTGAGAGACAGTTAGAAAACTGGGGACCTTGGGAGAAAAGGAGTCAGATCTGAGGTTGGGAGGCAAATATGATGACCAAGCCACTTCATTAATTCGTGGCTAATTATCCAAAGGGGTGATGTATCAGCAACTGGAATTTGTCATTTTGTAGTTGTCTCTGTTGATGAGGCAGTCTTTCTTAAAAATATTCTAAGCAGAAGATAAAGAATACAAAGGATTAATCCTATCACCACCAAATAATTCACTCAGTAAGCAGGCAAATGGCCAGTTTTCGAAAGCATAGACACAGCCAGTAAATATGTGAAAAAAAATGTTCAGCATCCTTATCTATCAGAAAAATGCAAAAAGACATTAAAATCCCACTGTATCTGGTCAGAACGGCTAGCATGGAGAAAACAAGCCAGGGTTGCTAAGATGTCTCAGAGGAAAAAGGCATTTGCTGCAAAGCCTAATTATTTGTGTGATCCACATGGTAAGAACTAACTACCGCAAATTGTCATCTGACTCACACATGCATTGTGGTATGTACATGTATGTATGGTACGCATGGTGCATGCATATATACGTGTGCTTTCTCTCTCTCTCTCTCTGTCTCTCTGTCTCTCTCTCTCTCTCTCTCTCTCTCTCTCTCTCTCTCTCTCTCTCTCTCTCACTGAATGTAGAATGCATTTTAAAAGACAGATAAAGAGTCTGGCATACGAAGTCACTTGGCATGGATGGGAAGCTTCTTTAAAAAGCTGAACATATAAATTGCCAAATGATCAAGTCATGATACTCCTAGGAAAATACCTCCAGGGATCTAGGTCAGCATTCAGCAGAGGTATCTGCAATCTGATTATCGTAACACTGTCCTCAACAGTCAGGTGATGGGAACAGAATCTGTCAAGTAACAGATGCATGGATAAAGAAAATATAATATGTGTCTATATGTGTTTGAGCATGTGTGGGTGCATATATGTGTGTGTGCGTTGTGTGTATGTGTGTGTAAGTGTGCCTGTATGTGTGTACATGGGTGTGTGCATATATGCATATGTGTGTGCGAGCATGTGTATGTATGTGTGTGTATACATGTGTGTGTGAATGTGTGTCTAAATGCACACACAATGAACTTGCCCATTTTCTAATTAAATCTGTTTAGTCAGCACACAGAAGAATTGGCTGAGGCGTTTCTGTGCATGCTTACCATTGCGCTTTTGCTCATGTTCACCCCATTTCTTCCAGCACCTCCTTCCTGTCCTACTGTTCCCGTCCCTGCCCTGTCTCCTGCACTTCCACACCTGCCTCACACAGAGTTAGGTTTTAACTGCACGAGTGCATGAAGAATGTTATTTCCCCATCTCTGTTATCCCCTTGTCCCCTTCTTCCTCCCTTCCTTTGCTCATGTAGTTCCTGCCCTGGTCAGGGTATCTATTGCTGGGATAAAACATCACGACCCAAACCAACAACAAACAAGACAAAACTGGAGGAAGATGTTTTATTTCATCCCACATATTACAACCCCGTCGCCAAGGGAAGCCAGGACACACCCTTGGCAGGAACCTGAGGCAGAGACCATGGAGGAAGCTGCTCACCGGCCTGCTCATGGCTTTCTCATAGCACCCGGGGCTGTCTGCCCAGGGCTGGGCCCGCCCACATCAATTACCAACCAAGAAAATACACCCTCGGCTTGCCCGCAGGCCAAGTTGGTTTGGGCATTTTCTCAGTTGAGATGCTCTCCCCGCAATGACTCTGGCTTGTGTTAAGTTGACATAAAACTAACCGGCACAGGTCATACCATGGAACTGGAGAGAGGACATCACTAAGCAAAATAAACCAGACTCAGACAAATAATATCTCTCTCATAAGCAGGGTCTAGATTTTAAATATGCATATTAAATATATGATTCTGACAAGGCTTAGACAGAGAACTACAGGCAACTAAGGAATGCTGAGATCAGGAGAGAGCCCTCCTCAGGGAGGAGCACAGCAACTGGTAATCCACATAGACACACACACATAGATACACACACAGAGACACACACACATAGATACACACACAGAGACACACACACAGAGACACACACATATACACATACACATAGACACACACACATAGTCACATACACAGACACACACACATACACACACATAGACACATACACAGAGATACACACACATACACACATACATAGACAAACACATACACACATACACAGAGATACATGCACATAGACACATACACATACACATACACACACATAGACACATACACAGAGACACACACATAGATACACACACAGAGACACACATACATACACATATACACACACACAGAGAGACACATACACAGAGATACACACACATAGACACATACACAGAGACACACACACATAGATACACACAGAGACACACACATACACACACATAGACACACACACATAGACACATACACAGAGACACACACATATACACACACACATATACACACACACATAGACACATACACAGAGACACACACACATAGATACACACACACATAGACACACACACAGAGACACACACATATACACACACACATAGACACATACACAGAGACACACACATATACACACACACATAGACACATACACAGAGACACACACATAGACAGACACACACATACACACACATATACACACACATAGACACACACACATATACACACACATAGACACATACACAGAGACACACACATATACACACATACATAGACACACACACAGACACACACACATAGACACATACACAGAGACACATACATAGACACAGACACAGAGACACATACACAGAGACATACACATAGACACACACACACACAGACACACACATAGACACACACACATATACACACACACATAGACACATACACAGAGACACACACATAGACACAGACACAGAGACACATACACAGACAGACACTCACACAGAGGCATGCACACAGAGGCACACACACACACACACACACACAGACATACTACACACACCCAAACAAATAACAACAAAGAAAAAGATTCCATGAATGTGAAAGAAAGCAAGGCTGTAGGGTATATAAAAGGGTGCAGAAGGAAGAAAGAGGAGGAGGAAAATATTATAATCTCAAAAAACCCTAAAAATTATAATTAAAAAAATCTATGTAAGGAGTATCTGAAAGAAGGAAGGGGTGGGTGGGAAAAGAGAGAGCATTTAGACTGAATATGAGCTAAATAGATACACGTATGAATATGTGGTAATATGAGCTAACAGATTACATACATGTATGAAGATACTGTAATAAAACCCATCACTTTGTACAATGAATATATGCTAGTTAAAATTTTTCCAAAATAGACAAAAGCATCAGAGCAGACAAACAATATTGTCACGTCTAGGTGACACGCCTTGTTCCCAAGGACCCATCCTTTTTTGACAACCAGTTTCTCTTTCTTATGTCACGCCAGTGTCTTTTAAAGAAATGTGCTTTATGTATTTCTTTTAAAAGGCAGCAGCCTGAGACACAATCAGCTCTGGACCTAAAACCACAAAGCTTTCAATTTGCCCAAATTTCCAAGAAGAAAATAAATAAAGCACTGTTGAAATTTACCTATACAAACGGAGGCTGCAAGGGGGTAAGCGGCTGCTATTTGTTTATTCTATAACCCCAGGCTTTCTGCGCTTCGTCATGTGACTACTGATTTAAAAGATATACAGTTGTTTATTAATATCTCAAACACTATGCAAATTCCTATCGCCGTGGGTATATTTTGCTCTCCCAGCTGTGAAGTGAACACAGAAGCATTTTGTATTTAACCAGACTAAGATATGTTAACTCAAAAAGCTTGCTTTGAATAGCACTTTCCTTACATTATTAATGAGAGCCTGAGGAGAGCTTGGGTGGTCAGCTGTAGAGTCTGAATAAGCGCTGTTTCAGGCCCGACTGTCCACCGTTACCTGACACTGAAATTTCAGTTTCATAATGCAAAGTCTAGCCTGTGGTATTGTTAAACTGTGAAGTAGTTTATGCTTCAGACTGTGTGTGTGTGTGTGTGTGTGTGTGTGTGTGTGGTGAGGTTGCTGACCTGCACAGACTAGGCAGGCCTATGTAGACCAGGCTGACCTGCACAGACTAGGCAGGCCTATGTAGACCAGGCTGACCTGCACAGACTAGGCAGGCCTATGTAGACCAGGCTGACCTGCACAGACTAGGCAGGGCCTATGTAGACCAGGCTGACCTGCACAGACTAGGCAGGCCTATGTAGACCAGGCTGGCCACAGACTTGCAGCAGCCCTCAGGCATCTGCTTCAACAATCAACTCAATGGCTGTAATATATATGTAATACAACAACACGTTATAAATAGGGCTGGAGAGATGGCTCAGTGGTTAAGAGCACTGACTGCTCTTCCAAAGATCCTGAGTTCAAATCCTAGAAACCATAGTGGCTCACAACCATCTGTAATGGGATCTGATGCCCTCTTCTGTGTGTCTGAAGACAGCGACAGTGTACTTATATATAATAAATAAATAAATCTTTAAAAAATATTGTAAAGTATATACAACAAGTCCTTTTCTTTCTGGTGATGGGAACTGAGCCTAGGGCCTCACATATACTAGACAAGCACCCACTATACCTAGAATTTCCCCCAGAATTTTTGAAAACCCCTACTGAGACTATGATATTCAAAAGACTCTTTAAATATTATTTTTCATCAGAATAGCTGACAATTTTCCATTAAGTACTTTGGTTTATTATTACAAAAAGCACCTCCTCTCTTGAAAACCCATTCAAAATATCCCAATCCCTGAGGTAGGGAACTTTAAGAAAAAAAAAAAATGGATGTTTTTAACAGGAACAAGAATTCTCCAAATTTCTATAATTTGACAAATAGAAACAACTTCTTCCCAATCTACTCTGGTGAACAGGAATTATTTATACAGAAAATCACCCTGTCACTTCCTGGCGAACCCGAGAGCTCTGCACTCTGTTCCACGGAGTTGCAGTGTGGCGCTGCCATGCTCACATAGGTTAATTTCATGGCTATTGGAGAGAAACAAGGTCTGGGGACGGCTAAAGCAAAAGAAATCAGATCCAGCATCTCCGGAAAGGAACGGATCCAACCTTCTCCATCAAGAAGTCTTGCTGAAGCGGGAAGGTGGGTCATTCGATGAAGTGGTTGCCATGTAAGTACGGAGACCTGAGTTTGGAATGCTCAGCACTCATGTGGAAAACCAAGGGCACATGCCTGTGATACCACGGCTCAGGAGACAAAGAGGAAGATGTGAAAGTAACTTGTACTCACATGAGGTAATTGTCATCTCTGAGGCTTGCTGCCTCAGCCTAACCTACACCTACCTAGTCCTGGAAGCTTTTAGTCTCTGTGCAGTCTTGTCCAGACTTCTGAGGCTGAATAAGCTCACTCTTTCTAGTTCTTTTCTTTCTTTCTTTCTTTCTTTCTTTCTTTCTTTCTTTCTTTCTTTCTTTCTTTCTTTCTTTTCTTTCTTTCTTTCTTTCTTTCTTTTTCTGAGCTCTGACTGGCTTGTTCAACTCAGCTATTCCGTCTCAAACTTCTCTCCAAGACGACTGATTCAATCTGTCTCTCTCTCTCTCTCAGTCTCCCCTTAATTGCTTTGCTTGCTCTCATACTAGTTTTGGCAGTCTGTTCTAATCTTCTGGCTCCTTCACATTCTCTGGCTCCTGTCTTCACCTGTGTCTAACTTGTTCTCTCTTTCTCTCTGTGAAACTGTCCCAGAAAAACTGCCTCCTTCCTTTTTCTCTCTCTGCATTGCTCTCTCTTAAGCAGCTTCCCCTCACCTCTCTCTTCTTGTGAGAGTCGGGCAGATCCTATTCTGTCAGATCTTTCTCCAATTTCTCACTTTGTCTGCCACCCAATTAGACATCACTTTCAAACATGAGTGCTTCCTCTACACACTAACTTTACCTTCATTGTTTGGGCATTATAAGGGCATGTCTGTATTCCAGCCAGAGAGATCAAAGGTGTGTGCTAAGGGCTAACCATTTTACAACGAGAAACAATTTTTTTCCATAAATAATACAATCTCGGGGTTCACAATGTGATCAAATATTCTGCCACAGGAAGGTCCCTGGAGCTTCCTGGCCGAACAGTCTGGCTGAATCAATTAGCTCCAGGTTTATTGGGAGACTCTGTCTCAAAAAGTAAGATGGTTAGTGATTGAGGAAGGTATCCAGTGCCTATGGCTTACACACACACACACACACACACACACAAACATGCACACATAATTTTTTTTTTAATTAAGAAGTAGCATGGTATTTGAACCAAATCTATGTCCGCTTTCCAGAACAATGCATATCCAGCACTAACGGCCATGTTCAGGACCAGCTTTGTCCTATTATTTCTCAAGTCTGTTCCCACTTTTTTCCTGGAGTCAGTGGACAATGTATGTACAACCTTTCCGGGCATCAGCATGAAAGCCATGTTTGTTTTGCTCACTGTTTGGCTCTGTAAACAGGACATTAACTCTGTCTTTGTGATGACCACAGCAGGTCCAGACAAAGCAGTGCTCCCTGCCCATCTAAGCCCTTAACGCCCGCTGGGTTGTCCAAACACGCCTCTGGCTCAAGCTGCCTCATGCAGCTGACGGTCAATGGATTCTGCTTGCTCAGTCGTGTCCCTGCTTGGAATCAGCTGAGTCCTGCCGCCCTTCCATTCGTTGATACCACTTGAGTCAGTAATATCGATAATGTCACCTTCCTCAAAGGACATCTGGCCCAGTGTCACATGGAGCTCTGAAGGCCGTACCTCGCTGTAGTGCTGGTTTGGGAGGCAGCTTTGTCATCCGGATTCCCCTCGTAGCTGAATCTGGGGACAAAAAGCTGACAGCTCACTCCTGCCACCAGCGTCATGTACTCCAGAGCTGTGTTAGTCTGGAATGTGAGGATGACACCCCACTAGTGCCCACAGCCTGTAAAGGATGCATGGTCACAGGTATCCGACCTCCGAGTGCCCTGCCTAGCTCCTGCCACCAGAACCCCTGAAACTATGAGTTTTAGGGATAGTTTTTAAATAACATGGTCAGAGAAAAACATTAGACAGTTTGAACCGGTCGGTACTGGAGAAAGAGTGCCTGGTCTTTATGTAGGGGCCTGTTCTAAAAGTGTGAGACAAACACAGGGTGTTAGTGCCTGCAGGAGACAAACCTACACTGTTTTTCTGTTTGTTCCCGTAGTTGTTGCTGTTGTTTGTTTTGGGGGGATTGTTTTTTGGATTTCTTGGTTTGGTTTGGTTTTGGGGTTTTTTGTTGGTTTGTTTTTAAAACAGGGTTTCTCTGTGCAGCCCTGGCTGCCATGAACTCTGTAGACCAGGCCTGCCTTCAATTCAGAGATCCCAGTGTTGAGATTAAAGTCATGTGCCACCACTTCCTGTCAAAAACCTAGACCCTTTAAATGGTGCCAGTTACCTGTAAAATTCCTCAAATTGAAAAGCCGATGAACGTGCTCTTTCGCACTTTCAGAGACGAGGAAAACTTTTTTAAACAAGCAAAGTTTTACGAACCCCTCACCCCCCACTCAACTCTCAAGAGTCTAAGGAGCCCAGAATGGTAACAACTTCTCATCCCCAGATTGGGGGAGGAGGTGCGGCACATGGGGACCGAGGACGATGAGAGGGGGAGGGAACCCGGAGGGCTGCAATCAGAGACTTGGGGGAAATCAAGGCAGACTCTACTCTGTCCTCACTAGAAAGACTTCAAAACGGGGCAGTGGAAACTTCGCAGACCTTAGCTAGCTAGCAAGCACAAATACCCCCTTAAATAGAACTAATCCTGAGCCCCACGTGGCGGCGCACACCTTTAGTCCCAGTATGCAGCCTGAAGCAGGTAGATGTCTGAGTTTGCGGCTAGCCTGCTGTACAGAGCAAGTTTCAGGACAGCCAGGGCTACATTGGGAAACTCTGTCTTGAAAAAAAACCTAAAAATATAGCAGATTCTGCCGTAAGCTTTTCAGCTTAGGTATTATTGTGTCCCAACTCACGTCAGATGACACCTCAAGAGTGCCACCGACTTTCATAAAAATGAATTTATGAATAATTTAATATCCATCATTAATGTTTGTAACTGGACCTGGCTGTAACTGAAGCTAATGGGGAGAGCTTGAGTCAGCTGGATCTGGGGTTCAGGACTCCCAGCTGGGCTACTGAGGGGCTCCAGGCAGCCTGAGTAAGTTCACTAGATTCTACACAAAGAGAGAAGGAAGGAGGGAGGCAGGGAAGGAAGGAAGAGAAAATAAAGGTAATTGGGTAACTTGTCTAACGAGCTCAAGGCCCGGGTTCCATTCCCAGCACAAACAAAGCCTCTCTGAACTCTGTGGCCGCCTTTCGGGTTGCTTTACAGAAATAACTACATCCAGGAGACTTAAAACAGCCCAAACTCTTCAGTCAGGAGGCTCAGGCGACTTAGTGCCAGGTCTTCCCCAACCTGGGTCAGGGATGAAAGGTTCACTGGCTCAGCCACAGCCTCCACATGAGCTAAAATAACCCTCTTCTGAGGCGAGCTGAGTTTCTACACCAGTGAGCTGTTGTTAGGCTAGCTCTTCTCAAAGTACAGACGAACTTTTGGAGTGGAGGTCGTTAAAGATAGTGATCTTGTGGCCAAGGGCTTTCTACCTTCCAAAAACTGTGCGATGCCAAGGGCTCCGTAATGGCGGGGAACTGGAAGTGCAGCCCCCGCAGTAAGTCCGCGTCTGCCTGAGGGACTTCTCAGCCTCCCACGGCTGTGGGACTCCTGCTGGAAACCTTCCCCCTCCCCCATAAAGTCACAGCAGTGGGTTCTCCAGAGGGAAGTGGGCAGATGGTGTCCGAGTCCCGTAGAGATTTCTGCTGAGGTTCAAAGCTGCAGCAGCCAGAGTCAGGATGGCCACTGCAGGGCGTCAGCTGGGACGGATCCTACAGTTAATGCGGCGGATCTGCGCTGTGTAGGGACCATTTTTGTCCTCTTTTAGTTCTGATCTTAACATAGTCGGGCTGCTTCTGACCCCTGAAATGGCCTGCTTACTATTTAAAGCACTGCCTGTCGTAGCCTTTTGAAAACCTTTTGAAAGACACCATAGATATTTATTTTGAAAAGGGGGGTAAAAAAAAGAACCAACAACAAAAACTAAAAACGAAAGCCAGGCGTAGTGGTGCACACCCTTAACCCAGCACTCGGGAGGCAGCTGTGTGTGTGTGTGTGTGTGTGTGTGTGTGTGTGTGTGTTTAAATGACAGATTGTGTGGGTTAGTAGATCTTTTTAAAAATGAGGATTGTGTTTGCTTGTGTATGTGCACATGTGCATGTGTGTGATTTTTTTTCTTTTGGGTGGGATTACTTTGCAAAGTTGGGTGCTCCCCTTCTCTAAGAGTGAACAGACTTGAACCCATGCTTTGCCACAAAACAAGCAAATTGCGGCTCCTCGTAATATTGGTGGATTCTGGGTATAAACGCCATCCTGGAGGTGCAAGCCCCCTCCCCCCGGGCAAGCTAGCTCTGTACACTGCTGTGTGCCCGACTCTGGATGAACAGATGTCTCAGGAAGGTTCTTGAAGATGTTTTATTTATGTGGCTCCCTTTCCTGAGAAAAGTATGCATGCTCCATTAATGTATTTCCAGTGGCTAAGGAATTCTTGTAAGTTTTATTTGGCTTCATAAAGACAATTAAAATAAAGACCATGTGAAACAAGGACCACACATGCACACACATGCATGCACACACGTACGCAATCACGCGTGCACGCACACATACACCCCAACCCAAAAGCCAATAATTCAAACTAGTTCTGGAATATCATGTTTCTTTTACTTTATAAGATTATTAAGCATGACTTTTTAGACCCGAGTGCCGACACAAACGGAACTCAAAAACTCAGGGTTTCTGCAATGCTTGTAAGTCACCAACACTGCACTAAGCTCCTAAGAATATTCTGGAAACATGACTGTTCTTTTCTCTACAGAGGAGAGAGATGAGTGCAAAAGCAGCTGCTTCGGGGAGGAGAAACATTGAGTTCTGTGGAACTTTCCAATGGTATGGGGTTTACTAACAGCTCTGAACCTTGGGAGTTTTAAGACCCGGGACCGTTGAGTACAAGGCTGCCATTTAAAAAAAACAAACTATTTCCAATTACAATTTGGCGGGAACAGAAAGTTTGAAAATTCAAGTGCCGAAGACTTCAAATAACATACATGCAGTAAGTATTCTATTTTGAATTTACTCTATACCCCGTGGCCCAACACACAGAGATTTAGCGTGCGCACACACATTCCCTCCACCCCCCGAAAGTGGGAAAAATGCAAGAGCCCTATTGCAGTTCTCGGGACACTCAGTGAGCTGTTTTGTTACAAGTGTATCCAATGTCCCCAGCACCAGGGACTTATGGGGGCACTGCTCATTCCTGCTTCGCTCGCAGTGCAGCTTTGGGAAGGGGTGGCTGTGTTTGAAAGCAGAGCTTGCCAAGCTGGCCGAAAAGATGCTTCGTACCCCAAAGTGCTCAAGGTGCCGGAACCATGGCTATCTGGTACCGGTCAAGGGCCATGCTGGCAAATGCCGCTGGAAGCAGTGCATCTGTGATAAGTGCTACCTGATCACCGAGCGCCAGAAGATCATGGCTGCCCAGAAGGTGCTCAAGACCCAAGCTGCAGAGGAGGAGGGGGCGACCGGGGGCACGCAGGGTCCCCAGCTGCCTTCTAGGGCTCCAGCCGCGGCGGTGGCCACGGCCTCGAGCTCCAGCCTTTGCCCACTGCCTAGGGCGGCCCCGGGAGGTGCTGGGCCAGGCCCCGCGGCCACCTGCTTCCTCGAGAGGCCCCCGAAGGCCCGGAGCCCAGGCCCGAGCGCCTTCCAGCGGGTCCCAAGTGGCCGCCCGGGCCCCAGCACCTTCCAGCCTGGACCGGGGAGCCCCGGGGGACTGCACGACCGTCCCTCCGCGTGGCTGCCCCAGCTCAGGCCACAGGCGCCCAGGCCCGAGCTTTGCCGCCCGGATCAGCGCCTGCCAGTGCGGCCCGTGCCCCGACTGCCGTTCACGGACTACGGTAAGCCCAGCCTCGTGCAGCCGACGGTTTCTCAGGCCTGCATCAGGCCTGCAGCCTCCGGCTCTAAGCTGGAGACCCAGACTGGTGCCGGGGTGGGAAAGGCGCCTTCCCCAGGTGACCCCGCTTTGAGAACCTGTTTCCAGGCAAGCATGTGGGTGGGTGGCTTCTGATGGCAATGGGAAAAGGCTGGGGGAGAAGAGCGAGCGGGGCAGGGGGGGGGTGGGTTACGTTGAGATGCAGTTTTCTGCCTTTGTACTTTTGCAAGGAAAAAAAAGATGGCAGCTGGGCGGCTTGGGCAGTGGCTCCTTTCTGTGACCCTCTAGCACGCTTGCACGGCATCCCCTCCCCCTCCCAAGTCTAGCCCTCTTGCACCTGCGTGACACCCCTCCCCCTCCCCACCTGCCATTTCTCCTACTGGAGAGTCTTTTAGAACTTGCTTTCTGGGTGGGCCGGTCTCCTTAGACTGTGTCTGCGCCCCCTTCTCTCTTTTGGCGGAGTCTAGTTTATCCTAACTGCAGTGTCTGGCCTAACGCACCTGTACTCAGGTTTTCTGTTGCGCCGGATGTGGTTGGGCATAAAACTTTCTACTACTTGGCTAAAAGGAATGGTTGGTTCACTAAGACGTTACGTTTTTTTTCACTTCTCGCTTTGTGCATAAATTACATTGTTTCTTTATGCCACATTGCTTTCCTGATTAAAGGATAATTTCTAGTGGGTTTTTTTAAAAAATTATATTTAGATCTTATAATTTATTTATTATAGTGGATTGGTGTTTTGCCTGCATGCATGTTTGTGTGAGGGTGTCTTATCCCCTGGAACTGGAATTACAGACTGGTGTGAGCTGACATGTGGGCGCTAGGAATGAAGCCTGGGTCCTCTGGAAGAGCAGCCAGTGTTCTTAACCGCCGAGTCATTTCTCCAGTCCCCGAAATACGTTTTCAAGTAATGTAAATTTTGAGGCTCTTGGAAAGCAGCTCTTTGGGATGAAGTTTTTTTTTTTTTTTTAAACTTTCCTTAGGACTGTGTAGAAAGTCTGAGTCAGCAGGGTGCTCATGTATAACTTTGGATAAGTGTCTTCCTTGAGGGGGCAGACTTTCAGAAATTAATGCTAATCATTCCTAATGTTTCTGGGATTTTGTAAGAAATATTTCTCCCCAAGGAACTCTGTCTGATGAGGAAGACAGCCCTAAACCAGCAATCCTATGAGAGCATATCTGTGTTCCATATCTTATCAAATAGGAACTTTAAAATGTGCTGAACTCGGGTATTAAGAAGAGGTAGGGAGAAGAAGGCACTTGCGGCTAATCCCAGCATGCGTGAGGAGAGGTCAGAGGGCAACTTTGAGAAACTGGTTCTTTTCTTCTACCACATGGGTTCCTGGGATGGAGCTGAAGCAGTCAGGCTCACTGGAGGGTGCCTTTGCCAGCCGAGCCATCTTGCTGGCTTTGATGGTGGCACTCTCCATTGTTGGCTGGGTTGGTGAGAAACCCCCAGAGGAGGAAAGCACACCTCTAGATGCATCTTGGGAGGCATTTCTAGAGAGAACTTTCTAAGTAGGAGAGGTGGGTCCTGAATGTGGGTGCCACCATCTCAGCCTAGGGTCTTGGACGGGTTGAAAGTTGAGAGAGAGAAAGCTTATTAGCAGGTCCTGCTCTTGATGCTTCCTGGCAGAAGTGAACTGAGCAGTTTTGCCTCACTACAGCCTTGCACCAGGATGTTCTGCCTCTCCAAGACTCACAGATGATGGGGCCAAAAGCCCTGAACTGTGAGCCAAAACGAGCCATCCCTTTTTTAAACTGCCTAGGGTATTTGTCACAGAGTCGAGTAACTGACTAATGCACCTTTCTTGCCTCTGGAATCCTGTCCTTGTGGGAAGAAATATTGTTCTTCAGAGAATCCTACTGATCAGTGAGAGAGGTGTCATAACCGGAGAGGTCTTTAGATGGCTGAAAGAGCAAGACAGCAAGACATGCATAGACAGTGGGGTTAAACATGAAGAGAGAGATGGTGTCCCAGTGACCGCGGTGGAAACCGCCTTGGCTGTGCCATTCACACTGGCACTGCCACAAACTGAAATTGAAGCAGAGTCCAGTGGTGGGCAAGACCCAGCACAAGGTGGCTTAGATGTCCTGTCACAGCAACCCCATAGAACAGTGAGTGCTACTGCATCCGAAGCCAAGGGCTCACATTGTCCATCCCCAACACAATGCCAAGCCAAGGAGGGGACTGAGAGCCTCACGGGTGTGGTTGCTGTCAGTATTGTACGGCAGCTACTGTTAGACTGTTAAGTGGTTAAAGGGTTGCAGAGTGACTGTAAAATGCTCTTCTCTATATGAGACATTGTCACCTCTACCAGGTCCCAGGAGATATCATTTTTGGGTGAGGGAAGAACGTAAGAGCCAGGAGAAGGGGTGGAGCGTGGCAAGCATAGCTTGTCCGTTGTACTCACTAGCTCACCTGCATAGGGTTAGGGTCATGGGGACACCCCCCAACACCACACACACACACACACACACGGATCTGTAGTCGGTTAATAGTTAATTAACAGAGCAGTGGAGAATTATCTTTTATTCAGTGGTGTGGCCACCCATGTTCCCGAAAGTAGCTGTAGCTAATCTCCCTGGTTCACACAAAGAGGCATTAAGGTAGACGGGGACAAATGGCAAGAAGGATCAGGGACAAGGAGAGGGGATGAGAGGGCACGGTGTGAATGTGACCAGAATACATTGTCTATGCATGTATAAGAGCATAATGAAGCCCAGCGTGATGTATGATGCCAGGCAGCTTTGGTTGGTTATGTCAATCTTGCTTGTTGCCTGGGAGACAGCAATGCAATGCTTTACCCCTTGGGTTTGTGTTCTTAACACTTCCCTCATTGTTTATCTTCTTTAGGGCATTCTCTGAGATTCAAGTCTGATCATGTGGTAGGAGCTGGGTGCCCCGAGAGAGAGCCGTTCAAGCAGTGCCCTGCCTGCATCCCTGTGCCATCCTTCCAGCCCTTCCCACGTTCGGAAGGCAAGGATTCATCCTCTGCTCTGGGAGTCCTTCAACAAAGAGGCTTCCGGCATGTCCCCTGCAACCCCTATCATGGAAGCCGCTCGGTAAGATGGAGCCTGACTCCTGTCTAAGCCTGTCCTTACCCCATCTGCCTTTATCATATTCACTGGCCCTCAGCTCCAGAGAGCTAGCATTCATAAGAGAGTATGTCTAGAAGTGCACACACGGTCTACATCACTGGGCCTGGGCTGCAGTGTGGAGCCTGGGAACACTGTAGGCTTGATCCATGCAGGGTGGGGTTCCGAATGACAGGCCTACCAGACACTCTTGTTAAAGGTGTGACTCCAGCCTCTATGTATTTGGGGTTAAGCTGCCATACTGCCCTGGGCAGGAGCTTCTTTCTAAGGGAGACTTGGCTGAGAGCTTGGAATTCAAATGTTGACATTGCTCCTTACTGCTATTGCATGTGCTTTCTCTAGTCCCCTTTGCCCAAGAGAGTTGGACAAAACCCAGAAAGTCATCCTCCTTCCTCCCATCTCTGTACCCTGGAGAGTTCTGTTCTCTCCAACCCCTTAGGGAAAGGCCCCAGGCTCAGCTTGCCTTCGTTCACACAGCAGGTGTCTGCTGAGCACCTTGTCCCAAGTGCCCTGCACACAGAGGGGTATCTAGCCTTACAGGGAGCCCCCAAGTTGAGAAATAAAAGATGTGATCGATCGGCCTGCCTGGCTCACTGTCTCCCTGTCTGCCACTTATTCTGTGTGTCCATGCAGGTGTCAGAAGCAGCCAGAGACCTCCAGCCAACCTACTGCTCTCCACCGCCACCACCACTCCCCACTCCCCCACCCCAGCCACAGCAGCCCCATTTCCTCCCTCCAGGCTACCTCTCTGCTCTCCACTTCCTACCACGGCCGCCTCCACCACCATCTCCACCATCTTTCTCGCTGACCATCCTGTATGATAATGACAAGGAGAATACCAGTAAGACATGAATATTCCTGCGAAGACCTTCTGGGGGAGAGGTCACCTGAAGTGGGGGTAGAGGGGGGAGCTGTGGACTGAGCACCTTCCCACGGCCCTCTCACAGTCTATAAGCATGAACCTATGGCGGTTAGAACAGGATTACTGTGGGCGAGGTATGGGGGAAGCAGGCTCATGTTCACAGTGTGCTTAGTAGATGAGAGGTCCCAGGACTTCTGACCCCACTGTGGTCATCCTCCAAGTCCCTTGGACAGGAGCTAAAGAGTCTCCCAGGCAGGTCTGCCACTGCTGGATGAGACACCGGAGCACTGTCCCCTCACAGGGTCAGTGGTCCTTTGAGATTTATGGACACTGTGATTTCTTTTTAATTAAAAAAAATTGATATTTTATTTTTGTTCATATGTACATGCATGTTATATGTGTGTAGGAGAATCCTTATACATAAGCATACGTGTGAAGTCAGAGGATACCTTCAGGAACATGGCCCATCTTCTTGGAGACATTTTGTTGTCATTGACCTGGAGCTCACCAATTAGGCTAGAGAGGCTGCAGGGAGCTGGGGACTGTCCCCTCATCCTATCCCTGAGGTTGTAAGCCCACACCATCATCCCTCTCAGGTCTCTTAGGGAGCAGCCTGGGTCTCTCATGCTGGGAGGCAAGCACTTCAGCAGCTGAGCTAGCTCACCACCCTGGAGATTTCTTTCTGCCTTTTTTGAAATTCAACTTTTAAGATTTATTTATTTTCAAAGATTTATTTTATTTACGTGAGTACATTGTAGATGTCTTTAGACACACCAGAAGACCTCATTACAGATGGTTGTGAGCCACCATGTGGTTGCTGGGATTTGAACTCAGGACCTCTGGAAGAGCAGTTAGTGCTCTAACCACTGAGCCATCTCCCCAGCCCGATTTATTTATTTTTTATGTACATGTGATTGCAGGTGCACATGGAGGTCAGGGGACAGCTCGGAGCTTGTTGAACTCTGTCATTGTCACACCACCATGTCTTATCTTGGGCTTTCTTTTGAAGGCCCTTATGGCTTTAAGGTTACTTTTTAGTTTTGTTTCTAAACATTTATGTGTATGTATATGTATGTTATGTTTGTGTGTGTGATGTATATGTGTATATGTATATGTATGCAGGTGCCTGTAAAGGTGAGAAGGGTTAGAAGCCAGTCTTTTGCCCAGCAACAGAAAGCAGAGTCACTCTCCAGAGAGGTCCTGGGCACAGGAAAAGGCCTTGTAGAAATCTGTACCTGAGAACAGGCGACTCATCCTTTCTAAATCCAGCTGCTTTCTTTGTCCTTTGCAGATAACCGGGATGCAGAAGCGCCCAGTGAGCCCGGCCAGCACTCTCCCCAGGAGGGGTCCAACTAAGCTGCAGGCCACCTTGAAGGCCAGGGGGGGGGGGTGGGGTGGGCATATATGGCAGGGATTATTTTTTTCAGCATGTTCATGTTATGTAGGGAGGAAGGATGCCGGTAGATGTAAGAAGGCAGCTAATTCTGACTTCAAGTTAGAAGGGGAAAGGTGGTTTCCAAGGTTCTCTAGATCCTGTGTGGGTGTTGAAGTGGTGTAGGGGGAGAGAGAGTATCTGGGATGGGCAGGGCCTTTGAAGAGTGGGGGTTGGTGAAACACAAGTTTAGGAATGAATTTAACCATCCTGAGTCATGTATGAAATTCACTTCTAGAGGTGACCCCTGATTTCCCCAAGCCTCACTCAGGACAGAAGGCACCACTAGTTCAGCCTTCCGCCCCCTTTGCCTGGTCCCCAGGCCTGGGTACCACAAACATCAGGGCTTCCAGGCTATGCAGGGCAGGCCAGGGACTGAGATGTTGACAGCAGGCTCTGCAGCATCTCACCTTTGCTCCGCCACTGTCCCTTGTCTTCTCTCCAGGAAGCGCAACCAACCATAGGCATCCTTTCTCATTTAAAACTGTAGATTTTAGTATTCAGTGTTTTTACTGGGGCGGGGGGGGGGGTCGTCGTGGGCATTGAAGCAGTTCTCAGAGCATAAAGTGGCAATTTGTTCTCTGAGGATGGCTGAGTATTAAATAAAGTGAGCATTAGACATCTTTGTGAAGACTTTTCTGCTTAATCCTCACAGAAGGCTACTGGGCAAGAGCCTGGCTGGGGAGCTTGGGGTACCGGGGCTCAGAGTTTGCTATTGTTGAGACAAGTCTCCCCGGCCTAGCTTTCTTGCCTTTGACCCCAGTAATATGGTCTAAGGCGGTTACATACGTCCTTATTGCCAAGATTTTCAGGGTGGGTTCTGAAATAGAATCTCACTTAGTGCCCCAGGCTAGCCTCAAACTTGGGATCCTCCAACCTCAGTTTCCCTTCTACTGCCAGGAGTTTGAGAAGGAGAACTTAAGGAAATGGATCTTTTGAAATGTCGGTGGTATTTTTCCGGACTCTAGCTCCTTTTATGGTCTCTGCAGAGGAGTATGGTTTTGAACAACAGAACTTGATCCTCTCCTGCTGTTTGAGGGTCCCAAGCTGCTTTTCTCTCTTAACACTTGTTCCTTTATAAAGCAACACTGTGACAGCCTGAAAGCAAGACTTGGTGGGAACGCCCCCCCAGCTCACTCTCCAGTTCTGAAGAAAGAAAAGAAAGAAAGAAAGAAAGAAAGAAAGAAAGAAAGAAAGAAAGAAAAGCTCAGCTAGATTTGGACCTCGTGATGTCCAGCACTGCCTGAGTGTTGTGGCATCTGCTGGGAGGGACAGATAGTCCAATGGCACTAGCATCGCTAGTATCGGGGCCCAGAGATGGGGGCAGCTAGTCAAAGCCTAGTTGAACTGGGGTATAAGAGTGAGGGAAAGAATAGTCAAGTACCCACCCCCCCATGGGGGACAGAAGGAAAGAGGGGGTTGGAGTGAAGGATCCTGGTTTGAAGACAGGGCTGGTACCCATGCTGTCTTGACTGCGTCCAAGAATCTACAAGTCCCAGCATGTTTTAGGTCCTCGGACAGGTGTGTCGGGATCATTGAGAAGTGACTCCCTTTCTCAGCAAGTGTGATGGTGAGGACCCATCTTTACAGGACCCTTGGCCCATCAATAACGCAAAAGGAGCCAAGTTAGTGACAAGGCTTTTATTATTATCATTATTACATTGTTTAGACTCCACATTTTGAAGAATTTTCCAGCTAGGCTGCTCTAAGCAATAAAGGCTGTTCCTGGTGTCTGATCAGTACAAACGTACAAGACAGAGAGTGCCTGAACTACACTTGGACCCACATCCAGACTAATGCAAAGAAAGAGCACTTGCTGTGGAGTTTGTGGGGAAGGACATTAGCTGTCTGAAAAAATGTCCCTTCTGTAGGGGTCTGGGAAGTTGGAAGGGATTCTCAGTTATCCGTGTCGGTCACCCCAGAATCCAGAAGTGGCTCAACATCTTTTTGGTTTGGGGGTACCCAGTGAGGTAGGCAGCCTGTTGCATGTTACCAACCTCACCGATCTGAGGTAGGAGGCCTGCCTTTCTCCTGTGTGTCCCCAGGCTGTCAGTCTGAAGCCATCCTTTATTATTCGGTAAGGCCTACCACAGTAATGGCTTCCTTGAAGTGGGTCGCGCAAGCACCCTAAAGCCCTCAGGGTAGGACAACCCACATTCCTTGAATACCCTGCTGGCCCAACAGCAGCAAAGGCTCTGAAGGCTGGATAGTCCTTGTTGCTGCCTCGCTCACAAGCTAGCCTGGCTCCTGACACTCTGAATAAGAATCGCAGTCTTCACTGGGACCCTGCCCGCCGTTTAGCTTTCCCTCCTTGCTATCCGGCACAGGTGCTGGAATGGGGAGGACGTGCCAGACTTAAGCAGGGGGAACGGAAGGAGATCTGGGTCCAGTGGCGGGCCTGCCACTCAGGTTTAACTCCAAAGTACAAGAGTAAATAAACGGATCCGCCAGCCTCCTAAGGCGTCTAATGTACTGGCAGTATGCTGGCACCAGAGGGCGAGCGAGTTGTAACTGGAGGCGGGGCTTATTGCTTAGCGACGGTCCGATTCAGCACCCCGCTGCTCCATTGGTGTACCTTGGTAGCTGGGGGATCCCAGGCGCCATTGCTAAAGCAGCTCTCAGAGATGTGAGAATTTTCCGGGGGTGAGGGGGACCAACAAGACAAAGCAAAAAACCTGATGATCCCCTATACTGTGCTATGTGATCTCTGGACCAGGTGATCTATGTGATCACTAGCATCTCGGCAGTCCATTTTTCTTTGTCTTCGAATGCCATCCTCCGTGTGTTCCATTGGTATTACGTGTTTTCCGAGCTTCTGCGCCTGCGAGTCATCCAGTCATGCTCGTGTTGTTCTCAAAGAAGGCCCGCACCCCGGCCCTGAACCTCCAAGCCCCGTGTTAGGAAGCTCTGGAGAACCAGTCACTTGTCCTTGTCAGACTGGCCATACCCAGTGCCACCACCTCTGGACTCCACATTGGTTAGTCCAGCAGTTGTGAATAGATGAATTTCAGAATTTCCTGTGGACTGCAGGGGCACTGGAGGCTGGCTCAGCCTGCTTTAACCATCATCTGCCTCATCCACTCCGATACATTTTTGCTCTGCTAGGGCCTCTCAGGGGTCAGAGAGTCCATTGAAACCCCACACTGAGCCAAGAATTGCACTCCTGTGCACCCTGCAGACCCACTACATGGTGTCAGTCCTACTGTGGAAAGGAAGTGAAGAGAGATGTTTACACAAGTCAGTTCGTAAGTGGCAGAGCCCCAAACAGAAGCATGGTTCAGGGTGGGGAAGTATGGCACCCAGCCCCAGGTGCCAGCCTTAGAGTTTAAAGGTTCCTTTTGTACTACCTGATAGCTGAGAACTTGTGCCACCGCCCAGCAGAGCGGCCTGAGGACATCTGCCTCAGAGGCTCTCTGTCCACTGAGATCCACTCTACAACACAGAGGGCCTAGGAGAATCCTAAGGTGGGATCCACTTTTAAAATTGTGGGGAAGCAATGCCGGAAAAGCCCATGAGGTTCCAAGTACCCGCCCGCCCACTGGGCAGAAGGTCTGAGCATCGCTGGTGGCCTGGCTGCCCGTGTTCATGGGGTCAAAATGGAGTGAAGACAGCAAGTGGCTTCCAAAGCCACTTCAAGGTCTTCCCCTATGCTTCACTGAACAGAAGCCTTCCTCTGTGGTGGCCTCGGAGTTTCTTGAGAATAGAAAAAGTGATGTTCTGCAGCCTCTTTGGAGACGGAATATGGCTGCCCGTGCCTGAGGTAGGGGTGGGACTGTCTCCCTGCAGTCCCAGGCAGGACACAGCTTCCTCTACTACTAAGTACAATTTTTATGGGCTAGAGATTAGACCTCCATTACAGGGAACTGTACAGAGGCCCAGAATGCACCATGGCTGACTTCTTCTCCTTGGCCAAGGCCAGAGTTTTGCAAAAGCCCACTCTTACCCTCTGGCTCTTCCTGGCTCTTGGGGACATCATGTAGTGTCCCCATGTTCCCCTTTGCCCCTGGTAACACTGCTGAGGATTTTTAGGAGAAATATGTCCCCCAAGTCCACGGTATTCAGGCCAGTAGTCACACGAAGGTCGCCTCCTCCTTGAGGCCATAGCCGGAGCCTAGTATCTGCAAAGGACCACCCTCACGGTTATCATCTTTCAGGTGCTTTCATCCCCTGGTGCCTGCGCTATGCTGAGAACTTTCCAGAAAGTCTGAATTCTTCGTGAGTCCCCCAGCAAGGCACTCTACGGCCTCATATCACAGACGATAAAATGGAACCCTGACAGATGTGTTCTGCGCCTAGTGACGATGTCTGTGGGTGGCAGAGTGGATTAACTTCCAGTTCCACCTGAGTTCAAAACCAGGTTCCCAACCGAACTGTGTCCCCGGCTTCTCAGAAGGACTATTGAAAATCTTAGGGAGACGATGTAGCGCTCTCCAGCCACAGTGGGCCCTGCTGCAACCCAGAGCCAGGTGTCAGTGGCTGAATACAACCAACAATTGGGTTTTATACAGAAATAAAGTTTTAAAAAGTCCAAATGCACCCCATATGCAGCCACCAAACTCAAGCACTATTGCTGATGCCAAGAAATGCTTACTGGCAAGAGCCAGATATGGATGCCCCTGCAGAGGCTCTGCCAGAGGCATACAGATACAGTTGAGGATGCTTGCACCTAACCATCGGACTAAGCATGGGACTACAATGAAGGAGGTAGAGAAAGGTCTGAAGGAGCTGAAAGGATTTGCAACCCCATGGGAAGAACAACATTATCAATCAACCAAACCCTCCAAAGTTCCCAGGGACTAAAACACCAACCAATGAGCACACACGGAGAGACCCACGGCTCCAGTTTTTCCCTCCCATTTTGGAGACAGGATATATAGCCCAGGTTGACCTCAGACTCACTCACCACAGATGACCCTGGACTCCTGCTCCTCCTATGTCCTGCTCCAAAGTTCCGGGGGTTGCAGATGTGCGTCACCACGCCCAGCTGCAGATGATTGACACCGACTGTGTATGTCACTGTGTTTCTGTGTCACGGGCTCTGTCAGTCGGTGAGGCCGTTGACAAAGCCCCTCTCACAACAGCACTCATGGAAAAACTCACCCAAGAGGTTAGGAAGGAAAACAGTGACGTTCCATACACCTGTCAAAATAAAGACCAGCCTACACGCGCTTCTGGACTAAGACCAAGTAATAAGACTTAGCAGTGGCCTGCTATTTATAGCTTAAAAGTACAGCTGCATCTGAACTCTTCAGATAATCGCAACAATGTAAGGTGATCTAAGAATATCTGATTTCTATTCAGGGTCTGGTCACACTTAATTCATCTTGGACTTATGACCTACTTGCTTCACTGAAGAAAGCAGTGGATTACAGGTAGAAGTTAGTAACGATCAAGTCTTCTCTGCAGAGCCTCATTCTCTCTTGTTTCCATCTGTATCTGAGCTTGGGGTTTCTTCATTCACACATATTCTGTGTGGTGTTTCATTGAGTAGAAATTATTCAGTGTGGGCAGCCAGACTCCTACTAGTTTCTAATCTTTTGTTTTTACTGATCGTTTCTTAAAAGTTTCTCCTGGGAGGACCACTGTGCTGACTTCTTTGCCCCCAACAACCAAGGCCAGTGATAAGTACCCAGTCTGGTCTCTAGAGAGTATCCTGGCAAGCCCGAGTCCCCCTTCCCAACTCTCCTTGGAACTTTGCGCCCTCCCTCCACACAGCCTCACGGAGCCCAGCCCTGGGTTTCACGGCTGTGCTTCGGAGCCAGCCATGGGGTAGGTGGCCTGCAGAGGCTTCCGAAGCTGTGCAGCATTCTGCCAGCAGATGTAAAACCCCTCTGTGCCTTTGTGCTACATTTTATTAACAGCAGATCGCAAGATGCTAACATTTTATCATGTCAGCTTTCGAATTTGAGCTAGCACAGGCACCGGCCTGCGAACAATTAGCTGCTGGGTGGTGTTTTTTCTTCATCTTTTTCTTTTTTTAAAATGAGAATCAGAAAATCTGTTTGCTGGCTCTCTCTCTCTTCCCATCTCTCTCAATCCCCTCTCCCCTCTCTCCCCTCCCCCCTCTCTCTCCTTCCCCCCATCCATTCCTCCCTTTCTGTTTTTTTTCTTTCTCTTTACTTCATCCTGGCAGTAGATTCATCCACAGGACACTTGGTATGGCCCTGACCTGACCGATCTCCCACACTCACAGACCGTCTTTCTTAATCACAGTCTGGGGACCCAGCAAACACTGAGTTGTCTCCGGGTCTTGTCCAGCACATCCTACAACAGCTGCCCTCAAGGAAGAGAGAGATCTGTACTTCATTCTGGTGAGTGAAGTGTACCTGGCTTTGAGACTTGCCACTCCAGTTGTCAGACACTAATTAAGTCAGTGTTTTCTACATCTGGCTCTTAGACTTTTTTTCCCCTCCAAATTGGAGTAAGTTTTTTTTTTTTTTTTTTACTACCATAGCATATCCACATCAGTCATGGAGTGATGTCAGCCACCATCTGCAACATCAGACAGGGCCTAAGCTCCATCTACAACGTCAGTACATTTATTGGGCGTCTACAATGTGTCAGGCCTTGTGCTGGGTTCTTAAGACAAGATGGATGTTTCTCACTCACACCAGCTTCCCAGTACTTAGGGCTGAGCTATCCCCCATATAAGACTCTCTCCTCCTCTCTTCTCCCATGCTGGCCTGCAAAGCCTTTCACAAGCCCATCTGGCTGACCTCGGCAGGTAGTTCTTGAAGCTTGGCCTCTGTTGTCCTTGCTCCTCCCTAGATGTCTCCAGGCCTTGCCCTTGCAGATGACCCTCCCTGCTGTCTCCACACTGCGTGGGCCCTCTTCTCCGGAGGTAGCCTCCATCTTTTTGCTGCCAGGTGTACCTCAACTGTCTCTCCCCAGGATGCTGTTGCTTTTGCCTCCTCTTGGGCTCCTGACAGGTAAGGGTATCATTTAACTCACACTTTGGGGTTGCCAACATCTTTCGTTTCCTCTCTTTCTTCGGCCTTCTAACCCTATTTGTACACATTCTCCTAGGCCAGTGGCAGTTTCTCTCAACCTGTGGATTGTAACCTCGACGGAGGCGTCAAATGGCTCTTTCATAAGGCGTCATCTAAGATCATAGGAAAACTCAGATATTTACATTATGGCTCATAGCAGCAGCAAAATTACAGTTATGAAATAGCAATGAAAATATTTTTATGGTTGAGGGTCACCACAACGTAAGGGACAATATTAAAGGGTCACAGCATTTGAGAGGCTGAGAAACACAGCTCAAGGTCTGTACAGCCCTCATTAGTTTCTGCCTTGTTCCTGGCCGGTCTTCCTCCGTGTGGGGGCATCACATGGGTTCTAGACTGGCCCTTGTAACTGAAGTTCCTTGAGCAGCTCATTCAGGTGCATATCCTGATTCCTGGTCCTAGTGTCCTGTCCCACTGCAGGCAGTGCTATCCCTGGCTGGTTGTCCTGACTCTATAAGAAAGCAGGTTGACAAAGCCTTGAGGAAGCCATGATGAAAGATCAGGACAGACGGCCTCATAGCAGCTCCTGCCTTCAGGTTCCAGCCACGCCGGAGTCCCTGCCCTGCCCTCTCTCAGTGATGGACTATGATGCAGAAGTGTGAGCCAAATATAAACCTTTCCTCCCCAACTTGCCTTTGATCATGGTGTTTCATCATAGCAAGAGTTACCCAAACTAAAACAGTTTCTTCAGCTGTCTACTCAGTACAATCTAGAGTCACACGGGAAATCGGAACCTCAGTTAAGAATTATCCCAATCCTGTGGGCCTTTGGGCATATCTGTGGGGCATTTTCTTGATTGCTAGTTGCTAGAGGGCCCAGACCACTGTGGGTGGCACTGGTGGGGGTGGGCTGTATAAGAAAGCTAACTGACCAGGAGCCTGTGAATGAGCTAGCGAAGAGTGTCTTCTGTAGTTTCTGCTTCCGCTCTTGCTTGAGTTCCTGCCCTGACTTCCCTCACTGATGGGTTCTGACCTGGAAATGGAAGCCAAGCAAACCCTCTCCTCCCCAGGTTGCTTCTGGTCAGCATTTCATTGCGGCCACAGGAAATCAGACGGCTCAACATCTAACACAGAACAACCAGCCTGTGTTGCTTTTGTCAGCTTAGCCTCCCTCACTACATGGCTTAAGGCATCCAAGTATATCCAAATGTTGAGGAGCAGGCCACCAAGCCCATGGACATGGTGCCATCTTAGGGTGATGTCATCTTAGAGTGATGTCACTGCAATCATGCTGTTGCTCAGAGCCTTAATTGAGAATTGAGTCAGATGCAGGGCTGGGGGAAAGCCATTGTGGAGCAGGTATATTGGCTGTCTCTGGTCACCATGCCTGCAGCTAACAAACAGGAGGAGGTCAGTAACCATCACTTCTTCTTGAAGACCCCATGCCCCTTGGGTGGGGTAGCTCTGTACTCATGGGGGGCTGGATTCTTCTAGCCAAGGCTATTCTGCTGCTCACCACGGTTCTGTTATCTGACATGATGCAGCTCTCCCTGACCTCACAGCAGCCCAGCTTCCTGAAGAGTCTTTCCCTAGTGCTTAGCAGAGCCCCGTAGCTCCCCGGTGACCAGGATAATTCAGCCAGCTCCACTGGCTACTTCTTGTTCACCAGAGAAGTCACCTGGGAAGCCAAACACAGTCAGGACATAGCCTCAATTCCTAATTCAGTAGAACTGCAGCTGTTCTTCCATGCAAGGCTTTGAGGACAAACCTATTGAGCCCAAGGTTATTATCTTAGTTTGGTCCTTAAAGGCACAGTGCAAGGTGAGGTTTCATGTACAAGTGATATCTTAAAGATATGATTGGGGTGGGGGCAGGTAAGGTAGTTGAGGATGAAAGGCAGGGAAAGGCAAGAAGACAAGGAAGTCATGGCATATGCCAGAGCCAGGGCAGCCCTGCCTGACAGAAACCTGCTTGAAGTGACACTTGTAGGCAGGAGAAATTCTGCAACTGCTGAGCCCCTGGCTAGCAGACTCTGAAAATCCAAGGGATGCTGTCTGAAGAGTGTTCAGATGGGATTGTTAGAAATAAAAAGACACAATGCAGGCGAGATCTAAACACAGCACCAGGAGTCTGGGCAGAGTTCCAGCAAATCCTCCCCTGTTGCAGTCGGGAAACTTGAGTTCATAAGTCAATTCTTAGAGAAAGGCTGGGCTGTGATAAAGGCTACCTAACTGTGTGACTGCACAGAGAGCCATTGAATCATACATTAGGTAAGGTTAAGTGGTTGGGATGGTAAGAAAATAGCCACACAATACTCAATCAACTTTGTTTTGAGCACATGCCTTTCTTATAGTCAGGTCCCTACTTCACGGGGTGCTGTCTCCCAGCTAGTGCTGGAGACATTTTCAGCAGGTCATGCCTATATCCTTCTGGGCTCGTTGCCAAGTACAACCCTACCATTGTACTTTGCTCACTATTAATTGACTTCCTGGGCTGAAGGCCATACGGTGTGGTGATAGACAAGGTACCCTGTAGGGCTCCAGACAGCCACCTTAGCAGGAGAATTTCTATCCAGAATCCAGGAGGACTATTGCTGCCCCCTTGTGAGGGAAAAGCTCACAATGTAATCAGCTGGCTGTCACTGCGGCTTCTTGAGAGCCATCGGCAGCATTAGGCCTGTGTGGTGGGTACAGGAGCAAGCAGGAACTGAATGAACAAACAAATCCAAGTCTCACTCTTGTAAATTCAGACCAAATGCTTGCGTCCCCCAAGATCACATGCTGAATCTCCGATCTCCAGTGGATATACTTGGAGATGGGGTTCAGGTGACTCTAAGGAAGTTAAGAGCGTATGAGGTCATAACAGTAGGCCCTAGTCTAGTATAATTTAGAAGGGACAGTAGTGTCCTTTACTCTCCTTGACCAATTTCTTTGTCATCCTTTATGCACACAGGGGCCATCAGAACCAGGTGTGGTGTAACACAATAGTGCCAGTACTTGGGAAAGCATAGGCAGATAGATCTGTGTGAGTTCTAGGCCAGCTCCACAGTAAGTGAGTTCCAGGACTACACAAGTAAAACCCTGTCTCCAAAAAATGAAAACAAAACAAAGGCATCATGGTAACCCCATGGAGATGGAGGTCACCTAGGAACAAAAGGCCTTAAGTCATCCACAGGGCATCATTTGGTTACAGTGACCTATGGAGAGTCATTTGTTCTCATGGTTGCTCATGAGCCCATGAAGAGTTTGGAGGAATTGCTGAGAGGGATTAACTGATCTCTAACAGTATGGCTGTTCATGTTTACCAAGTTAGTTCCAATTGTTCCCTCTGCAAGGGGACTTCAACGTGAGGATCTTCCTTTTTGCACTGTGTCCCCATGGAAAGCTCTATCCAGATGCCTACCAATCTCATATTTTCCAAGTTCTAGGCACCCGGAGGCTCCTGACCATGAATGGCTCAACTCCCACTGAAGTGGACCACCGGGTGAAGCTCAGCTCATGGAAGGAACTCACCAGTTCATTGTCTTTGGGGGCAAACCCTAAGGGGAGTGCCAGTCTTCTGGCAAGGCCTGGTGTAGCATATACATCCTTGGTAAACCAGTCTTCCAGTTGTTTTCCTCCTGTTAACTTGCCAAAAGTACTTTCTAGAAAGAACTGGAAAGTGGCAGGAACAGGCTCCAGAGGAGTCTAGGAGAAGCAGCTGCAGAGTTGGCCTGTCCTTGTTTGGTCTCATCCTTGAGCGACAGAGCTCATATGGACTCAGCAGTTTTCAGTGTGGCTGCTGTGACTTAAGGGAACAGATAAAACCCAGGGCATTAGCCCCATCGCTGCTTAACAAATGATGACCAGCGTAGACTTGAACCAACACTAGTTTATTATCTCAGTCTCTTTTATTTGTATCAGGAACTGGGTGAAAGTCTGCCTGTGTTCATTGCTCTGGCCTTAGCCAAAATCAAGGTGCCGGTTAAGCAGCTGTCTCAGTGAGAAGGACCACCCTCTTTCAGGACCGTCCAAGCTAGTCCTTATAGTCTCAAGTCCAATTTCCTGCTGGCAGCCGGCTGTGAGTCTCTCTGGCCCTTACAGGCTACTGTCTGGTTCTTGCCTGGTGGGCTCATTCTAGCTGCTCTTTCTTCAAAGCCAGCAGGATGATCTCCCTCCTTGGCTCAAGGGGAGGGGCTCACAAAGCCATGCCTACTGGGGCCTTGCACTGGAAACCGCTTTGGCCCACTGTATACACACAGCAGCAACCATGGTGGTGCAGTCAAAAGAAGCTGCTCTCGGGGAGGTCAGCGAAAGGATTAATAAAAAGACAAAGCAGGGAGTTGGAAACTCACAGGAAGAGCACAGCGTCGGGCCCCTGGAAGGTCAGCTGTATAGAGACAGACTACCACCCGGCAGCATCTACTTCTGGAGCGGGAAGATCCTGAAAGAAGGGAGCTGGAGGAAGAGATGCTATTTCATGTCACACTCCACTCTCTAGCCAATTCTGTGCTGAACCCCCCCCCCCAGAAACGAGGGGTCTAAGGAGTTCCTGGACATGTCCACGGGGCTTGGGAGAATAGATTGCAGCAAGGTGGGTAGGCAACAGGAACTCAGCCATCCAGGTTCTCCAGGCAGGTATTAATCTGTGGCCTGCTGAATAGTTTTCAATGCAGAAGAGCCTGGCGGGGCTCCAAAACCTCATAGATCTGCGCCCCATTCTGAGGGAAACGCCCCAGATACTGCTTTAACCTGTCCTTCCAGACACTCCACTGAATCTGATCATGTATAAAACTCTTGGGGGCTGGAGAGATGGCTCAGTGGTTAAGAGCACTGACTGCTCTTCCGGAGGTCCTGAGTTCAATTCCCAGCAACCACATGGTGGCTCACAACCATCTGTAATGGGATCTGATGCCCTTTTCCAGTGTGTCTGAAAATATTGACAGTGTACTCACATAAAATAATAAATAAATGAATCCTTTAAAAAAAAAAACTGTTGACAGAGTAGCTGACACAGTAGCCTGGACCTAACACAGCCAGGTGTGTGAGCCCACTGAAAACTATCTGCTTTATCAGTCCCCTAGGATGAGCCAGGGCTGTGCCAGGCCCGGTGTATGCAAAGTTGGCCCGTTGGCTCCTAGTGAACACCAGAGATTGGGACCATGGTCAGCCTTTGGATACACTGTGGAAAATAGCTTTGTATGTGTGAGATGAAAGGTAGGGTCAGCAGCCTCCCTAACCAGCTCTTGCCCTTACCTCCACCAACCTCATTCTCTATACAGTCAAGGTGACCTATTAATGGATCAATCAATTAATCTTCAAACCTCCAGTGGCTCCAGTTGCTCTCCATATAACCCCTGTCTCCAGCCTGCTCTCTGGACCTTCTGAATTTCCAGGATAGTGCATGACAATCACTCATCATTGGTCCAAACATGGCCCACACTTCTCTTTGTTTTCAATATGTGATGAGCAGCTATCCTTATGAAGGTAATGCCTGGACCCAGACAGCGACCTCCCTGGGGGCTCCGTCTGCTCACATTTCCTGATCCATGGTATCCAGGGTCTTGAATCTGGGAGCCTCATACATCTGCTTGCTTTTTTAGGTTTCATCACATCTGCTCCTATTCCTAAAGGGTCTTTTAAACGATGTTTTAGGCTGTGGTCTTTGGAGCCAATATTTCCTTGGAAGAGGATGCTGCTCACACGCTGTGTGGGTGGCAATTCAATTCCTGTATAAACTTCCTGTTGAGCACCCCAGGGTTCTTGTAGGCTCTTACCAGCACTCCCACAGTGCAGGCTTAGCTGGAGGGGGGATTCTATCCTTGTCATCCCGCCCCTTCCTCCCCTTCTCTGAAGCATTTTCTGCCCCTTTTCTCCCTGACAGGACCTTTGTGCCTGCTCCTTCCTGGTATGCCTGCCTTCCTTCCCTTCCTGCCATCCTTCCCTTCTTCCCCTCCCTCTCTCCTTCTCTTTCTTCCCTATTTCTCTCCTCCCCCCTTCTTCCTTCTTCCTGTCATCATCCCAGTTTCGGCTCAGAGTTACTGCTTCAGACACTTGTTTTACACCACCTGACCCTGCAGCTTCTAGGATTAGGCCTAGTGAGCCCCCCCAACCCTTTAGGGTTGATCTCAGGCTGGAGCTCTGGGAGACAGGGTGGGGTGAGACCCAGCACGTGATGAGGTTTTAGGGCATCTGTGGCAAAGCTCTGCTAAGGGCCCTAGGGAAGGTAGGGGCAAAGAGACCTAACACTTTGGAGGATGAGGAGGAGATGCCTCAACCACACAGGGTCGATATAAGACAAACATTCTCCCCAAATTCATCCCTCAGATTACAGGAGCTGTGTTTATTTGAGGCTTTACTGCGTGTGGTGAGGCTTTTGTTTCTTTAGTTTGAAATATGGTTCTGACTGGGAAATTTGCTTGGACTAAAACCACCTGAGCTTCCTAGAGTATGTTTAAGGAGACTCATCCCTTCAGAGTGGGGGTGGCCTGAAAATTTGGGGTGCATGGTGAAGGGAGTGTGCTCTTTCCTTGGGAACATGGGGACTGTAGAGTTTTTCAGAGGGGAAACTGAGGCCTGGAAGATGAGTCAATTCCCAGGGCTCAGGAGACCTGGGTTCATTTAGGACAGGGAGCCAAGCAGAAGGGACTGCTACCTTGACTCAAAAAGCTCTGGTGGTTGCAGAGACCCCAGCTTTGGAGCTAGTAGACCTGAGTTCCAGCTCCCAGCAGCCCTTGGGCTTGGGCTGGTCATCTCTTCCTGTACACCTGTTCCCTTCTCTCCTAAGCAGACATACCACACCCTCCCTCGGATGCTGGGAGACTTCTGTAGAACTGTGAGTGTGGGGTCCAGAGATGTGAAAGGGACACTGAGGTGAAGACAGCTTCTTCCTGAGGTGGCTTTTGGTGCAGCAAGATGTGAGCCTCACATGGAAGAGCAGAGCCTGGGGGAGGGGCTGTGTGGCCGCCTATTGCACTCACAGCCCTCACTTCAGTGAGCCAAGTGACACTCACCATGGGAACATGTGTTTGCCACCACAGACTCTGAACGTCTTGTAAAACTCACAATTTGTTCAAAAGAATAAACAGCAGGAAGAGGATATATAGCCTCCATCCAGAACTGGTTGGGGGCGGGGAGCAGCTCCAAGGCTGGTTTCCATTTAAACCACATTTGGAACGGCTGTTCATTCTTGTGGAGCTCTGGTCTGGGAAAGCCCTTCCCAGCACAGACTGGATACTTGGCCTGCGACACAGAGCCTCGCTTCCATGTGTAAGGCATGGCTAATCATCAAGTGATTAGATGCCATTCGGGCTGGATGCATGCAAATCCCCGTGGTAGGGCAAGCATAGGAAGGCATAGCTGTCAACTCCTCTAGGAGACAGGTGTGAGTGCAGCCTGGGATAGAAAAAGTCTAGGACCTGAGAGTCGGAGGCCTCTAACCAGCTAGAAGAGGCAAGGAGCAGACTGGAATCAAAATGGGGATCGATGGGACAGAAATGGGTTGTGGGTAAAAACATGGCAGGTGTGAAGGCTCTGAGGTGGGTAACAGGCTTTCATATCCAAGGATCTAAGGAAGAAAGCGGGGCCTGGACCCACAAGATGAGTTACACCACCCTGAGCAAGCGGAAAGGCTTCTCAAGGGAAATGACACTTGGTGTTGAAGACTGAGCAGGCTCTTAAGTGAGGCTGGAGAAATGACTCTGCACACAAGGGAACTGGCTGCACCATCGTGCCTGATCTAGAGTTCCCAGATCCAGTGTTAAAAGCTGAGCATGGCCACCATGCCTACAACCCCAGTGCTGAGGGGGAAGAAAGGGTGGAAAACAAAGCTGCCCCAAGCTCCATGGCTGCTGGCTTAGCTCTAGAATCATAAATATATGGGAAGGATGAGGGAGAAAGTTGTAGAATAGGGCACAAGATGGCATCCTCTGGCCTCCACAGGTATATATATATGTACATGCATCTGCACACACACACACACACACACACACACACACACACACACACACACACACACACGCTGTTTCCTACTGCACTCCACAAACAAGACTTTTAGCGCTGTCAGACGACCTGGGCAGGAGGTACGGTGTCCCTTGGTGTTGAGGGTGGCTTGGCATGGTTTGGGGTTGGTGTGTGGAGAGATCCTGATGGGCTATGAGCTGGGCAGACTCCCCTCTCTGTTGATAACCAGGGGGACACAATGTCTTCTTCTGTCCTATCTTCTGGAGACTCTGTCAAGCCAGGATGAAGGGCAGTCAGGAAGATCATAGACGTGCCATTTGTTGTGTGGCTCTGGTGCCCCTGTGTCATTCAGGACACATCCGGGTTCATTCTTGAGAGTTTCAGCCAAGAACCATGACCTGGCCCGGTCCAGAACACAGGGGAAAGTCTTAGCTGTGGATCTGGAAGAGCTTTCTGGAAGGGCAGCGTGAAGCTGAATCCTGGGACTAAGCCCAGAAATAAGCCCCACACTGAGAAGGATGCCCCTGCCAGGAGAGGGCTGTCTACAGACAGGTGCAGTGCCCACTGGATTTAGGAATAAGGACAGTTTAGAGTTCTTCTGTGGGGCAGGAAGAAACCATGAGTAAGTGTGAATCTATCTTCTAAAAACTGAGGTCGGTCAGGCATGCTTTTAATTTCAGCACACAGGAGGCAGAGGTAGACAGATTTCTGTGAGTTTGAGGCCTGCCTGGTCTAGAGAGTTCCAGGACAGCCAGAGCTTATTAGTGAGACCCAGTCTAAAAATTGTTTTGGAGCTAGAAGTGGCCAAAAATAATAGGTGGTAAGGGAGTCTACAGTGTATATATGGTTATATGTCACTGTGTCTGTGTGTATGTCCATGTGTATATGTGTACGTGTATCTGGACATGCATATGTATATTTATGTGTATGTGTGTTTATGTGTATGTATCTGCACATGTATGTATCTGTGTGTGTCTGCATGCACATGTATATTCGTGTGTATCTGCATCTGTGTGTGCGTGTCCTTGTGTGTGTGTGTGTAGCCAGCTGTCATGGGTCTCTAAGATGAGGCGTCTTGGGGAAAAGGAGATAAAGCTCAAGTGGAAGGAAATGGGAAGGACCTTGGTGGCTGAAAGGCCGAGCAAGGCAGGCTCTGGGGGTCCTGGAAACGGCATCCTCAGTGTGGACTGGGCAGAAGAATTTCAAGCAAGGAGAAGGGCTTCAGGGGATTTCCTGAGGCTAAGATGTGAACTCCAGCCCCCGAGGTGACTGGTGACTCAGGCACCCAAGTGGGCTCTGGAGAGGGAGAAGAGTGGAGACAAAGAAGGGAGAAGGGGTCACCTGGGGGTGGCGGGTGCCAGGTGGGGATGAGCGTCTGGGAACAGGCTTCCCTGGCTCTGGAAGCCCGGTTCCTCCCTCGGCACACAGTGTTCCTCTCCCAGCTCTATACCCACAACCTGCGTAGGTGCAACACGTCAGGGTCCACGTTTCAGTTTCCCCTATATAATGAATTTGTGGAGGGCGAGAGGCCTGCTTTGAGGTCCTTCTGTCCAAGCTTCTCTGGCTATCGGTTAGCCCCTGCTCAGAGGCTTGTCCCAAGTGAGCAACAGGGGCTGCAGCCCTCTGGCCAAGTTCACCACACAGCCTGGCCCTGGGCAGCCCAGTCATTTACAGGTTTTTTTCCCATCAGTAGGTGGCCTGTGGAGAGAGCCAAGGAATGGCCACAAGGGGGCGCTAGGATTCAACCCAAGGCTTGCCCGAGAACAGCCCTCTCTACTCAGTTTCCAATGTGCCATGGAGCCGGACTTCTCCTGACCTGGACAGGAGGCAGATAGTCTGGGGGAAGCCCAAGTGCCCTGCCACCTCCTCCCCGTTCACTTCCCACTGCCCACCCACGTCCTCGGGGCTCCCGACTGTAAGGGTGCCTCCTGGCCCTGGGTGCTCGGGACTTTGCTGTTTCAGCCCGGCTCATCCTTCACTCCTCCTGGGAGTTTTGGGAGGAGCCTGACCATACAGAGAGGAGACAGAACCAGTGCTTTCAGGTTTATAGTCGTGAACCTCCACAGCAGGAGTGCTGGGCCTGGGGGTAGGAGGACTCTGTTTCTTCCTACTTGCTGCTGGTACTCAGAAACCATTTCGGATAAAGACCAGGGAAGACAATGAGCCTGGGGCAGGGACTTTAGACACCAGAAGGTTTTAGGTAGGTCAGAAATTTGTATTTAGAGCAGTTACCCCAAGAGGCTCTAAATCAAGAGGCATGTGGCCACCATGTTTGATAAGATGCTGTGAGGGGGAAGGTGAATGCTCTCTACTCTCTTCTTTTATTCAAGAGTCAACTACCCCTTGTCCTAGCTGGGCAACTAGAGCTCACACTGGATTAGGCCTTTGAGAGCCCCTTGGTCTGACTAGAAGGAAAGATGTGGACATATAGTGGATGCCAACAGAATGGTGACCTTGTTGTTGGCATTTCTTCTAGGCTCCGCCCCACAGTTACCTGGCAACAGCCAGGTCTGCCTGACTCATTATTAAAGGGGCTGCCTGTCCCCTTCTCACTATCTTCTCTTGTTCTTGCTCTTAATCTCCCTCTCTTCCTCTCTTCCCTCTCTGTCCCTTCTTTCCTTATTCCCCTTCCCATCTCTCTCCACATGCTCATGGCCAGCCTCTCCTCCTCCTCCTCCTTCTTCTTCTTCTTCTTCTTCTTCTCTCTCTCTCTCTCTCTCTCTCTCTCTCTCTCTCTCTCTCTCTCTCCCTTTCACTGTCTCTTCTACTCCCTCAACTCCCCTCCCCATGCCCTAAATAAACTCTATTCTATACTATGCTGTCTTGTGGCTGGTACCTCAGGGGAAAGGGATGCCTCAGCATTGGCCTGCAGAGACACCCTCTTCCCCCACACCATACCATGCCTCCACCAAACATATCCCCAACGTCTTTTTCTTTTTCATAAAATGCAACACTGGTGGCTCCACTGAGCAATAGTTCAGTGAGGGAGAAGGGACAGGCCCCAAAGCTTACTCAGGCTTTTGAACTTTATATCACTTAGCAGGGATAACTCCTTCCAGCTTGTGTGTGTGTGTGTGTGTGTGTGTGTGTGTGTACTAGCAGAAACCCTGCTACCTTCAAAATACACACCCCCAAAATATTCCTCCCGACCTGTTCTGAGGAATGTAGATTGGAGGAAGGTGTGGGAGCTGAGGCTACAGAGCAAATGTGGGGTGGCACTTGGGCACTTGGGGACCTCTTCACTGAAGCATCAAAGGCTTCTGGGAAATGTGTATGGGATGAGGAGGGACATTATGAACGTTGTCTCCACTGCTCTGTGCCCTAAGAATTCACAGTCAGTGAGAAGAATTTCCTCTGGTCCCCTAGTTTTTCCTCCCTTTGAAAGTAGAAGTCTTAGGATCAAACACACACAAATCACGGTCATCTGTCTCTCCCAGGCTCTGCTAACTCCACAGAAGTGAACGGGATTGAACAGTTTTTAACTCTTTCCAGCACTGGAGGGTGGAGCCAACTCACTCTGGAGTCTGCGTGTGCAAAGTGCGTTCTCACAGTTCCTGAGAGCATCCTTAGTGTTGCTGGGAGTCACTGAACATGGCTTGATGCAGTTCCTGTTCCAGCTTGTCCACAGCAGGATACTTAGCTTTGCTGAGTCTTATTCTAAGCCTTTCTTTCTCAGGTGATTAATACACGCATATAACACAGGTTTCCGTTTTTCTCAACGTAATACAATGTTTCAAAAGCTTGAACTTCTGTGGTAACCAGCACCCCCCCCCCCCCAATGATCTCAGCAGCCCCGACTGTCATTTCCTCTTCCAGGGTAGCTGCATTTACACCCCCAGGTTGCCTAGCAGTGTGTTAATCTTGGGCCATTCCCTGGAGACAGTTCTATGCACATCCAGGAGGGTAGGAAATACTTCCTTTCTCTTCATGATCCCCAACACACACTCGTACACACACACACACACACACACACACACACACACACACACTTCAACACACATTTCTGTTGAATCCATATTCCCGATACATGTTACCATGAGTTGGCAAATATTTAACCAGCTCAGTGACATATTCTGATTTTTTTCCTCACCCTTTGACCAGTTTCCCAGTTACTAACAGTTTCCTTTCTCCGGCTCATTGTTCTCTGTCCCCATCAATAATTCTTTCCAATCCCATTTTACAGCCCCATACGTCACACTTCCTCCTGTTACTGTCATCCACAGATCGACTCTGTTCCCCCAGCTCAGCCATCTGTCCCACAGGCCCTGAAGTACAGCTCTTTCTGCAGAGATGTCTCCCTGTCTGTCTCCTGCCCTGGAGTCCTTGCTAAGGCCCTACCATTTACTACTTCACATAACTTTCTGAAAAGAGGCGCATCGGAATTACTTTTCTTCCCTACCTTC
Organism: Micromys minutus; assembly: GCF_963924665.1. NCBI lineage: Eukaryota > Metazoa > Chordata > Mammalia > Rodentia > Muridae > Micromys > Micromys minutus. Next base: position 27,055,480 of record NC_137978.1, on the reverse strand, counting down.
CTGAGACTATCTTTGTTTGGGGCTCGCCTTTGCTCAGTGGTTAGTTTGAATTAGGATCCAGTTCGAATTTGAAAACGAATTCGAATTCGGTTTGTTCAGAATTCTTAAGGCGTTTGTTGTGGGCCCATACCTTTCAGTGCTGCTCCAAAATCAGATTCAAATTTCACAGTTCTGCATGGACTTCCTTCTCCCCTCCTCCCTGCCCTCTTCTCTTTTAGGATCCCTTTTTATCTTTGGCTCTCTAAAGCTTCCAAACGACGGAGCTCAGAGTGTCAGTGTGGGTCTTCTTATCCTTGGCTGTACAAGGACAACTGTTCGGTGTCCAACTATAGACATGTCTCCGGATTCAGGAAGATTTTTTTTTTTTTTTTTTTTGCTTTTGTTTTGTTTTGTTTTCTTAGTTTTCTCTTTTGGGAGAGCTTTTGTTAGTTCCCATTGCCTTCAGAACTTCCTATATTGATATTCAAACAGTATCATTTATTTCTTCCTATTTCCCATTTCCGTCTTCTCTGCCCCCTCTGAAGACTCCTGCTGTCATGGTTACACTCAAGGATTTGTCTCACAGGTGATGTGTCCTTGTTTGTTTTGCCTTCTGTCTGCTGCTGCAGGATTTCATTTCCTCCAGGTTTTCCTTGTTGGCGGCATGATGCTCCCTGGCAGGTGGCACCCATCAGAAGCGAGGCACCCAAAAGCCCGGTGAGGCGCTAATGAGACAGTGGGCAGCGGCAGCCTGGCCGGTTGCCTGACTGGGACTTGCTGTAAAGTGGGAAAGCCATTTGCAGTAGACTCAAAACGCCCATTTCTAGAGGCACTCAGTTGTTCCAAGAAAGGTTCTCCAGCCTCCTGCCTGAAAGGATGCCCAGTTGCTTTGCACTTCTGGATCAAGGTACCCCTGGCTGATGATACTGAGAGAAAGGAAGGTGTTGGGGGAGGGGCTGGCTCTTTGCTGTTTGGGGGTGCCAGGGAGACTGAGGGCTATTTCACTGCCTCTCCACCAACCCCCGTTTTTACTTCACCTCTCCCTGATTTTTTTCTCCAGTACTGGATGCCTGAGTGCTGGTTCCTCTGGGGTACTTCCTCAGCTCCCAGAGCTCTCTCTCGGTACAGCCAGCCTCTCTCTGCCATCTCAGCTCTGCTCCACTCACGTCAGACCGTCTGGCCACCCGTGGAAGCCAAGGATGTGTCATCATCATTAGGGCAGATAAGATTTATGCAACCCTTGTTTGTTCCCAGTGATCCATTAGGCCTGTGACATTGTATTATCTCATGGGATTCTTACTTAGGGAGACTGCTACAGAAGTGAAGTCAGGCTCGGAGATGTGGCTGACATGTAAGAGCCCAGTAAGGCCATCTAAACTCCTTTACCAGTCCTGGGGGGAGGGGCAGGGCTGTACACCATACTCTGCCTGGTCCTCCTAGCAACCCTGTGCCTGTAAGAGAGCCTTCCATGGTGTTTCTTTGTGGCCCCTTTGGAGCCGAGGCTCTTCTCTTGAGTGATTCAGCTTGTGGAGAAAGTTGGGCCTCATTCAGTGCCGGGATGTGCATCCTTCTGGCCATCCTTTTCCGTTAGAGAAGCCTCCTTTTTCTCTAATTGGTGTCTAACCCGTTCATTTTCCATCTCCAAGGTGACCAACTAGGAGAAACGCAGTACCAGAGGGGGAAAAATAAGGGATTAGTCACTTGGGGCTAGAGCCAGGCAGGCTGTTAACTAGGTGGCACAGCTCTGTTACTGCTGGGAGAGTTGTCAGGAACTCATTCAGCACAGACCTTTTTGGTTTGTTTGTTTGTTTTGTTTTAAATAGAGGTTTTATCGATATGTAATTCCCATTTACGATGTCCAGTTTAGTGGTTCCAATATTTAGAGTTATTCATCCTCATCACAGAGAATTTTAGAATACTGTCATCTCCTCAAAGGGCACATCCCTCCACACCGCTGTTCTCGAGCAGCGTTTTCTGTCCCTGGGGCTTTGATGGCCTGGCATGCTGCCACAGTCACACAATCATGTGTGTGTGGCCTTTCCTGCTTCCCTTTCCCTCTTAGCCTAATGTCTTCAAGCTTCCCCATGTGTTCCCGGTGTCTGTACTTAATTTCTTTTTATTGCTGAGTAATATTCCAGTGTGTGGATGTACCACATCTGTTGATTTTCTCACTGTTGATGCTGAGCTCACCTCTACTTGAGCGCTATCATGAACATCTGTGCACAAGACTTTCTGTAAACATCCGTTTTCATTTCTCTGGTGCTTTTATTCCACCTCAGAGTAAAATGGCGAGGTCATATAGAAAGAAACTCAATGATTAAGTTTTTACAGAGCTGCTATGACATTTCCATAGCAACTGCACTATGTCACATGCCCACAGGTGGCACCTAAAGTTCTGGCTCTCTGTTATCAGTACATCTGTGGTGGCCACACTGGTGGGTGGCCAGCAATGTCCCCTCGGAATGTGTGTGTGCATTTTCCCCTGTGGCTATGAGGTCGGACCACTCTCCATCTGTGAATGTTCTCCAGAGCAACAAGAATTCAAATTACCCGCTTAAGACAGGTTTAAAAACTACGGCATAATTTCCTAAGGCTAAGAAATTTAAAGATATTTTCTCTTGTTCCGTGGGTTGCTGCCTCATTTTCTTGATGGTGTCCTTTGACACAATTTTCCTTGTGGTGATGTCCAGTTTATCGCTGTCGGTGGCAGGGCTCTTGGTGTGAGATTTAAGATTAAGCATTCCAATGACCACCAGGGTCTCCTCTAATATCGTTCCCCAAGAGCTTTATGGTTTTAATGATTTTATTTGGTCTTCGGTCTGTATTGGGATAATACTTTTGTGTATAGTTCACTATCAAAGTCTAACTTCACTCTTTTGTACAAAGGGTATGTAGTTGTCCCTGTATACGCATAGACAATCTTTTACCAGCTAATTGTTGGCACTTGTCAAAAGCCAATTGGCCACGGAAGCGGGGGCTTGCTTTTGAGCCCCCACTCTTTGGACTTTCTTCGTGCTCCCTGAATGTCACTTCGGTTACTCCAGCTTTGTGGTATGCATGGAAACTGATGGGGAACCCTGAGCCCACTGACTGTTTCGAGACTGCTTGGGTTATGCTATGGCCTGCATACATCTGCATATGGATTTCATGCTCAGATGGACAATTCTGCAAAGAATCCAGCCGAGGTTTGGAGAGGAACAGTTCTGACTGCAGGTCAACCAGAGGGATACCGGCATGCTAAGAATTGGTCTTCTGAATGTGAATGTGGGGTGTCCTTCTAATTACTTAGCAATAATTGCGGTCATCAGAGTTCAATCTGTTTGTCATTATTTTGTGGGCCATGCAGAGGTAAGGTATCACTGTGTAACCCCGACTGTCTTAGAACTCCCTGTGTAGATCAAACTAGTCTCAAACTTACAGAGATTCACCTGCTCTGCCAACCAAGTCCTGGGATAAAAGGTATAACCACCACAGCGGTGTTATTTTTTTCCAATTACATGAACTTTCCCCTTAATATCAGATTTGGACTGCTTGCTTCTAGTAGAAATACAATTAACTACCGTGTGTTCTTGTAACCTGCAACTTTGATCAGTCAGTTTATTAGCTTTAATAGGTGTATGGGTGTGCCTGTGTGTAAATGCACACACGTGTATGTATGCTCCATAAGATTTTCTACATATAAGAATATATCATAATTTTACCTTTTTAAAAATATTATTTCTTTAATGTATATGAGTACACTGTCATCTTCAGACACACCAGAAGAGGGCATCAGATCCCATTACAGATGGTTGTGAGCCACCATGTGGTCGCTGGGAATTGAACTCAGGACCTCTGAAAGAGCAGTCAGTGCTCTTAACCAATGAGCCATCTCTCCAGCCCCTATAACATAGTTTTGCCTTTTAAGAAACAAAATAAATAAATAAATAAATAAATAAATAAATAAATAAATAAATAAATAAATGGGTGTCTTAACTTACTTTCTTGCCTAGTTTCTCTGGGTAGCGGTCTGGACAGCTATAGAACGAAATCTAAAGAGTGGGCATGCTTGTCTTATTTTTGACTTAGGCAAAGGAAAGTGTATCTATTCTCACCAGTAGGTAGCATGAAGCATGCTAGCAAGCTAAGGACGTTCTTTCCTATTTAGTTTGTTAAGCAGGAGAGCTTGCTCCTGAAGAAGGACTGGGGAGCTCAGAACCTGGCACCCTGGCATCTGAGCCTAGATTCATGGGCTCCTACTTTCTCCCCAACCTGGGGTTTTGAAGTGATTGTCATATGCTTTGCTTGCAAGAGAGGCTCTAGAGAGTCCTGTTGTTAGAAGCAAGGTCTGAAGGTTGGGGGGATCAAGGTGGGACTTGACTATAGGTGGCAGTGTGACCAGAGAAGCGCCTTGAACTGGAAGTGGTGGCTTTGCCTTTGGGTGTCCTGGGAGCCGGCGGCATCTCTGGCTGTCTGTGTCTGGCAAGCATTTCTACACCCCCCACCCCCTCACTGACCTCTGTGGGGAAATGCTAAAAGGAGTACCCATGTCTGGGCCCGTGTCCAGTGGTCGTTAAGAGGGCTCCATGGAGGAGAATCTATTTCAAGAGCACACCAAGTACACAGAAAGAAACTGGGAGAGAAGACAGAGGTTTGCAAGCTATGGGGAAGAGAGGTCGTGTTGGGGACATGTCTGGTGCTGAGCACCAAAACTCCCTGGCCAGGGCAACTCTCACTCTGTGGACCAAGTGGGGTGTAAGGAAGTCATTGGTCACCGAATCACCGATCCTCAGTCCCCTCAGCACACCTCAATGGACAGAAGCCTGGAGAGCACAGCTGGAGTTGGTAAACTGAGGTCCCCAGGTAGACAGGCTGTGGTGAGCTGACCAGCGAGGCCACTGCTCAAGTCCATATGGGCTACTGTGAGCACCGCCTTGGGAATCTCAAGACCAGCCCTCCCACCAGCGGGAACATTCCTGTCTTGACTGTCCATTGTGCATGGAGCTTGGTTTATAGTAACAAGGGTGTTTGTGAAAGCAGAAAGACTAATAGTTACATTTATCAGGTAACTCAGCTACTACACACAGGCCCTCGATGTGATGGCACCAAATCTGCCCACTGAGGGAGGGGCCATCGTCCCAGCTTCCCAGAGTCAATGAGGTGACTGTCAGTCACCAGGGTCTCTGTCGGTACTTGACTGAGCCAGGATGGGGACTGTGGGCTCCTGCTGTCAGCACATAGGTCTTCCTTATCTTTTACGTCCCTAGAACCTCAGCTTCTCTAGTATTAAAATTAAATGGCTGGAGAGATGGCTCAGTGGTTAAGAGCACTGACTGCTCTTCCAGAGGTTCTGAGCTCAATTCCCAGCAACCACATGGAGGCTCACAACCATCTGTAACATGATCTGATGTCCTCTTCTGGCACACAGTTGAACATGGTGATAGAGCACTCTTATACATAAAATAAGTAAGTAGTATATATAATAACTTTTTAAACGTAGGGCAGAGTCAACCTTATGTCCTCTCTCGGCTATGAATTCATCTTGAAATCAGGCTCAGGGGAGGTGGCTCACACTAGCTGTGCCTTGCTTAATGAAGGAGGTTTCAGGCCCCATGGAGCCTGTGCATTTGAGTCTGTTCTTCATTGGACATAGGACCCCATCCTGGGGCTGCCCTCCAATGCCTAGCCTTTCTGGTAGGAGACACCCCACTCCTCTTTTGGGGCTCAGGCTGCTGGGGGGAGAGTGACTGACAGGCAACTGTAGAATTCTGGCTTGCCTGGGCTCTGCCTCCCATTTACACAGTGGCTCTCCTGATTGGCCTGTTTCACTAACAGACGCTCTTGCAGCCTGGAGTGAGGGCCAGGGGGCATCTTCAGATGAGGCACCGAGTGTAAAGCAGTTTCCACAGGTGAGTGGAGGAGTCAGGTTGTGAACTCGGGCTGACTCCTTATCTGGGGCCTACAGACACACAAGGCAGAAGTTCAGAAGCTGGCCAAGGGGCTCCTGGGGCATTGCGACTATGGAAACAGAAGTTCAATGCCCTGGCTCCACCCTTGTCCTGAGTTCTTACTTGAGATGGGAATATCCAGGGCCTTTTCCAACACGCTTGACCTGCACCGGATGGGTGCTGTTGATGGAGCGTCTGTGGTAGTGTTTCCTTGGACCAGAGCCTTTAGGGAGCTTTGCACATGGCCTGGTGGTGGCTACTCAGGGGTGGGGCTGCCATAGCTGTGGGAACCCCCTTGCAGTTGTAATTGTTGTTAATAGGGATAAATGGGTCTCTGGGGGGCAAAGTGATACAAAGTCCTCTGGACAGACTCCTCTTCTGCCTCTTCTGCTACTTACCTGGCTCAGGTGACTGGTCCCTGAGGGCACTACTGCCAAGTTGAGCAGGAAAGGTAGAACTGCCGGGATATAGGGAGGATGTGGGCTAGCCCAGCTGCCTCCCAGGCCCTGAAGGCTGACTTGGCCCTGACCTGACCTGCAGTCCTGGGTCAGCACTGCTATCTATTTACTTCAGAGGACATTGCTCTTTGAAAACCTGAGATTTGCTCCTGCTCCACAGTCTGGGTTCCTAGTCTGTTTGAGGGTCTCCCAGTATGGCCTCCTTCGTCTCTATGGTTCCTTGGGTTGAAGGCAGGGACCCTAGGTTCCTGTGTGTAAAGAAAGGCTTGCCTTCTAGGAAGAGGTTAACAGGCCTCTCCCTATTCTGTCTCTTGCTCTCTGTGGACTCCTCATTGGCAAGTTAATACAAAGAGGCATTTATTAAAGGCCAATTGTATATACTGCTGTATGAAACCAACGTGACCAGTGGCAGGATGGTCACCGAATGAGAGTAAATAGTCCCAGTACCTCTCCCAACAAGGCCTCAGCTAGTCTAGCTAGGCAACAACCTGGAGCTGTCGCTGTTTTGCTGTTCTCCTAAAACAGTCTCCACGGCTGGGAGTCTTAACTCCAGGCATGTTCTTAAGCAAGATCCAGTCGCCCCAGGCCCAGGGCCCCTGGGAATGAATGGAAGGCTTTGGCTGATGAGGACTGGCAGCTCTCCCCTAGTTCCTGTTCTGTTTGCATTTCCCCCAGAGACAGGACCACTTAGAAACCTATAAATGCCTGGCAGAGCCCATGGCCCAGGCGAGTATATAAATTGGGACTTGTAAAAGCCTAATGGTCCCCTCTGGACAGGCGAGAGGGGCGCGTGCCAGAAGTCCTCAGGCGGGTCTGGAGGCTCAAATCCTGAGCTGTCATGTAGACTGACAGGGCAGGGCGAGGCAGGAGGGCTGCTAAGGACTTGCACTGAATGCTAACGCCACCCAAAAGACCTCAGACAGTGACTGCCTTCCGCTGCAGTCCTTTTCTCTACAAAGTAGGTCACAGCACTTAGCATACATACCTAGTGACTAGAGCTGCATGTGCCATTGGGAGTCAGCAGGTATGGGGTAGAGTTCTAATGTGTGTGATGGGGTTGGTTCTCCATGGCTGACCAGGCTAAGCTCAGACCCACCTTTACATAGCCCATATTCCTCGTCTTCCCCTCCCCCCTTCCACCCCCAAAGAGCCTTGGCTGTCTTGGAACAAGCTCTGTAAAACAGGCTGGCTTCGAACTCACAGATATCCAACTGTCTCTGCCTCCCAAGTGCTGGGATTAAAGGCATGCACCACCACAGCCCGGTTGATATTCTTTATGGTCCTACTTTAGGGGCCATTCATTGTGTGTTCTCTTGCCCCACCTCTCCAGTTTCACTGATGGGTTTGGTTTAGGCAGGTATGTAACAACTGCTGTGATCCTGTAGAGCCTGGGCCAGGGAAGGTGGGCAGATCAGAGCCTCCTTCTTGGGGTTTATCTTCTAAGAACTTTACCTGGTCAAACCCTACCCTACCCTGCCCTGTCCAGCAGAGGGAGCTCTTGAGGTGTAAGAAGCTCATTTCCTACTCTCCATGACAGTAGGGTTGTCTGGACAGGGGAAGTGGAGAGGCCAGCAGTGAGGGGTAAGGTGTCTCAAAAACTGCCCCCTACTTGGATTTCTTGTGGCACAGTGGGAAGGGGTAGGGTCCTCTGTCTGGTGTGAGTCCTGAGGTAACTCATGAACCCCCAAGGACCACCAAGAATCCTTTGCGGGGGGTGGGGAAACAGGTGCCAGTCTGGGGGAATCCCTGAGCCTGGCCACAGGGCTAGAGGGTCAGAATGCACAACATTCCAGAGATGCTGGTCTATCAGAGGGGCCAGTGGATGAAGCCCTGTCCCAAAGGCCTCTTTTTCTAACTGTCCTGAGTGTACCCTAGTCACAGGAAGATTTCAAATGCTGTTTGTGGCAGGTCAAAGGAAAACATGGAAGAAAGGAGTGAGACAATAGGGTGAACTGGAGGGGGTGGACTTATGGCAGTGAGAAAGGGGAATGGAGGCATAGGTCAGTATGGCAGCAGGAGACAGAGGAGTCTGGGGGGAGGGAAGGGGTGTGGAATAGGGAAAGGAAAGAGGAGGGGACAGGGCTCCTAGGGAGTCCAGGTGGTGGTAGGAGTGGGGGACAGCTTTATCTGGTCACCTACAAGGTCAGGTCTGGGTTGTCCTTGCATTGGACAGACTCACCTCCATTGGTCTAAAGACCCCTGTGGGGCTTCTAAGCTGTGGACTGTTCTCTCATGACTTTCTAGGCCCAATGAGAAGCTCCAGCCTACCACACCTAGCTCCAGCCTACCCTGTGTGACAATGACTGTCCTGTCTCTCCACCATTTAGGGTCATGCTGTCCCTGGGAGTGGCAACAAGGTATCTCCCAGGCTCTCTGGTCTGAAGGACAGAGATGAGGAGTGGCCAGGAAGCCTGGCTTGGCTGGGGAAGGGATCGAAGATGGCTTGGAGATATGAAGACCCTCCTGTGCTGTGTTCATGCTGAGTCTCTGAGGATCCTGGAATGAGTGGGGTAGGGAGCTGGAATCCCAACAACTGTGGCAGTTCCAAGCCCCTGGTGCCCCGTGGTACCTCCATAGCTTGCCCGCCTTCTCTGGTCTGCTTCTAACAGCCTTTGTCTCCTCCCTCTCTGAGGCTAAATGGAATCCAACTGCCAGCACCCTGTGTGTTCCCTGTGTGCTTGAGGCTCAGCCCTTTTCATTATTAATAGAAATATGTCCTCATTGTACAGTTTAATTCTGCTTATCTGGAGTGGATTAAGAGCCTACAATGACATGCAGTATTGACTCCTGAGCATCCCTGCTAAAGGAAATTTGCCACAGTCTAATTAGTTCCATAAAAAGTACAGGAGGGGAGGAGTGGGTAGGGCACCCTGGGTGGGAGTCAGGGGCCCTTTGTGCTGTGCGACTTAGGTTGGTTTTTCCTCACTGAGGCCTGGACTGGGCCTACACCCGGAGGCCAGGGCTGAGGCGGATGTGGGAGGCAGGGAACCCTCAGTTTAAGGGCTCAGTGGCACACTGAGTGTGAGACCACAGGGTGGCCGCATCAATGCCATGGGCAGGTTACTTTACCTTCTCTGTCCCTTAGTCAGAGGTTAAGTGGTAAGTGGTTCTCTGACACAAAGGCATCTATGGTGAAAGAGGGTGTTGCAGTCATGGGAGATGGTAGCCTAAGTCCATTCCAAGAGCTGACCCCAATCCAGGAGTGGAGGATGGATGAAGACTACCGTGGGCCAAGGCGTGGCCCTAAGAACCATGCTGGTGCTTCATTGGCTGTGGTACCGTAGAGCTCCGGAGTCCCAGAACAGCGGAACACAGAACAGTGTATTTTCAGCTTTGGGAAGGACTCACATAATTGGGGTGACTGAGGTGTCTCTAGATGACAAAGAAGACCTCAGTATGCCATCGAGCATACTAGGTAGGTGATCAAGGAGTCTCAGTTTCTCTCCTAAAGAAGGGAGCCACCGAGCTCTTTCCTGCTCACTGTGCCTATGAAAGTCGGCCATCAGCGGGGGGAGAAGACCCTACTGAGAACATTCCTGAAGCTGGGGAGAGCTGGTACAGAGGGGCTGAGTAGGGAATTTAGCTCCCTCAGTCTTCGACCAAGTGGGATGCTTGCCTTCATCTCTAGGCAACCTCTGCAGACTAGAAGGGAGTCTGTTGTCTGGGCGCCAGAGACAGGAGATTCAGGCAGGCTCTCAGGAATGACCTCCTCTATAGGCCGGGGCCATGTGTGGGTGTGGGTTTTCCTGGGCTCAGATGGTCTGTGGGGTGCCTTTTACCTCTTGTTTTATAAGGCTGTTGGGTCTCATGTCTGAGAGCAGAAGGTGAGAAGGCTGGCTCTAGGATCTCTCTCTCTCTCTCTCTCTCTCTCTCTCTGTGTGTGTGTGTGTGTGTGTGTGTGCATACATGCATGTATACAAGCATATATATGTACATATGTATACATGTATGTATCTGTCTGTATGTCTGTCAGACTCTGCTCCTCTGCCCTGAGAATATCTCCACCTAGCTTGCTGCCTTGGGACTGGCCTGGGGTCTGTAAGGACCACTGTATAGGATTGGAGAAGAGGGTTTTCGTCCCCAGAGATGTACCCAGGATCCCCTGGGCACTGGACTCTTTGTTGCGCTCCCCTGAGATCTGAGTCTCAGCCTTGACGCCGAATCCCAAAATAGAACCAAGCCTTCATATCTAGTTTCCAGTTTTTAATGTTTTTCTTGTAAAACCAAAAATATAAAACTTGCAGGGAGATGGAAAAGAGGTCCTGTACAGTATATACACAAGGTCTGTGATCTGAGAACCTTAGGGAGAGAGAGAAAGATGCCATCCAGGGACTGTCAGAGGACCACAGTTCCAGGTAGGCAGCTCTGAGACCAGACAGCCCTCCAGGTAGGGAAGTCCCCTGTGGTGTGGCCTCCCTGCCCCTCATGGGAAGCACCAGGGCTGATGGCAAGTAGGTGAAGTAGTGTCAGGAGCTGGGCAGGCAGGTACAGCTGGATGCCTTCAGGTGTCTGTGTAGATGGAGGGGATGTGACTCAGGCAGTGGTCAAAGGCCCCATTGGGGAAGAATCCACAGTCCTCGGGGCCACTGGGTACCAGGTCTTCAGATGGCTGTGGTTGCAATGCTGTGGGACATGGCGTTTCTACCAGGGCCTCGTAGCCTGCAGGCAGAAAGCAGAAGATAAGAGTGGGTGAGGGCCAGAGGTCAGGCTATGTGACCCATCTGGGGTCTCTCCTATTATGTTCCTTTCATGGGGCTTACAGATAGGGGTGCTGGTGACCTGGGTAGAGAGGAGACACAGAGCACTCCAAAGAGCCCAGGGGAGCTTGGAAGACAGGCAGACTGGCATGCTACATCTTCCCCAGTCTTTGACTATGGTATGGAAGGAAAGAGAGAGTGAGGAAGGAGATGAGGGTGAGACAGAGGTGGGGGAAATGGTGGAGAAAGTGGGAGGAGCATTGTAGCTCCTTGGTAGAAGGAACTCTCCCCATCAGACTCAAGATGCCTCAAGAGGGGAGTCAGCATTATGGGGACAGTAAGTGTTCATTAAGTCAACGTTACAGCAGTTCTGTGACATGGAGCTTACTATCTGTAATGAAGGGGTGGGCTCAGAGAGGGTCGGGTGTCTAAGGTCACACTGCTAGTAAGTAGGGGGCTAGCACTTAAATGCAGGTCCACTTGGCTCTATGGCCTACAGCCTTTCTGGGGGACATGCTGTTTCCAGAGTGAGGTCACTGCTCAGGGGTTCTTGCCTTGAGGCAGAGACCTGAAAGGATCATCCTACCCAGTGTCCTGACCCTGAGATGCTGTCATGATCTTATGTGGCTTTAGTAAGTGGGCCTCAGCCTCCCACATCTATGAAATGGGTATGGGGTGAACTTTCCTGAAGCCTTTTGGCCCACATATTTGCTCATCCTGGGACTATTAACATTTTTATGGGAGGCGGCTAGCAGTGAGGGGGTCGATACAGTTGGAATAGGTGCTGGGGATAGACTGGAAGAGGCCTCTCTATGTACTAATGTCAGACCGCTAAGCTAAGAAATCCCCCTGGGATGAGGCTGGGAGCACAGGATGGGTAACTAATCCCAGAGGGCGCAGGCCTGTCATGTATATATGTGGCCAAATCTACCCAAAGATATATATTCACTGCACTCAAACACAGGACTATGCACATACAAGCACAGCAACCTGAAGCAGCTCCGCATGATCATGCACACATGTGCATGTATGTTGTGGAATTATATGTGAGTCTCAGGGTAGGTAACAATGTGAGAGAGGTATGTGAACATCAGTACAACATAAGAATACACCCATGTGCCATGGGTGTGCCTCAAGGTGCCTGGAACCATCTGGGCCAGCCCTACATGCATGCCGATGCACTCCACAAATGGGAAGGGAGAACAAAGACACAGAACATGTGTGGAATCGTGCACACACAGCCAAAGCCCCCATGATGGAGCCACAGGTCTGTGTTTACTGGTGGCATCCCTGCCTGGCCCCATGTCCAGTGTCCTCTGTCCCCCAGTGTGCTGCTCACAGGCTACTCAAGAGCCCTCTATAGGGCCTCTGCTTCTCCTTGGTCTGAGCCTTAAAATCTTCACTAGATCTGGATCCTGGGGCTGACTTGGGTGGGGGTTGGCTTAGGTAATTCAGAAGGAGAACTACCTACCAATATGCTGTTCTGAGTTCTCTCTGCCTGCTGGATAGAGCCTGACTCCAACTCTGGGCAACATATAGCCCTCCCTGTCCACAGCAGGTCTGCACCCAGCAAGGCTAGAGTGTTAGGTTTCCTATTCCCTGAATTCTCAGATCCCTGATCCTGCATCGAACAGACAAGCCCCATGTCCCGCCCCTTCCTGCTTCTCTCCTGTGAAGCAGGGATCAGCTGTGTCTTCCGCGTCCAAGGCTGTGCAGAGCCAAAACTCAGCAGGTGCCTGATTAACACCCAGCATGAAGCACCATTAGGACTGTAAGTTGCACTCTGATTCAGAGAATCTAGGGACTTAGAGCATTTAGATACAGCTGGGCAAAGCGATGGCAAGAACGCAGTCATTCTACCAAGGGTTTACCCTAGTTCGGGGAGACTGGGCTTCTCTAAACTTCTGCTTCTTTCTCTGCATGGGGCTGTTAGACAGACATGAGACAGTGGACAAGCAGGGCTAGTCTTTGTAGTGTTCAGGGAAGGGAGGCTTTGGATAGCTTACCTGGGGCAGATAAAGGCGTGCTGAGGCTGGAGTAGGTGTTGGGTCGCAAGGGGTTGAAACCATGGGCGTCACCAACCAGTCCGTCCCTGGAGGCTGCAGGCTCCGTGGTCCGGTAGCAGTCAGCATAGGGGAAGCAGCTCTGGATGGAATGGAAACTGCCTTGGTAGCCTGCAAGAGGAGGCAGGGATGGCGGTGACAGACACAAGCACCCAGCTCATGGGGGATCAGCCCCTTGTAGTGCGGTCCGGACACTGAGGGTGTGAATGAGGAGAAAGCACAGGAAGGGTAGTCTGCTAAAGTCTGTGGCCAGTACCGGAGACCTACAAGAGGAATGGTTGGCCTTCTGCCTCCCAAATCCACCACACTCACCCAGTCTTCCTCCAACCAGCAGGCCTCTCCGGCCTGTCATTAAGGCAGGAGCCCAGTGTGGTCCTTGGAACCCAACCTGTTGTTTAGAGTACACACTTGCCTCCCCCAGACCCCACATCTGTCCTCTGGGCCACAGTGGTTGAATGCAACTTACCTTGGGGGCTGGGCAGAGGTGGTGGTGGGCTTTGGAAGGATGGGTAGGTAGGCTTGCTAGGGATCGTAGAGAATGACTGTCCCTCTGGAGACTGACTCTGGGAGGCTGGTGGCAGTGGTGGGGGACCAAGCCCCTTCAGTGGGCTGACCATGGGTGAAAGGAGACCAGGCGCCAGGCTGGAGAGAAGAGAGTACCATATGATTTCAGGGCAGCCAGGACAGAGGCACAACCCAGGGCCTCAACACCGGCTGTAATTTCCAATGCCATGGACGCCCGTGAACCTCCCATTACAGCTATAGTTTAGTTGAGAACTTGGGTCTGCCAGTTTACAAGGAACAGAGATGTCTATGGCCTTGAAAATCCACAGACCAGAGTTTCAACTTCAGGCAGCTTCCACCAGACACAGACTGTGGGATGTTGGGAGCTTCAGTTTTCCTGTTTTACCTGGCATGCTGCAGCCTTCACTATTGTGGGTTAAATACCATCCACCTGTGCTGGCGACCTGCCCTCCAGCTGTGTGCCAGTCTGGCAGTCTGGATGAAGGGCGGGTCAGACTCATGAGGTCCCTTTTTTAGATCAGGAAACCAAGGTTCAGACAGGCTGCACAAGGCTTTCTGTCCACATGGTCTCGAGGCATTGGCTTCACGGGTTTTGATGAGAGTATAATCAAAACCATGTAAGCAAGTGTCTCAGCACGATGCACACATGTCCTCACTGATGATACTCAGTGGGGAGGAAAAGTGGCTGGTGCACCTGACATGCGGGCTGGCATCTTACTCCACCGTGCCGTGTATTTCAGAAAGCCTCTCCGATTCTTCCTGTCATGTGTCTCCCATTGCATAGTTTCTGTGATAGAGGGTTACCACTGACATTCCACATAACTTAAGGGACCCAGCCTGTACTCTTTGGAAGCTCTCGTGCTAAAACTGCATGGCTTAAGAGAGATGCAGGGATGCCGTGAATGCGGCCATTGAAGAAGTGCTGCCTGACTTTACTGCAGATGCTACAAACCATGCTAAACTGTGAGCTCTACTTTGGGCTCAGGGACTCTGACCCATGCTCAGGCTTGTAGCCTGAAACTACATGTATGTAATCCAGAGGGTGTGAGAGCAGTAGCCAAGCCCTTAAGGCTTCAGTCAGACTTGTGGCATTTCCTGAACTGTCTATCTTGATGGTTCTCAACCTGTGGGTCACAACACCGATGGGTTGTGTATCAGATATTTCCAATATAATTCAGAGCAGAAGCAGGTTTACAGTTATGAGGTAGCGACAGATTTTATGACGGAGGGGGGTGTCACCACAACATGGAGAACTGTATTAAAGGGTCACAGCATAGGAAGGTCTATAGTAAAGCAGACAGTAAATTCAGGACCATGGCTCTAGGTCATCTTGTCAAGCAAGGTATACTATCCTCCGACTAGAAGTTAGATTCGTGGTGCAGAACAGTGCCCACTCTGAAGGGAGTAGGGTTGGGTGACAGATCTTAGGGACACACTGGAGGTACCTTCTGCTTCCTTCAGCCCTGACAGCCTGCTCCTGCAGTCTTGCCAATACACTGCCATCTTCCACCCACTTAAGATGTCACTGTCTGACTCTACAGTTCAAGGGCCACGTTCTCACCGAATCTCTGGATTTAACCTTTCCAACTGTTAATGTTTCCATACCATGGGAGACAGGGTCTCCCTCTGCGCAGTGCCAACTGCGAAGGCTGGGCCACATTCTTCTAGCGGACATCAGCCAAGGCACGGTCAGGTAAGAATTCTTTCCTTCGGAACTGTGGGTGTCTGACCTGTCCCCCTTCTGATCTGAGTGCCTCGCAGGGAGGACCAGCCGTAGTCTCACGCATAACCAGAGCCCACAAAGGGGCCTGGCATGTGGCAAAAATGGCCGACAGCCACAAACAGGTTCTTTCTGAGACAGGGTCTTACTGTTTAGCCCAGGCTGCCCTTAAACTCACCATCCTCCTGCCTCAGCGCTGTGTGCTGATTTTCAGGTGTCTGGCCAGCACGCCCCGCCACAAAGTAGCTTTCTAAACCACTCAGCCCCAAACCCCATGGATGAAGTGCGGGGCACAAGCAAACACAGGTCTGGGGGATGCATGTGCAACTTCAAGGTTTTTTTTCTCTGTCCAGACCCTCCATAAATTCTCCTTTGCCACCTTCACAGCCAGTGATATTAAACCGAACGCAACTGAGCACAACCAACGCCCAGGCTGGTTCACACCACTCCAATGGCAAGGAAGTCACCTGGAGCCAGGCAAGGAACTCCAGAAACACATGCTTGAGCTTTGGTGGAAGTGTATATAAGTTACCTTGGACCTGGCTGATGGCCCCAGGGCTCCATGCCTCTCTTGCACAAGGCTGGGAAAGAAACCCACCAAATTTGGTGTCTCCTCTGAGCCAGGGTAAATACATTTGGTCATGAAGTCAGGCCCTCTTAGCATATTTCTGAGTGAATCAGATAATTCTGTCAAGCTATTTAAACGCTCCAGCAAACCGCTGGGGAGCCCCAAGTGGCCAGTCCCTGTTGATTTTGGCAAGGAGGGGAAGCTGAAGGCCTTCCCGCCCATCTCTCCTCTGGGGCTGAAAAAGAAACCCATTCAGGCGAGCCCTAGGCTGTGTCAGCCATGGGGCCCTTTTCTCCAGCAGACATCCGGAACCCGGGCGCCGGGCGGCTGGGGATA
Organism: Micromys minutus; assembly: GCF_963924665.1. Classification (NCBI taxonomy): domain Eukaryota; kingdom Metazoa; phylum Chordata; class Mammalia; order Rodentia; family Muridae; genus Micromys; species Micromys minutus. Next base: position 27,039,207 of record NC_137978.1, on the reverse strand, counting down.
GCTCTCGCCACTCTGCAGGCCAGGGGTGGGCGGGTGGGCTCCGGTCCTGTCTTGTCAACGCTCTGCCTCTCACTGTAGGCATTCCTGATGGGCACTTATGCCGGCGGCAGGTGGGTGATGAATGAGGCCAGGCAACCAGCACAGGCCCTGCCGAGGGCTTTAATGTCTTGGGTGAGGCTGACCACTGGCTAAACAGGTGGCCTGAGATGGGGACAGAAAGGGGAGACTAGGGAGGGGACCTGTACCAGGTGACACAAGCAACACCAGGCACAGGTGGGTGGTCGTCACCACCTTCCTGGAGAAGGGCCTCTTGATGCCTTTGATGGAGAGAGAGACAGAAGTTCAGGGAGAGCACAAGATGCTGGGTTCCCCTCACCTAGCCAGGATGGAGCTTATGCCATGACTGCCATCTGGGTTCTCTCTTCAACTGCCCAGCCTTAGCTCAGGCTGCCATCTCTTATCCCCAGCCCGATACTGCCCTTCACCATGCGGCTGGCCTGGCCTAACTTTCAGGATACCGCTATCACTGGCCTTATGTCTGGTTCTGGCGGCCTCTCTCCAGCTCAGGATTCCTTCTGCATCATAGTTCCTCTCCCAGCACATCCCAGCTCTTGTCACGCCTACCTTTGTCCCTGCCCCTCTTACTTGTACCTGCCCACTTGCCCCTGGAGCCTGGCCTAACACTGCCCCCTGTAGGCAGCCTATCTGGCTCACCGGCTTCCTTTCTGGGCCTCTGAAGCCCTTTCTGCTCTCCCATATGGCTGAACTGTGTAGCCTGTCCAGCATCTCTTCACACAAAGCCAGCAATGGCTTAGCACTGTGGCGCGGGGACCTGCTCAGAGGGACCAGGAAAGGACAGATGAATGGATGGCAAGAGGACTCAGGGAAGAGCAACAAGCCCCAGATGTGGTAATAACACCAGATTGGTCCTAGGTAAACAGTGATCAAGGCTATGCAGCCTTGGGGAGGGAGGGCAGGGAAGGAGGAAGTTGCTGGGGCCAGACCTTGATCAACAAATTCAAGCAAGTCACTACTGGTGATAAACAAAGTGGGTAGGGGTTGGGGACTGGGACTTCCTCTGATCTTATAGGAGGATGGTGACATGTTCCCAGATCCAGCCAATAGGGCAAGGAGCAGACAGAATGCAGTGACCCTGTGGAAGGCTCTGATGATTCTAACAGGACCCAGGTTGGCTTCTCTGGAAAGTCTGGTATTAAATATCTAAAGAGCCAGGGAGATGCTGGAGGGGTCCTCCTGAGAGCCTGGTTGCAGCAGAATTTTCTCGAAGGTTTCTGATGTGGGTAGCTAGAAGACTGGGTACCAATACATCTGCTTCTGGTGGTAGGGATGTCCTTGGGAGGCACCAACATCTTACACAGAAGGTAGTATAGCACACAGGCCCCAGTCAGTGACGCATAAATGTAGGCTGCTGTCATTGGTCACAACAGATTGTGCAGTTCACCTGCCTTTGCACCTCCCATACAAGTGGCCCCTGAGGACTGGCTTGCCATACGTACCCATCCCTGGTGCTCTCAGCTGTGGGCAGAGGGGACAGGTGGTGGTGGGAACCAGTGGTGACCTCCAGTGGGTGGTGCCTGGAAGGGACGTCATGGGAGGGGGACAGGATGCCTGAAGCAAGCCCATTTTGTGGGGTGACGGAGCCAGGATACACGCCTGCAAGGAACCAAACAAGTGTTACTGGGCTTTGGCCACTCACCAGAGTAAGAACATCTCAGGAGCTGTGACTGTGGAGAGAGTGACAAGAAGGACACTCCACCGGGAGCGGTGATGTCATCACTCTGGTTCAGATCGTGGCTGGCAGAGGTGACGGCACTCTAATGACAGATGATGGTGGGGGACTGTCAGGTGCGGTGTGGGACACTTGTTGGGAATGAGTTGCTTCAAATCTCCAAGGAGCTATTGTGGAAAAGCAGTGCATGCATAGCTCTGTATCCCCAGAAGCAGGTGGAGAGAAGCTCAGGGCTTGGTAGAACCTGACAGCGGGGCTCCCTCTGCATAAGCTAAACTACACCTCTGCAGATACAGGCAGACAGAGCCTGGGACTCCACGGTGACCAGCTGCAGAGGAATGGCTGAACAGCTGGACAGGCTGACTCTGCAGGCTTCTGGAAGGCCTACTATGGGTGGTTATCCAGGCTGTATGTCCTACTGAGAGTCCCATTCAAGGATGAAAGTCACAGTTCTAGGTCAGTCACATGTTGGTCCACAGTTCCAGCTGAGGGTCTGGGGACCACAGAGGGCACCGCTGCCAAGAAGCCCCTGTCAGGAGAGGATAGCCCCTCCACCAGGCACAAGGCCTGCACTTTATCTTGTGGTGCTGGAGATAATGTCCAGGTCCCCATGCATGCTAGGCAAAACCTCTATCACCGAGTCACATCAGATGATTTCAGATGTAGAAGGTTTCAGATGCTCCCTACTTTACCTGAAAAATAATGGGACCAGCTTTGCCTTCTTGTTAACCTCATATGCTTATTTGAATGGAAATATTAATGTTCTTGAAACCAAGAACGTGGATTCTTGCATCAAGGTGGCATGGTGAGGAGACTTTCGTGTCGGGCTGTGTTCTCAGCAGTGCCGGTGCAATGCCCACAGGCTGGCCAGCTTCCTCCCTGCCGGCTGTTACTTCTTGTAAGGGTGCTGGGGGTCAGCTCATACCCACAGCTTAAAGTCTAGTCTGGGATCACCCGGGTTTCTTTTTCTTAGCAAATGGCAATTTGTAGAACTATTCCAATATGAAAAAAATTTTTAGTATGCTGTTGGTTTTGTCACATACAATAAAATTTATAGGCATTACAAAAAAATAAAAACCAACCAACCAACCAAACAAACAAAAAACCACCCAGGTTTCTTTCAGGGTGAGCTCAGCTACTTAGCATCCTAAGGCTATCTCATCCTAGACTGGGCATTCTGACCAGACCAACAGGAGGCTATTATCAGGGCACTGAATGGGGCTGGGCCACAGGCCTGAGGCAGCATCATGGAGCTATGAGACTTTGGCCCCAGTGCCTTTAAGCTGCCGGTACCGAATAGCAGCACTCTGCCTTGAAGACCAGATGACCTGCATCTGTGGTACATGTGACTGTGGCTAGGTAGCACTAAGAAAAGCCCCATCATTCAGTTATCATGGCTGCTAACTATGATGTCCATGTGCTAAGTTTCTCCACGTACCTAATCTGACCGGCTGGAAACTCAGACTCCCTGAACATCATGCTCCAGATGGAGAGGCTGCTTATTGGAGACAGAGGCTTCAGCTTAGCAGGGGTCTAAAGTGTCCAAAGAGGATCTTGGTTCTGCTGCAGCCACCAAGCACCCTGTAGCTGTCCTCCCCAGAGCTGCCACTGCCCCTTTAGAACCCTATCACCAGGGTCAGCTGGGCTGTGCCCTGCAGGGACAGCAGTACTGCCCACCCACTGCTGCCTGTCCTGGCCACACATCCTCCTCCCTCGGTCAGGTGGTGTCTGGAGGGGAAGGCCGTGGGAGCACCCGGTGTAGTACTGCTCAGCCGGCACTACCCTGCGCTCTCCTCAATCCCCTGCCTGCCATCTTGAATCAATTTTGAGATCCTGACAGTTGGGAAGGCTGGAATGCTGATAGGTCCCTCTACCATGCTGACACCCACTTCTCACACCCTCACTACTTGTCATGGCACCCTGTGGGGGCTGAAGACACGCCTGCTAGGTAAGTGTCCCCTCCCAGAGCAGGCAGTGACAAGCTAACCTCATCACTCCCTCGCCCCCTCAGTTTTGGACTCTTCTAATCCTTCTAGAATCTGTCCCCTGCCTTTGTTGCTGTCCCGGATGATACTCTTGTCTTCCTGGCCCCAGACAGATGCATGACAGTGATGTACAAAAGAATCACTAGACCATAAGGACCATAGCATTGGGGACTGGGCCTGTAGCCTCCCCAGGCCACACCAGTTTGGGCTGTAAAGCAGAAACATCAATCACCAGGCATGAGCACTTAACCTCTGGCCCTAACATCTGTTCTCAACTGTGCCTCGGGCGTCTGTGTGCAGCCCAGCCCCAGGGAGCGCCCGGCAGGCCTCCTGCTTCTTGCTGGGCTGGAGAGCTGAGGCCAGTACAGCCGGAGCATAGCAGGTATGAGGAGCTGTGTGAGGTGGCCATAACAGAGCTTGTAGGAGACATTCAATGAAGAGCAAGGCCTCAGGGACACAGTCTGGGCTCAAGCAGACACCCTCATCCCCCCTCAAAGTGAATCCAGCAATGGGAAGCAGATATAGCCCTCCCCACCCCAATAGCACAGCACAAGAAGGACTCTGAGAAAGATTTGATCTCATCCACACTAGACAGCAGGCAGGTATGATAGCCTTCCACCTGTGACTATGTCCCGGCGGATTTGTTTCTCAACAATGTAGCTTGTAGCTGGGGACTGGATGAGATGCCATCGCTTAAGAGAGACAATTCTTTGGGGACAAAGAGGCTCCTGGGCTGACCTGCTGCTGCTGATCTAGATGGGTTAGTCCTTCTTGCCTGATGAGTTCTCTCGAGGTGGACACATGGGGGCTACAGGACCCAGGTCCCCAGGCTGCTGTGCCCCTCAGCTTGGGGTCCCAGTGATGGAGAGTAAGCCTCTTCCTGACTCTTCTGTCTTGCACTTTTGGGATTTGGGCTACCTAGTGGGGCGCACGCATCCCTCCCTCTAGTATGCACCATGGGGCATCCTCACACAGTAGGCCCGTAGAGGAGTGAAAACCTGTTCTTCCAAGGCTGTCTGGTTAGGGTGCTAACATGTTTTAAAGTCCGATACTACTTCAGTGTTGGGGGGAAGAATATAATTAGAAAATGAAAAAATGCCTTAAATGGTTGGAGTAATTCAAGAAATCCCAGAGGGCAACTGAGCTCTCTGCTCTGAGGCTGTGGTTTCCTCAGGGGTGGAAGGCACAGCCCAAGAACCTCCCTCTGAATCGAAAGGCCATGTTGCCCGCAGCTGGGCAGTGTTGCCAAGCCACGAAGCCAGGGTTCCTGCCATGGCTTGAGTGTGCCTTGCAGCCAGCAGCTGCTGTTCTTGCTGGACCAGTGGCTATGAGTGTTGCCCAAGTGGGCCTTGCAGGGTCAGCCCCAGAGAGTCCTGTGCTAGGCCACAGAGCTCAGCAGTGAGCAGGCTGTGATTGGCTAAGTCGCCCCTTCAAGGCTTCAGCTTTCTCTTCTGAAGGAGTCATGCCAGACTGGTGCTGGTTGTGTGTGTCTTAGAATGCCTTACTGTGGATGAGTTGCAGAGAGATGTGCCACAAAGATGAACTGGCTTACACTCGGGGGGCAGGGGGGGACAGACTCTCTTCACAGTATTTCAGATAGGGATGTGTCCCAAGTTGGGTGCTGCTGACTCTGAGATGAGGCAGACTCGGGCTTTCTCCAGAGGCTGGTGGGGAGACAGAAGGGAAACTGACAGCCCCAAGGGAGACTTCCAAGAGGAGGGGACCGGGAGGCAGGTTCTGAGAGCAGGGTAAGAGCCATCAAGGCGAAGAAAAAGGGGGAAGGGAGCTTACTGCAGTGAGGAGGAGGCCTCCATCAGGCTAAGGAGGTGTGTGTGGAGAGGAGCTGAGTGCCATCTACGGCAACGATGAGTGACTCATCTGCTCATTCAGAAGGGTTGTGAGAAGACATCCTGAAAATGCGGGGACAGAAGCAATGGAGTCCAGGAGACAATGCGTCCTGCAATATGTCTTACCCATATGCTCTTGGGCCGATAGTGGACCAGAGTCCTCCTGAGGGATGCTTGGCAGAGAAAGACCCCACTGGCTGAGTCCTGGCCCTTCCTCGAGTCAACGTACCTGGGAGTAGCTCCTGGCTCAGGGTTTGGCTGCCCTTCCCTCTGCTGGCCGGCAAAGGTGTGGATGCTTGGAGTTGCTGCAGTGCCAGGCACTCTGACAGAATGTCGGCCTCTGGGTTGGCACCTGTGTGCATCTGGGAGGCAGGAGATGGGGAAGTGTGAGGGTCAGGCCACCTGCCCACAGGCACCCCTTGCTTCAGGGGCACAAGGCAGGAAAGACAACAACCTTAGGCAGGACCTTCTTTGCTGTACTGGTTTCCTCATTGGGAAAGTGGGCTAGCGGACACTCTAAGGGCTGCCGAGAAGAGACCAGCACAGGATTTGATGTCCAAGAACTTTACTAGAGGCTGTTCCTAGGAGGAAGCTATGCCAGAAAGGCTGGGCATACCTTTAGCCCACTGAGCCACGTTAGGAGGGAGGGGAGCTTCCTGGGCTTTGAGTCGGGGTCCCGTGTCTCTTGGGAAGGGTTTCCTCGTGGTCCCCGAGGGATCAGCCTTAGAGGTATGGCCCCAGCATAACCTGGGAGGGATGGCCAAATGCGACTAATGGGCCTTTGCAGCAACTATCAGGGCAACCTGTGGTGGGAGGAGTGATGTTGCTTAGCAACCATACCTTTACCCACAGGCTCTATGAGGGACAATGGAAAGAATCCAGGGCTGGTCCCCTGCTCCATGCCACCTCTTATTCCCTGGGTGTCACATGCCTTGCCTGTGTTCTGGAGCAATAGTTGCCTGTACTGCTGCAGCCATGGCTGGTAGCGAGGCAATGCCTGAGAAGGTGACTCGTGAAGCAATGTGGGCAGGGTTGGCTAGGCTCCAGCTGCACGACTGTCACGGGGTCACAGTAGTAGCCCAGTGGGTTGCTGTATGGACCAGCACTGTCTGGCTAGCTGCAAAACTTAGCTAGGATGATCTGGTCAAGGACACCTGGGACACCTTGAAGATCTATACTTCTCCAGGTAGAGCTAAAACAGACAGGGGACAAGGCACCTGCGTGGAAGGTGATCCTTCTCCAGGGGAATCCCAAAGCTTAGCAGTCAGGAGCCAAGACTCTGTCCAAATGCTCACGTTACCAGTTGCCAGGTCAAAACAGCTGTTGAAGAAGCCAGGGCTTTGCCTGTGTTCTTGGACAGCTGAGAGTCAGGCCCGAGGGGCTTGCCACCTTCCCAGGTGGGGAAAGCATGCCAGTCTCGCACTGGGCTCTCAGCGCCTGACCCAGCAGCTGTTTTCTATGTAAATGAAGTTTCTGGCAAAAGAGGGCCAAGGCATGTTCTCGAAGACCGCAATGTCGATTGGATTAGGAACAGCAGGAGAGGAGAATTAAGGAAGAAAAGCATTTCTAATTCTCTCCAAAACGCAGCAGGGCTGCCAAGGGCTTGTCATAATACAAGGGTCGCCTTACCCAGAGAAATCTATCATCCCCGATGGCTCTAATGGATGCTTATTGTTGGGAAGTTTGCAGATCTGCAGCCCTGGTCCCTGGGGGCTCAATGAGAGCCAAGCACGGGCCTGGGAAAACCGGGCAGAATTCTGGTCCTTAGGCACTAGTGTGCTAGGGACAGCAGCCCCCTTGGCACCCGGTTCCAGCCTACGGAAGCCTGAGCCATCCCTTGCTGCCCTGAGGCCCCTCTGCCGAGGGCAGTGTCAAGATCTGGCACTCCTTTTGTCTGTCCTGGGCTGCGTGACTGGGCTACCTCATTAATGCTCTGAGACTCAGTTCCCACGACTCTGGAATGGACATACGCAAGGGTCCACGTGCAGGATGACAGCAACGCCACATACACTGAGTTGAGCCACTGGGTTAGCGGCTTGTCCACCATCAATGTGTCCCTTGGGGTCCTGATGGCCCCAGCCCCCATTCCAGGTCTCTGAATTAAGGATGTGATGACATTTGCACTAGTAGGCTGCATGCACTGACTCCACCCTCCTCCGCTCTATCAAATGGGTCCTCACTTCCTCCAGGATGGAGACCCGTGACCCTGCAATCCTCTCCATCTCCATCACGGGGTTGGTGTGCTCCCAGGACTGTCTCTATCTGCCCATTCTGGGGACAGGAGCCGTCTGCTCCCTCAGTCTGTATAAAACTTTGCAGTTTTATTTACTGCAGTGTCCAATGTCACGTGTGTGGACCACAGTGCCCCCTGCTCACACTGATTAAGGGAGTGAATGGGCTCACCCTCCTCACATCCTTCCACCTTGCTGGTGGTCCCAGGTCAGCTCCTGTCTGTCCCTTCACTCTCACAGCCTCTGATATTTGAGCAAACCCAGGACTCCCACGGCCTTGGAGATTGAGTGCCGCTGGCCAGGATGCTTAGCTGCTGCTCCAAGGTTGCTGGTCTGTCTGTTCCTTTATGACTCGGAGGCCCCAGCAGCTCATTGTTGGCTTTCTCATGCAAAACATTCTCCTAGGTTTTGGTCCAGGTGAAATGCACCACCATGGGTAAAGGTGCCATTCTGTTAGTGGGTGAATGTCTATCAACATGGGGTGATAGGGGCAGGGTTGTGGACAGACATACTATGTGGGATTCAGACATGGGCAGGTGGAAGAGCAACGGGCATTTACATGCATGTAGAGAGTGTGCTGTACACACAGACATGGGGTGCCTGGTCTGATGCTGGACAAGCGGTGTGATGAGAGGTTTCTGCAGAGATGGGACTGAGCTTGTGGCTACCTACCTTCTTACGCACCTGCTGCTCTTTGGCTGAGTGGGCTTTCACGTGCTTGCGGAGGGAGCTGGGGTCCGTGTAGCGCTTGGAGCAGCCAGGGATCTGACAAGCATATGGCTTCTGTAACATCAGAGGGGAATGAGGGGTAGGTAAGAGACCACTGTGGAAGGTGGCGGTCCCTTATGTGACCTGCCGTGGGAAGGATGAATAGGTAAGGGGCAGGCTGCAGTCTGAAGGCTACGGGTAAAGGAAAGGAACCTGGTGTGGGGGAGGAGAGGTGCCCAGTCGCCATTCTGCCACCATGTTGAGAGAACAGGCCACTGCTTCCCTCCCGCCTCAGATCTTTCCATCCCCCAGACCCTAATTTCTTCCCGTGCAAAGTCCTAGAGCCCAGCACAGTCATGGTCCTGCCTCTCTGAACCCCTCCGCTGACCTCTGATAAGGTCTGGGTCAGTTCCAGGCACCGACTGGGGTCCCCTCCTACCACTGTGCTCCCTTATATCCTACAGTGCTCTTCCTGCCCCACCCAACCCACATCACTTCCTCTTTACCCTCGCTCAGATCCTGTCTTCTGGACTGAGATTCCCACAGGCCACGCTGTCCACCTGTGCTGCCAGTCTTCCCACTGTCCCTCTGGATTAGCAGTGAGGGACCCATCTAATGCTGCTCAGGTTCCAGACCAGTGAAGGGCAACTCATGGCCCTACATGCATCTCACGGCTTGGGGGCTTTCAGTACTTGGGGCTCCCAGATACTACTGAGGCATGAGGCTCACAGGGCTTCCTATTTGAAGTACACTGAGTGATTGATAGCCCCCAGGGCTGTCTCCTGGAACAGCAGAGGGTGTGTGTGTGTGTGTGTGTGTGTGTGTGTGTGTGTGTGTGTGTGTATACACGTATGCGAGCCTGTGTGTTTAGGAAATGGTACCTCTCAGAGTAAGCACCAGGGACTTTCATGTCCAGTCAGACACACCAAATGGAGCTACCCATAAGCCTCAAGGCAACTCTGCCCCTGCCAGAGGCAGGAAGCTGTGAGAGGTGCCCACCGTTTATGTGGGGAGAAGCAGAAAGAGATGACCATAACCATACCTTGGAGCTGCCACGGAGATTGCCAGGTTAAAGAATGGAGAACAATAAAAAGAGAGAGACAGTGGTGAGAAGCTAGAGGGAGGCCTGCCTGGGACTGCCCACTACCTGCTTCAGCATGCAAGTCCCACACACTCACACAGCCCCTCGAGTGAGACCCGACCTCTACCCTAACACACTAACACACACACACACACACACACACACACACACAGACACACGTTCTCTCTGAGGGGCCCTACCCAACCCCAGAACACTCTCCCATGAGCCTTGCCCAGCCCCTAAGCTAGCTGGCCCCAGGCCTTATCCCTTGGGAATATTGATAGAAATCCACACGCTTTGGTCAAAAAGTAAACAAACAGTTCTGTGTGGCAGGCACACTCGCTTGGAAACAGGGCAGCAAGGCCCATCTTTGTGTTTGTTTTTCCAGGGCTTGACGTGTACCGAACATTCCTCAGGCCCAGCTCCCTTGAGCCCTCAGGAAACCCCGTGGCTATCCCAAGCTACCAGCCAAACCCTAGGCCCGGAATCCCCATGCAGGCTCCAAGACTGGGCTTATGCTGTTCCCGTCGTCAAGGCTGACCTTCATCTGAACAGAGCTGGACATGGAAGACAGTTCTGTCTCTGAAGGCTTCCTGGACCCAGCACTGCTGAGCACTGACCTCTCATGGTTCCGAGTCCCACACCCACCCGTGAGAATTGCCCCAGTTCCACAGAAGATGTCATAGCCAGCAGGTGTGTGTGCTTCTCTGTTAGAGGACTTCCTTCTCTCAGAACCTCCAAACAGTCTAATCAAATAAATGGAGGTCCCGTCCCATCCTGCTGATGGGGAAACTGAGGCCCCCACTGGAACAATGACTGCCAAGGTCAATCCCACACTGGTGCGGCAGGATTTGGCTGAATTAACAGACTAGGAAAGGGAGGGCTGCCTGGTTCGAATGCAAGCCTCTTATCAGTCACCTCAGCCGTCTCCTCTATTCTCAAGAGGCAGGCCTCTTACCACTGAGAAAACTGGGGTACAGGAGGTAAAGGGGGGTGCTCAGCCGAGCCTTCTGACAAGTGGCAGAGCCAAAATCAGAGCTGTAGCCTGCCTTCCTGACATGGGCCCTGTCCTGTCTGGTGTTAGGGATGCTGGGACTGAGGCTAGGTCTCTGTGAAGGTCCTAAGTGTGAGCCGGACCTGCTGCCAACGTGAGGGGTGTGGGCTAGGACATGGTCTAGCAACAAGGAGCTGCCCGTGCTATCTAGGCAGAGAGCTGGGTGTGAGTGAGGTCCAGTGCCTCCAGGCCTGTCAGAGACTTTTTAGATAGATGAAGGCCTGGAGTAACCCTGTGGGCTTGTGTGAACCTGACCTGGCCTAGCCCTCCGGGGCTATGTTCACTCATCAAGTGGGACTGGGAAATACAGTAAGGGCAAGGGTGAGGAAGACTACAAAGACCATGGGGACATGCCTCTCACTGTTGGAAGCCTTGTGACTTCAAGACAAACTAGGGGTGTTGCAGTATAAACTGCATCTCTCAAGGGTAAGTACCAAGGACCCCGAGGCTGAGGTGACCACAGAGAGAGGCCTGGAAGAGCCACAGCTCACTTTGGGTCTTAGCCACTGACAGTGTAGTCTCTAAGAGGAGGGGAGTTGAGTTTGAGTTGGGGACAAAGACTATTCCCTGCCATTTGGCCGTTCAAGCTCTCCCAGTGAAGAGCCCTGAGCTTGAAGTCAGCCACCTGTGCACCTAGCTCTGCCCCTTGCTTACCATGGGACACAGAAATGATCTCAACTTTGCTCAAACTGGGGTAGGTGTGTGACATTATGGGACTGGAAGAGAGAAGGGGCACAGTCCAGGGGCTGGCCTGGCTCTAAAGTTCCCTGTGATTTTTCTTCCCCTGACTTTTCTGAATCTGGGTTTCCAGCTGTGAGATTCAGGGATTGGAGAGCTGTGTGTCTTCTTGGGTTTGACTTCTACTGTTTTATGGCTTCCAAGTTGCACAAATATGTCAGTTACCCTCTCGGGCTCCCATCCCATCATCTTGTATTGGATGGGATAGGTTTATCTATCGAATGGAGCCTAGCCCCAACCCTGCTCCCCAAACATATGCAGCACAGCAGAGAACTACTCTGAAGTCCAAACATGGGTTCTTCCAGCAGACTCCAGCCTTGTACTGCACACAGGGTTGGGGTCCTCCCAAGATGCACACCACTTTCCCTGTGAGACTAGCATGAAGACTGAGTTTGGCACCTCTGCCAAGGTCAGCCATGCAATGGTGAGCACAAAAGGACCCCTGACCCCTCTTCCCTCCTGTGTCATATGGGTCAGGGACCTTGGTAGCAAGATAGGGACATCCTGAAAGTGCCGTGTTAACTGCTGATGTCCTTATTGGCAAAGGGGAAGTGTGGGATGACCTGGGACAGAGCTGTGGGTCTCTGATCATAAGCCAGGGCAGGGAGGTGGGAAGAGGCACAACACTGCCTGGTCAGGCTGCTGTGGTAAGATGCTGGATCCTGTGTGTCACCAACTACAGCTCCTTAAGGGAGAAAGACAGCCTTAGAGAGCCTATGTATTGTCCCCAAGTGAGGAGTGGAAAGAGCAGGAAGTGGATGCTCAAGATGCAGACGTAGCTGGCCTACATAAAGACCCTAGGGCCTGGGCTGGTACCCATGGGCCAAGTAGGGTAATCTCAACTGGAGGCCCTTGTTAAGTTTGGTCTGCTCATCTTACATGCTCACTGGGGGCATATGGCCATACCCAAGTTATTTGTGTTTGCTACAACTGGAAGATGATGGGGGAAAATCTATCTACTTAGTGGAAAGAGAGCCTACTAATTATCTTCCAATACAAAGAACATGCCCACCCACTCCTGCCCAGAGTTACCTGCCCCATGGGACAGAACCTGCAGGTCTAGGCAGAGACTGCCTGGAGATCTGTGTGTAGCCCTATCCCACCCCGGCCTCCACATTCAGGCCTACCTACCGTGTCGAGGTGGGTGCGTTGGTGCTTGGCACGGTCGCTGGAGTTGCTGAAGGCCTTCTGGCAGCCTGGGTGCTGGCATAGGTACGGTTTCTCGCCTGTGTGGCTCCGCAGGTGGATCTTCAGGTTCTCCAGACGGGAAAAGGCTTTACTGCAGCCTTCGAACTGCGGGAGAGGCTGATGAGGGGTGGAGCCCTGAGGGCCCACCCACCTAAAACAGTATCCCCTATGCATCCAAACTACCTGCTGTCCTCCCTAAGCTTCTGGGAACATTGCCCCAAGAAGTGTTCAGGGATAAGAGTGGCCAGACTTAGAAACCACTAGGGTGGGACAAGATGACCTTTCTGCTTTTAACCTTGGGAGTAACAACCCACACAAGTGCCAGTTGTGCACCCTGAATTAGCAATGCCAAGGCAGTATATCTGAGCATGGAACCCCAGAAAGTGGGAGCCCAGCCTGGACTGGAAGGACTCAATCCCTGAGAAGCTCTGGGGTGCCCTGAGCCCTTGATGTATCTGCACGTCTCCAAAGGTGAGGTTGTGGCTATCCATCAGGGGCGATACAAAGATGACAGTGAGTGGCAAAGGACACCATCCTTAATAACTGTTGTAAGACCAGTATCCACATATGTACACTGAACTGTCACTGGGTCACATGTCATTTAGCTGTCCTATGCCCCAGGAGGTTGCTTGCTAGCTACTGGACATGTAGTAGACACAGTACAGCTGTTAGGTTCCTGGCAGTGAGTGTGTGAAGAAATGAGTCACAGTGGGGACGAGAAGAAGAATATGGATCCTCTGCCCACCCTGCCCATCATCCACGGCCTCAACTGTGTGTCCCAGCAGCCTCTGCTGAGCCCGAACCTCTCTTCCATACCTTTGACTTAAGTATATCCTCCCTGGCCTCCACACAGCTGCCCTGGAGCCCTGACATACAAACAGAATCCATCGGCTCCCTCCTTACAGCCCTGTGGCTTCTCACTCTGTCCCTGTGGCATCGTCCCACCTGCCTGCCTCTCTGTCCAGCCTCCTCTAGCAGAAGGCAGTTTTCAGCTTTTGTCCATGTATGTCCCTCAGCAGGGAAGGTCATCTGACCATCCACCTACCCCCTGCTCAGCCTCCAATGTCCAACTCCGAGGCTGGCTGGCTGGGTGAGCAGAGCGGCAGACTCCAGCCTTTGGTGTGGTGTCACCCGCTGTCTGCCCATGTCTGCACGTCTGGCCTTCCGTATTGTGTATGTCAGGGTGTGGTAGAGGTCCACAGTGGCTGGAACCTGCTGCTCCAGCATGGCGCTGGTGTATAGTTACAAACCTCTGAAGCACGTAACATCAATGTCCTTGTCTCAAAAACATTGGTAAGGTGAAGTGACCTGCCCAGCCGAGGTCACATGGCACAGCAAGGACAAGGTACAGGCCAAATGTGGTGGAGCGATTGGCTTTCTCCTGCAAGTCCAGGGCTGACTCCAGTCATGAGCACCTAACCCAGGTTAGAACCTATGTGACTCAAGCCCTCTGTACTAGGTCCCCCTGTGCTAAAGCAAGCAGCTGGGGACAAAGAGGGCCATGTTTCCTCCTCTTTAGGCTCCCCCTCAAGGGAAGTGGCTACAGTTCTGTTGTCTCCCCCTCTCCCCTGAATGTCTTTGCCAACTTTAAAGGTGCAGCACCCACTAGTAAGCTTGGGGCGTGTCTGGAAAGGCCTAGGGGGCAGAGTTAAGATCCTGTAGTCCATCTGGTTTATGTTCCTGTCTCTACAGGGATGGGAAGCTTAATGTATGGAGGCTCTGCACGCCTGGTAATTTCTAGCTTGGGAACATTTATTTTTGATGAGCCGCTCCAGCCTAGGCTCAACCAGGATGCCAAGGGAACTCAGACATGGGTATGGCCCTCTAGGAGGACAAGACTATATAGGAGATATACATGTCATCGGAAGACATCGTAGTCCAACTGTCAGAGCAAGAGAGCAGCTGTAAGCTACGGCAGCACAGACTGATCCCTTCAGCCAGCCTGGGAGCCATAGGACTGTCCCAAGCGTGGAGAGATGGGAAGGCGTGTGGAAGACACAGCACCTGCTCATACCAGCACCCATGCTTCAATCATCCCACCGATGCTCCAGGGAACCCGTTACCATGACAGCATAGCCCAGTCAGTGGGCTGACAGGACAGTGGGACACAAAGGGTAGACTGAGGCTCCAGCACATGCAAAGGGCACAGGTCCCCCATGGAGCCCCTCTGCACTTGTATAAGTTATGCCCTAGGGAATGCTGGGGGTGGGGGATTATGTAGGGAGTCAGAGTCAGGCTGCCCTGCAGCTCAGATGACAGGCTGACAAGTTTATAGTTCACACCAGGGACAGTGAAGATCATGGAAGGGCTGAACTGATGTATACTCTGGAAATGAGGCGGGGGAGCAGGCAGGGAGACAGAGTCATATATGAATTATGAGAATCAGAGGGGACAGGGAGAAATGGGGACAGTGCCAGGTATGCACATAACAAGCCACCTTTGGCTGCTAGTAGCAAGTGAGACTGGAGAAGAGGCAGAGAGAAGGCAGTTACTGCAGTTACTGAGGCCCATCAAGAGCGGAGGTCACGGCAGAGCATCCTGGATAGCCATGAAGACAAGGGTCAGAGACAACGGCCCCTTAGATACCAAGTGGGACACAGTACATGACACTGCTGGGGTCAACAGAACAAAAGGAAGTCCTAGATGTGGAATAGGGAGTGGCCAGTGTCTCCCTGCTCACCAGCAACGGCCTTGTGCCAAAGTCACACCTATGAAGGCCCCCGGGCAGAAACAGGGCTTTTCTCAGCATCCACTTTGGCCTTTAATTGCTAAACAGACTGGTTTAGGGGAAAGGCTGTTAGAGGAGACCAATAACTCCCAACTGCGCGATTTCTCTGACTTTGTGAGAGTCTGTCAGACTCTGGGGATCAGTTTACCTCTTTCCCATCAGGGATCTATCGATTCTTGTCTGGGTTTAGAACACCTGTTTCCCCATCCCTGCCTTTGTTCAGACTGTACCTCTCCTGGGTAGTCTTCCCTTCCCACTTTGACAATTTAATGTATACATTTTTCAGAAATCCAGGATCTATGTTAATGTCTTCCAGGATGGCCCCAAATGTCTCTCCCATCCCATACAGCCCACACATCAGCCGTGGAGAGATGACTCAGAACTTGCCAGGAGTCTCCATCTGGAAGGCCTTTTCTTAATATGTTCACAAGGCCTCGAAGGCCCTTTCCTTCCTTTCCCCCCTCCCGTAGCAAATACATGCTTCTTGCTTAGGTATCACCTCCTAGGAGGAGCGTTCCCAACCCCACTTGCATTTGTGGTAGAAGGGTTTGTGTCCTGGGAGTGGCTTGTTACTCCAAGGACACTTAGGAAGCAGCAGGAGGGGAAGGGATGCTGCCTTCCTAGTATAGGTCTGAGATAAAGATGCCATACAGATCCTGGCAGATCTATGCTTCTATCAGAACCGGCATCTGGTCCTGCTCAGCCCTTGCAGGTCCTGTGGTCAAACCGATTGTCTCTATTCAACAACTGCACAGGTGAGGTCAGAGACGGAGAAGAGCCTGGGAGTGACTATCAGGTCTACACTTGTGCCTGGTTCCAGTGGGCCTGGTACTGCCACAGCATGCTGTCCCCGTGGCCTTCTGGGTATGTATAACTCTGCCTAGTCAGGTGAGGGGCTGAGCTCAGAGGCACAGAGCACACTGATACAGATATGGCCTCTGCTACGGGCTATCCTGGACTACTGGCTGCTCACTTCCTGAGTGATCTCAGGCAAGTTCCTCTGTGGGGCTCAGCTTATCTGTAAACTAGGAGATGCCACTAACCTTACCAGATGGGAGTCCTAAGTGAAATAACACAGCAAATTCTGATCTTGTCACTGTTGCTTAAGGTCCCAGAGCAGGTTAAGTGGTGGTTGGCCTGAGGCCTGCTACACCTCTAATAGAGAGTTGTGTGCATATGTGCATGTGTGTTTGTCTGTCTGTCCTACTTCCCCCTGCCCTTTCCTCTTCTTACTCCTCACCCCTGCAGTCCAGGCTAGCCCCCTTACCATACTCTACCTTCCAACAAAGGCACAAAATGCCTTCTGTCCCACACTGAGCAGATGCTGCTAAGAGCTCTAAGAGGCTGAATGTGGGGGCTGCTTTCCAGTTGCGGGGCAACAAGCACCAGCAGTTCGAGCTGCAGGGACACTGGGGCTCTAGGGAGCCAGCATCAGGGAGCACAGAGGAAAAGCAGAAACTGGAAACTGGGGAGCAAGTTCTGGTGATTCTGATTCTCATACTTCACAGAACACTCCTGTACCATTACCGCCACGGGCCAGCAGATAATATGACACCAGGCTGCTGACCTGGGGGTGCTCCAGCATGACTTCTGCTGATGAGACCACCTTCTACCCAGATGCTAAGCTAGGAACCTGTAACCTCAACATCCAATCTGCCAGCAGCCCACGGAGGTGCCATCTCTCAACACCTCTTCATACTTTTTCTACCCACTGCAGCATGACTCACCTGGGTACCACAGAGCTGCCTGCCTCTTCCCAGTTCACTCCCATGTAGCATCCAGAATGAGGACTTAACATCTAGATAAGGTCTGTTCTTATCCCTCCTTGCTACGACTGGGCTCGGCTCTCTCACACTTCATTATACGCACATTTTTACCCTGCGTTCTGGCCAGTATGATCTGGCTCCGATGATACTTGACAAAGCCATGATCTCATACACCGCTGTGCTCCAGCATCTTGTACAGTGTGGTACCAGTCTATCTTCTATGTACCCTGAGGGAATGCTCTTAGGTGAGTTCATTTTACTTGTCCAGAGCCAATATATCTCCTGGGCCCAACATGGGTTCTGTTTCTCAGCAAATCTAGGCCAGGGCTGATGGTGGGAACTGCTCCCTGAGGTGCTGCCACACAGAAAGGGAAACCCAGGCAGCCCAGTGGAGAGGAGAGCACAGGGCTGATCCACAGAGTGCAGAGCCTTGAAAGGCCCTGTTCCCACATGTGGGGCGTGTTACGAAAGAAGATTAAAATAATGGGGGAAAATACCCCGGGAACCGTGAAGCCCCGGACCATCTGGAGTTTTATAGTAACAGGCAGGGGAAAATCAGCCTAATTGAAAAAAGTCCACTGCAATCCATTACTGCTGCGTGCAGCTCACAGTACGGAGGGCAGGAGATGAAAGGCAGAGGGGAGCCATTGCTGGAGCCAGGGAGGGGGGTAGCATCTTCCCCTCCAGGCCCAGCCCAAAGACCCTCCCAGTTCTGGGTGGGGAGGGAGGTTAGTCAAAGCCCAGGACCTCTCGGGCCCTAGGTTAGGCTTAAAATATGTAGAACTGGTTAGGTTCTCAGCAAGTTGCCTTCTGAGCCTTCTGCTCATGGGTAAAGGCTGAGACCATGCAGGAGAACCTTCTGGGTGGCGGCAGCAGCTGTCTCTGGTGATGATGTCTTTTCCTCTGGCCCCTGGAGAAGAATCAAGGGCTCTGTTTTCACACGTAAGGTGTAGGATGACACCATACATAAACTCACATCGAACAAGGACCATGAATGTGGGCAAAGCATATCCCATCCCTGTCCTTCTTTTTCTCCTCTCCAAATGGGACCATCACAAATAGCTCTGAGGAATAAGTGCACTGATATACCCAGAGTAGGACCTGGCACACAGTTGGTGCCTAATGAATGTCAAGTTTCCTCCCTGCGGCTCACATGGCCCAAGAAGAAGGAAGGCCCAGTTTCTCATGCCCTAGAGAAGATGCTGGACGCAGGGAATAAAGAAGAGGTTTGGGGGAACTGGGAGTGAGGCAGGGCAGGGGAGGAAATGCCTCCAGATTTGGCATTTGCCAGTGACTTGCTTCTAAACAAACACATTTCTGGATTAAGGGTAAAATATATTGGGTTACAATAGCCTGGCAGGCCATTCAGAGATCAGCTTCTCATTTTTGTACAAACTTTTAAGTTACTTTACAATGATTTAGATGGGAGAAACGTGCAGTGCCAGATTTTTTTCCCCAAGATGTCAAACAATGCTGGGCTTGGCCAGCTTTAAAGGCCAGTCATCCGGGAACTGAGGGCCACTCCTCAGCCCCTCACCCAGGGAGAGGCTCAGGCTGGCCCCGAGCGAGGGTACCAGCCTATGGTCCCCTAGTGGCTTTCACAGGGTTCTCAAGAGCCCCAGGCTTTGCCAGTCCTCTGGGGGGCAATCAAGGCATGAAGGGAAAAGACAAACAGAAGGCTTGGGGATGTGGGGCTGAAAGATGTTGGTTTGGACTCTGCCTCTAGACTACGAGGCCTCTGGAGAAGGGTCTAGTCAATTTTGGGCACAAAGAATGAGTAGGCAGCTGTATGCAGTAGGGGACTCTTCCCTGTAGCAACTGTCACATTTGCTACACACCTGCAACCAGACCAAACTCTGTAAACACTGCCCCAAATCCCATTAGGAAGGCAGAGTACCTGGTTCCATTAAAGGTAAAGACTGAGGCCCAGAGCAGGTGAGAGTCCCTGAGTTCATTAAGAATGGGATTGGGGTTCGCCCCATGCTGAGTTCTGTGCCTGGAGATACATTCCCATCCCAGGCAGGCCAGTGGGACAATCTCCTCTTGCTTATCCGGGTTCCAGAGAAGCTGGCAGACTGTGGCATTACCAGGACAAAGCAAGGCAGGAGAGGAGGGGACAGAGGAGTCATACCTAACCTAGGAACAGGGATCTGAGGATGTGGTACCTGACCACATTGACCACTCTGGGTCAGACTCACCTAGGGCCAAGGCCTTGTCCATAAATGAAACAGGTCATTTCCTAGTAGTTGAGGTAGACCTAGAGTTGTGTTTGTCAGCCAGCAAGGACCTGCCTTTCAGGCCTGCCTATCAGAGGTATACAGAGAGGCTTGGCTAGGGGCCGGGGACCCAAGAGAGGGGAGGCAGGGGAATAGCTTTTTCTCTGACATGTGCACACCAGGCCACCAGAGAGAGACTCAGACACACAGACCCTAAAATTGACTTTTCTCCGCTCAACCTTGCAGACAGACCTAGGACACGAGCATACTTATACATACACACCAAGACCTAGATATGCTTTCTCATGCACAAGCCCTGTACACACACTCCACACACTCCCACCACACAGCCACCCTACAACTCATGACATTAAGGACAACACACACACGCTTGTGCATGTACCCAAAGATACACAAGCCTCAGACACTGCCACCTACACAAACACTCCAATTCTACCATCTCTAGAGACACTCACTGACACGTAACCTATGTACAACACCACACATGCAGACACTGACACATGTGTGGAACAAGGGTAGCTTCAGAATAGCAGTCCATGTGCTCTGTAAGAACGGCATGCCACCTAGAGACAAAAGACTTCCCTGAGGACAGCATCTAGATACCCACTAGTATAGTTGGGTCCCAAGACTATATATAGTTTATATAGTCTTATACTCCCAAGTGTACCCTTTCTTTAGATCCCTGGCATCTCTGAGGGGTAGCCCAGAAGCTTCAGAGAGAAAAGGCTAGGTGTCCAGACTCCTAATTTCCACAGAGTAGCTATATTAGGCTGGCTTTGGGTTGGGCAGAGAACCTGTGAAAACCTCAAGACAGTGGCCTTGCTCCTGATCTCCTGTGCCCATCTCCCGCCCGCCCTGCTCTAGCTTGGTCCAAACCTCCCGCCCTCAGCCCACACTCACTGCCCTTCTCACAATGATCTTGCTTTACTCTTCAGCCTGTCTGGTTCTTGGCCATACTGAGGCCTTTCCTAAGTGTCCTTCCTGCCGGCCTACCATGAAACTCCTCCCACTGGTGCTGGACTTTTCCCTTCTCATGCATCACACCTTCTTGGCGCCTTGCTTGAGGCCCTGGAGCCTCACATTACACTTGGGACACAGATGGAAACCAGCACCCAAGTTCATGGAGGGTGCCCATTAGAGGTGGGCTGAAGGACCTGACAACCTGGGTCACAGCTCCTCCAGGGGCCAGTAAGCTAGATGAGGCAGGGAGGTCCACATGCCAGTCAAGGCCTCTGTTCTACAGATCACCCTCAGAGTTATGAGTGGTCTGCTGTGAATGGATCTGCTTAAGGCCCATTCTCCAGTGTCCACAGTGACATCCTGTCACCTAGCCATACAGAAGCCCGCTACTAGCCAGGTCCCTGGGGAAGTGCCTTTCCTCATTAGGTCTCACTCAGTTCTCATCTGTAGAGTGGGTGTGTGTGGAACAGAGAGAACTGTGAGTTCTTAAAGGCAACAGAGTTGAGATGACTCAGCAGAAAGGAGACTGAATCGGGCCACGCTCTTGGCTTCTGAGCAAGTTCGAGAGCAAGCGGAAAGAACTCTGCAGACTGTATGTATGAGTCATGTAGTTAATATTCAAGTGACGCTTCTGCCATCAAGCCACACAAGAGTGTCCTGGATGGCTCCCGGGGTATGTGAATTACCTGTTAAGGATTAAATAAAAACAAGAAGCAAAGATGGCCGGAAGCCCTTCTCCCTTTCTCCAGATTCCAGGGTAGAGTAGGGAATCTTGTTCAGAGATTGTCTCACAAGTTAGATCCAGGAGTGAGCTCAAGGGAGAAAGAGCAAAGTCCCCCCAAACTCTCATCTCCCAAACTGTGTTCTGGCCAGGACGAAGCGGGGAATCGCCCAAGTGGGGAGGCCAAACCCTAGGGGTGTTTACAGCTCTCCATCTAACCCGACTGCCCTTTTGGTAGTCTCTGTGTGTCTCAAGGAAGTCTGTCCCCAACCAGTTTGGAAGACAGCTTTTCTGGAGCCAGTGCAGACTCGATCAGATGGACTGGGGACAAATGGGCTTTGACCAGAAATGGGGCAGCGTGGCTTAGCAGGTGTCGGTGTTAAGAGATTGAGTGTCCTTTGGTTCTGCATTAGCCTGCATGTCCCAGAACTCAGAGGATGCCGGAGACTGTTAGGTACTGCTCTGTGGGCTTCTGGGAATGGGCTCCCTGGCACAGATACTTGTGCTGCAGCAAATACAGAAGTTAAATGTGTCCTCTTTACATGCCAGCCGTGGGCTCCAGAGTGAACTGTGATGTAAGTAACATGGAGAAACACAGACCGGAAGGGAGAGCATCACAGGCACCAACGGCACCTCAGTCAGGCCCAGCAGCCCTATCTATGCCCTGCTTGGCTGATCGTCAGACTCCCCTAGATGGAACGGCCACAGTACCGCTATTCTTAGATGAGGCTTCCATGGACACCCAATACCAGGGCTCTTACTAAGTACTGAATCAAAAACAAGGTGTTACAGGGACTAAGGAAGCACTGACCACAGGAAAGAAATGACTAGACTAAGAACACCAAAGAACTCTATCTATGTGATAAGCAAGTCTCCGAGAGGAAGCGCTCGCTGTGCGGTGCTCCTCTGAGCTCCGGGAATATGAGGCACTTTCTGGGAAGCCAGCTGCCCAGATGCCTGGCCCAGCAAAGCCTTACGACCCTGACTCGGGGGACGGCTGGAACTCATTAGCATTATGTCCGGAATAATGTGAAATTAAAACATTTAGCTTTGGCTTCAAACACTGGGGAGGACAAAAAGAAAGATGCTGCTACACTGTGCACTCAGCTGTGACCTGCGTACCCAGAGCTCAAAGAGAAGCAACTGCTGCTTAGCACTTGGGCCCAGGCAGGACCCGGAGACTGCCAACAGGGCCAGAGATAGAAAGTGGAGTCTGCAGCCTTATCCAGGAAGAAGATATAGTCCAGGATCCAAACTAGGGTGGCCTTCTTTCCTCCCTGTGCCCCGTCCCACTTTCCTGCTGGCTGCCCTGTTGCTATTCTGAATTCTGGTCTAGTCATCACCTTTCATACCCATCACCCACTCCACGATCAGGGGTTCTGAGACTGCCAGCTGCTGTTGTCACTGTTCAAAACCCATCTTGGGCTCAGAGTAGAAGCAAAGCATGCCACCCGCCATGCGAGCTTGTTGGCCCATCTTCTTGGCCTACAGGGACAGCCCAACTTCACTTTACAACACCATTCCCTCATCCTGGGATACCCTTGAGTGTCAGGGCTCAGCATCAATTGGGATGTCACAGCAGGTACCTTTAGGGATAAAGTCCTGAGTCTAAGTCTACCTCAGCCCAGGGAACCTGTCAGGTTTAGCTGGACCTCCAGAGGCCTTCATGTGACAGGTGGGGACATACCAGCTTACCGAGGCTTTCCTGGTCCCCTAGATCTGGAAATGTATGCACCCTTGTGGTCCCAGGCAGAACATGCTCCCACACATTCATCTTGGTGGACGAAGGGTTGATCTCTGAGTCACCCATGTCTGGATTCTGATTCTGATGCCCCTCTAAGGCTGTGACGGGTACAAGCCATCTGACTCTGGGTTTTAGCATGCCTGCTCCATCATAAGAGTGTTAAGGATGAGATACCTCAGTGCTCTGTGAAGAGACAGTGCCAGACACCATCCTCAAAGACATAGAAATGGAAGTCCAAGGCTGCGAGGGGCAGGTATTTCAAGGGAACTGGGTGCCTGGTGACATGGGAAAGACAATCTAGGTGATTCCCAGGTCTAGCTGGCTGGTGGCATAATAGGGCAGAATGGAATTCATTAACCCATTCATTCACTCATTCATGCCCCCCTGCCCTGCACTCAGCTAGCTGTGCATGGTTAGATGTCCAAAATACACTGTGTAAAAGCACAGCATGGCTCCCTTTAGTGCATCTGTCACGTGATAGAGAAGGGCCCGGAAAGCCTCCGAAATGATCACGGTGGTCAAGCGTGCATGGTGCCATCAGATGTAACCTTTTCCTGGCTATCCTCTACCCTCTTCAAACATTATTCCCACCGTCTCCCATTTCAGACGACACTCGGTTGTAAGACGTTTGTGGTCAGTGCAGTCCATTGTGGATTGTTTGAAGTTGCAATTCTAGACCTGTCTCTTAATTCAGCAGGTAACCTTGGGTTACAGGATGTGTCAGTAGGAGTATCTGAGTCATGTCTGGGTGGGCCACTTTATGTGACAGGGCCACAGGGTCTTTCACTTAGTTTTTTTTTTCATCAAAACACGAGGACAGTGTGGTGACTTCCAGGAGGAGGTGATGATTTGGGAAGTGGTGGGCAAATGGCTTAGAATGAAGCCCACGGTGCCGGCAGCCATGCCTGTATTGGGGACCTGACGGTTACTCCCTGGATGAACTGAATGAAGGTCACGGATGCCCGTTTACAAGGATGAGCTCACTGAGATCCTATTTCACACATGGTGGCCAGTGCTGACAGAAGTATCAGGGAGACAGCATGGCAGGTTTAATTAAGTGGTGGTGACAGACAAGGGTTACAGCTATACTGTAGCCCAAGAAGAACACTGAACTGCAGAGCCCTGGGAAGAGGCAGATGTGCCCTCAACACCCATCACCACAGCTTCAAACACTGGAGCACATTCCTGAAGCACCTGGGTAGGGTCTGGGCTATGGATCAGGAGAGAAGTTCAAGTCCCAGCTCTGACACTTGCTGGCTCAGGTTTTTGCACCTGTCCTGCAGCAGAGGTCACATGACCCTCCCTGCAGTAGATTTATTGTTAGGACTGAAACAAGATCAGAGCGGCAAGAGCAGTAAAGGGTGGTCTGCTCCACGCAGCCAGTACCCGTGTCCCCCCCTCCACCACCATCCACTCAGAATGGCACCTGGCAACTCCAGCTCATTGCCACCCCTTTCAGAATTCCTACCTTAGTTTCCCTAGGCTTCCTTCCTAGCCATGTTCCTCCCTCCATCACAGCCTCATACTCAGCACAGTAACTTCCAGACTCTGCGCTCGTTCCTACTGCTTCAGGAAGAGGTCAGACATGGGGTAATTCTGGTCTTGAGCCGGCAATAAACCATATGTACTACAGGTGTTCACAGACGGTCTGCTGATGGCAACAGAGCCACTCCATCAGAGTCAGCCTTCTTGTTCCATCCCACTGCTGGGGAAGGAGAAGGCTCTTTGCTTTGACAATCACAGAGGGTCTAAGGCATGGGGTGGGGGTGCTGTGGATAAAAACAACAAAGACAGGCTCCAGGCTGAGTGTCAGACTGGTTACGGTAGCTTGACTTTATCTCCAACCTTCTAGCCCTTGCTCAGACTGCCAGCCCCGGGTTCTCCCTCCTCCAACAACTGTGTCCAGCTGTTTGAGGTGACAGGTAGTAGAGGCAGTCATGGATGCTGTCGGGGATGTTCCTCCTGTTATGGTCACAAGTGCAAGATGGTGCTCTGGCCTTGGACTCTACCCCTTTACAGCATGGGTTCTTCTGAGGCAGGACACAGTCGTCAGTCATGTCTGTGAGCCCGCTCCCTTCCCACTATTCAGTCTGACTTGGCAAAAGCTCCCACAGCACACTCAGCAGCACCCTTAGAACTTCTTCCCCAGCAGAGCTTTCAGCAGGGACCTGCAGAATGGGGAGGCCATGACTTAGGACACATCTGCTAATTGCCACAGCAGCGTTCACCGCTGCCGAGAGAACTGAGTCACAGAACAGACCCGGTGATGCAGGGCTAGGCTAGAACTAAGCACTGTCTGTGCTTCTCTGCTCGCATCAGAGACACCAGGGTACGTGGCAGACATTTGTCATCAGAAATTGGGCTCTTCACCCCCAGGAAGAGCTCAGGTCACAGAGGCCAGTGTCTCCTGTGAAAGGCAGAGGGAGGTACTGTGCTATCCAGTGCACCACGGTCCCCACATAAAACGGTCACAATGATCTTTCAGAACCCAAGCTTCCACTACTCTGACACTCTGTCTTGAGTTGTGGCCACAGCCCTGAGGCGACCAAGATGCTGAGCTGCCTTGGCCCCTGCCCTGTGAAGTTGAGCCACAAAGGTCAAGCTTGAGGGCAGATATGCTGGGTGTGTTTCCCTGTGGTCATCCAGAAGCTTCACTAACGCTTTTCAATAGCTCTGCAGAAAAGGAGCACACACAACCATAAAACCCACCACTTAAAGCATATAATTCAGTGGGTGTCAAGCATATTCACGCCCGGGCAACCGTCACCGCAATGGTTTGTAGAACATTTTTTACTCAAAGAAACCCTGTGCCACTGGCTGTCACTCACTCCTCGTTTCTCCCTCTCCTGGGTCCCCAGAAACTGCAGCCAGACTATCCCCGACTTTTCTCTGTTGACGTGTCAGTTGAATCACGTAGCATGTGGGCTTCTTTGGCTTTGCCTTGTGTTTCTAAGATTCCTGGGTTATGTTGCAGTGCATTCAGCACTTCAGTCAGTCGTAGGGCTTGAGGGTGTTCTTTGGGGGCCTGTAAGATGGGTCGGGGGTAAAGGTGCTTGTTGTGCAAGCCACACAGCTTGAGTTCAATTCCTGGAACCCAAGTTCCAGTGGAGGAGAGGACCAACTACCAAAAGTTGTTCTCTGACATCCCCACATGCTCTGTGACACTCATGCCCTGCCATGACGTCACACACAAATACAATAACCTAATGCCTTGATAATAACAACAACGCGGAAGTGTCCTGTTGTGTGGAGTCCATGTGTCCATCTACTGTTCTTTAGATGTTGGCTATGACTGCTGAAGCCATGAGTGTTTGCGCGGGGGCTTTGGTTCGAAAGTTCATTCTCCCTTTAGTACCTTTAGGAGTGGAATGAAAGTCCACACAGATGCCACCTACGCTAGCTTGAAGAACTGCAGCCAGGGCGCCATCACCATGGGATGGTTCCAGGGTCTCCACATCTCCCTAACCCTCGTATGAGAACCATGGTTTTGGTTACAGCCATTAAGCGGTGTTAGGTCACTTATTGCTACGTCCAGTTTCCTGGCTAATGATGTCAAACATCTTTTTCTCTGTCACTTCTCAGAGAAACCACCCTCTGTCCATTAAAAAGCCCACTGCTTGTCTCTTTGTCATTGAGCTGTGAGATCATTAATATGACCCAGATATGAGTCCCTTCCCGGATCTGTGACTGCAAGGGTGACTGCTTTTGAGCTGAACAAAAGCCACATGGACAACGCTTACCACACGTGGGGCCATACTGAAGCCTTTCCAGGCAGAAGCATCTTCCTCCCATGGCTCCACAGGTCACTGCTGTCACTGTCCTCACACTGCAGCCACAAAGCTGTAACCTGCTAGTTTCATCCATCTAGTGGGTGGCAGAGTGAATCTTGGGGACCAAGGGACAAACATAGCCCAGTCTGCCAAAATTCCTTCTAGGAAGGAGAGCCTCTTGGTGTTGACATGGGCCTCAAGCAGCAGATGACCTTGTAAAGAGGTGTGGCTCTCCCAGCAGGTGTTAGAGCCAATAGATTGAGCCCAGCTTGGGGGTAGGGGAGGTTGGGTTTCCTTTCACCCCATGCCAATCCTGAGGGATCTGGATTTGATTTTATCCTAAAAGGAGTTAGATTCCTTACAGGCAAGCATGCTCTAGTGGGTAAAAATAAAGAATATTCTCTCACAGGGAGTAAAGTCTGTGGCTCAGGATCCATCACTACAAATCATGGACACTGATGTTCCAGGCTGATGACATCAGAGGGGGCTCAGACATGAGTGTCCTGGGACTAGCTTTGTAGCAGCCAGAGGAACTCTGACTCCAGAGTTCTAACTGGGCACGAAGGAACATAGACTCATAGGGACAGTTTCAAATTGTCCTCTGACCTCTCCACTGTGGGCCTGGAGATCAAAGTTTTATGCAAGAAGATAGTTAATAGATGTTCTGGTTACAAAGTACAAAAATTCAGAAGACTAGTCCAATAGTTAACTGGGTACACTTTATCCCAACTCACAAAAGGGACTACAATATTGCTATGAAAAGAGATGGGCATGGTGTACCATGGAATCCTGGGAAATTTTGTTTTTCTAACACTATACTTAACAATCCCAGGTATTCATAATCTTTTCAACAACCTCAGTGGGGACCTAAAAACAGGGAGGTGAATAACTTCATCCAAGGTAAGGGTAAGCTGGGACTTAAGCTCTTCTCAGTAGAGTGCCCTGCTGGCCTGTCAAGTTCTCCCTCGGTCTAGGCAGTGTGCTATGCACTACCTCTTGTATGGCAGAAATGGGACAGATGATGGTCTCCTCCGCGTGACTGGGAGTCCTCTTCTATTGCTCTGCGAAATTTCTCATGACTATGGTATTTATATAAAGAAACCAAATCACTTGCTAGCCCCCTGGGAAAGTGAGGAGCCATCATCTTGGGACCTGTGGTGACCCATCCATATCCCACAACCTATGCCCAGAAGGAAGCCTGTTGCTGAAGGAGCAGGCTGGGGTGCCCCAGCCACCACTGGATCCAATGGATCTTAAGTCCAAAGAAGGGACGTTCCTTCTACATTATGCCCTCTTGTCGGTGGGATGACTATGTTGGTCCTGACCCTCCCTGGCTGCTGGGAAGATGCCATGTCAGTCATGGACAGCATCCTAGAGCACGGCTGCATGAACAGAACCCGAGCTTGCCTCAGAGTGCGTTTGGTTACACCCTCCACCCTGCTAGACTTCCTTGAGATCTGTGGACCAGCTTGCTGTCTGTCCTGTGGTACACCTGACTTCCTTGATGCCCACTCTCTCCTCAGGCTTCTGTAGTGACCACACCTAGACTTTGACATCTGATCTCTCTTTTCTCTGTTCATGCCAGCCAAACCCCCCATGTGGTATATCACCAACCAAACAATGCACACTGAGTACATAAGGGACCAACCTCCAGATGTGCAATGAGTGCTTAGCACACACAGTATCTTTCCACACCCAACATATACAATAAACACTCAGCATGCACACACCAACCTCTACAACCAACATACCAACGAGGAACACACACCAACTTCTTATACTCCAAAGATGCACAAAGCACACCCAACACACACCAACTCCTTACACCCAATATACACTCACAACACACACCCAACCATCCCTGATGCCAATACACATGCATGATACTTCCAATACACACAGTGCACATCCAGCACACATGCACTAACACATGTGCACGTGATGTACACCTAACATGCTGTTCAAGGCTAAGCTAACCATCTGACTAGCCTGTCACAGGCTGAGTCATCCCTGTTCATTTTCTCCACTCACTATACATGCACACACTGAAAACATCCTCCCCAACTTCTTCCAACACACACATGTCCAGCTATATATGCATCTCTAGTAGGCACATACTCACACTGTACAGCCCTGTGACATTCCCTAAGCATATGCCACAACCATAACAACCCCCTGAAACTCACACCCAACCACAACCAACACACACACATTCATCAGTAGTATGTGGCAGCCCTCCAGTCTACGTAGTCTATACTATGTATAAGTAGTGTATGTGTTATTCATATACAGGGTGGAGGGGCACCCCTGGGTAAGGAGTGTGTCTGGGTGTGGTGTTTGGGATGTGAATATCTTGGATGTAGATGGCTAATGGTTCTTGTGGCTGTGCTGTACCGTTTCTCCCACATCCCCAACACGCACACACCTAACTATATAAACTCTTCAACCACACACTAAAGCCCACACTTACATTCCCACAGTTTTACATCCAAGAGCCTTCCAAACCACATAACCCCAAACATATATTCTGTAACTATACCCACCCAACACACTTCGAATGTCCCACACTTACTCAGATTATGTAGCCTATAGTCATGTAGACACACAACTTGCAGACATGTAATCACGTAGATAAGTGACATGTTTTCCAAGCAGCTGAAAGCTAACACACATACAGACACATGCATACACACTGTCACTGAGTCTGAAGCCCTGCCCCCACTCCAACCCCCTTCGACTATGGCATTTTCATACCTCATACATTCTCGGCAGCTTGCTACTAAAATGGATGGTAAGGCCGAAGTGGATAGAACCCAGGTCTCCTCAAATACTTTGACGGCCCCTCCCCCACTCCTGCTGCTTCTATGCCCCAACCAGCTCTGCACAGCGGGGGGCCCAGGTGGCAGGGGGATGGGCAGCCTTCACTAGTCTCCCCTCAAATTCCTGCCTGCTCCAGGGGTTTGCTCTTTCTTGTTCATTAATGATTAAAATACTTTATGCAGACCACAAAGATTGTTGTCTTTTTCTTTCTTTATAAAAACCAACAGACGCATTTGGGACCCTCTACATCTCCTCAGGGTGATTTACATGGCCACAGCCAGTTCTTGGGGAAAGCAAAGCAAACATTCCCATGGCTAAGAGCTTCCCACCCCCACAGTGCTCGGTCATGCCCCTCTACCCAGCCACAGCCACATGGGAGGCAGCCTCTTGTGAGGCTTCCTATTTCTATTTTTATCATTCAACCTCGGATAGGAGTTGGGCAGGGAGAGGCTACCCACACAGATTTCTTTCACCTGGCTTTTTAAAACACAAAACCACCTTGACCTATGGAGGACTAGGGCTGTAACCAATCCCTTGCTAGCTGTGGGATTGCCAGCCTTCCTGGCCTCTCTCCAAACCCCATAATCCATCCCATAGCTCTGAATGGCCCCTGTGGAAGAGCAGGAGAACTCCACTGTGCACCTGGATCAAAACAGTTATGCTTACACAGCACAGTCTCTCGGCCTGGGTTACTTCTCATTTCCCCGGAGACAGGAGTCCGCTCCAGGGACCCATCCAGCCTCAGTTCATACAGCTTTTGGATGCTGTGGCCTGTCTGAGACAGCCTTTCCCATTCAGCCAGACAGCCATGTGCCCCACACATAACTATCTACTTTTTAAGTGTCTTAAGGTACAGGGCATTTCCATAGCTTGACGGACAACATGGGAAACAGCATACATGTGGCCTCTGCCCTCAACAGGTCATATACTTGTCAGGCCACACAGATCCAATCCACTGAGCAGACAAGGTCAGGCATGGTAATATGATCAAGAAAACAGTTAGCCTAGTGATGTGACAAACTTAAGGTGACCTCTGTCAGGGAGTTGGCTGGGGAAGGCCTCTATGAAGAAGAGGCCAATCTGAGAGTAAAAAGAGATACCCCATGATAGGCTCTGGAATTCTAGAACACTAGTTAGGGGAGCAGTCACTGCAAAGTCCTGAGGCCGGAACATGGTAGAAGGTGACGGAGTGCTGTGTCAGAGGGGGGCTGGGGAGGTGGAGGTGGGGTCCTATCTGGTTCCAGCGCCTGTCTGGGCTACCTCCAGGTACAGAGAAAGCCAGACTGTAGACAGGAGTCCCGTGTCTGCTCTTTAGAGAACCCAGGCTTTCTGAGTTTCCCAAAGCAAGGTGGTAGTGAGAACCTCGTATTGTCTGGTGTGGAAACTGAGGCCTGAAGAAGCTGTCAGCCATCTGGGTCAAATGATGAACAGTGAGTTGAGCAAGACTTAGAGCCAAGTCCTTTCTTCAAAGTGTCCAGAAGATCCTACCACAGCCCTGCTGGACAGTGGGTGGATATCAGAGGAGCAGGCACTGGGTTAGGCAGGTACCTGGCTATTTATACATGTTAGCTTACAAAAAAGGTTGGCCTTCAGAGATGAGAAGTGACATTGAAACTATGAGGAAGAGCCTGGATTCAATGCAAATCTGTCACCACAGGGCTAAGTAATCCATGAAGGTCCGGGTTTGAGCCTGTGGGCATCAGGGACACTAGGAGAAGGGTGTGGGTAGACATAGATTGGGGTCATATTAAAGGCAGCAAAATAGGCCCACCAACCTGACCATCTGTCCTCTGCACCTGGGGATGCCAATCTGAAGGAGAACACACTGTTTTCCCAGATCCCA
Organism: Micromys minutus; assembly: GCF_963924665.1. Classification (NCBI taxonomy): domain Eukaryota; kingdom Metazoa; phylum Chordata; class Mammalia; order Rodentia; family Muridae; genus Micromys; species Micromys minutus. Next base: position 27,008,036 of record NC_137978.1, on the reverse strand, counting down.
TCTCAGCCTCAGAGACTGAGGAGATGGTGCTTTCTCAGTACAACATTAAAATGACCACAAAAGCAGGGAGGGGCCTAGACATTCTCTGGGTATCTAAAACTATCTCTGAGCAGACTTGGATGACCCTACTTTTCTAGGCTCAGGGATCCTGAGGCCAGAATGTTCCAGAAAGATTTCATGACATTCATATTGAAGGACTGGCTACCTCTACTCTGGTGACCAAGTCTCTCTCCGCTCTCCCTCCTTAGAGCAAGGCCCTAGCTGGGGGGGGGGGGGGTCTTTGGGCTTTCAGGCTATGTTTCTGCTATGAGGATGCTGTCCTCTTGGGCAGAGCTTTAGAAAGGCTGTAGTGGACGCAGAACATTAAGCCTTTTTAGACACAAAGTAGGGAACACCTATGAACCAAAGGCTCACTGCTATGTGTGTGAGCATGCGACACAGCCCTGACCATCCTCTTGAGCTGGGATCTTGTCCATCAGTCTCTGGAAAGGCCTGGAAACAGTCTCTGTGGAACGTGCCAAGAGCAAACAGTGGGAAGCTCGCACATAGAAATAAGTGGTATCTATCTAGCAGAAAGATGTTTCCCTCCAGGTTTAGAGGAAGGTAAGCCCAGAGCGTGGGCAGCCTTCTCTCAGGGATACCGCCACCAAGACTTTCTCTCGTGGACACTGCCACCAAGATCTGCAAGCAGCCTCACCTTTGGTTAGAGCTAAATGTGAGACATGAAAAGCACCAGAAAAGCCCTCCTAAACCTTTCCCCTTCCTGTCCACTGCCACAGGATTCTTATGGGATAGGTCTGGGAACAAAATGCATCTACTCGGGCTCTGTTGGCTTGAAGGTCCCAGACAGCATGGAGGTTGTATTGTCCAGCCCTGGAACCAGATCACTCCAGTGGTAGGTGTGTCTATCATAATCTGCACTTTAGAGATTGAGAAACTGAGGCAAAGAGCATTAACTTCTCTGTGCCACTTGGATAGGAAGCTGAATCCAGAGAGAGGGGCAGGAGGCTGACTCTCAGCACCGGGCAGGCAAGCGAGAAGACAAGATAAAACTTAGATGCCTTGGAGGTTCTAGGCAACAGCATGAAGTTTAGGGTGGACTGGGAAGCGTGGATCTGGCTCTCTGGGCCCTTCGGGTAGGCTCTGAAACTGTCCCACGAAGCAGCTACCATGAAATACCTTTTCACTCCAATTACTTTTCAGAATATCTTTTCTAATTTACTTCCGGCAAAATCTGACAGGTTAGGTAAATATGCCTTTTTATAAATGAAACCCGTTAAAATAGCTAACTAGTTTCTGTCTAATTGTTTCTAGTGTCTTGAAAAGTTCTGTCTTCTTCATAGCCCCTTATCCATTCCATATGCCCCTCTGAAGTCATTGTTAACAGAACAAAGAGAACACATAAATAGCCTGAGTGACGCTGACTCCAGTTACTGCCAATCAAGCGTCATTAGGCGAGCCCCAAATCAAAGCAGGACAGAGCTGCTCAGGAGCTCAGGAACCAGGCCCTGGAGGATGAGGGATGAGCTGGCGGGGTTGGTAGCTTCCAGGGGCTGCAGCACGCACTGTTTGCTGAGCTTAGAGAGCTAGTTCACTGTCAAATGTGTGTGATGAGCAAGAAGATGACTGAGCCAAGTTACAACTTATGCCCTGGTTACGAAGGGGAGGCAGTCAAAGTGATCTTAGCCTGGGGAGGGGCAACCAAAGGTCCTGGTCAGGGAGGGGCAGGGATCAAAGTGATCTTGGCTTGGAGAGGCTTCTATTTGTAACCCATCATGATTTCCACACTAAACACTATGTCTTTCGTGTATATGAACTCAGCCTGGACCCTTCTGAGCTTTCTAATCCCATCCCTGCCTAATACTCTGGCATTAGTAGATTTCCAGCCATTCCTGAAGACAATATTCCTGGATCACACTGTGTCCACATCTAATAAATTACAACTTGTTTCCAAAGGTCAAGTCACTTGCCCACGTGCCTTGTTCTCCTGTCTGGCTTTCCCACTATGCTGTCAAGATCAAGAATATGTCACAGATGTCACAGAGCCCACAGGGACTTGACTCAAAGTGTGATCATCAAAGCCTGTGAGAATGAATAAATAAATGAGTGAATGAATGAATGGATGCCCATCTTCCCCCATGTCATTTGCCCCACTTGATTCATGTGTTCTTCTGGGTGTATGCATGGGGCAAGGGGACCAACAGACTGTGTTTCTTTACACACCTGTCTCTGAATATGCATAGCCTTCTAAGATGTGGCCAGTGTTTATTAACCTGCCGTGTGTGTCCAGGGCCCATCCAGTTCTAGGGGTTCACAGTTCCCTTCATCCTGAAAGTCAAGACATCTGGACAGCATACAGCAGTCTGAGGCCTGTCTGCTTTGAAACTGCAATGAGGAAAAATATGAATCCCCAAGTGACAAGGGTAAAAACTGACAGAAATTAAGAATCAGACCAAAGCTAGAAGGACCCAGAATGTGCCACAGAACCCTGGGATTTCTCAGAAACAATAACTTAAAATGTAGGTTTTGCTGGCCTCCAACATTTTGTACAGATCCCATCTTTTTGGGTTCTCACTCTCTCCCAAGCCTTTATTGGCTGTGTCCAGCCCTTTCCAGAGGCTGAGCTGACACAAAATGGGTAGGCACTGGGAACTGCTGGCTTGTCACACATGGAGAGAGATTGTCAGTCCAAAAGTCCTCGGGCTATAATCCTTCCTTGGCATTTGTTCAGCCCTAGAGCTGGCCCGAGTTCCTTTCACTCTGAGTCAGAAGGGCTCTAACTCATCTCTCAACTGCTAGTTAATCCCCTGGTCCCCAAGACTGTCCCTTTGAGCATCTGCCCCCTGCTGGCCTGTCCTCACTCCAGCCAGGCCATTTCACCCAGGGATGAAGATAAGGAGGTGCTTGTGGTCCACTCTCACCAGAGCCTGGCTTCCTCTATCCTCGGGGTCAGAGTGCGACACTGATAGTGTAGATTGGAGCGGAGATCCATGCTTTTGACTCATACTCTTTCCCAGATCCCTGTCTCAACCTCCACAGCCATCCATCCGCCCCATCATACACGTTTCTGACATGACTGGACACACATGTACTGACATGTTCATTTACACACACTCATACGCACCCACATAATCTACAACGTACATATTGTATATGAACTTCATTGGCATGCACACACACTCACATGCCCACGCCTTTGGTCACAATGGTCTCTCCCCTGGAAAAGACTTCCTGCTCCTCCTCTGGCCAATAACCCCTCATCCTTCAAGGTGCAGAACAAGTGTTTTCTCTTCTGGGAAGACCTCCCTGACTGCTCAAGCAGAGTTCCTTCTGGACTCTCCTAAGAATATTCCAAGCAGTTCAGCCTGCACACGGCACTAAAGAACCTGTGGATTACAGGACCGATTGTTGGCAGGGACCTCCATCCACGCTTCACACTTGAGAAGAACATGTGGAGGAGCCAGGGGCTTGCAGTGCACAGCAAAGCCAAGCAAAGAAAAGCCAGCTGTGTCTGGTGCCTAGGTGGGTGCTGACTTGTCCTTGGGGGTCCCAGCTAAGTTTCCAGGCTTTCTTAGGTTGAAGGCTGCAGGTATAAACCCACTCCCAGCTTACAAAGGTAGGAGTCTTCTTCGGGCAGCTTTGACCAGGGAAACCCATGCATTCAATGAACATGTGTCTCCCTTCCAAGGTCATTGGGTGTCAGTCCTTGTGTCTTGGTGAGAGGGATGCTGGGTGGAGTGGGGGATGGGATATATGTGACACTCGGGCTGGGGGTGAGAAATACACTTGGCTTCTCTTAGGGCACAGCATGTATCTGCAAACACCATGAGTCCTCTGTGTTCCAGGCACAGGGGTGCTTATGCATACAGCAGCTGCTTTAGGAAGACCTTGACCATATCTGCTTAGTGGGCTCCTCAGAAGTAGATGAAGGTAGCTAACAAGTCCTGAGCTAACCAGAAGGTTTTGAGGACCCACATAGACTGTAGGATCTCGGGGGCCCTGCAAGCTGAGGAACTGTGTGTGGGCAGTATTTTAGTCTTCAGCACCCCCATACAGACTGTGCCATGTTTCTCCGCCGTGCCCCTAGGCAGAGAGCCAGAGAGGAGGCCACGGGATGTCTGTTTTTAGGACCTTGAACACACACTCCATTATGGCATAGTAATACATGCTAGGGACTCTGCTGAGTTCTCCACAATCTTCACCTGGTCTCTTTGGTTTCATAAGGCAGAGTTTCTGTCACTCTTCCTAATTCTCACTCGGCCCTATTAGTTAAGCTGTAGATGAGAAAATTAGTCTCAGAGAGGTTAGGCACCTACACCAGGTCACATAATAAGTCAGAGGGAACCCGATCTATCTGCAACAATCTCCCAGGATTTCTAAACAACCAGCCAGACCTAAGGGGGTTCCTGGGCCTTGCAGGTAAGCTGAGCGGCAGGGCAGTTAAGACTACGCTGTATTTATAAGCCGTGCATGACTTTACAAGCCTCCAGCTATAATTTCATCATAGCTGGGTCCTGGAAAGTCTACATAATCCTGGAAGGCGTTGGTCTCAGCTCAAAGCCTGCTGTGCCTGCTAATTGGATCGTCAGCCTATGCTGTAAATCAGACCGCAGTGTGGGCACCGACACTGCAATCTGTCTCCAAACAGGCACTGTGTGTCTTTACATTATTGTTGGCTGACCAGGGCCTTAAATAATTTCTGTGTAACCCAGTCCATAAATCTGCCCTCGCTCTGTGGCTGGAAACATTGCCAGAGAGGAGCCCCTGCGCCCAAGGTAAACAGTGGGCTGGCAGCTGCCTTCTCATCAGGCAAACACCACAGCAATGGGCCTGGCGAGGGGCACACTCGGGGAAGTCTCAGAACACGCCGGGCTTGGCTGGGGCTGAAGGAGCCAGAGCGCTCAGTGGTCCCCACAGAGTGGCATCATACAATGTGACGCCAGTGCGGCTTAAGCCTGGAGAACCAGCTTGTTTGGGTTGGGGGGAAGATGCCAGCAAGTGGAGGGGGCAGGGAGGCTGGAGGGATCCCTGCTCCATGTACTTCTCTCCACATCCCTAGGAGGCTGGCCCACCTCTCCCTACAGCACTGGTAAAGCTCACAGAGTCGTGCCAACTGTCCACATAGTCAGCAAGTGGCGAGGCCAGGGTTTGAACCCAGAGCAGCCTAGTTTCAAGACCCTTTCCCTGTCACATAAAAATGAGAGTTGGAAGCTGGCAGTCACAGAGGCCATGGTTACTAATCAAAAATCTGCCCATGAGAGAGAGATGACCCAAGCAACATGACAGCGTGTGAGTGGCCAGTGGCGGAGGAAGGCAGCCCCAGGTGAGTAGACAGAGGCTGACGACCTGCTTGTCCACAGATGCCACGGGCTGTGCTGCTGACCAAAGTGGTGACGGGACGAACACTTTCTGGGCTGTAGGCCCTGGTGGGTGACAGAGAACTGGAGAGAAAGGTCAGAGTCAGTCCTCAGAGGCAACAGGAAGCAGGTGTCAAGGGGTCTACACAAAGATGAGACACAAAGGATAGGGGGACACACCAGAGAAGGGCAGTCACATAAATGAAACAAGGGGGGGGGTACACCTTCAGGGGGACATGTGGAAAAGCACTCCTGAACCCCAAGTCTCTCACTTGTGCCACAAGCTGTACTGACTCAGGGTCACTCTGCAAGGGTCTATGAGAGCCTCATCCCTTGTCTCTCTGAGTCACAGCCGGCATTTCACACGGCACCACATTGTCCCTCATCAAGGGCACAGCCCTGTTCCCTGGCGCCATGCTGCAGCAACTCCTCTTCCAACAGCAACATACCATGACACTCTGATGAAGGTGGGCCCCAGTGGCTGGAACCCTGGGGTTCTTGTGGTGAAATGCAGATGTTGACAGGCCTGGATCTGTGGGAGGCCTTGGGGGTGATAATGCATGGGAAACACTCAGCACATCAAAACAGCAGCCCATGTGATCGCTTTTTGAATAGCAGTTCCTCATGCTCTGCCTCATACTAACTTCTGAGATCCCTCCTACACCATTGGGGGTAGCTGCAGTTATCACGGGTCTTTTACCCCAGGGTCCAGGGAGTGGGTTTTGGACCATTCTGCCATAACCTAACCAGACCATGCAGAACTGTGGATTCTGTTTTACTATTCTGGCTACAGGAAGTTCTGAGAGACTGGGAAGAAACCAACCAGAAAGCTGCAACCTAAAGCCTGGCTGTGAACTCCCTGAGCTGGTGGCAGGTCACAGGTGCTCCTAGGTTTCTGCTGCACCTTCTCCTCTGCCTGCACGGGAGACATAGCCAGGCTCCAAAGTGGCCCACTGCCAGGTTCTCAGTGTTTTTGCAGAAACATTTAACACGACGGTTGTTCTCTGCCACCCTCGAATGCTGCATGGATACTGTCAACCATCCAAAGATGAAAAGTGTCCCCCAAACCCCCAAACTCCATCTGCACTGAACATGTTCAGTCTTTTTCTGGTCATTATTCTCCACACAGACAGCAGAACAGCACAGCGGTTACAGTGCGGTGTAAGCAGGACATGAGGAAGAATCTAGGGATGATTTAAAGTAGCTGAAGGCCGCGCACACATTACAGGAGGGACTTGAGCATCTGCAGATCTGGTTATCTGTGGGAGGTCCTGGGACCAACACTGTATGGATAAGGAAGAACCGCTGTGCTCCGACAAGACAAAGGCATGCTACACCATCTCATGGTTAAAGATTATAAACACAAGAAGGCAGGCAGATGGGAGAACCCGGGTGGGAAATGAGCCTTAAGGTCATACGTCCCCTAGCGTGGATTTCAGTGTATGGAACTATTTAAAGAACCAAAGCACAAAACACGGGGAGAGTCTGAGGAGAAGGCTCAGTCTACACAGTGCTTGCCACAGAATCAGGAAGGCCTGACATCTGTCCTCGGCATCCACACACAAACAAAGTGGGCACGGTGGTCACACTGCAATCCCAGGATTGGGGAGGCAGAGAAAAGACGGCTTCTGATGCTTGCTGACTGGGCCAGTCTAAATAAGTGAGCTCCAGGTTCACTGAGAGACCGGTGGGGTGGGAGGTGACTGACACATCACTCAGCCTCTAACATCCACAGGCATGAATTCATGCACTCCCTACCACCACAATTGAAAGTTTAAACATGACCGTATACTGAGGGGCTAGCCAAAACCAACCAAGTATTGGAATGGGACCAAGTAGAAAGTTTCAGAATTAAAAATACAATTTTTTAATTAGAAATGTCTTCGTGACTTAAGTAGGCAAACAGTAGCTTAGACAGCACTGACTCGGGAGGAGGGGCTGAAGACATGCCGCAGAATTCCAACCGGAGGGCCAGACGCCAGGCCGAGACGGGTGCACCTCTCATCAGAGCTTCGGGAGAGAAGAGAGCTTCGAAGAAAAGCTGGGAAAAGAGAATTGGGAGGACCAGAATGTTGAAGCACGGAAGAGCAAAAGCCAGAAAACACAAAGCCTGCACAGCACAACCTTGAGACCATGTCCATGGCCAAGACAGAAGCCAGGTGTAAGGGAATAATACAGCCAGAGAACTGAGAAAAAGAACTGTCCAGGGAGCTGGAAAACGATCCCAGAAGGAAGGTGTGAACTATGTAAGACGGGCGTGTAGCTGAATCTACACTCGCTGGGCAGAGCTCAGCAGCTCTGCCATGAAACAATGGCAATCCGAACACGTGGCAGGTACAGAGACCAGGGTCAGAGCCCTGCAGCCCCAGCACTTGTAGGGACAGTATGACTAGCAATGCCCCAGGCTCCTGTGCAGCTACGGAGGCAGGGAGCTCACTCACTGTCTGCTCTTTCAGGTCTAGAAGGTCTGATAAAATTTGAAGCTAATCACTAATGAAATAACTTGAGCATAAAACTTCCAAGACACCAGGCAGGAAGATGAGGGAATAGTAAGGGGAAATTCTCTTAATACAGAAAAATAAAGCAATTAGACAGAAACTCAGAAAAATGGGGGGGGGGGTTGCACAGAAACAGTAGGAATAGAAGGCAAAATGTAAGATACCAGAAACATCTGGAGAGATGGCTTAGTGGTTAAGAGCACTGACTGTTCTTTCAGAGGTCCTGAGTTCAATTCCCAGCAACCACATGGTGGCTTACAACCATCGGAAACAGGATCTGATCCCTTCTTTTGGTGTGTCAGATGAGAGTGACAGGATACTCATATAAAAATAAATAAATTTTGGGGGCTGGAGAGATGGCTTAGTGGTTATGAGCACTGACTGCTCTTTCATAGATCCTGAGTTCAATTCCCAGCAACTACATGGTAGCACACATCCACCTGTAATGGGGTCCAATGTCCTCTTCTGGTGTGTATGAAGACAGCTACAGTGTACTAATATACATAAAATAAATAAATATTAAACAAATAAATGTTTTTAAAAAGTTATCAGAAATATGGATACAGCTGTGGTGCATTTGTAAGTCTGAGGCAGAGGAATGCTGACTTCCTGCCCAGCCTTAAACAACCGCCAACAGTAAAAGGAGAAACATGTCCAAATGCATTGGTGACCACAGAACTGAAAAGGTTACATGCTAATTGAAAGAGAACAGACTAAAGAACAATAAAGTGGAATAATTTCCACCTGCCAGTTCCATCGATTATACCTAAAAGCCAAGAACATAAAAAGTGCAAAGTTAAAGGGTAGCAAAGATGCACAAACCATCCACAAGGCTGGTGTGGTCATATTAGTATCTGACACAGTAGAGCTTATTTGGAAAAATTACCAGGGCTAGATTCGTTTGCTAATGATAAGAAGCTTTATACTTCTGGATATCAAACGGTGCTGCAATGAAACCCAACTTTACAGATGGAAACGCAGGTTACCACTCGAGGGAAGAGAATGCGCCTCTTTCTGTTCTAATAAGCAAAAAGAAGTGAATAAAGCTGCTGATTTGAATAACCACAAGAAGACTTTCTATGGAATGAAACCCAAGTGCACACATTTTCTCTCAAGCACACAGGGACATTTGCAAAAACCTGCTATATATTAGGTCTAAGGGTCAGACCGTGTAAATAATGTCCTTCAATTACAGTGAAATTTAATTAGAAGGCAATAAAAGGGGGAAAATGTCCCTATGTTTGAAAAATGAAAGACTTCCTGTATCAGCCAAGCATCAGAACGAGTACTGTCATATTGATTTGGAGCTGAGCAATGAAGCCAGAGCTGTACTGGGGGTTCCGTGGGACAGGGACAGAAGTATTCGAGGGGAGGGTCACTCTGGACAGGACTATTCCGCTAGGAGAAGGAAGCTGGGAACTGGTTGCTAGGAGACTCACTCGAGACATGGGAAAGAGAGGAGGTAATACAGATCATACAGAAGTTGATGTAGTCTAAACAGATACAACAGAGACAAATAAGTCAGGAATTCATTCTTGAAAAAGACCAGGAAACGAGACAGGAAACTGGGAAAGGAGTAAGAAAAACAGGGAGAAGGCACACACACATGAACAATGTAGCAAGGAGGGGCACCCTCATTACAGATCCAGCAGAGATTTCAGCAGTAAGAGCCGGAGCTGGAGAGGTGGCTCCGTGCCTAAGAGCACTGGCTGGGGGACCAGAGTTCAATTCCAGCACCCAAACAGGGGCTCTAACCATTTATGACTCCAGCTTCAGGAGATCCAGTGCCTTTTTCTGGCCACCAGCAAAGTAAGCACAGGGGACACAGACACACATATAGGAAACACACACACACTTAAAAGAAGAAGAGGAGAACACGGATTGAGGTCAGACAATGCCTGTCATCCTAACTACTCAGGAGGCTGAGTCAGGTGGATGCTAAATTGAACCAGCTTGGGCAACCTAGGGAGAACTTGTCCAAAAAAAGTAAGAAAGGGCTGGGGTTATAGTTCAGTGGGAGACTATTCGTCCAGAATGTGCAAAGCCCAGTACCCAGCACCACAAAACAAAAGACAAAAAAAGCCAAAGTGACTGATTCATGGCCATGAATTTGAAAACATACACAAAAAGGAACAAGTTCCTAAAGGCAGGAAATGACTTCAAAAGAAATAGAGGCCTTGATGGTTCCACGCCAATTAACATAATTGGAGCAGTAGTTTAAAATATCTCAAAGACAACATCAAATGCAGACAGTTTTATAGGCAAGCTTTACCAAATGTCCAAAGACAGTGTCATTCCAGTCTTACATAAATGCTTCCAGTAATATAAAAGATATACTCCTCAACTCATTCTGCAAGAGCAGCTAAAACCCTGATCTCACAACAAAGGAGCCACGTGTGAGAAATGCAAACACAGCAGACATTAGAACCCAGTGGAAGGGACAGCACATTAGAACCCAGTGGCTTTGCTCTTAGGGTTAACAAGCAGAGTCTGCAACTTTAACTTCCACATTTGAAAATTAAGCAATAAACATACTATATATGTAAATATGCTGCATGTGTACTAGCCTACATAGTCTAAGAGTAGATGACATCCAATGCTCATAAGAAAAAATAAGGAATAAAAAGAATTTTCCTGGTTGAGGCTCTTGACACCCCTTCTTAACACTGTATTGAAGACTTGGATAACATGACAAGGAAAGGAAACGTACACAGAGTGGGGAGGAAGTGGGGCCATTCACAGGAGACACCAAAGCCTGTGTGAAAACTGGTATGAGCAAATCACAGCAATTTGTCAGATATAAGGTTAATGTGCCAAAGTTACATGTTCCTAGATACTAGGAATAAACAAAGGAATTCTGAACATCAGTTATGAAGCAGGTGGGCATAAGTCTAGAGAAAGTGCCCAAATTAGTAAGATTCAATTTACAATTTCTCAACTGTAACACAAGTCTATCGGCCTGTGACACTGTCTTAAGCTAAGGAGTATTTCTGTGCATATTATCTATGGAAGGAAAAAAAACAAGAAACAAAAACCATCAAAGAAGAGGAAAGGGGCAAACTTCCCATGTTCGTGGATAAGACTGCTGTCAGGATGGCGGTTCTTCCCACTCCAACCTTAGATTTAACATTGTTCTAGTCAGATACCTCTGAGTACCCCTCAGCATGTACATGTACCACCTACCATACACACGTGTGTGCCCATGGGTGCGAGCTCGAGCAAACACACACACACACACACACAGATAGAGTGATAGAGTGATGGAGGTCAACTCAGGCCTGTGCAGGCTTGGTAAGTGCTCTATCATTGAGCTACTGCTTGGCCCTATTCTGTGAAGTTGAACTGATTCTACAGTCTATCTGGAGAGGTTCACAGTAGCAAGCACAATGCTGAAGGAAGACAACCTCAGCAGACAGACATCACTGCACTTAGGCACTTGCTGTCACGTTACTAGTTACTATATGTTACATCATGTTACTATGACGCTACATTAAGCAGTTTGGTACTGGCAAAATGACAGACAAGTAGATCAGTGGGACAGAATAAAAGAGTCCAGAAATGAATCCACACAGACATAGTCAAAGGAGCACAAGAAATACAATGAAGATAGTAATTTCAACAAATGGTGCTACAACTGGATATCCAAAATAAATAAAAAGATAAATAAATATCTAGAACAGACCTTACATCAGCCACAAAAATTAACTTGGAATGGATCAAGGGTCTAAATGCAAAGCACAGAACTATACAACCCTAGACGACAACAGAGGGGGACATCTTTAGGCTTTAGGTTTGGTGATAGACAGGAAATATTTTCACAAGAAGGAATTTATTAAAATTAAAAACTTCTCTGCAAAGTCAATGTCAAGAGATAAAAGCAAACTTTAGATGGACAGTCCTTGCAAAAGACACATGTCAAGAAGATATTAGTCAAAGTTAGTGGAGACAACAGTAATTAAGGTGATGTGGGAGCAGTGTGGGGTAGAAAACTGGGCAAATGCAACAGAAGCCTTAGAAACAGACCCATAAATACAGAGAAGCCTCATACTCCTGTGCCGGGGTGAAACAAAAGCTACCAGGATGTAGGGGTGGTGGTGAATAAATCAGGACAATTCTACATGGAAACTGGATCCTTACCTATCTGAAACTAAAGTAGGAACAATGTAAAAACCCTGAAGACGTGAGATGATTTGTCTACGGATTCAGGGTAAAGAGTTCTTGCTACAGTCACAAAGAAAAACCACAAAAGGGAGGACTGATATTCTTTCAAGGGGAAGAGCTTCTCCAGGGGGTGAAAGCTATCTGGAAAGTCAAACTGTAAGTCACAAACTGGCAGATGACACCCAGAATCGGTAGAACCAGTAGGACGATGACAAGAAGCAGCCACTGGGAAGAAGGGCTCCAGGAGGATGAAGTGGGAACCGGCTATACTAAGGGGAGGTGCTCAGCTCGTTAGTAACTAATCACCTACATGAAGACAGAGGTGCCGCCTCCAGCCTGCTGGACCACAGAGCAACGGGCTGCCACAAACTGAAGGTGGGTGTGCAAACCACCCAAAGCCACCTCTAAAAACGATTTGGTTCTGTCTTCCATTCTGGAATGAGCGATTTCATTTCAAGGAAACCCCCATGGGGTAAAACAGATACATGAATAAACAAGGACCTTCCTAGAGCCTAGTCTATGCTAACAGAAACGCCCAAACACTGAATTCCACAACAAGCTCTAGCTGTACATGGTATACATAGTCTTAAACATAATACTAAGTAACAAACGTGGGGAGCCCACAGACGCCATATTGCATTAGATGAAGCAGCACTAAACAATTCATAATTTAGGGACATGAGTGTGTGGACAAACTATCTTTCACTTTTTCCTTTTGTAAGCAGAGAACCCCAAACAGAAGATAGGGTGTGGTTTCAGGACTTCACGGATGTTCATCATGTTATGCTTTGTTGCTTACACATACTTGTGTGCATTGTATTGAATCTGTCAAACATGATATGATTAAAAAAAACATTAACATGAGGACTGGAGAGATGGCTCAGTGGTTAAGAGCACTGACTGCTCTTCCAGAGGTCTTGAGTTCAAGTCTCAGGAAACACATGGTGGCTCACAACCATCTGTGATGGGATCTGATGCTCTTTACTGGTGTGTCCGAAGACAGCGACACTGTATTCACATATATAGAATAAATAAATCTTTAAAATGGGGGGGGGGCTGGAGAGCTATCTCAGTGGTTAAAAGCACTGACTACTCATCTAGAGGTCCTGAGCTCAATTCCCAGCAATCACATCATGGCTCACAACCATTAGTAACAGAGGTCTCTTGGTACACACTTTCTGGTACACACTGTAGCTCTCTCTCTCTCTCTCTCTCTCTCTCTCTCTCTCTCTCTCTCTCTCTCTCTCTCTCTCTCTCCCTCCCTCCCTCCCCCGTGTGTGTGTCTGTGTGTCTGTGTGTCTGTGTGTTTGTATAAAATAAACAAACAAATCTTTAAAAAAAGAAGAAGAAGAAGATGAGCAAGGGCTCTGAGACTGAACAGTATGCCTTTCAAGTCCGACTATCTTCAAATCCCAGAGTGTGAACCTGTCAAGTCGGTTTTCCTGTCCTATGCTTCCTGTTAACTGGGAACAGCGACACCTGCCTCATGTTAAGAGCTAGACCCAGCATTGCAAGGTGAGGTGTCATAAGTGTTATTTTTGTATGACTGCTCATGTGGCAGGTCCATGGGTGACCCCTTTCATTAAACCCAGTATTCCCTCTAAAGCAATAGCTCCCCTCTCCAATTTGCCCCCAGGACCCTGTGGTATGCTTGTCAAAAGAGCAGGTATGTGGCCAGACAGTGCCATGGCTGACCCAACCCTGATCCCTTTATACCCTGATAACCCATCTAACTTTCCCCCTGCAAGTCCCTGCTCTTGTCTGCACCCCTCTATTGGAGGGGAGCTCCTGATTCTTTTCTTCTGGAGAAGGCCATACCAATTCATGTCAGAAGCATACCTTCCTGCGTGAAGCAGGAGTCCCTGCGGAGTGACTGACATTTAGCACAAGGTAAGACACAAAGCAACCGTCTAGTGATGGATGAACGAATCTGAATCACGGATGGGTTGACGCCTATACGCGGTACAAGGACAGTACATGGAGCTAGGGACTGCGCAGGGGACACAGCACAGGTCAGGTGGCATCCTGACCAAGAATTTCCTGTCTCTTCTGGAGACACAGGGGACGTACAGTTGGTAAGAGTATGGCAGAATTTTTGGCAGCCCAGTGAGCAAGAGCAGCATACTACCAAAAAGCGTGACCATCACATAGCTCACCCTGTCTGGGACCCCATGGCATTCTCACAGGAGAACCTGATGTGCCCAGCATCCCACCCCAGACACTCCCACACCTGCGGAGGCCCCTCAATGCCCCTCGATAACTTCTGGACCTCTGCCTTGAGCACTTACCTCACGTGCTACTCTCAGTGAGGACCTGTCCCCTAGTCCAGTCTTCCTATCTAGGACTGAGTGACCTTCTAGTAGAGCCTCTTGCCCCAAACCATCCCCATTTCACTCACCTCACCCAGCCCTTCCCAGAGTCACACACTGTCCTAAAAGGTTGGATCTGAGCTTTAGTAGCAGCTGTGTGTTCCTGGGTGACTTAACTTCTCTCTACCTCCATTTTTCTCATCCACAAAAGAGAATTGTTCCTAGCCGACTAGGCAGAAGACCCATGCCAAACATTTAGGAAGTCTGTATTCAGGCCACATCTCCATTCGTTGGGCCTCTCTGGCCTTGGCTCCATCCTTACCCAGCTAGCTGAGTATCATGGTCGGTCTTCCAGCTCTCAGCTGCTGACCCATTGCAACACCTCCTCTCTGAGCAAATCCTCACATGCCTCTGCCCATCCGTGTGAATGCTTGCTGCTGAGGGCAAGTGGTCCATTGCACAAATATGCTCATTCATACAGAACTACACACAACCTGGGCCAGCACTAGGCCAAGGGCTCCAGCCTGTGGCCACCTTCTTCCACCCAAGCTGCCTGGTCACTGTGCGGGCACCTATCCACCTGTTCAAGGAACCCAGGCATTCCCCCAGCTCCTCCAGGCCCCTACCTCTCCCTGTTCCTTCTCAGATCCCAGTGTATCCTTGAATGATAGGTGTCCCCGACACCAAATACTCCAGACTGTTGCTCTGAGTGATGAGTGTGTGTGAGGGAGACCACCTAGGCTTCCTCCATCCAGGAGCCTGGATCCAAGGAGGATCCTGTCAGGTGACACCTAGGGCCACCAAGACCACAGCATTAACAGCCTCCCACCCTATGGACCTGGGATGGTGGGCTCTGAAGAAGCTAATGTTTCATGCCCATAGGCCCAGGGCCTGCAGAATCTGCTCCTTTCCATGTAAGGGCTGCCAAGAACATCCATGGTTACTTGGGACTCATACAGCCAGAAGTGGTTCTTCCCGGCAGGCAGTGGCTCCCTCCCTTGCCAGACCAGGCTTAAGCAACCATCCCTTAGACTTGGATCATGTGACTGCCTCTTCCTGGATGCCTCTCCCCTGTTCTTTGGCTCTCTCTGATGACCTACCTCAGCCAATCATACTGTTTCCTTGTATTTGAGACCCACAGAGTGTGCCAGGCTCTACACTCCCTGAAAAGTGGCTCTAACAGCCCCACGTAACAGACCGAGCCTGCAGAGAGACTGTTTGTTACAGAAGCCTAACAGGGACTGGGACATAAGCATCATCACCTCCCCAATCACACCCAAGCAGAGTTATTTATGAACGCAAGGCTGAGCGACTTCTTAGGAACCGTATCAGCACGATGTTAATCCAAAGCTCTGTTTGCTGAGCCTCCCTGCAGCCACCTGCTCGCGGGTCAGCATCCCTGTAAAAGCCAGCCCTAACACATAAGCCGCTGGTCTCCTTTCCTAGAGGAAAGGAATTAATTCTGCAAGTCACAAGGTGCCCTCTCTGCTTTGGCTACAGGAAACCTTCAAAAACAAAAACAAACAAGCAAAAACCCCAAACAAAACCCGAGGTTCAATCTAGTTAACTATGCAAGCTTAGATTGTCTACATACATTCTCTAATTGGTGAGAACAGCATGTGAATCTTCTCTTGCAAAAGCTACAAAGACGAGAAAAACAAACAAATAAAACCCTTACTAGAGCAGAACAGGCTAGACCACCACAGTGGGCTCTGCGGTGTTCCCCTACCTCCCTCTTCCACAGAGGGCAAGGGAACACAGAAGGCCAGTGAGGGTGGGACTCCCACACACCCAGCCTTTGCTGGCTTGGTTTAGGAGGAGACCCAGATTGAACAGAAGTCAGTAATGATATTGATCTGCTTGTCTCTGCCACTGCCAAAGCAGCCCGAATCCCTTTTGCCATTTCACCAATAGGAAATGCATATTTTCAAATCCCATTGCGCAGCTCACCTGAGGCCCACGGCTGCCCTAACTGCTCTTTCCACTGATCACGAATTTACCAGAGGAAGTGAGGGCCCCTGCCAGGTGCATCTAATTTGGATCCTGGTAACCACCCCTGACAGGGCTCAAAAGGCTGAACCACCGCCCCTGTGGGCTGTGGGAGGGGGGTCTCTGGTTGATTTCACCAGCTACTCAGCAGGACAGACACTCCCGGGTTCTCAATGTGGAGACAATTAAAGGGCTGGTGCTTTCTGGGAGTGAGCAGCAGGCTTCCTACAGAGGTGTTGACTGCGGGGCAGCCAGCAGCTTACTGTTCTACCCACTGGAGCTGGGAGCCCCTGCTCTGGGGACCACACCTGTCTTCCTCAGAACGCAGCAGGGCCCGCTTCACTGGGAGGCAGTGGCGAGGGCAGAGCTGGCTGGGAACCACCCTTTCACCTCACACAAGCATCAAAAGACTGCGGGAGACATGTGGCAGAAACCTGTCCTGCCCTGGGCCTCACCACTGGTAGCTGTGTGATGCTTGCAACTTCATCCACTTCCTGCTTCTTAATCCAAATGGCCTGACAGTTGCCATGGCAACAGATGGGCTGGAAGGTGTAATGATAGTCTCAGGATGAATCTTCTGGAGGGTAGGTAAACAGCCCCAGCCAGAAAGAGTGGGTTTGTCATTTCTACAGTGCAGACAGGTAAACTGAGCCAGAAGTCCAGCCAATGCCACTGTAAGTGTCTAGGTCAGTGGTTCTCAACCTTCTTAATGCTGTGGCTCTTTAGTACAGTTCCTCCCTCATGTTGTGGTGACCCCTCAACCACAAAAGTATTTCATTGCTAGTTTATAACTGTAATTTTGCTACTGCTATGAACTATAAATCTCTGATATGCAGGATAACTGATATGTGACCCCCCCCCCAAGTGGTCACAAGCCATAGGTTGGAAACCTCTGGTCTAGGACATGCCAACTCCTGCCCATAGGGATGAGGTTTCCTACAGTCAGTCTGCCCTGCCTAGATTCTCGCCCTTTCTCAGGCCAAAGTCCAAGGACAGCCCCCACCCCAGCTCCCCTATGCCCACCTCTGGTTCCCTCCCTGTCCTGTGAGATGGCCACTCTCCTGAAGGTAGGGGACAACAAGGAGGAAGCCTGGGGCTAATTGTGCCAATTCTTACTTTAGCCAAACCTCTTGGGTGCAGGTTAAGTGTTGAGATCAGCTTCGAGGTCACCACTAGTCTCAGGTGACCCTTGTTGAGGAATGGCAGACTGCCTCGTATGTCCCCAGGGTGAACACAAGGGAAAGGGGACTCTGCAGAAAACCACCTGACACAGGTAACCAGAGCAGTGTAAGGCCAGGGACTGTATGCCGGCCTCAGTTTCCCCATCTGTAAGGTGGGCTGCAGCCAAGGTCAAATGATTCGCCACAGGAACACAGGCAGCAAGCCTCTGCTCTCAGAGGACAGCACTCTGAGAAAAATTCTGGACTAGTATGCAGCTGGCTCCTTCCCACTCTTCACAGTGGCGGCTCTAGGTAGCATCTCTGTGTCCCTGCTCCATCCCAAGGCTGCATGAATCTTTTTGTTGTGAATCAATGCCACATTGTATCCTTACCCCATCTGTGGCCTTGGCCATGAAGCTAAGCTCTTGTGGCTCAGTGACCAACGCAGCAGCGACTGAGCACCTACTGGGTAGGGATCTCACTGCAAGTTTCTCTCCAAGCAGTAGCACCATCAAGGGAACCAGGATGAGTTTCCAAGTTGGTACAAGGGGAGGGGTCTTGTTGGGGTCCTGATGTTCCAGGAATCCTGGACTAGTGCCGCAGACGGAGCAAGGAAGGAACCAGGTTGGGAAGTGCGCAGCATCTACCATGATTCTGATGCAGGGCTTCCCGGATGGCCCAACTCAGGCTCACCTGGCACCACCGAGTCCCTTACACACATTTAAGTAGAATGCTTGCCCTTCTAATGGTAGGAACTGATACAGACACCAGAGAGTGGGCTACAGGTCAGGGAAGGCCTCCTGGAGGAGGTGACATAGGCGCTGGGGTTTGGGTGCACTTGGTCAGACTGGGGTAGGGGCACTTGGGCACACGAACTAGCTTCGCGGAGAGCATGTGGTTCTAATGAGCTCAACATGTCTGAGAAGCAGCCAGGAGGCCAGCATGGCTGGACGAGAAGTAGCGTGAGGGTCCAGGAGGACCCTGCCTGCTCCTCCCTTTATGGTCCCCTCCCTCCAGCAGAGCATGCAGAACATTGAGGATGTGACCACGGGCCTCTGAAGAATTCCAGAAGATCTAGAAAGGCTAGGGTCCAAGTCTTCCACTTTACAAATGAGGAAAAATGAGGCTCCAAGGGGGCAGAGTTTGCCTGCAGAAGTGGAGAGAGTGGGCCCCATGCCCTGCTCCGAGCTTCCTCCAGATTTGACAGTGAGGCACGTGCGCCCTCAGCACGGGGCTCAGCACATGGCAGGTACCAGGAGACAACCCTGTCTAGGAGGCAGGTTGGGACATAAGTACTAAGCAATGGTTCCTTGTCTCCAGGGAGCCGAATTCTCTCTATGGACCTCAGTTTCAAAATCTGCAAATAGCAAAGGAACAAACCCAGGCAGTGAGAAGCTGTGGCCTGGGAATCCCTTTCCTCATCCTGGATGCTGGAGGGGAGATGGCTGGGAGCAGACAGAAAGTGCAGAGTGTAAGAGAGCACAGAGGACACCAAAGACTCCTTGAGTTCTAACCATGTTTCCTGGCAACCAAATCTGTCTGCAATGGTGCTGCAGACAGAATGGATCCCCAAACCACGTGGTTCAACAGATGCTGTGGTGTGTAGCTGGGGGATCAGCTGTGGTGTGATGCTGTGGTGTGTAGCTGGGGGATCAGCTGTGGTGTGATGCTGTGGTGTGTAGCTGGGGGGCTCAGCTATGATGTGATGCTGTGGTGTGTAGCTGGGGGATCAGCTGTGGTGTGATGCTGTGGTGTGTAGCTGGGGGATCAGCTGTGGTGTGATGCTGTGGTGTGTGTGTATGTGTGTGTGAGAGAGAGAGAGAGAGAAAGGGGGGAGATGGTGGTGATGGGAGGATCCTAGGGCAGGGAGCTGAAGAAGGGCAAGGAGAACTGAAAGCCTGCCATGGCTAGAACCCTGTGGATTTCAGTGTTCCCACTGTGAAGGAGAATCTACCCATGCCCTGCACATTTGCCAAGCAAATTCTACCCATCACAAACCTAGCCATGGAAGGTGCGAATGTCACTTCCCGGCCTTGGTGCCATATGGATCCTATAGAGCAAGGGATGACAGGCAGTTGCCACCAAGTATCACTCAGCTAGCTGTGTTCATGTCCACAGACACATCAGGTCCTACCCAGATGTACTGTCCTTTAGAGCCCTCTGGTCCAAATGTTCCATCCTAAGAGAAGCAAAGGCCATCCTGACCATGCCTCCTGTTCCGTGGAGCTTTCGTCTGTAACACAACAGGTCTGCCAAGGGAGCCTGCCATGGTTAGAGAGGGCAGAAGGAGCCTGACACCCCCTAGCTCACCTCCCAGACCCTTGCAAGGCCACATCCTACCAGTCACTACCCATGCAGTAAGAACGCAGGGCAAGGAGGTGGAGCTGCAGCCTAATCACTCACAGACCTCCATGCCTCATCCTGGCAGTGGAGGAAGATTTATTGTGGGGGCCAATGGAAAACAAAGAAAAGTTGCGCAAACTTTACCTAGCCACGTGATGGGAAATGTCTCTTCATTTCCCACTGGTAAATGTGCTGGGCATCGTTTCTAATGGGACTGGGCTCTAGTGCCCAATTGTGTGCAGATGCTGAGCCAACTGGACCCAGCCAGAGGATGCCCAGTACTGGCTGACAGCCAAGCCCTGCTTCTGGGACGCAGTCCCAGCCATGGTGCCGTGAAGGATCTAGAGACAAAGGGCTCTGGATCAGGACCACTCCCCTTCAAAGGCCTTCATGTCAGTTCATGCCACTCTCCAACTTAAGACCCTTCAGGGACTCTCCACCGCCCCTGGGGTAGAGTACTGAGGCTGAATTACAATCTCCACTCCGTTCCTAGACATTGTGCATGTACCAAGACCCAAGGCAGCAGCACCACATACCCGCCAAGGACGAAGAGAACCACTCCTTTCCCCACAATGCCTTTCCTCTTGGTCTGTACCTGAGAAGCCCAGCTCTCATGGTACCCTGGGGAAGGTTTCATCCTCTTTTTCTATCTGCTGCCGCCCCATCCTGCATCCCCATCCTATCCCCCTACTTCTCTGGTTAGACCTGGCCCAGAGTAGCAGTAAAGCTGTGCTGGGAGGTTGGGGAAGGGAAAGTGGTGTAGAGAGCAGCCCAGGAGTCTCTTCAGGGGGAGCCATGCTTTCTGAGTACCTTCCGTCAGGGGAACCCAGTGGCCCCAGCTCCCACTTGGCAGGACAGTGTCCCTGCGAGGGCAATGCCAGCTCTGGCCAGACATCAGCCACACACCAGAGACAGGGTCGTTTAGTGCTTCGCTGTGAAGCTTGCCATCTCTGTGACATCCCCTGGAAAAGGCGGTCTGGACACTTTCTCAGTGTCCTTGTTGATTTTATCTGATTCTCATTCCAACAAGGGAATCATTTCAATTCCGTTTATATTAAATTCAAAAGCTGTTTTTCTTCTGTTATTTTAAATTCGATTCAGAAGGTTGTGTGTGTGTGTGTTTTTTTAATCCTTAATGTTTTTCATATTCTACAGAGCTGAGCTCACAGCACTTGGCTGGTGTTCCAGGTCCCTTAAGCCTGCTGCTCCCAGGGACTCTCATCGACATGAGCAGTTGGGTTGGGGCACACAAGGGCTCCTGTACCACACACCCAATCCATTTCACCCTCGTGACTGCCTCCTTTACCCAGGCTCCAAGAGATCGTGTGACTTGCAAGGTCTCTCGTTGGCCAAAGGGCAGAGAACAGATTTGTACCTGAGGTTAACATAAGTATTAGCCATTGCCAAGTCTGGTTCAGAGGAGTGTGTGTGTGTGTGTGTGTGTGTGTGTGTGTCTGTCTGTCTGTCTGTCCGTCCATGTGTTCATGGGTGTAGGAGGGCCAGTCCACCTTATTTACTGAGTCAGGGGCTCTCACTAAGCCTGCTGAGTCAGCTAGTTTAGCTAACCAGTTTGCCCCTGGAGGGCTACCATATCCATCTGGGAAGCTCTGAATTAAAATGTGAGGGGAGGGGCCAGACCCAGCAGTGGCAGGCTAGCATAGTGAGCAGGTATGGAAGAGCAGGTACATGGCGTTGCAGGCTGAGGCCTAATGAAGACAGCCCACAGCAGACTCCTTTGCACAACAGTCTTTCCTGTTCCTTTGAGGACCCCTACCCAACACACACACACACACACACACCATTTAGAAGGCTGTCTAAAACACTCAGAATCATTTGTCACAGCTTCTTATGGGCTGTTTTCCAAAGCCACATGGCAGGCCAGACACCTCTCTTCACAGGTAAGACAATCTAGGCTGAGGGGTTTGGTCCCGCTTGCACCAGTCACAAGCTGATGGCAGCTTCCAGGTACAGGTGTTCCTGAAGAAAAGCCAAAGGGACAGATGGGACAGCACTAGGGTCTCATCAGGGCCATGACTTCATAAGGAGCTGTCTGGACAACTTGGCCCAGCTTTGGGGCAAAACGGCCCATGGCTCTGCTCCTCTGCCAAGTCTCTGAGGGTTGATCTTCACGTCAACCGGACTGGATTTAGAATCACCATGGAAACACAGCCCTGGTGATGTTGAAGAAGACCCACCTTGAATGTGGGTAACACCATGACATGGGCTGCAGCCTTAGACTGAATTAAAAAAATGAGCAAAGTGGGTACCAGCATTTTTATCTCTCAAGTCTCCTGACCTCAACTCTGTGTAGCAGGTGCCACCACGCTGTCCCACCTCGGTGAACAACTGTTCACTATCTCAGACTGGAAACTCACCCCCTAAGATTATTACTGAGTACTTTATTATTACTGTACACCTTATTACTACTGTATACCTTTTCAAACTGGAAGCTCACTCCTAAGATGTCGTTTGTCAGGCATTTGTCGCAGCAATGGATAAAGTAACATACAATCTCTGAGACAGTGGCACACTAGGAAGCTCCGGGGTGGTGGTGGGGTGGGTTGGGAGGGAACAGCAGGCTCAGGGAAGGGGCTGGACAGGAAGCACTGACCGGGAATATGAGGGAAAAGCAGGAGTCTGCCATGTTGGGAAACACACTGCCGACACAGAAACCAGAAGCCAAGGCTTTAAATGGTGGGAGCCCAGGAAGGGCCTGAGGGACGGGAAGGAGGCAAATGACACAAGACCTCTGGAACTCTCTGGGTGGCTCGGGCCCTGGTGCCTGCTCTGGCCTTGACTCCCTTGTCTCCTAATGAGGTGGACAGGGAACTGACATGAGTCAGGAGAGGTTAGTACCATGGGCACTTCTGGGTGCCAGCTCCCAAACTGTCTGGTCAAAACCATCTCCCTACTCAGGCGCCTTCCAACCCTGGAATGAGGTGACACTCAGGGTGGCACTTGGTGACCTGAGGTGGAGTGTGGCTCTTCCGGACTTCTTGCTGTAGAGTCTCCGGGGCAGAGGTGTTAAAGCACAGCACGCTCTATTACCCAGCCTTCAAACCTGGCTAGGATTCCCAACCTCTGGGCCAGGGGCTTGCTCTCAGGTAACTTTCTGTCCCTTCACAGAGAACACAGAACCCACCAAGTCACAGTCAACTGGCTCTCTTGGCGACGTAGTGGCCTGTCTCCCTATCTGGCTGAGGCTCCTAAACCTAGCTAATTACCCTCTGTGACTGCAGGACCCAGGCAAGGGCCAGGACCCTGAAAGCTTCCAGAATAAGATATTTACTTAATTCCCCATCCAGAGCTGTGGTAGAACATGTCTGGAGTCAGGTTCAAATCCTACTCCTGGTGTCCCAGCCTGAGTGTGAACACTGCTGTTCCCACTGCCCTCCACAACTGTACAATCGGGATGCTAATCTCTATATCCTAGAATACCCTTCCCATCTGCACAGTGGGACGAGATCCCTGTGCCCTGGATGCTCCAAGGATGGGGCTTTGTGTGTGTGTGTGTGTGTGTGTGTGTGTGTGTGTGTGTGTGTGTGTGTAGGTGGGGGAGTAGGTGGGGGAAGGTGTATGTGTGTGTATAGGTAGGTGGGGGTAGGTGTGTTTGTGTGTGTGTGTGTGTGTGTATAGGTGGGGGAGTAGGTGGGGGTAGGTGTATGTGTGTATAGGTAGGTGGGGGTAGGTGTGTTTGTGTGTGTGTGTGTGTGTGTGTAGGTGGGGAAGTAGGTGGGGGTAGGTGTGTGTGTGTGTTTACATGTACCTATGTGATTACATGTGGAGGCCAGGGGTTTACATCAGAACATCTTCCTCAATTGCCTCTCCACTAAACCTGGAGGTTCACCATTTTAGCCAGACTGTCTGGCCAGGGAGTGCTGAGATCTGTCTCCATATCATGTGCTGGTCCCCAGCACTGGGCTTCCAGATGTGTGTGGCCTGCCAGGCTTTGATGTTGCTGCAGCACAGAGCTCAGGTTTGCACGGAGTAAATACTTTTGCCCACTGATCCACTTCCTCAGAAATATCCAAGGAGATTTATAGTGTCCTACCCTCTCGTTCAGCTTGAACTAGGCTATACTTCTGGGCCAGTAGTTCTCAACTTGTGGGTCACTACCCCTTAGGGAGTCAGACGACCCTTTCAAAGGGGTTGCCTAGACCATTGGAAAACACGGATATAATAATTCATATCAGCAGCAAAATTACAGTTATAAAGCAGCATCGGGAATAATTTTATGGTTGGGGGTTACCACAACATGGAGAACTGTCACAGCATTAGGAAGGTTGAGAACCACTGATCTTGGCTCTCCATCCTGGCTCCCTCTCAGCCCTATCAGAATAAGGCAAAACTTATCACTTACAAGCACATGGTGGCGTGCTTTTCACAATGGCAGAATTCCCAAGTTATTTGGGAATTTAATAAAGTCTGGTTCACTAAGAACCTGCCACTTAGAGACTTGAGTCTGTCAGGGAGTTGATCTCTCCTTGTCTAAGGGTCACTTTCTCAGTCTAAACTTCTCCCAGTATTTGCTTATCAGTTTAACCTGATGCATTTGCTGTGCAATTTCAGGCTCCTGGTAACCCTCTCCAGCTCTGCCTCCCCTATATTCTGTCTGCACATATGGGGAAGGACCAACAGACCTGCCCATCTAGACGTTTCAGGGCCCCAGGGAACTCCTGGGATAAGGCTGTGATGGTGTGGTGAGTTGGGGTGTTAGCCTCAAAACTGGGCTCAAAAGCCAGGAGCAAAGCATTTACCCAGGCTCTACCTGTCAAGACTGGACAAGCACTGCTCAAGGAAGAGGCTATACAAGGTAATAAGTGGGGCACACCTAGGCTAGGTGACAGAGAGCCAGCTGTAGCCAGTCTCTGACAGTACTAGCTCCCCTTTTCCTCTTGACCTCCCACAGTGTATGACCCATAGAGGCTGAGCAGCCCCTCTGGACCTTTTAGTTTGTCCAGCTTTGTTCTAAGCGGAGGCTCACGTTGAGTCCATGCAAAAGAATAAGATTCTCAGAATACCCTGCCCCTTTTTACCCTCCCTCCCCAGGCGCCGGAGATCGGTTGTGGGGGAGGGGCACTGCTGAGGCAAAGAGACTAGGAGCAGGAATAAATGTAAGTCTGGGGTGTGTGTGTGTGTGTGTGTGTGTGTCCTTCCAGAAGCCTTTGGGGTTGAGTTTTGCCTTCCTTGGTTCACTCAGGCTCTAACGGTCAGTCATCCAAATGTACCTGGGCCCAACTGGCAAGCAGGAGAGGCGTAAAGGGTGGAGTGCATCTGCCACCTGGGCTGGGTAGGATGGGCACAGCTGCTTACCAGCACAAGACAGACCCGTGCTGGCTCAGCGCAGCACCAGGAAGGATGCTCCCATCAGCAGAGACATCAAGGCAGTAGAGTGTGGTGGGGAGGAAGGGGATTAATCATGCATTCTTCCTGCACCCTGCTAACAACAGGATTATCGCCTCCTGTTATAAATAAGTATTCTACGGTTCAGAGAGGGTGAGTCACGTGTCTGAGTCAGAGCTGACAAATGGCAGAATCAAGTTGGGAGACAGGCATGTGGGACTCTAGGCTTGGGGCTCTGCTCATGTCCCCCGCCCCCATGCAGCACCACAGTGCTGTTAAAACTCTTCACCACAGAAAGGACCATCCTGGGCATCACTGTTATTTTGCAGAGCCTACGGCAGGGAAGGGCTATCCCTAGAAGCTACTGTTCCCCTCTCTGCCCCACGGCTGGCTGCTGGCTTCTGCAGCTCAGACAATAAGGATTCTGACTGTCTGGTGGAACCAACCTAAGAAAGCAGGGGACTAATCTTTTCAAAGTCCACGTCTTCGAGGCGCCTTGTGAGTATTTGGATTGGACGAAGGCTTGTTATGGTAACACAGATGAAGCCACGATTTAATAAGACGGAGACAACAGGGGCAACATGAACCACAACAGGATATTGCAGGGAGATCTAGAAGCTTCCTCAGGCTGCCTGCTACTGAACAGGGCAAGCCCAGCCGCCAGGCAGGACAGGGCTAAGGGAGGGTGGGGTTACCTGAAGGCCAGCAGGATTCAGGTCTAAGGGGCAATGGTGGGGAGCAGGCTCCTGTCTCCATACCCAGGATTCCTGGTACCCGATCGGGCAGAGGCTCCACAGGCTAAATGTAAACCAGCTGCCAGCATGGGGGGTGCTGTAGTTAGATGGGGTGAGGGAAGCTTACCTCATGAAAGCTGTGGAAATGCTGCTGGAGAGATACTAAAAGGATTAACTGCTATTTTAGTGGGCCATTTACTCCTCAATCAAAATGTCTCATCTATTTCCTGTCCTCCAGAGGCCTCAGGTCCAAGATTCCTTTGTCTGTTACAGACAGAGTAGCACAGGCCTGTCATGAGAAATTAATAATTTTACAGGGACAGGAGCTGTTCAATTCACCTGGGTGTGGGCCAGGGTTGGCCGGCTGCCCTGGTTACCTATTCCACCATCAGGAGTGCAGCCTCGGGTGGGACTCCCTAGAGGCTCCCACTGCACAAGGCCTCACCTCACAGTGTCAGCCTGCAAGCCCCAGAGAAGCATCTAAGTTAACAAGGGCACTGCGGTTGACAGGGATGGGAGTCCCATCCCACTCCAGCAATGTAGTGGTATAATTTTGGGAAACTTTTATTATCATGACTACCATTCTGATTCTTAGCCTTTGTTATCTTGTTGCCTCTAGTATTTTCTCTTACTAGCTGTGTGACCTAGAACCAGTTATACAAACTCTCTGACCCTCTTTTTTCCTCATCTGTAAAATGGGGGGGGGGGGGTGAACAGTTCCTATCTACAGAACTGGGGTGAAGACCACATGGAGCTGTGAAGTCACTACTGTGCCAAGAATGTGAGAACTGACCAGACTCATCTGACCTCTGACCTTAGACTCTCCATCTATGAAAGCCCTGAGTTTCACAGTGCCCTGATAAAGACTAAATGCATCCCCAGTAGGCATCAAACACCAACCCCATGAAGCCCTCTGGGCTGACTTCCTGGGACTCTTCAAACTCCATCCAGAGATGTCAAAGCCTGGTCCCTGGTGGCTGGAGGACAAATCCCCAAGGGTGTGGTCTTTCAGGGCAAGGACAATGACAAAGCTAAGTTTAGGTCCCTGGTCTCAGGCTGAGGCTAGAATCAAGTGAGAACCTTGAAGATTCTGAGGCTGCGTTGAGCAACAAGGGCTCCCACTGGACTCAAGGAAGGCCCAGGTCATCTCCCAGGCCACTCCTGGATACTGAGAGCCTGCACACAAGGCCCTAGCACAAGAGGCTGTCAGCCACCTCAGGTTACTCCCTAGGTCCATACAGAAACCATGGCTTCCCAACAGGAAGAAGATGTGATTGACAGCTGCGGCTCTGTGTTTTGGGGAAAAGACAAGGTTGTCTCCTGCAGCCCTGGCCTATTGACTTGTTGATCTTCCCCATCTTGGAGAAGCACATCTTTCATTAGGCCACATGTCTTAAGATCCCCACAGGGATGTGACATCTTCGGGGACTAGCTCAGCCCTCCTGCCTGCATATTCCAAGCCCAAAGACATCAAGTTAAATTCTCCAGCAGCTCAGTGCCCTTCCCCCACACCTCTGCACTGCACAATAGCTCCCAAGTCCCAGTCTCTACCTCCCAGGCTGCCCACCTGTAGCCTGTCTATGAACTGACAGATTTCTTATCTTCAAGACCGAAGAACACACTCAGTCTATGCCCAGTAGCTAGGAAGGGGAGACACGTGTGGTCTGGGCAGTCTGTATTGTTTTATATATATATATCTCAAGCCCCGGCCCTTCATTCCCAGGCTGCTGCTTCTGGTTGGGGAGGGTGGGTGCATGGACTAAGATCCCTCTCCTAGCCTCTGATAGGGCTTTGCGCTACAACGATCACGGAACATGGATGTAGTCAGCCAGACGGGCCCGAGGTCAGGGAACACGTCACTTGTGTGACTCTGCATGCAATGCTCATTCACAATGGTCCTTTCTCCCCAAACCTCTGTCTCAACCTCAGCCAGACACCGATGGTGCTGTGCACAGCCTTATGCTAAGTCTTGACCTCAGCTCTAAGCCTGCCCTAGGGACCCAGTGCCTCTTTACAAAAGTCAACACTGGGAAGCTCAGAAAGCCTAGGAGCCTCTCTTGGGAGTACACTGGGTAAAGGCCAGGGCTGGAGGGAGGCACACTCTCCTCCTCATCTGCCACCATCAGCTGACATGGAAAAGTCTTGTCAGGCTTCCTTTAGGTTCACATAGCATCCGGCATTAGGCCGCATGGCATGCTAAATTACATGTAATACCCATCTGAGGCTTCAGTGTGGGCGACAGGGCACCTAGCAAAAATGGGGTAGTCCTGCCAAGGTTCTCGGTGACAGAAACACACATGGCTATACACTGGCCACACTCACAGCCCTGGACTTTGTGGGAGCCTTGCTCCCAAGGGAATGCAGCGGATGGTACAGCTTGGTGGGAGACCGAGAGGGCCTGGCGGCCCAGGACTCACCATGCACT
The DNA here is from genome assembly GCF_963924665.1 of Micromys minutus. Classification (NCBI taxonomy): domain Eukaryota; kingdom Metazoa; phylum Chordata; class Mammalia; order Rodentia; family Muridae; genus Micromys; species Micromys minutus. The sequence continues at coordinate 26,979,717 of NC_137978.1, read as the reverse complement.
TGTTGGGCTTCTCGCCCGAGTGTACCCTCATGTGGATGAGCAGCTTGTAGCGGGCATTGAAGGGCTTGTAGCGCCGCACACAACCGGCCCAGAAGCAGGTGAAGTCTTCACCCTTGCGCTGGTCGATGTGGCTCTTCTCGATGTGCCGCACCAGCTCCTCCTGCTGTTCATAGGCTGCACAACAGTCCACCCAGCGGCATGCCTGTCGACCGGTCACCATCCTGCCCGCCAGGCCTAGCCCTAGGCCTCCAAGGCTGGGGCCGGTTGGCAACTGAGACAAGGGGTATGGAGGTGGCAAACCCTGCTGGTGAGGAGCAAAGAGCTCAGAAAACTCGTCCATGGGCTCCTGCTTCAGGAAGCCTGACTTCCGACATGCTTCAAGCTGCAAGCTGCCCTCCTGGCCGTCACTGGATATAGGTCCAGGCCCAGGCCGTGATCGCTTGGGAGGCCCCCCCAGGTCTCCCGGCAAAGGTGGGCTTCGGAGTCCATTTACACAGCTAACTAGAGCTGTCTGGGAGGAGTGGATGGCAGGATTGATATCTGAGGAGGCACAGGGTGAGGAGGAGGCTGAAGAGGTGGGGGGCAGGCCCAGGAAGCAGCATCGTTTCAGGCTGCCCTCAGGGAGGTGGGGTTCATGCTGAGGACCCAGGCTTGAGATGGGTTCATTGCCCAGAAGGTAGCAGGAAGGTGCAGGGTTGGTGAGGCCGCGGCCTGGGAAGTCCAGGTCTGAGTGTAGACCCACGGACGATGGGGCTCGGCAGTGGGTGGGCAGGGGTGTGTGGGTGCTGACCATGGCCTGGTAGTCGGGTAGGGCTTCTTGCTTGATGTGCTGAGCTGCTGGGAGGCTGCCATTCACATATGTAGCCTGAGGTCTGGGTGACCTGGAAGAAAGTGGCCAGAGTGATTATGAAAGGCAGGCAGGCGCTCTCTATGGACAGGTCAGGGCTCCTGGGAAGCAGAGGGCAGACATATGCAGGGGTCTGGGGAGAAGTGGAGGACAGGAAGCAGAACACAGGCAAGACCAGAACTGGTTGTGCCAAGGGCAGGGAAGAGAGGAAGCAGAAGCAAGAAGGGCGTAGCCTGGAGAGAAATGGAGGCAGGAGGCTAACCAGGGCATGAATGAGGAGCCCAGGAAGAACACAACCCCTCGCCAGACCCCAGTCACTATTGCTTCTGACATCATCATGCCTGACTCCCCAGCTTCCCTGGAGTCGGCCTTGACCCTCCACACTGACCTTCAAGTGAGTTCTGTGGGCAAAAGGCTACAGGCATCTTCAGGTCCAGTGGGGTTCAAATTCTTCTTACACGCCCATTAAAATTTTACTTTCTACACTCTTTTCTTCATTTATCGACATCTGACCCTATCCAGCTTGTCTTCCCACAGTTGGTGGGACGAGACAGGAGTCTGAGGCACAGTCACAGCAAGGGGACAAAATTCTTGGCAGGATGGCCCAGAATTCTGAGCTCAGATGTGTGCAAAGCTCAGTTCTTGGGAGAACCATCTGGTTCTGAGGTTGGGATCAGCTTGGTTCTAGTAGGGCAAACTGAGGCAAACTTGCTTCATTCTGGGCAAGTCTGGGGTCTCTATCCCCATCAACCGTGAAGGTGGAAGGACACAGGGTGGGTTGGTCACAGAGGCCATCTTTACCACGGAAGAGAACCCTTCAACCAACAAGATTCACAGGAAACGGGAATCTCTGCACAGACCGGTCCATACTGTGGACGGTGACAAGCTAAGATGGAGGGAGAAATACCAGGGCTACCCTGTCACCAGAAGACTGCAAATGTGAGAGACACAGAGGGTGATGCTGACAGAAACTGCCTGGCCAGTCGTTACAGGAACTGGAGGTCTGGTTATATGCTCAGAGCCTGCTTCCTTATCTGTGAGACAAGAGTCATACCTCTTTATGTAGAAGAGGGAGATGGCTGGGGTTATGAGACCTAGCCCCTGCCCCCTCGGCTCTAGACGACGGGTTAAGAGAATGGAATCGAGGGGAGGGGCAGGAAGGAGAGTCAGAGCCCAAGGCACTCAGAGCTTGGCCTCTCTGACCCTGTATCACCACTGAGTCAGCAGAAGGAATCAGCCTGAGGCTTGGGGGCCACCAGGCCATCATACAGTGGAAGGCCTGGACCAGGAGCCAACTTTCCATCTCCTGTGCAAAACTGACTGCAAGCTCTCCCTGAATGGAAACACAAGATGTCTCTTAGACACTAAACAACTGCCCACTGAGCTCTTTTTCCCTTCCAGAATCTCTGTCGAGAAGCATCCCATCCCCAAAGGCAGGGACACCATTAAGTTCTACTGAAAGAGTCCATGTCTGAGGTGGGAAAGGGTGGTTGGGAGAAGGAGCACCTTTATGGAGGCAATGGGGGGTAGTGGGGATGGGACTGGGGGAAGGGATAACATCTAAAATGTAAATGCAGAGAATATCCAATAAAAAAATTTTTTTTAAAAAGATAAAGAGTCCATGTGTAAGTAGGGGCTTTGTAAATGTAAAGAAAGGAACCCACAGCCGTTGCTTTAGTGGGGCACCACGCTGGCAGAGCCAGGCTGGCAGCGAGGGCAGAGGGAAGCACCAGCCTGCAGCTTTTGCAAATGTCTCTGGGTCAGTGAGCTGACGTCAGCAAAGGAGAACAGTCCAGTAGCTGGCTGAGTTAGGAATGTAAGTGAAAGCCTTCTCAATGGCCCCAGTGGGAAGGGTGGCATGGGTGTGACAGGACCTGGCTTTCTTCTCCCTGCCCTGAGAGGCCTGACAAATGGTTCTGGCTGCTTAAATTAAATTCTCTCTAGAAATTGTGAGTCCAGGGCCCTAAACTCACAGTGGCTAAGAGCCAGGTGCACCAGGTGCCCCACCCCCACCCCGAGAGCTGATTCCGTCTTTCTTAACAGTGGAATAACGGGCATTACGTACTTGGTGCAGGACCAAACCTTTAAAGAATACCTGTGCTACCCAGGTTCGTATCTCGAAGCCACAGTGACACCTGGGTCTTTATGAGTCAGAATCCAAGCATCCTCTCTGCCATATGCCTTTCTGAGAACTGTGTGCTTTAGGGCATCAATGTCCTAAGTCAAAGGTGACTTTTGACCCTTGTCTTAGACTCTTGGCAAAGAAGCTCAACTTGAGGAATCAGCTTTTGCAGTAGAGGATATGTATGGGGGGGGGGGCTCACATCTGGAGGAGGGGTTAGTCCAGGCTTCTGTGGACTAAAGCTTATAACCTCAGTTGAAGACTGAGTGCAGTCACACTCAGCCCAACACAAAGTGCACCCCCATCACCCCTGTCCTCCCTAACAAAGTGTCCTGCCAGAGTCTCAGAGACCAATCCAGGCAACAGTCCCATGTGACTGTCATTAACTAGTAGGCAGCTTGAAGATTAAAAGATACTTATTCCTGTTGTAGACCGGACTGCCCTCCCCCAGTTCATATGTTGGAAGCCTGTGTTTGGAGACAGGGCCTTTAAGGATGCAATTTAAAGCTAAGTGGGGTTCTGAGGGCCCCAATATGTCTGACTCCCTTTTAAGACAGGAGTACAGACCACACAGATAAAGGAATGGTCGTCTGACTGCCTCAAAGTACCCCGAGGAGAGGGGCCAGGAGAGACCAAACCTGTCCACTCCTTGATCTTGGGCTTCTTGCCCTGCTAGAATTATGAGAAATAAATTTCTTTTATTTAAGCCCCTAGTCTATGACATTTATTAGGACAGCCTGGCCAAATGACTATATTCTTTCACAATAGAAGTGATAACAAAAAAGGCCATGGGGAGTTGAAATTCTCAGTGCCTTCCTATCTAGTAATGTTTTCCACTGCTCCTGCAATGGAGATCCTTGCCCCCACATCCAGCAGCAGCCCAGCATGTGGCACAGGGCAGGCACAATGTGGCTGGTGAAGTTGTGGAGTACAAACTAGTATCTGGACAAGGGTCCAGAGCCTCTCACCTGTGAAGCTGCCCCAGGGTGAGTAGTGTGCTTCCAAGGAGACACACAAGTGGAAAGGGTAGGGTCCTAGCAAAGGTTTCCAAACTAAGAACTGTGACTTCTGGCTGGATTTCCTTCCCTAGCCTGCCCACAGCCCTTCTTCCTCCAAGGAAGCTCCTGGTGCCCTGAGACAAGCAACCTCAGCTTGTAAAACAGGAACATGCACATAAGCCATCTTTTTGTCCCTTAGAAGCCCCTGATCAAAAAAGAGAAGCCTACATTAGGTGCCTCTGTGTAACAGACTCGGACAAGGCCCTGGCCCTCTTGTGTCTCAGTTTCTCCGTGTGTCCCCTTAGCCAAGCAGACTAGGATCGGTGGACAGGAACGGGTACATACCTGTTAGGGTGAGAGAAATGCAGTAGCCTCTCACAGACAGGGGGGTGACCCCGAGGTGGTGGGGTCCCTGCAGGAAGAAACAGACCCTGATGGCAGGAGGGGCTGGGACCCTCAGCCAGGTCCAGATCCAGCAGGCTCTTCTCTGAGCTGTGCCCATAGCTCCCGTTCACTAGGGTGAAACAACAGGAAAGAGGAGACAGGTGAGTTGTCACGTTAGTAGGAAGCACGGGGACAGGACTGAGCCCCTGCAGTCATCTGAGCATCCCACATTTGAAGCTCGGGACACCATATTTAATTCCCAAAACCACTTGGCAGGACCAACCCTCAGTTCTCAGGTGTGCATGCACAGGTATGCTAATGCTCAAATGACTACAAGCAGACACTAGATGTCTGTGAATTCAACAACACAATTGTTCTAGAAGCTCAAACACTGGTGAGCCAACCCAGTGGTTCCTTGGAACTCACAAACACTGCCTTGAGATTGGAACTGAGCACGCACAGACTCTAGGCATGGGTTTGGGTTCTGATGTGCTGGACTTGAGGTTGGGGGACAGCCCTGGGTCTGCCTTGGTGGTCGGATCAGCAATGTTCCTTCTACCGGTGGGTTCTGAAACTGCAGATGTTTTGGGTACGTGTACCAAGAGGGAGGTAATAGTGCAACTGCATCTGCTGCCAACTGGTACCAAAGCCTACATCCCAAATCACACCAGAGACAGCCTGGTTATCCACCTCCGTGTCCTGTGATTCTCTGATGGCCCGACTACCCCATACTCCACACCCCTGCCTGCTGCTGTAGGCTCTGTAGATTCCTCAGATGAGGCTGTGCACACGAGATGGCTGTAAGCCTCTCCCATCTTCCCTCAGCCCAGCTGCTCATCTTTGGGGAAAGGCAGTCCATCTGGAAGGTATCCTTTAGGCTGTCTGTTCTAGACCTTTAGGGGTCATGCTTTGGGTCTGGGGATCATGGCATGAGATTCCTCACTTCCCAGAACCCATTCTACAACTCAGGCACATCTCGATGTGTGCCTGACCCTGTGCTCCTCTGGGTCCCGTGAGATGCACAGTCTAGCTAGCACTGATGGGAGCCCCAGGAATGACGAGTGCTCCTAGGTTACACAGCGTTCTGAAACCTTAAAATGCCCTGGATACGGAATAAAATGCTACTGAGCCCAGTCAATTCTGAGCAAGAGGATGGGGGGATTCCCTAAGCTAAGGACAAGGACAGCAATGAGGCCACATGTGACACACTATGAACAAGCCGTGGGTTCCCCACTGCCTGCTTGTTTCTATTTAATACATGGGGGGGAAACAGGCTCATGCATATTACACAGCTAGAAATCTGTGCTGGGCCCCTGTCCTGAGTGTGCCGGACCCTTATCACTGAGTGTGACAACAAGTGGCCTTTTAAGACAGATATCCTTAGTCCTAGCTCAGCTGTCTCTTTAGCACAGGCTATCCCTGTGCCCATGACAGACAGTACTGTCTCCTGGCCCTGAACCACACTTTACAGTGTATAAATGAGAAGCACAGACTTCAAGGCCCTGGGCTGGGTGAGGGCTCAAAATAACATCTGTTTCATGCCATTTCCCTGGCGGCACTGGCCTGTCCTGCTGCGCGGACCGCTCGCTCTGCTGGCTTCAACGGCTGCCCAGCCAGCCTTTCTTAGGGTTATGCTTTAATAACTTGGTTGTTTTTTAATTAAAAAGAAATCCCTGGTAACAAATGTGAATGGCCCGAGTTAATGAGAGCAGGCTGCAGCTCATTTAACTCCGGCTCTGCTTGGCCGTCCTCGCCTTTTCCAGACCATTTCTGCATGTAGTTTTATTGTCCCATTGAGGCAAACCATGGGACCAGCCTCCAAAAAAACTGTGGATAATTTTATGACCATTAATGGCATTTGGAGCAAAGAGCACCACAGGGGGCTGCTCTGCTAGGACCTCTCCAAGATCCTGGAGGTAAGGGTGGTTCTAAGCTTCCTTCTAGGACTTCTTGAGCTCTCTGGGTCATGCACCTCTTCCCGCAAGCACAAGGCAGAGTGCAGAGAAGGAAGGTAAATCCAGGGAGCACCAGTGACTGGCTCAGGGAGCAGTGATGACAGGCCTTTCTCTTCAGGCTTCCTGGTACCCACCCGAGGACAGGCTCATGATGGTTCCCTCCCCCCCAAGATGGGCTGAAGAGACGGAGGGCCTCTGCCCAGGTTCAGGGACACAATCTAAACCCAGACCTCTTGGACTTTGAGACTTGAGTGTTGTTCTGCAGCCTTGTACCCCCAAACAAGTGTTCCCAACCAGGACTCTAGTGAAAGCAGACAGAGCTGGGTTAACTGCTTTGCCAAGGTCACAGAGGAAAGACAGCCTGAGGGGATTAGAGTGTCAGCACCAATGCCTGGGCCTTTTAGCTGCTTCTCTGCTGGAGACAGCAAGAGCATTCCCTGCAATAAACAAACAACCGATGTTGGAAGGGAGGGGAGAGGCTCTGAGGTCAAAGTTGGCACTGGCTGCTGCTGCAAGCCTGTTCAAGTCCTTGTCTCTCGTCCTGGGCCCTGCGGGAAAGTCCGACCTCTGAACTTGGCAGAGCTGAGGTCCAGAGCTGACAATTAGTCACCCAAGGTCACATAGCAACCCACTGGCACAGCTGGAGTGCTAGTCTGTGCCAAGCAGCCCCACATCTCGAACTTCCTGGAAGGCTGGCCATCAAACCAAAGGCTGTAATCTATGCCCCAGAGACACTGCCATTCCTGCCTGCCACACGCTGCAGGTCTGGGACAAATATAGGTCCTGTCTCTTTGTCAGAGTCCTTTTCTCCATCCCCAAGGACACAGTAAGACAAGGCTGGAACTGGCCATGTATTCTGTAGTGTATGAAGAAAACAGCCTCTGAGAGGAGAAGGCCTTGTGCTGCTACACAGCATATTCCCAGCAGAGCCTGGAAGGGCACGTCTGAAACCAAGTAAGAAACTGGTCTCAGTTCCCGGCCTGGCCTCAGTTTTCTTGTCTGTGTAATGGTGCTGACACCTACCTCATAGGGTGGTGGTGACAAGGGAGATAACAGAATGCATATGGCAGACTACGGAGCACTCAAAGAGTAAGAAAGGTGCTATTACTTAGTCTGTGCTTCCAGGGGCTCAGGCAGGGCTGTTAGAGAAGCAGTCTGGGCCTACAGGGTCCACAGACAGACTGAAGGACAAACCCTCAGGCTTAGGGTTCACCAAATGCAGGGCTCAGCCACCTGAACAAAGTCCCAACGAGCCAGCCTGAAGCAAGTAGCTCACACTATATACACAGAAGCTTTCCAAGTTACTGTAGTGCTTGAATGTAAGGTAGAACCACACCCAAGGTGACTCCCACAGGAAGGCAGTTTGGTGCTGAAACTCATTGCCAATCGGCATCCAAGGCCTAGGGGTGCCTCCTGCAGCCGTGCACAGTCACCTGTGAGGACCAGGAAAGTCAACAGGGGAACTGACTTCTGTTTTCCAACAAGCAGATTCTCAGAAGCAACCAGGTACCAGGCCAGAGACAGGCTACGGCACTTCCCAGTTTATAAAAACTTCATAGTCAACTGTGAGCTTCACCACAGTCCCCAGGACCTGGCTAGGCAAGCTCCAAGAGGCATGGAAGTTGCCCAAGTCCACACAGCAAGTGTAGAGTTCAGAAATACTTGACTAAGCCCCACTAGTCAGCCAAGTAATTTTGCATAAGGAAAACCAGCAGACAACCAGTGTGTGATTGGGACTCGGCTCTCCTTAATCTGCCACAGAGGAACCCAAAACAACACAGGAGCAGGTGGGGCTGTGCTTCCAACAGGACTTTATTAGAAAGCAGCTTCCAGGCTCTTGAGATGTGGTAGTTTGGATGTAAAATGTCCCTCACAGGCCCCTGTATTTGAATACTTGGTTCCTAGCTGGTGGTGCAGCTTTAGGAGGTTGTGAAACATTTGGGACACAAGGCATGGCTGGCAGGCTTTTGAGGGCTGCATTGAGGCCTGGCTTCGTCTCAAGCTCTCTGCTGCCATGATGCTCCTGCCTACACACCTTCTCGGTCACGGACATAAGCTGAAATATGTCTTTCTTCCTTTAAAATACTTTGGACAGGTATTTTACCTCACAATAAAGGCAACCATGGCTGTCAGTCTGACAATCACTGAAGGAGCCAGGGATTCAGAGTCCGGAACCTTTATATAATCCTACATCTACAAAGTGGGGAGACATTTAGAGGTGGCACTGACAACGAAAAGTCAATTACTCAGCACAAGGCCAGCGCTGGTGGGAAGAGAGATGGATGGGGTGCTGGCCTGGCTCTAGGGCCCCACAACCCAGGCTCACCCATCTGTCTGGGTAAGCCTATTCTCACAATGTTTCCCCAAGGGACATCCTTACCAATCTAGAGCCCTATGCAAGTTCCTCTCCTCTAGAACATTCCCTGGTCTCAGCCTCTAGGAGCTTCCCTAACACTCAGCGTTTAGCAGCCCTGGTAGTAATTGCTACGTGGGTGTCCTATGCACACATTCCAGGCCTATAGTTCAGCTCACTATCCTCAGAGTTAGATCACACTGCCACCCACCACTGAACTGTAACACTGGCTCCATCTCCCGGGGGGGGGGGGGGGGGAGGCCCATCATAGCCCCAGGGCAAAGATCTTAGTATCTGTCTCTCTCTAACAGACCAACCTTCTCCTTACAGAAGACAGAAGCCCAGTTGAGGAAGGGACTTGTCCATCTTACCCAACAGGTTGGTTCTCTAGACATCTCGCCTTCCTGACGTGCAGCTGGGGCTACTAGAGGAGAGGGAGTAAGAGGTGGATAGTTAGGTGTTTTCCGCACCCCATATTCTAGCAAGATGGGAAGCCGAGGCCCATTTCCTTGCTGGAGTGCTGCGGTATTCACGGCTACCAGGGGGCCTGTAACCGGGACAAGGCCTCCACAGCAGCAGCCCCTGATATTCAGCTCTTGCACCAGGCTTAAAGCTGCCCACTGTCTCTTATCCCAGACCATACGAACCCCATAAACCTCCCCCCCCCTTTAAAGCTAAGCTAGATTTACAGGGACTTGGGTCAATAAAACCTGAGCCAGCTCACCTCAAGATGGCACCTTAAGAGCAAACCCACAGCTCCGTCCCAGGCCAGAAAGGCCTCGAACAGTCCATGATTGTCACACATGTGGCTGTAAACGTGCTGGTGTCCAGACGCACAGGAGGGCTAATTCTTTCCTCACATTGCTACATACTAATTGCAAAACATTTAAAAAATGAAAATGAAGGTAGGCAATAATGAAGTAGTCAATGGCCACTGGTGAGAGAGAGAGAGAGAGGGAGGGAGGGAGGGAGAGAGAGAGAGAGAGAGAGAGAGAGAGAGAGAGAGAGAGAGAGGGAGAGAGTTCTTCCCCATGTATCTGCACACAGCTTTTACTTGTAAAAAATCAGAATGATAAAATAATTAACACACTCTCCTGTCCTGTCTTTTTCTAACCATTTCTAATGACGAATACCAAAGTAGATGACATGCCTGTCACATGCCATGTCCTGTGTGCTTGGCTCTGTCCATGGGCTTTGGGCTGTGTGTGTCTATGGGCTGTGTCTATGGTCACACCACTGTAAACAGCTGGGGGCATACAAGATGAACTCCATCATCCCCGGAGAGCTGTTCCATGGCAGGGCCTTCGGGCAGACAAAGCCATCACTCTCTCGGTGTGAGCTTCCTGTGGCTGTTACCAGCACCATAGTCAGAGTGGCCGAACAACTGGAGTTTATTTCCCCTTCAGTTTAGAGACCAGAAGTCTTAGATTAGGGTTCTAGGCAGTTTGGGTTCCAGTGAAGGCTGTTTTTTTTTGGTTTTTTTTGCAGCTTGCAGAAACTATTATCCCAACATGGGCTCGCACGGTCTGGTGTCTTCTTATGAACACAGTAGTTCTGCTGCTCAGAATCCTGCACTTATGAACCCATCTAACCTCAATTACTTTCCTACCGTTCCTACCGCAAACACCCACACTGGGGGTTAGGACTTCAACATGTGAACCTGGAGGAAGAGAATACACCCAGTCCACGACCCCCAGTACCCAATCCGTCCTTTCCCCTTGCTAATAGAGGTAGGAAAGAAGATGGACTGTATTTATTGATCTTAAAAAGGAGATAGGAGAGTCTGGCTGATTCGATGGCTGTTCTGATCAGGTTTCCATCTTGGCTTTGCTATTTAGGAGCCCTGTGACCTTGTGTAGAACACATGCTTTCTCTTCTCCATGGAACGGCTTATGAAGCTAAAACCACCACACACTACAGGAGGGGTGCCCAGTGCAGAGCCTGACAGGCCCTTGTGTTCTCCTTATGCCCATGCCAATCTCTCAGCCAGGGGTTAGTGCAGGCATATAATACAAGTTGGTTTAGGTCAGAAGCCTGGAGCTTCTACTTCCTGACCCAGGAGGGAGCGTCCCTGCTCTCCCACATGGAGTGGGTAGCTCTGGGAATGAAGTCATCTTGTTTAAGGGGACGTCATTGTGTCTCAGGGAGAATCAGTGTGAGGACAGTATCAGTAAACCAGCACCTCAAGCAGAACAGCCAATCAACATTCAGCACCCGTGGGTAGATAACATCTCACAGTGTTTAACACCCTTTACAACAACAACAAAAAAAGACCTTGTTAATACAATATTCTATGAAATCACTTTTATGCACTCTGGTAACCTTTCTAATGTGAATATTTAGTCCACTTACACCAGTTATATTTAATATAGTCACCACATGTTCTGAATTAAATCTATACTCTTACTATTTATTTGTCCTACCTATTCTGTATTTTTTCCTCTTCACTCTCAACTTCATTCATATTACATGGTTTTCATTATTCTGTTTTCTGCCTGTTAGCTTATCATACACAACTTCCTCTACTTTTAAGTTACCCTGACGTATTACCATATAACAGATTTTTTTTCCTACTTCTTTGGCAGGGCAAGAGCACAGGGCTCAACTCTGTCCATCCTACCAATAGCACATCTCATTTATATTCACCCCCTTTGCTTTAATTCTATTATTCTATCCCATGTTCCTGTGTCTTCTGATTCTGTATTGGATTTCCCCACTCCTGGTCCTAATTCCTGTACCCGTGGATTTCTGTGGCTGTTTGTAGCTTATCCTTTTCTGCTAGGGTGCCACTATTGGGGGGCTCTAGTTGAAGGCATGGGATGCCAGGCTCTTCCTTCTTGACTCTGAACTTCAATATCTGTCTTCCTAGAACTGGAAGCCATTGAAAGTTCACCTCGCTTCCCACCCTCTGACTGCCACATGCTCCTCATATCCTCATCCGTTGCCTGTGCCACCTTTGCACCAGCCAACATGAGTGGGAGGAAAAGAGAACATGAAATGACAGAGTAAGATTCCAGCACATCTGTCTCCCTGGGAACTTAGCCTTATCCTGGTAGCCCTAACTCCAATCATGTCTACATGCACAGTAAGGCTGCAGAAAGGTCGCTTATTGAGTTCGGAAAGTGGTAAATGCCTGAAAGGAAATTATGACATCCAGAGTCACAGTCACTGCTTTTCTCTCCTGTACTGAGTCCTGCTTGTCTTGGCAGCTCTTCAATGACTTTAAGCATTAAATGTACCCTACCTACCAAACCCCACCATGTTAAAATGTGATTCCTGTTGTGCGGCACCGTGAGCTGATGTTTCTAGCTAGTACTTATTTCACGGGGAGGGGGGTTATCTTCACACCATATCTTATGAGTGGATAATGCCTTTTCCTGGGGAATAGGTTTCATGCTGGGAGTCTGCCTCCCTCTTCCTCTCTCTTACCCTCTAATGAGTTTCCAGCTATGCCCTGCCTTCTGCCGTGACGTGACGCAGTAAGAAGACGTCTGCCAGAGGCTGGCACTTTAGTATCAGCGCCCAGCCTGCAAACCATGAGTCAGCAGATTGTGCTCAGGATAAGTAACCCTGTCTCAGGTAATGAATGGTACAAACAGAACACAGACCAAGACAGAAGTGTCCGTGTGAAACAAGCCAAATTTGCTTCAGTTCAGATGTGAAAATACTTTTCCAAAAAACAATTGTAACTACTGCTTGGAGTCTTATTTCCTGGCTGCACATAGATTATTTCTTGTAGTTACATTTTAAATTGTTTAGGAAAGAGAAAATGAACACAGCCAGGTTAAGATCACCTATCTTATATTTATCCATATTTATAGCCTTAGGATAATCTTCTGGATATGGGATTGCCCAGTGCAAAGATAAGCACAATTCTAAGTGTGGTTCCACTTACCATCCAAACTGCCCTCCCAAAAGGCTCTACCATTTTATGCCATCAACAACAGCTCTGTTTTCTCTGCAGATGACTCTCGGTGCTCCCATTTAGAAATAAGAGTTAGCCTGTGAGATGCTTGGTGGACCAAGTGTTTGCTGTGTAAGCCTGCATTTGATCCCTAACAACATGGTAGGAGAGAACACACTCCTTGGACCCCGTGACCTCTATACAAACACAGTGCCACATACATGCCCACACTCACCTCCCTCCCTACCTCTCCACCACAAAATAAAAATGTTACCAGAACAGTTTAGAGCCACTGATAACAGAAAAGAACAGGAAGCTTTTTGTGCATCTACCAATAGAATGGCTAAGCCAGCTACAGAACATGAACTTCGGAAATTTCGCAGGCATTAGATGTGACACGGTGAGATGCCACCACAATGCAGCCACTATGACGCAGCATGCGTGGCTTGAAAGCTTCAGTTGCTTAAAGATGCAGTCTGTGAATAATATTCTGGTAGTTTCTCTCCCCATATGAGTTACTTTCCAAATGGCCTGTTAACCAAAAAGTATGCACTGGACAAGAAACTGAGACATCTGACAGGTGATGAGGACTTGGTTCCCACGCCCTCTGCCAACCCAAGTCTCTGTGAGAGACCCCCAACCACAAATTTACTTCATTGCTACTTCATAACTGTATATTTGCTATTGTTAGAATTTGTAGTGTGAATATCTAATACACAGGCTATCTGATATGCTGTAAAAGGGTTGTTTGGTCCCAGTTGGTCATGACCTTCAGGTTGAGAACCACAGTGCTAACTATCCCCATCTCATAAAACGTCTGCAAACAGGTCAAATTTACAGTAAATTTATAAATTCTAATAGGTTATAATCTGGGTTGCATATATTACAACACTGCATACTGTCTTTGAAATGAACAAACAATCCTCGAGGCTACGTCGAAAATGGGCTTGAATTAGATTCCTGCCACCTGGCTTCTCAATGGCTGTCCTCCAGGCTTCTCGGTGTGCAAACTTCCCTGCCTCCTCTGGGCCTCCACAAGCAACCAAAAGACAAGAAAACCAGGGCACAGCCTAAAGGGAGCTCGAAACACTTGGCTACTGGGGTAGACACACTGCCAAGGCTTCTGAGGGCCCAAGACTCTTCTTCCTCAGGGAACCCTTTGGTCCCTGTGATAGGGGCACTGACCAGCTCAGAAAAGATGCTAAGTGCCTCTGTGGCAATGGAGGTTCTGGAGTGTCAGGGACCCAAGGAAAGAAAACATGTCATGAAAACATTCTCAGTGAATCTGAGAACCTCCGAGGGGTGGGGAAGGGTAGCCCAGTGAATAAATCCTGATATGTCTTAACACTCTCAGCTTCCACTGTTCCAAGACCGAAAGCCGAGCTCCGTCTGCGCCTGGGAGTTTATCACTCCGCTTGTCTCACGCCGTGATGCCTCAGGCCCACAGAGCTCAGGACCTCCATTAAGATGGGCCTGAGAGCCAATGGTACCAGGCTCCAAGCTCTCCTTTCCCACCTTCACTTTCTCAGAAGCTCTGGAGCCGCACAGGAGTCCTGCCTGGCCCAAATCACACAGAGAGGACAGTAACTGTCACCAAAAGTCACTTGTTCTTATCCAGGCTCAGGAAGCACAGACAGTAATAGAGTGGTAAGAAATCTAGAGGAAATGCTTTGGGTTCTATAAAACTCGAGAATAGACAGCAAGCCCAGAGTCATGAGTGTTCTCACAAGTACATATTTCCAACCTCACAATGCAGCTTCCTTTGAAACAAGCTCGTTCGTTGACTCCCACGCCCATTTGCTCTTCCCTCAACTACTGTAATGTTTCTTCCAAGAAGGAAGATGGGCTGGCAGCAGGGGAGGTTCAGGGTATCCCACTCAGACAACTCAAAACTAGGAGTAAAGATGGTGGTACCCATGCTTCCCATCCGGGAAGGATTAGTAGCTATGAAGGCCCCTCAGTCCCTGGCGGAGTCTGAAGTTAGGATGACAGGGAGGAGGAAAAGCAATACACGTTTGGCTGAAACCACACTTGCATTGTGATTTTTTTTCTTAGATGCACTCTGTTGATGACACCAATGAGCCACCCCTCTTCCACCATGTCATAGGTCAGGAACAGAACACATGCTATGTTTTCCATTTATAGCACCTTTTCCCAGGAGAGCAGTGCCCCTACCACCATCCGGTGAAAGAGGGCATCCCCACCCCAGGAAGCACCGCCACGCAAAGATGTGGCCTGGTAGGAAGACATGGAAGGGTTCCATGGGTACCCTGTGGAAAAGTTTACTTGCTCCACAGATTGGTCCAAAGGCCAGGAAAACCTGCAGGGCAAGCCACAGTTTTGGCATCTGAAAAATTTCCCCAGCTCCATCCCAGATCTGGATCCACCCAGCTCGGAGGGCCCTCCCCCAGGAAGCCCTGTGATTGTGGGTGGGGGTGGGGGTGCTCTCCTGCTCTCTCCCCAAGTCCTTCGTGATACACCCTGAGCCCAGGCATTACTGTAACAGGGTTGGGAGAGGGCCACTCCAAGGGACAATGGAAATCACAGGGGAGGAGGGATTGTGATGGTCATAGTGTCTGGGGGCCACTGTCATTTACTGAGGTAGGCCCAACTTACTGCCAAGGGTGTGCCAATCCTAATCTAACTGTTTAATATCAAGCCAGATATTTAAAATATCCGTAAACAAGTGACCCGGTTGTGGAAGGCGGAACATTGGTCCATTTTACACAGAAAACAAGGCCCTTTTTTCATGGCTGTAACATACACTAAAATTTCCAGGCCTGAAACTACCATGTCCATTATCCCTAAGACTGGACTGTGTTTTGTTTGGAAGTTGCCCAGAGTTTGTTCACCAGTTTAGAGAATGGAGTCACTTCGGCCACTCTGCCTGTGACTTTGTACATCTGCAACCATCAAGCTGCCTGAAGACACATACAGGTGTAAGCCTCCCCCAGCCAGTGCTGCCTGGGCACGCACACGAAGGAGCTCGGTGCTTACAGGCTGCCTTCTTTATATGCCCATTACAACACTATAGAGTTCTTCTAATCGGCAGCTCAGGCAGGGAACGTTACAGATGATTCCATGTCGGGAGTGAAGGGAGGCAAGACAAAAATCCTGTTAGGAGGAAGATGCTCTACAGGCAACCTCTCACCCAGGCCTACCCTTCATCTTTCAGAGGAGGAAAGCCAGGTCTTCCCAGGGTCACAAGAGCAAGCATGGCAGGGTTCTGATTTGGTTCCAGTGTATCCCACCCCACACAACACTGGGTCTTATCTCCCTGAGTCATAATGTCTGTTCTTGGATTCTATGACCATGTCTTGAACTTGAATCACCTACAGGAAAGAGGACACATGGTTCCACACGTGCTGCCCAACAAGGGAAACTGGCAGTCCGGATTTCTGCTGAGGCATGCCAGGATATCCCCATGCACCTTGGCAGGCCCTGGGCACTGGCTGAGGCCTGGAGAAGGCTTTAATGCATGCCCTGACCCCAGCCAGCGCCCCATCTCAGCTCTTCCCTCTTTCTGCTCCTCGTTTCCCTCATCCTCACTAAGTCTGCCTTGCATCTGGATCAGGCTCCTCTGCTCCCTAAATGTGGTCCATCACTCTACCACAGCCAGGGCTATCTCTCTAAATAAAAAAATCTGGCCCCGAGGTGGTCATGTCTAGCCCTGATCCTCCCACTGCCTCGGACATGTCTTCTGAGCCAACTAAGACTGACCTTCAGTCTGGTCTCGGTGCAGAAGCCCACCCCCTTTAATTCTCACTATGTGCCATGTTACATGCTGCCTGACTGACTGGCCGTAGCTCCCCAGTCCTGTTCTGCTTCCTCTTGTTCCTCCCCCGCCAAGTGCACCCTTCCTCTGGCGGATAAGGATACCAAGTAGCTTCTGAGAGAACCACTAACTAAACGAGTAAATGTTGAAAGGAGCAATGTTGAGTGATTGCTGGGCTGGGTCTCAAGGGAGATGAAGCCTTGGAGACTGGAAAAGAAGGTTAGGAAAGACAGCTCAGAAGCCTTTCAGATGGCAGGGTAGGGCCCACGGAAGCCCTGATCACTGCTGTTAAGTCATTCTGTATTGTATAAAACAGAGCCTGGAGCTGGCCCTTATCCTGAGAGGCTCCATTTTGTAAGTAGCTTTTGACTTTATTCTGAGGGTGTTTGATGACATTATGGAGACCCGTAAACACCGCCCTCTGTTGGGCACCATCCATGCAGTACAGACTGACGAATGACTTGTTTCTGAGAATAGGAAAGGTGCTACCACACAAATGTATCGGGTGCATTGGGACCTTAAGGGCATGTGGGCATACAGCAAGGGTATCACTCCCATTACCGTGTTGGCGCAACACTGCTAACCCATCACCTGACACCACTGTGTGTCAGGGATGGACAGGAGGACACCTGAGTATCCTTGGGTCTCCAACTCGGCTTGCTCTCCTGATGCTGACATGGCCCACTGGATTCACCACCTGCACGCCTTGCACATCTGAACGTGGGCCCGTTGACCCTGCTTTGGATCCTGTTCCGCCCTTGTCCCTACAGCTGACCACATCTGCACTGGCAACCCTGGCTCTCCTGTGGCTGGATCTCCACAGCAGCTCCTTCCCTCCCTGCAGCTGGCTTGGGTTGCTCATCAATATAGACCGTACATGCGTTTCTTCTGTCAGCCTGCCTCCGAAACCTCTGGATGCCTGTTGTAGCCTCTTTAATGTGTATTCGTTCTGTAGCTCACATATATACATAGATATCCATACAAATACAGATACAGATATATATATATATATATATACATATAGCGTGCAGTGGGAGTCGGTCTGACTACGATGGGCATAAAAGAACCTGCCTTCACTTTGGCCATATTTTTAAGGTATATGGGATTACATGGCAAACTGCTGCTATTAAAACCACAGCACCTTCTGAGTTTATTGTCATTCAATAAACCCCGGCATTGTGGAAAGACACACAAGCACTCATCTGTTTCTGGTGTAGAAAGCTCAGGGCACACAGCAACTCCTTTGCTCTACTGACTGGGAGCCACTGAAACCCCAGGAGACAAAATGGAAACAGAGCACTCCTGAGAAGAACACATTTCCATTGCAAGCACAAGCGGACGCAAACACAGAAGACTGGAGACCGTGCCCGGTGCACAGGCCTTGCTCTGCAGGCTCCCAGGAAGCAGAAAGGTAAGGAGAAAGCTCTGCCTTTGTTTGCCTCCATGGAAAGTTGCTGGGTTCTCCATAACTGTGTATAGAACTCAGCCCCCTCACATGCAAGGCTGAGTCCAGGGAAACTCTGAGCAAAGCAAGGCCAAGCATCTCAGGCTTTCCAGCCTGTGAACTCCCAAGCTTTGGACCTTCATTTGCTTTTCTGTAAATCACAGAGCCTGCAGGTGCTGCCCAGTGTCGGTGGCTTCTGATCCCAGCATTGTGAAAACACCAGAGGCTTGGTGACCTAATGGAGAGGCTGGAGGGGCCTGGCTCTGCTTCCCCCTCCTGTTTCTAGCTCTAACACCAGGGACCTTCACTACTAACAGGGTGTGTGTGTGTGTGTGTGTGTGTGTGTGTGTGTGTGTGTGTGTCCTGTGTGTGTGTGTGTGTGTGTGTGTGTGTGTGTGTGTGTGTGTGTGTGTGTCCTGTCTGGCTTGAGTGCCTGTCCTACAACCTTTCCCTGATCTGGGCCAAAGATCGCTTTACACACCTATTGCTGAGCTCTACGCACCAACACCAGGGTGTGTCCGACATTGCTGCTGCCCTCAGAGGCCCGTGTAAGTCACAGGACCCTTCAACAGGAGGCAGTGCTAGAATGGATTCATACCGGGATGGAGATTCTTCAGGTCAATGTGCAAACTGGTCCTCTAGCTTCTAACCGCAAGTCTATAGGAGGCGAAACTCTCACTGTCTGCCAGGAAGCTGTGGCACCTCGCATGAACAGATGACTTCATTCGGGCCTTCCAGAGGTCTGTGGCTGGGGCTGACCTACACTTCTAAAGCCACCTCAGGGACTGAGAACTCTCTTCAGACAACTCCCAGTGCACCATCTTACGGCACATCTGGCGAGAGGAATGGAGGAACAGAAAATGGAAAGCGGGCTGCCTGGGCTTGGGCGTGATTTCACCCGAGCCCACCTGCCTTCCCCTCACTCTCTCCCTGTCCTGCAAGCTGCTGAGTGGTGCCAGCTCACTGCCAAGCAAAGGACCATCCACCGCTCGGCCATGAATGGGCGCAGTGTTTGTGACCAGTCAGCAAGATGGATGTTGTTTCGTTTTGACTCCATGCACCGTAAACATTCTACAGCAGACACAGCTCCAGGTGGCTCACTGGCTCTCCCATGGCAGCTGGGCTGGCCTGCAAGGACCCATTAACAGGGATATAAACAAGGAGGGCTTGGGGTAGAAGGTGGGGCCTGGAGTTAGTCCCAATGCCAGGGAAATCAAGGAGCAGGAGCCCCCAGCCCCTGCTGGAGGCTAAGGGTTGTGGGAAACAACAGAAACAGCCTCCCTTCTGTTCAGCTGTGATGCTAGAACTTGGCTTGGTGCCTGGGGCTGGTATGAGGCCCATGAGTCTCACATCAAATCCTGCCTCAGTTTCCCCAGGTGGAGAATCAGTAGTAGCAGGTGCCACTGAAGTAGAGCCTATAGCAAACGTTTACGAATGAGCTCTCAGATCAGAGCTGACGAAGGGAAAGGACAAGAGCAGGTTCATTTGGGTCCTGTGGTTAAGAGTGAGAGAGGGGGAGGGGGTAGGGAGGGAGGGAGAGGGGGAGACGAGAACCTGACCTGGAATGTGAATGCTACTTACCCAGTTCTTAGCCAGGTAAGCTACCCTTCCTGTGCTCCATTCATCTGCAAAGCAAAGATTGCATTTGCTGTACAGGCTGCAGGTTAAATGAGATAATAGCCACCGTAAGGCACTCAGCTCGGGCACTAAATCAACGAAGTGTTGGTATTACTGAGTCTCCAAAGTCTCACAGCATCTAGCTAGAAGCAGGCCCTGGCCATGTCTGAGGGATGAGTAGGTCTTCTGGGCTCTTTCCTGGTCTAAGTGACTTTTAGATCTTAGGCCCAGCATACAGCCTGCCCGGCGCCCCCATGGGCCTCATACCAGCCCCAGGCACCAAGCCCCAGGCTGAACGTTGATTCTCCAAGAGCCAGCTGGCCAAAAATCAATGTGTCAAATGACCGATTCATCAAAAGCCAATTAGCTACAACTTACATTGCCAAGTGGCTTCATTCCCAAATGTTCCAAATAAACAGTTAGACCAAACTTGTTTATTTTAACCATTTATAAAAGCTGACAACAATTTACGTTGCAGGGGATGGTTTAGTTTCAGTTAATACGTTCTTCACTTCGTGTTCAAGCAGTATTGGGGAAAAAAAATACTATGCTGGTCAAAAATCAAAGATCCTGGATTGCTAACTTTAGTCTTCTTAGTATTTCCCATTGGGCTTATGGCATCTGATTCAGGACTCAAATGCCAATGTGTCATACAGAAAGTCTTAAAGCTCTACTGTGTGTGCTAGGCAGGCAGAAGGAAGGAAGGAAGGAAGGGAGGGAGGGAGGAAGGGGGGAAGGAAGGGAGGGAGGGAGGGAGGGAGGGAGGAAAGAAGGAAGGGAGAGAGGGAGGGAGGGAAGGAAAGGAAGGGAGGAAGGAAGGAAGGGAGAGAGGGAGGGAGGGAAGGAAAGGAAGGGAGGGAGGGAGGGAGGGAGAGAGGGAGGGAGGGAAGGAAAAGAAGGAAGGAAGGAAGGAAGGGAGGGAGGGAGGGAAGGAAAGGAAGGGAGGAAGGAAGGAAGAAAGGAAGGAAGGGAGGGAGGAAGGGAGGAAGGGAAGGAAAGGAAGGGAGGGAGGGAAGTAAGGAAGGAAAGGAAGGGAGGGAAGGAAAGGAAGGAAAGTAAGGGAGGGAGGGAGGGAAGTAAGGGAGGGAGGGAGGGAAGGAAAGGAAGGGAAGGAGGAAAGGAAGGAAGGAAGGAAGGAAGGGAGGGAGGGAGGGAGAGAGGGAGGGAGGGAGGGAAGGAAAGGAAGGGAGGAAGGAAGAAAAGAAAGGGAGGAAGGAAGGAAGGGAGGGAGGGAAGTAAGGAAGGAAAGGAAGGGAGGGAAGGAAAGGGAGGGAGGGAGGGAAGGAAAGGAAGGGAGGAAGGAAGGTTGGTTCTTTGAAAAGACCTCATAGAACATCTCAGTGCCTGGGAAAATCTCTTTGTAGCTATAATTAAGGATTTTATTTTTTTAACTCTATGTGTGTGGGGGGGGGGGTGAGTGTATGTGTATCACCTTAGAGCAGGTGCCCACAAAGCCCCCGAGAGGGTGGAAGCCCTCTGGCACTGGGGTTACAGACAATTTCGAGCAGCCCGACAGGGGCTGGTAACTAAACTTGGGTCCGCTGCAAAGGCAGCTAAAGGCAACTGGTACTGCTAACAGCTGAGCCTTCTCTCCAGCCCTTAAACTGAAGAATATTATGGTAAGAACATCCCTGATTATTTCAAGAGGTCTTACATCCCACTAAGGAGACAGACACACAGAGAGGATCGAGGAACTGGGACTGGGAGGCTGAAGGCACCAGAACAGAGACAAGCAATAGGTTATCTCCTGGAGTCCCGGGGGTGGGGGAGCCTGAACCGATCATGTCTTGACTTTGGACTCCTGGCCTCCAGAGCCATCTGAAAATAACATGTGCTGTTTACAGTCTCCAGCCGTTTAAGGTACCGAGTTTGTGCTGCCGTGTTACAGCAGTCTTACAGCAGTAATACACAGGGTTGTTTCTAGTCAGCATTTATACTCCCTTCTGTGTTGCCAACACACCGTCTTTCAAGGGATTCTTCTAATTTCTCAAGAAACTTCATGATCTTCTTCTCTCTAGCAGTTAACGCACGGCTGTGGGGCAGACTCTTTCACTGCTCCTTAGTTTAATTACCTCATCTGGCCGAGGACTGTTTATGATTTACAGTCAACTATTAACAGTTTTTCTTTACAATTTCATAATAGCATACACACGTATATATATGCATATAAATATGTACTCTGCTGACTACTCTTTAGAAGTGCTAAAAAATAAATTCAGTAATATAGGAAAATACAGTACATCATGCTCTAGCAAGACCACCTCAAAAGAGATGAGAGTCTACATCAATACAGGTAACTCGTGGAGAATAAGAGGAGTCACATGATCAGCTCAGGAGCTGCAGGGACCACAACCCAGCCTTGATGGACATTCTTGGCGTAATACAAACACAGAAAAAATGTTCTCAATCCAGAAAGCATGTCAATGACAAACCGTAGCAAGCCTGAAGTTTAGCGTGAAGGACAAGATGCTTTGCCCTGCGTAGGAACAAAGCACAGACCGGCACATGTACTGTCTACTTAACACTCTGTTAGTGGCTGTGGCTGATACAGGGAAAGAAAGGCACAAAGATGGGGGGCAAAGTTCAACCCATCAACCTTAGAGGACATGGTGGTTTACACGGAAGCCCTAACACACTCCCCAATCAACCAAAAGACAGAGTACATTAGCTCAGCCATTTCCCCAGATATAATGCCAGCATGTACAATGTAACTGCAATTTTCCACAACCGGGGAAATGATTTTAAAAATTTGAGTTTAAAAGAAATGCTATGTACATCAGAAAAAAAAATCATAAAATGCTTCTGAATAAAATTAACAAAAGTTGTTAATTTTTGTTATACTGGAAAATAACAAATACTACTAAGGGAGAGTAAAGAAGACCTCATACATGGGGAGAGACACTGTATGCATGGGCAGAGGGTCAATATCATTAAAAGTCTCAAGTCTCCAGGCTGGAGAGATGGCTCAGTGGTTAAGAACATGTGCTGATCTCCCAAAGTCTTATTCCTGGCAGCCACATGCTGCAGGCGCTCTGACACCTTTATCCCTGAGGGTACCACACTCATGTGCAAATGCACATGATTAAACACAAAGTTTTTAAAAACATGCCAAATCTACCCAAACTGACCTAGAAATGCAATGCTGGTGACCAACTTTTTTTGGTAAGAATACAGCAGGTTGACTCAGACGTATCTATGAAAACGGGAGGGACCTAGATAACCAAACCAACACTGAGACTGACAGGACTCGCACTATCTGGCTTCAAGACTTTCTGTAAAGCCGTGGGGATTAAGACAGTGTGGTACTGGTGCGAGACCTTTCACAAAAGCCAAAGTGAAGTCTAAGAAGTCTACAAATAAACCTGCAGGAATGTGGGCAACACAAATTGTTCTCGCCCCTGCTTTTGGAACATGTATGTGGTATATATGCCTTCATGAAGACATGTGCAAGTGTGTGTGAAGGTGTGTGAGTACACACATTACATACATACTAATGAAAGACAAAGACTGAGATGGGCATATTCCTCAATTGCTCTCCACTGATTATCTCATATATGTTTAAAGCTTTCCTTATTTACTTTTATGTGTGTGGGTGTCCTGCCTGCATATATATCTGCTTACTGCAGGTATATCTGGTGTCTGTGGAGGTCAGAAGAGGGCATCAGATCCCTGGGAACTGGAGTCACAGACAGTTGAGTGCTACCAGTGTGGGTACTAGGATTCAAGCCTGGGTCCTCTGGAAGAGCAGCAAGTGCTTTCAACCACCTAGAATTCACTGACTCAGGCCAATGAACTCCAGGGATCTGCCCATTTCTAACTTCACACCACACCCAGCGCTGGGCTTACAGATGCAGCTCAATGTGGCTTTTACATGGTTTGGGGCTCAAACTCAGGTATGCATTACTGTGGCATTACTGACTGAGGCACATCCCCAATCTGTCCAATAAGGTACACCCTATGAGAAGAGTGTTTTCAGAAATCGGTGCTAGAAAACCTGATAGCCTCATGGAAAAGATGACCTGACTCTACCTCACACCACATATAGAACTTAATTCACAATGTACAGCTCACCTAACCTTACACTGAAACTATGACAGAAAAGAGCACACCTTGAGACAGGCAAAGTTCTCTTAGAACACAAAAAGTAGGAAGCATGTAAAAATATCGAGAGATCTGACTGAATCAAAATATAAACCCCCTTTCTCTGTAAAGTAAAAAGGCATGGTAGAAAATGAGAGAAATTCCCAATACATACATCCAACCAATCAGATCTCTGTCAAGGTTATACAAGGAACTCTTCCAATTTAAGAATTAAAGGACAAAACAACACAATTCAAAATAACTCAACCCCTGAGCAGTTGTGTTCCCAAAAAGGAGCCCATGCATATAAGGAAATGCACCGAAGTGAGTGTTAAGGTGCTTCGAACTTAGTCATTAGGTACGTTATACTTAGTCTTCAGGGAAATCAAGAACTACAGCAGGCCCAGCTTGTCTGAAGGCTCATGACCAACGTTCACTAAAGGGCTGGAGTGCTCCATCACAAGGGGGTCGGTCCCTTCCGAGAAGAAACAAATCCTCAAGTACAGCTGCCGGCAGTCCCAGGCCCGGCTGGCAAGCTGCGGCTTCACTGTCTTTTCCTTCTTATGAGCAGGAGGGCGTCAGAGACAAATCCCTCCAAAAGATGACTCAAACTAAATCCGGAAAGGCTGCTTGCCAAAAGATAAGCAAGAAGAAGAACCGCCCCCAAGGGCAAGGCCAGGCTCTGACTATCACAGATATATCAGAGTCTCTTAAGTATTTCAGATGGGGTCCAGGAAGCACGGAAGTTGAGGAGGGTGTGCCAATATAGGTGGGGCCTGGGAGGCTACATCTATAAGCTTACATTTCAGCCTCTCATGATGGAGTCAGAGTCCCTCTCCTGACTGACCCTAAGTAGACCAAACCCTAATAAGCAAACCATTCATTCATTCACCTATTCATTCATTCATTTTCTCATTTCTTATCTATTCAGACAGTCATTCAATAAACAATACCTGCACATATGTGGTTCCGTCTCTCCACCCTAGACAGCATCCCGGATTCCTAGCCCTGCCACTTCTTAGCAGGCACCTAAACACCTAGGTACACAAAGATGGGTCTATTGCTACATGCTAACTTTCTTTAGACCTCCTGTTTCTCAACACGTTCTCAAGCAGCACAGCAGCAGCTCAGAAGAGAAACATTCAAATCCTCAGGCGGTCTGATTCCCACAATTGGGACAGGGAAAGTTTTCTTAGAACAGAAAACAAAACAAAACCAACAGGAAACACTTAAAAAGTTGCTAAATCGGGCTCTGAGGAGGTGGCTCCACGGGTAAAATGCTTGCTGTACAAGTTAGTGTTTGAACCCCAGAACCACTTAAAAGCAAAGCTGGGCAATATACACCTGTAATCCTAACACTGGGGAGTCGGGGGTGAGAGGGTTACTAGGGCTCAGAGGCTAAGGGAGAGCAACTGGAGAAACTACCTGAGGTCCACGGTCCTGCATGTCTGTGCGTGGACAGACAGAGACACAACAAGCTGGTCAGTTGGGCTGAATACAAACTAAAAAATCTTGGTTTTAATTTAAAATTCTCACTCAGAGGAGTGCAGAAACCGGATCCATGTTCAGGCTAAGACCTGGCCCTGAGACTAGCACAGGTCGTGGGGTGCCACAGTGGTATCTCAGAAAAGCTCACAGCAGCCTGCAGTCAGAGGAACTGCCTCCCCCAGAGAGGTCTGGGTCATCCCCAGATGCTAGAGCCAGATGGGTGACCTTGGAAGGGCTGAGGGGGTCCCAGTAACCAGAGACTGGTGCCTTGAAAGGCTTGTGACAATGACCGCACTGTCTCTGCCTCTTGGCAGGATTATTGACTGGAGTAGGGCTGTTCTGAGGATGGCAAGAAACGAACAGGACTCAGAGCCAAAGGTCCAGCCTCCTCTGTTCCATGCCCACACCTCTCATTGGTATGACTAGAGCCCGGCCAAATACTGAAGTTCCCACTGCTGCAGCTAGTGGGGCTGTTAATCCAGTTAGAGACAAGTCAAATAAACAGCAGACAACCCCTAACTTCCCAAGGGGCTGCCACCACAGCCTTGCCCGGGAGCTCCTTCCACGCCCATCCTGAACAGTCAGCAGCCTCAGGCATGGATAACGTTCTTCCAGCTGGGCTTTGCTACAAAGTCTCTCCTTGAGGCCTCCGTACCCTGAGTCTGACACTCTCAGGGGAGTCTGAGCTCACCAGGGAGGCCTTCCCAACCACCCTGGAAAATCTTCTACCTACCTCATCCCACACTACCATCCTGAGAGCACGCCTCGTTATTTAAAAGCATGCCACATTTGGCAAGATGGCTCAGTAGGTAAAGTCACAAAGCCTGACAACCTGAGTTCAATGCCTAGAACTTTCCACATGGCGGAAAGAAAAACAAAAAAAAGACTCCCGCAAGTTGTCACTGAACCTACACACATACCACATTCCGTGTGAGTGCGTTCTCTTGTGTGCTTGTTTTTTTCCCCAGCCCCAACCCCATTTCCCTAGGGCCTACTGTCAGAGCCTTTCCCATATATTCCAGGACCAAATCTTAGGCAACCTCCACCTTTACCCAACTTCTGGGTCCTACAGCCATAGACTGGAACGGTGTAGCTCTAGCCCCGTTTGCAATCAGTCTTGACCAGAACATCACCTGAGTACCCTGGAAAGCAAAGATTTAAAAGCCAGAGAGCGGAGCGTTCCAGAGCAGGGAGGGGGTGTGGGCCAACAGCACATGTGAGCAGCAGATGGCCAGCAGGCCGGTCGGGAGGTTTCTATTTCAGTGACAATTCATTTTCAGTAATTATCCCTCTCTCCTTTAAAGTCACCTAAGGCAGCCCTCGTGGGCACAGCAGACCTCTTCCCAGGGCGAACTTGCAAGTTATTTGCACTTGTGGAGATGCGTGGAATTCAAAGCAGATGTGCCAAATTGAGCCTCATGCTTGCCGTCCAGCTCTGGGTTTTTTTTTTTTTTTTTTTTTTTTTTTTTTTTTTTTTCCACCGACTCACTGTAAATGTTTTTAAAATGGGACTCCGGTACTAGACATGTCAAACAGCTGAATTCAAGGTAGAAGGGGCTGCCAGCAGAGAAGACGGATGAAATTTAAAATCCCTCTCGACAGATTAACTAGAGACACTTTGAAGCCATAAATCATGCAGTCTAGAAGAAGCTAATAATGGATTTGGGTTTTGTTCCTATTTATTATCTCGAAGAGATAGCAGAATTTAAGGCCGATGGGGCCTGGCTGGGGACCCTCTGAGGACTCTCTACCAGCATCCCCTCCATCAGAGGTAGACCAGGGAAGGAGCAGGGACATAGAATGAACCCTAACGACACGTCTGAGAGCTCGACACAGCTTGTATGCGGTGTGTACGGAGACAATTGTTCCCATCTTACGGATGTGGTCTTCAAGATGTGCTGTTCCCGACCATATCGCCTGGTCTACTCCGAAGTCCTCTAATAGACTGTAGTGAAAGGGGGACATTAGGTGACTTGGGGGAGCTAGAGACCCTGATGCAGCAAGCTCCCCAGCTTTGTGGCAGGACCCTAGGAGACTAGTGCTCCCCCACGTGCACGCCTTTAGCCTTGGTGCTGTTTCCAGGGCACCTCCCACGGCCATTTCCTAGGTTCATGATCCTGCCAGCACCTGACTTGAGTCTTTGCCCAAGACAAAGATAGCATTTTGTTTCCTCATCCCCAGGGGGCCCTCCCCACATAAACCGGGGCAGGCAGAAGACGCTAGGATGAAAGCTCACATGAACAGAGCACATCACTGATTCAGTCCGCCATCTCAGTGCCCACCCTGTAGTGACTCTGAAGACAGGACTAAAAGCACCAGCACCAGGCACCCCACACATCACTATTGGCTTGAGGGAACCGACCAGGAACCTGAGGGTCGGCAGATGAACTAACCTAGCCTGGATCAAGTGGGCTGTGCTCTCGGCACCCCCTTTACCACACAATACTTCTTCCCCTCATTTATTATCATTTCCAAGGCCAGTTCAGCCCACTGCCTGCTGAGTAGCACCCTCAAAGCAAGACATGAACAGGATGGAGACAGGGTGGGCTTAATAACCAAGGCTCAAGTATTGGGACAAATAAAATAAATAAATAAATAAGCTCCCAGAAACAGAAGGGGCAGGAGAACACTCTGAGGACAGAACCCTGGCTCTGCCTGCTTTTACTTCTCCACGATTCTCACCTTGCATAGATATCGCAGTTCTCTTCCATATCACAACCTCTTAGGCAACTCTTGAGACACATTTCCAGGTCCTGTGCCAGATGTCACAGAAAACCTTGGCGGCTCTGGGATGGCACGGCAGCTAGCCGGTATCCGCCATACCTTGCATGTGTCAAGCATATTTAAAAGAAAACAAGGCTCAACTGTTCTGCTAGGCATGCCCCAGACCCTCTAACGAGACTCTGCACCATCAAGCATACTTACCAGCCAGACAGCTAAAGGTATGTGCTATTCTTGACCATCCTCTCTGGTTGTACAACCCTGCCCATGCCTCCTGTTTCATGCTGGCCTCCACGACCTTCTGCCTACTTCAGCTTGGTAAATTCACTCCTATATATTCTACAGAGCCCAGATCAGATGGTTCCCACCACCCCCACCAGACATCTGCGGTTCACAGTCCATGAATAAGCCAAGAGAGGAGTTGGACCATGTACCATTGATGGTTCTACTGTCCCGCTCCTGGACTGTTAACTCCTCAGAGTCCTTTACTCAGCCTTTCAGCCTTGCTGCCTGGCTTACTACCTGTTGACAGGGTGCATGCAAGCCTGAGGAATGCGTGAAGTGTGAGACCGGCTTCAGTGAGAACAGGCCTGGATCCAAAGGTGGGGTGGGGCACATCAATGGGTACCTTGTTCACTCCTTGTTTCAACCACACCAGCCTCCTCGTACAGCTCAAACACTGTGAGCTCACTTCCCTTCCGGCCTACTCACTTCCTTATCTGTGCAAGACAGTGAACTGGACACACGGAGCTGTCTCTTGTCCCTGGGATCGCAGACCCAGCGAGAGGCCTTTGCTGCCATCCTTCCCAGCACACACTGCTACACTTGCTCACTGTTAGGCTGTACCTTCGAAAGCAGGATCCATGAAGGCCTCTGGGTTAGAAATAGTTGCTAACTCGTGGAATTCTACAAAGCTGAGAGCCTTCCAGAGCACTGCTGACCACATGTATGAGACCACGCCGTAAGTGTACTTGAGGCTTTCCCTTCGCTGAGGCACATACAGCCGACTGCCGCACATGCCTCTCTCTAGTGAACTTAGGAAAAACCTTTAAACACTTTTTCATCTCTCAGACTGATGAAAAGTATGATATATCCATTTTCATTACGACCACGTATGTGATTATGTGTGCACATGCACGGGCACAAACACTTTGGGTCTTAATACGGAGTCACATTTGTCAGTATCGGTTAGAAACAACAAACCCATCAAAATCTGAGCCTTTCTCTTTACTCCTGGGGATTCTCCCAACGCTGTCCTCTGAAAAGCACGTGTCTGGTCACATCAGCAGTGCTCACTTGGCTCTTCCCATTGTCAAGCACTTCGGACACTTTCGATTTTTGGCTCTTATTAAATAACACCCGGATGAGCACCCCCCCCCCCACCGCACACATAAATCACTGTCCACAACTCCAAATGCTTCCCCAGGATTACTTCCAAGGAGAGGAATTCCTGGACCAAAGTGGATGGATGTTTGCCAGGCTCCTGAAACATCGCTGTCAGGTTGCCATGGCGAGAGCATCCCTGCTATAGCCCAGCAGAGGCTGTGAGCCTGCTGGTGACAATGGGTGGCACAACTTCCTCTCCCTGGATGTTACAACGGGGGACAAATACCTGAGTATTGTGTCTGACTCCTTATTTTCTTCTGTCACCTGCCTCTCCCTGGCTTTTAGTCTGGGGATCTTTTTAGTTTATAGGTTGTTTCGTTTATAAACACTTGAAGCAAATATCCTTTCATTTATTTATTTATTTAGTTAGTTATTTAGTTAGTTAGTTAGTTAGTTAGTTACTTTTGAGATGAGGTACCCCACTGTGTATCTCAGCTAGCCTCAAGCTTTCAATCCTCCTGTCTCAGCTTCTTGATGCTAAGATTACAGGCAAGGGGCACCACACCTAGTGAAAGACAAAGTTTTACACATAAAAATGTTTACAACCTGAAGCCCGTCAACAGTCTCTTAGTTACAATCCCTTCATCCACCATTAGGTAAACCCCTCCCTCTGCCAACTAGATGTCAGCTATATATTCCCCTATAATCTCTCCTAATTTTTTGTGTGTCTTCATTTTTCACACTTCACTCCTTAATCCATCTGGAATGGATTTTGTGAGATGATGTTGTTGGTGAGGATTTAACTTTATGGGTTTTTTCCCCCCAAATAGTTAACCAATTGTCCCCATCTGTGTTATGTTCTCCCATATCCTGCGGTGGGCGGGATTTCCAGCATCTCTCCGGGCAGTGTGCAAAGTAATAGCGACGATCATACACATCACATGTACGTGCCTAGGCTCGAAACAGCCCCGTCCATTCATCATCTGCTCAGCACATTCTTTTCTGAGCCACCTGCTACAGACCAGGGCTTGCTCTTGGAGCTGGAAATGAAGCCGTGGATGAGACAGGTAATAATTTCTGCTCTCATGGGGTTCATGTTCTGGGAGCTCAGAAAATAAAATAGGTAAGTTACAGGTTGGAGATAGAACTCATTATCGAAGTGCTAGCCTCCTGCAGGGTCCTCAGTAGCATACACACACACACACACACACACACACACACACAAACACACACACACACCAGAATGTTAGTGATAAATAGAAAAGGCCAGCAGGAAAGGAATGAGGAGGAGGTGACGGAAGGAGAGGCACACTTTTACACAGGTATCGGGGAGGGCCTCATGGTGGATACCCATTTGGGGAATCGTCTGAAGCAGGAGAAATATCGGTGGTGTGATGCCTGGGTGGGGGTGGGGACAGGTGAGCAGATGAAACCAGCCAGTGCAAAGACGCTGAGGCAATGGAGGCCAAACGGATGTCCCTAGATCAGCTAGAAGCCAGCACGGCTGACATGAAGTAAGGCAGAAGGCACCTCCATGGGGCTGGGCTCTGGGTGAGGCCACCAAGCAGCCTCCCCTCCCATCCACCCCAGCAAGCAAGACAAGCAAGTACTGGTAATGCAGGCCCCCAGGCCCAGCTCCACAGTGAACACTAATGTTTCAGGCCCCCCAAGACGGAGGGGAGAGGACCTGCTGCCACAAGAGTCCCAGAACAGTAGCGTCCCTGCCGTCAGGACAGCCCCCATGCATTTAGACCAATGGGAAGAATGGGAGGACACTGCAAATGCACCGTGGGCCACAGAGGTGGTCTCTGGTCTGGTTTCCATAGCACAATAGAAATAATGGTGAGGTCCCATGTAGATGAGACAGTCTGAGAAAGGGACAAAACTTGATGTGGAAAAGGCAGAGGAACTACTAGAGTTGAAACTGACCAGGCACTGGGCCTGGGAGCAAAGCTCCATTAATGTCACAGAACTGAAACGAACAGAGCCACACTGGAAGGAGAAATCGGAACTCCACCAGAGTTAAGGAAACCAAAACAATGTACAGAGAAATCAGAGAGACACAGTAAGAAATCGGTAGCACCCCTCCCCCCTGCACACAGCACAGCAGAGAGATCAGTGGACTAATCTCCAGTCAATGTCCTGACAAGACGAATAACCTGACAACCAAGTTCTTCACAGTAAGGAGAGAGGAGCCAATAACCCCATGGAGAATGACATTGGAAGCGGGCCATATACAAGGAGCTGTCCAGGGACCAGAGTAGGCCAATGATTTTGAGTTATCAAAGTGGATCAATCTCGAAGAAAATATAAGTTATCAAAACCACATTGAAAACAAAACACAAAACTAGGAAACCTGAACAAGCCCATGGGCAGGGGCAGATTCAATTAATGTTTAAAATGTTCCCATGGCTGGAGAGATGGCTCAGTGGTTAAGAACACTGACTGTTCTTCCAGAGGTCCTGAGTTCAAATCCCAGCAACCACATGGTGGCTCACAACCATCTGTAATGGGGTCCGATGCCCTCTTCTGGCATGAGGGTGTACACACAGATAGAGCACTCATAAAATATAAAATAAATAAATCTTTTTAAAAAATTTAAAAAGTCAAAATCTACTCCATTTTAAAAGGACACAGCCAACCTGGAAAGAAGAGAAACTAATGTGACCAAAGGTATTTACAGAAGGCCAACAGGAAGCGCCACTGTCTCCGACAGTGAAAGGGTTCCCTGTAACTGGAAGGGCAATGGGAAACTACGGGTACTCGCCATGACTACGCCGGACACTACCCTGGAGGGGTCAGCCACGGTGGACAGCAAGATAAACGGCAACAGTAAGGACTGGTGTGTGTTTCCCCCAAAAGAACATGTGTTAAAATCTCGATTTTTCAGCTTGACAGTGTTGGGGGTGGAGGGAGAGGAGGCAGGAGGTGCCCGGAATAGTCATGCCTTTCTCCAGGAAATGGGTCAACTGTCGGGAGTTCAGGCCGCCTCCACATCTCTTCCTCTCTTCCTTTATTTGAGGCAGGTTCTCCTATAGCTTGAACTGACCTCGAATTCACTATGCAACTGAGAACGATGTTGAACTCCTGATCCTCTGGCCCTCAACTCTGGGAATGCTTTGGTGCTAGTGTTTCATGTGACACTGGGAGTCTAACCCGGAGCCTGTACACACTGAGCCAGCAGTCTACCCCGAGCTACATGCCAGCCCCCTCCCCCACCTCTGCACGTGTCTACCCACCTTCCACTTCCTGCCCTGAGCTGGAGCAGCCCAAGAATCTCCCCAGGTGTGGACGCCTGGTCTTGGACTTTCTGTGCACCAGGAGCTTGAGCCAAAGTACACTTTGCTTTTGAAGTTACTCTACCTTGGGTATGCTGTCATTGCAACAGAAAACCAACCAAAACAGGCTGATTCCATGGTCAGGACTTTCTGACCTCGGCACACAGGAACTCTTATTGCTCACCCACACCCACAGGTCTCCAGCTCCCCACACACTTCGCCCACTCTGTAGCTAACTGCAGGGCCTTCTGGGAGCCCGCTCAGTATCCTAGCATCTTTCCCCTCTCATGGCCCTCCACCTGTGATGCGTTTCGAGCTCTCCTTCCTAACAGGAGGATTTGGGTGTGCATGACATCTGCACATTGGTTCCATGGGGGGAGGAGTATTAGATTCCTTTCTGGTCCTGGCCCCTCAGCACAGCAGGACCTAGGGAGCATTTATTAGATGAGGAGAGAAGGAATGAATGGCCTGGGAGCAAAGCAGCATGATCTCTCTGACAAGCTTACCCACTGCCCCAGCAGCTACTCTCTGCTGGCCCTTTCTGGTGGTCACTGAGACCCAGATGATCTCTACTGGATTGATAGAGGCCTTGGGGAGAAGCCTCTGATTAGCACTTCAAGAACAGCAGAGTTGGGGCTATAAAAATGAAACCATATCATGTCCCAGGGCAGGGAACCTCAAGTGTGTCTTTGGAGGAGAAATCAAGAGAATCACGAATCAAGAGAAAGGGGTGAGAGCGGAGAACTGCTTCTCTGGCCTCAGGGAGGCTCATTTGCTGTCTGCTCTTCCCTGGACCTCAGGCTGGATTTAAGCTAATCTCGTGAATGAGTCAGATGCTATGTATGTGACGTATGAAGTTCCCACAGGCCTTGGCTGGTGTCACTGGGTACAGCACACCCAACAGCAGATACAGAGTGACTCCCATCTTTGGAAGGAATATAACTATCCCCATGTAAGCACTCCAGTTACCAAGAGACTCGCTGTCAGTGACTGGCAGTCAAGAGTCAATCAGACAGGAAGAAGAGAATATTCACAGAACAGACCCACGTGTGCAAAGGATGGGAACACGGAAGAAGCTGGTGGTTTTTGTCAGGGCTAGAATATCTATCTCATGCTGGACGCTGAACCCTGGGCGCCAGCAGCCAGAGTGGTAGGGAGAGAGGGAGGGAGGATCTGGGGACAGTGTGTGCAGGGTGGAAGCACGGATGGCCTCTCTCTGGAATAAGGGAGTTCCCTTTTCGTTTTGACAGGTAATAATAACACAGCTTAACTGGTTGGTGGTCTGGATGATAAAAGCAACCTGTAGCTCTAGAGGCTTCAGTATCATCTTCTGGATGAACACACAGACACACACAGACATACACACATGGACATCAGAAATGCCCAGTGCAGTAAAATACAACATTTTTTGAGTAATGATGAGTCATTTTCAATTCCTGGACATTTTTTTTATGTATGATTAGAGATGCTCGAGTGGTTTTGCCTAGGTAGGTGTTTCCAAGCTTAAGAAGTATGAAACATTTGCACTTTGTATATGCTATGGGCACTGTATAGCTGTGTAGTGGGGCAGCTACAGGAGGGAGAGGCTGAGTAAAATAGATTTGCTATCTAAAGGGACTGGCTTCCTCTAGGTTGGTCAGACAGCCATATCTCCCTCCACAGACAGGGCTAATTAACCAGGACCCACGGCAGAATCAAGAGTGCAGACCTGACCGGCTAGATATGAACCGATACATCCTCTTTCTCTCCCCGACCTGCCTGCCACCCAGCCCTAGCAGACCCACTATGATCTAGTGGGCAATGGCACAGAGCAGGGTTATCTGGAGCAAGGCCGTCTTGTGTCCTTGTCCCAATTACACACCACTATGGGGTCCTGCCTAGCTCACCTCACAAGGATCCTTTTATAATCCTGGGATCTTCTAGGACCCAAACTCAAAGGAGTAATGGTAGACAAAATGGTAGACCAAAGGAGCCAGTGGACAAGGATCAGGGAGTGAGCCCAGGAGGGAGTGGGCAGGAAAGCCACAGGGAGAGGTGTAAGCAGGCAGAACAGCGAGCTGCTGAGTCACTAGTCACTCCACACCAGGACAGGGGGTGAAGGCAGAGGCAGCTAGGGTTCCTAAGACCTTCCACCTCTGCAGAGGTGGCCAAAGCAAAGACTGAAAGGCAGGATCTGCCGCTGGGAACAAACACCTGTGACCAGATCTCCAAGGTCTCCGAACCCTGGGCTCCTCAGCTATAACATGGGGTCTCACCGCCTGCCCCGCAGGACAAAGAGAAACTGAACGTCACTAGTCACACTGATGGAGCCCTGGGAAGGCATGAGAGGATGTCCGGAGCAGCCATGGAACACCAAGTCCTTGAAAGCCTGGTGTGACCTCTCTTAGTTGTGAGTCCGACTGCGTCTTACCGCTGCCAGCCCTCATGTTCATTTGTGCCTGGTCCCCAAGGGCTTGTCTCTTCCCTGGGAGGCTGTGTTCAGCCATGCTTGGAGAAGGCTTGCCCATCTCCTCAGTGCTGGCAGGAGGCACCCCATAAATCAATCACTAAATTCCAGGCAGATGCACGCGTTGCTTTGGTTGGAAACCCAGATCCTTTCTGTGGCTCTGGTGTGACCCGACCCTCAGGTGATTCAGTGGGGACAGAGGCCTGGAGCTGTCCCACTAGAGGGTGACAATAATATTTTCTTTCCTGTCTTACCTTGGAGACAGGGGTAGGAATTTTTCCAGCCCTCTATACGGGGCCAACGCAAATGCAGGTTTATTTCGTGAATATTTATAGACCCCAGGATCAGGAAGCTAGTAACAAGGACATCAGAAGTCCTTCCCCACCCTCTGGGGGGAACTCTACAGTACACAGCACTCTCTCCAGAACCCCACTGGCCTCACAGCCAGACCATGGACGATGCAAGAGACTATAGACAGAGTTGAAGAATGTGACTTTGCTACCTTTGGCTCTGGGCTCAAATCTCAAGCCTGATACTTTATCAAACATCAGCTGATATTTCTACAAAACAGGAAGAAAACAAAAATTTTAAGAAATCCTGATGTCAGCTTTAAACTAATATCTTTGAGATGTTTAAGACTCATCCCATTTTAATCATCTGGTAAATTACTGATATCAATGTAGTGTTTTTGGGTGCTTAGAGAAGGCACACAAGCTAGCCAATGCTCCAAAGCAGTGAGACTTCAGATGCCTTGAAAAGCAAGAAGTCAGAATGGAGATGGGGCCAAGTATCAGATGTCCCAGTAAGGACGAGAACATCCAAGTATGGGGTACGGCGGGGCGGTGGTGTCAGCACTTATGTTAAAGGAGAGAAGTGGGTAAGCCTGGGAGGCTGGTTCAAAGAGGTAGGTCCTCCCCATCTGTTGGATGGATGGTCCTACCCTGACCCTCCCTGGATCTCAGGTTTGTTTGTTTGTTTCTTCCTTCGGGTTTCTGAGATGGGATTTTACTCTGTGGCTCAGAATGGCTTCAAACATGTGACAACCCTCCCATTTCTCCTCTTTAGGAGCATATTCCACCACACTCAGCTTAGTTCTCTGCTTGTCATCACAGACCCAGGGGAGGGTGACAGGCTTTCTGGTATCCTCAGCTCTCTGCTAGACAACATCTAGGTCTAAACCTGCTACCACGTGAGTGTCTGGAATCCTACCATGACACAGCCATTCACTGAGCACGTGCTAGGTATAAACAATGCTGAGCATTTGACTTAGACAGTCTCCTTACTCCTCAGCACAGCCCCAGAAGGAAGGAGTCCTGTCATTGGGCCATTATGTTTAGAAGGGAATTAAGTAACACCATTGTTAGAACCAGGATTTGAAACCAGGCTGACACTACTTGGCTGTCCCTCTCATACATATACATACACCCGCATCACACACATGGCCCTGCCTGTACTCAGGTAGCTCCCAGAGACCAAGCTCAGCTGACTAAGGGCATCAAGACTGCGATATGAGGAGAGGAGGAGAAGGCAGAGCAGGGGATGTGCTCAGCAGGGTTTCAAGGGTCCACTAAGAAAGCGAGAGAATGGGCTTGTGAATGCTGTGACTTTGTCCTAGGTTCAAATCCCAAGTCTGGCATTTCTGCTGAGTATCTACTGACACCTCTACCCCTTAGAGGGTCCCTAGACGCTAGTTTGTCTGCTGGCAGCCTCTAGGTAGCCAGTTACTTGGCTCTCTGCCCCACCCCCAAATGCTTACCCTCCAGCTGAGCACGTGTGGCCCTTGGGAAAGGCTTTCCTCTTTGTGACATGAAGCATGAACATGACACGGTGCCTACTCCGGGAGCTCATGGGATATCAAGACACCACATGTTATATGTATTGTGGTGAGATGTGAGGAATGTACACCTTGGGCTAGCCTCTGACCATCTCACACCACAGCCTGCCTTGGGCTAGCCTCTCACCACCTTGGCCTCAGCTCTCTCACTCACTGCCGGGATGCCCTTCTCCACACCCCCTTCCTTGGCAAACTCTTCCTCGTCCATCAGAAGCCGATCCAATGGCCACCTCTCACAGCTTCTGTTGACTATTACAAATGGCCATGACCACCTCTGTCCCTATCATGCCTGGTTCTCCCCACAGTTGCCCTCTCCCGACTAGACTCCCATGCTGCTTGGGGCTGATGTTAGGACAGTTTGCCTTGCGGCCCTCAGAACCAGGTCTGGCCCAGGGCAGATGTTCAGTGGACATTCCCAGCATGAATGGGTGAACAGCTCAACAATGGGTGCCATAGGCGCGGGTGGCTCTCTGAGACCAAGCTCTGGGCCGGGCTACAGTTAAGCCCTCTTTGTTCTCCAGAAACACCCTGCCATCTGCCCCTCTTCTCTTTCCTATTGCATGGCACCTGCTCCAACACCCATTCTGGAATGAGCCCAGGGCACAAAGAAGTGAGACAGAACAACTGAGCCTGAAGAAAGTGTGCACACGGCTTCCCCTCCAACCACCATACCGCCAAGAGGAGGCATGTGAGGGTAGCGTCTGTCCCAGCCACACACCCACCTGCTCAGCCATCATAGTAGAGCCAGGCCAGGCTACCAAAGCTGACTGTTCAAAGAGATAAAAGGCCTGGAAACAAGAGAATGCAAGGGAGGGATGGGAAAAGAGGAGAAGGAAAAAATAATTTTTGAAAAAAAAAAAAAAAAGGTTCTTTTGGTATTTGTTTTCAAAGCCACTGACGAAAACCAGATTTGAAGTTTGGGGTAAAAAGGGATTTGGGCCTTTCAAATTCCACTCTCCACTAATTGACTGCAGTTTCCCTTGAAAGAGTCCTCAGCTCTTCAGAACAATCAGCAGCCCAGCTGGGCCTCTGAAGTCAGCAGCAGCCTGGCTCCAGAGGCTCGCCCTTGCTATGTGAGCACCGAGTGACACAGGCCATTGGACAGATGGAGGGACAGGCAGGAGTGAAGGACTCTCGACAGGCACACTTGGAAACACATGGAAAGGCCAGGTCAGGAGTCACCCTAGGCTGCCTGCCCCCAGTGCTTGCTCTGCCTTTGGCTGCCTGCCTCTCGGGTGCTTGTGGCTTTCCAGGACAGGAATGAACAACGGCATATTCAAACCAAGACCGTAGTGTAGATTTTCTGTTAGCAACTTACAAGGACAGGTACCCCAGACTCTCTCCCCCACGTTGTAGCATCCTGACTGGCATCTCCTCCACCTCTCCTCCCTACCAAGTCAAAAATATCCCCCAGCTCAGACCCTGCTAATCTTTCCTTACCCAGCATGCACCATTGTGTATCAGCTTTTCTTTGCAGCAGCTCAGAAGCAAAAATCCCTGTTCCCTCCACATGGAAAGAAGCCTAGACAAAGCGCTCAGCTCCCAGCAACCCAGTCCCAAGGACTCGGCATGGGCAGTTCTGACCGTCTCATGTCAAATCCCAACCCTCAGCCCAGGGAGCGGAGGAATGAGGCAAAGCCTCTTTGTTGCCTACTTGGGGTCCATGATTTGCTCCTAGTCCCTTCCCAGGCCCTATCCACCTACCATGTTAAAAAGCAGTCCTGGGAAATGCTAGCTGTCCCTCCCCAAGCAGGCAATGTCATTACTCTCAGCAGAGGCTGGCTCCCCACTCTGCATGGCTGGCCCTGAATGGTAAGTCCTTCTCTTTTCAGAACCCACACCTGGCCAAGGAGGTAGACTCCGCTGCTGCCTTCCAGCATGTTCTCCCTCTCCCTGACCCGGCCACTCTTCCTTCTACACTGTGGACAATGGCTCCTATGCACATGCTGCCTCGGTGAAGGGATTTTTTTTTTTTCATGCAGGATCTTACTGCCTGCTGTAAGAGCTCTAAGATCCTGCAGTGTTCAGAAAGCAGGGGAGTTGGGGGTTGGGGCAGGGTGTCCAACTGGGTGATCCCTCTCTGGTCCTTGGGCTTCTCATCTGAAAAGACATGGGTGGACAATTCTGGTCCCTGGCGGGTGTCGTTGCCATAGAAAATCTTGAGGATGAGAGCTGAGGTGATGATGAAGTCCTAGAGAGATGGGGCCTTGGTAGCAGAGGGCTAGCGGCATCTTTGGCTCATCTTTCTGACACAACGCTACGTTTTATGCTTCTGGGAAGGAAGAGTTGGTCTTAGAAGGGCCAGGGAGTGAACAGTATAAGGGCTCACTGCCGTCAGCCCCTCCCTCAACTCCAGCCCTGAGGAAGGTCCACAGTGTGAGGCACATAGCCTGGGCCATCACTGGAAACAGCTCCACTCCCTGACCTGTGCCTTCCACACCATCTACCCTGTCAGGATGACTCCTACCCCAACCATCAGGCACTGCCAGGCACAGGGAGATAAAGACAGCTAGTCAGAGCCAGGACACCTCAGGGTCCCAGCAGGGCCAGAGACTCACCTTAAGATTCCCCAAGCAATATGGAGGCCTGCTTCTGTTCCCCATTACCAGGACTGGTGCCCCCCCCCCCCGGCTCAATCAGCCTAAGGCAGTCTGATGATCCTGTTGCCACCGTAATTACAAACACCAGCAACGCAGCTGCCCAGAGCCAAGCTGCCTCGCTTGGAGGGATGGCAAACAGCACTGGCGGCTGCACAGATTACCTCCCCAGTGCCCGCTAGAGCTACTGGGTGGAGAAGAGCACATCCACCACCACCATCGCCTCTCCTGTCTTGTGCCCAGGCCTTTGTCAAGGCAGATCTCCTGTGGGAGCTGATAAACTCCCATCCACCCTCCTCCCATCCTGCTAAGTAACACCTCATCCAGGAAGGCCAAGTATGCCACACAGGAATGGCCTCCTTCCTCCATATTAGAGGACTTGCCTCTCCAGCCTCTCAGGACCCTTTCAGTGCTCACGTGCCTGTTCCTCTGCCTGGCACACCATTCTGCAGCTTCCCCTCCTCCGAACTCTTGTCCCTCTTGGGTCAGCTCCCCTGGGAAACCCTCTCCAACTGTCCACCAGCCTGCCTGGTCGACAGGTCTTGCCACTAGCATTTTGGCACACCTATGACCTACTCCAGCCTGGAAACAGCTCTGTTAACCTGTGTTTGGGCACAGGTCTAGGCCCAAGAAGACAGAGAAGGTGTAAAGAATGTTATCATCTAATAGCCACCAGGCTGCTGGTCAGCACTCACAGACACATCTGAATGCCCTGCCTTCCAGGCTCCAGGGACTGGACACATGAAACCTCTATGCTCTACTGTGACCAAAAGCAGAGAGCTTCATATGGAAGGAATCAAGAAGGCCGAGGAACTGAGACTTCATTATCCCGGCCATAAACCTGATTTACACTCGGGTTTCTTCTTCCCAGTTCTGTGAAGTTTCAACCTTACCCCAGCAAGTCTTGGGGCAAACTTTCAGATATAACAGGAAACAGCCCATTATAACTAGGGTTGGAGCTTGTCCCAAATGCCCCCGTAACCCTTGTGGGGTTACCTGAGCTCTACCTGAAGTTTACGACTGCTGGGGCACCAGCTGGGGCAGGGTACTAATTCAGACTCTCTCACACATAGGTAATATGGTATCACACACACACACACACACACACACACACACACACACACACACACACACGAGCTAGTAGAACCTCAAAGCTGTCCCTTCCCACATCACTCATGAGGACTGAGAGGTTTGGGAAGGAAGGTTCAGATACTCTAACTCAATGATCGGGAGTCCAGCCTTGGGGTCCAGATGCTACCCAGACATTTCTGTATGATAGAAACTATCCCAAGCCAGCTAATTTTGAAAAGAAAGGACAAAGTTAGGGGGAGACACCAGGGATCCTCCTTAGGGCTAACCAACAAACTGAGAAACAGGGACACAGGGGTAAACCCTAGCATTACCACATGCCCTGTGTTATACTTTTTTTATTTTTCTTTCAACTAAAACTTTAAAGGAATTTGTGAGCCAGCAATCAAAGGCACCTAGCTACTCTGACTCATTCTTTTAGGCAACTCTGAGAAAATTTAGCACGTTATAATACTGAACTGAACATGCCCAGAAGCATTCCTCTCGGCCATCTTCCCCTTTTAAGCACGTGAGACATTACTTGAAGCTGAGCACATCCAGAAATGTGTAACTCTTTCCTTCTTGACCTGCGACATTACACTGAGCATGCTCAGAAACACACCTGCCCCTGAAGTGCTCTCTGGTATACATGTGGCCACTGCCATGACTGAAACCTCATGCCCCCCTCAAAGAAGCTGCTCTGGAAACCGCCCCACTGTCTTTCGGCTGCGGGTGATAAATGTCTCTCCACGCTTCCATTTCCTGGTTGTGAGTGCCGGCTTTACACTCGCCAAGAGGATAACTGATCATCTGAGTGAGGAGCTTACCTACCCCCCTTCCCTCTGCTGCTACCCAATCATGGCTCTCCTCCACAGAGTACCTCATACACACATTCAGCCTCCGCCCACATGCCACTGCCCAGGGAGCCCATGATGGCCCAGCAAGAAGTGTCTTCTCGCCGTCACCCGCCACCCCCTCATCTGCTCTATGCTGTGTGTCTGTTTTCGAGACAGGGTCTCACCATGGAGGCCAGGCTGAGCTTAAGCGCACTGTGCAGGGCAGGCTGACCTCAGGCACACTTGATCTTTCAGCCTCGGCATTAGAATTACAAGTGTGTGTCACCACACCCAACTCTCCTGCCTGACGCTTCCCATCACCCCTTATCACACTAGCAGGCACAATCTTGCTGAAGAAATTAGTAACTCGGCATCCTTAAGCTTCTGTTACATGCCAGAAGCTGCCATTGGTGTCCGGGAGCCGACACTGCATTGAGCAGACAGAAATCTCTGCTTTTCTACAACCAGCAGGGAAGCACTAATAACCAGTAGTCAAACAGTCGAGGAAGAAGAAGAGGCACATGACACTCAGGCCACTGAAGACACAAGGCTCCTGCTCTAAGTGACGCAGAGGCACGTCACAATAGCAAGTATAAACAGCAAAGGAACCTCAGACCTACACAGATTCACCTGAGGGCTAACAGAAACGGCCTGGCTTATTTGTTGGTCCATGCTTTGTCTCTCCCACAGGAACATGAGATCCAAGTAGCACCTAGTTTATCATTGAGCCCT
Source organism: Micromys minutus (assembly GCF_963924665.1). Classification (NCBI taxonomy): domain Eukaryota; kingdom Metazoa; phylum Chordata; class Mammalia; order Rodentia; family Muridae; genus Micromys; species Micromys minutus. The sequence continues at coordinate 26,937,912 of NC_137978.1, read as the reverse complement.
CCCCAGGGCACAGAATGGGCTAGACACAAATAAGAGCTCAGCAGATGCCGACAACGAACTGAACAACGAATGCCCCAGCCAAGTGGTTTCTTTCTGTGCCTGTGTCTTATGCATCACACAAACACCAAGGTGTCCCAGGCACACTGACTACATGCCAGGCACCCTAAGTACTACCCATCTCTTGCTCTTGCTCTTGCTCTTTTTTTACTACATTGGGACCAAGTGACAGGTACGATATTTGTCCACCTTTCTGAATCCATCCACAGGACAGTGGGATCCTACAAGACAATGGATTAATGTCCAGATGCATACAGATCACAGCTCCAAGTTCCAGGCTGGACTGGAAGGGCCGCACTATTCATGCTAGGGAGTATCACGGTAACCTGATACAGAGTACTGCTGTCTTCTCCTGCCCTCAGAGGAGAAATCAGGGCTCAGAGAAGCTAAGTAACCTCAACAAAGGGGTAATTGAGCTGGGCTTTATCCTGAGTCTACTTGGCTTCTTCTAAGTCATGTTCAATCAAAGCATTAATGAATGGGGTGAAGTGGAGGCCAGGGGAGCATTACAGAGAGGCTAGCATGTGTACAGGCTGTGGGGTGGGCCTTCCAGCTAGGACTTGTACGGTAAGGGTGTGGGAGATCCTGCCAAGCTTAGCCACTCTGGAAGCTTAGACCACTGAGAAACCAACGTGAAAGTACACAGTGTGCAGCCATTTTTTTTGACCTGTTTTATGCCATAGAACAGTCTCCACTCTGACACCACAACTATTTTGCTCACTGGCCCTGTCTAAGGTTGATGACTTCTTGCCTCTTCCGGCACAGCATTCTACAAGGGACTTCCACTCAGCTTGGTTCTCAAGGATGCTTGTTTACTGAGGAAAAGGCCAACGAGACTGTCTGGTAGTTTAAGTGCTGATTAAAATGAATGTGCCTGACAGTACCAATGGTAAGAGAAATTTGGGGGCAAGAGAACCTTCAGCATACTTTATGTCACCCTGGACAGCTAGGGTGCTCATGCTCCTCAGAAGAGTCAACTCTTCAGCCACAACCAACAGCAGGTTAGGAAAGAAGGCCTGGCAGACTACAGAAACCAGAAGACCTTACGATGACACTCCCATAGAGACAGTTTCTAAGCCTTTTCCCAGGGGACACCCCAATGAAGCAGAAGTCTGCAGCAGTCCTCAAGAATTGTCAACAGTGTAAAAAGGTCCTCAAATTTCAAGCCCAAGTGTCCTAGAGAGACACAGCAGTACCACAGAGAGACAGGAAGCACAACCCAAGTGAGTATCCAGCAACCAGAGTGGAGGGCAGCCAAAGGCTACCTCATTGCAGTGAAAAAGAATGATCAGAGTCACCTGCTACATCCAGTATCGTAACTCCACCGTTCTACAAAAGGGAGACAAAACAGTACTGTCACTTTAGAAAACTAAAAATAAAGCCACCCATACCCCTGGTTCAATAACTTCATTCCCACATTTCCACCCACTGAAGCATTAGCATATGTCTATGGCCATCAATCTGTCCCACCTTGTCCGCTGGGAAGCTAAGCAGGGTCAGACCTGGTCAGAACTTGAATGTGAGAAGTATGGGTACATGCATCATAACGCACAGCTATCTCCAGTCATGGTACCCACAAGTCAGGAACTTGAGACAGAGCAATGGGAAAAGATAGACAGCAATAGAAGAGAAGGTAGAAGCCAGAGCCAGAGGACGACACAAAGATGTCAGAGACAGTGCTAAGCAAAAGAAGCCAGTCAGAGTAAACCCTGTATGACCCTAGCCACAGAGTTCAAAAGAACTACTCTGTAGTTCTAGAACTAATCCACTCAGGCCTGTGGCTCCCTACAGTGGGGCAGCATAAATGGGGCTCACGAATGGAATAGTCCATGTGGTTTCAATCACTGCAATATTCATCAGAGTATGCCCTGGTGTACCTCTACGTGCATGATTTATCTTTAAGAAGCATAATCTAAACAGAGAAATGGGAACAGAATTTAATAAGATGAGCACCTCCAAATAGAGTCAGGAAGACTAAATAGAGATGGCCAGCAGACAGGTGCAGGTTGTTAGTGTCTGATGTCATGGTTCAGGGTAGTTTATTACATTGTGATAGGAAGGGAGGGATGGAGACTCGGGGACAATCAGACGCATTAGTGAACCAAATAAAACCATGACACAAGCTAATAACTACTCAAACTCTACTCATTTTCTATTAAAAACATAAATAAAAAGGCTGTAGAGGCAGCTCAGTGGTTTTTAGCTGCTCTGCTAGAGAGCCTACGTCTGGTTCCTAGAGTCCACATGTCAGCTCCCAACTATCTGTAACTCCAGTTCCAGGGGATCTGATACCCTCTTCTGGCCTCTGTGAGCATGAGGCATACACAGGGTATACATACATACGTGCAGACAAAACACTCACACACATAAAATAAATCTTTAAAATAAACCATAAATATATAAAGGCTCACACACCCAGATCAATGGACACAGAATAGCACCACCCACATAACAGGACCCTGAGACAGCCAATCAGAATAACGTCCCATCAACACTAGGATAGACGTTATGTTCCTGATTGCAGAGGAAGGGACAGGTGGACTAAGAGAGGAATAGAGCTAGCTGTGTCCTGACTGGAGATCGGGTCTGCTGCTGGCACTCTCTTCCTCCCAGGCTTCTGCATCTTTGGGTCGGCATGACTTGGCTACCCTGCCTCCATGGAGTCCCCACAGCCACCCTTTCCTGGGCAGCAAGCATTGGCATGGGAGTCCTGATGTTGGGACGAATGAACCAACAATCTCCTTCTAACCCTGTGGTGTTTCTAAAACGTTGCTCCATTTTTTTTTTTTTCTCATAGACTGGAAAGGCCAGCGTCTGTGCCATTTAATAGCTCGACTCTGGGCTGGATCTGTCACCACGACAGTAAAAAATAAAAATTAAAACAAAATAAGGGTTAAGAGCATTGTGTGCTTATTATAAGTAGTTTGCACAAAATTCTTCATTCCACACAAGAGCAGCGCAATGCCTTTAATGTGTGCACTGTCTGTGGAGAGCCCGTAACTGAGCTTGTTGTTCGGCAGAATGTGGAAGTCGTTTTCTACTATTAAATAAGGAAAACAAGGTTCTCGTTTTAAAATTAATTCAATGAAAACTATTAAGTAGTTGGCCGTGAACGGCTCGGCATTGTTTTTTCTCAAACTGATACTAATAAGGTCCCCACTCCCATCCTTGCCTAAAGAGAAACACAAAATTAACCACATAATTTCCAAGAACAGTTGCTAGTGCTCTTCCTTAAATGAACTAGGAAGACTCTGCAGACCAGGCAACCTCAAGTTCCAAATCCCTGAACACTGTCTTGGGGTGGCCCTGGGCAGGACAGGCTGGCTCCTGTAGACCACTGAATTGGGTGTTGTCACCCAATCTGTTCAAAGTCAGCCAACAATTGGGGACAGCGGGTCCCGGGTTCCACCTGAGTCCAGAGGTATCAGGGGGACTCAGAGCAAACAAGGCAAAGGCACAGTGATCTTGGTTTCTGTGAAGTGGGGTCGTTCTGAGTCCATCACAGCCCTGAAAATAGTGAAGCTGCCAAGTGCCTGGACTTATCTGTGCCAGATCTGTGCTGGGGGTGTCAGATGAGAGCTGGGAGCTGGTTGCCCAGGGCTGGGGGAAGTGGGCTTGAGTCTGAAGTAGGCTGGGGTCAAGTCCCCATCTCCTTGCCTGGAAACATATCCTCGACCACTAGCTATTCAAACCAACAATGACAACAGAGAGGACACCGGCAAGGCCCTCTCCAAAAGGCTCAAACCATTCTAGGCTGGATGGAATAGTGCCTCAGTCCCCAGGCCCTGTGACTACAAATCCTCCTAAGTACAGGGACAAGGTCAGACTCATTTGAGTCTTCAGGGCCTAGGCAAACAAGGACAGGTCAATCAGTGAGCAAGAAGATGAGTCTCCAGTGATACATGTGTCCTGGGGTTTCTTGATTCCGACACAAGACTCCTGGGTTACCTCTCTTAAAACTAAGCTCCAAAGTAACAAAGAGTGTCTTTGTGTCCAGAAATGACACAAAGAAATGACACAAAGATCACCTAAAGCTACCAAAAGGACCACCCAGAACCACTCTCTACATACAGGTCACACAGGCTAAAGAGAGATGGCACTAAGTTTCCAGTGGGCAGAAAATAGTAGCTCCCACCCCCAGGTCCCTAGAGGACCATAGACAGTGGAACAGAGGACAGGCAATCTGTGGCAGCTCACCAGGTCTCTGTGTCTCTCAGCACAGGCTGATGGCACACCTACTGTGCCAGTGCCCTGGGGCCATGGAGATAAGCCAGGCTAGAGGCTAGACTTCAGGTAATCGAGGACCAGAGCATCTCTCCGGCCAGCCATGGCAGGTAGGGAGCAAAGATGAACGAGAGAAGTCCCTGCCCTGGGTGGAAGTACAGCAGATGCTCAACCGAGAGAAGGCAGACAAGCTTGACGTATGAATGAGGACAAATGAATGTAAAGATTCAGACCTCAAGGTTTTGGCTCTCTTTCTCCTTCTGCAGAGGGAGTATGCTATTCCTAGTCCCCAACAGACTCCCTCCTCCGCCCATCCTTCCTGTGACCACCCCCAGCAGAAGTTCCAGCAAAGGAATGAGATGGCAGCCTGAAGACCCTACCCCCCTGCGGCACATCTCCACTGTGTCTTTTGGTGTTGTTGGAGAAAGTTAGACCTCTCAAGGCCTCATTCGGTTGACATCCGTCATCCTTCTCTATCTCCGCTCCTCCTTCCTCTCCCTCCCCCCACCCCGCTCCTCCTGCCTGACAGCTTCCTTTGTGACTGTCTCGCTTCCACCAGCACAGGTGTTGCCTGCAGATGTTCTATCCAGGGAGATGCTGCAGTAACTGGTGAGACCATCAGGGTGAGACAGACATTCTCAATGACAAGGAGGTGTGGCCTGAAGCCAGCTGCGACCAGGTCACCGATGGTGTACAGAGGCCGGTGTTCTGGTGCCATTCTCCAATGGCCAACCTAAGTGTTATCCCTCTCATCCCTAGCTCCCAGCCGACCCTCTTGGCTGCTGGCAGGGGGCAAGAAGGATAGAGGGACCCTATGTTAGAGGTTCCTGCCTGGGTCATGTCCTCAGACGTAGGTCTTGAGACCACCAGTCTTCGTTTCCACTAAAGGGACTCTACCAAAGTTCTCTGTCATGCTAGGGGGCAGACACAGATGGCTCAAGAACCTCAGAGAGGGAACGCTGTTTCTCTCCTGCTGCAGTAAGCCCGGCACTTCATGGTCCCCAAGGTCCCTACTCACCTATGCATCCAACCATCAAGTACTAAGTGTTTTCGGTGCCCAGCACGGCTTTAGACATCGGACACAGAGCAGTGGCCAAAAAAGTCTCCACCCAGGAGTGGGCCAAGGGGGAGCTGAGCTGCAGCTAGGACATTCTCAGCTCAGTTCAGAACCCATCTGAGAATGCTAAACCTCCCCTTTCTCGGGAAGACACGGGGAAGGCCTTAACTAAGCTTTAGCCACTTACTTAACTAAGCTAAGTAAGCACCAACAGCTGACTACTGAGGTGGGGCAGAACCCAGACTAGAGAATGTGGTGTCTACAAAACACCACAAAGCTGTGTCCATGAGGAGAACTCAAAGGCAGTGAAGATCAGACACTAATGCAGTGGCCATGGGGACACAGTAGGTTTTGCTGGCTCTGGGGGATCGTGGAGGCATAGCTGAGGACTTGAAAGCCAAGAGTGGGCTCAGAAGAGAGAGAGGCTGAGAAATGGAAGAAAAGCACCCACTGCTTCTTCCCAGACAGTCTGCTTAGAAGAGAAGGGCAGGGTAGCAAGGAGGGATTTTTACTATGGTGGAAACCAGCCTGCTTCTCTGGAGACAGGGATGATGCTGATGATACGGGAGCAGGTGACTGCAGGAACTCTGTCTTCTAGCAGGTGAGGGGTCCTTTGCACAGGCCCAACAGGACACTCATACCTGGAGGCTAGCTGGTTAGGAACTTGTCCTCATTTTTCTGCTGAGAAAACTGAGAGATGTCCATCTAAGCTCCAAGATCAGTCTCCCACAAGTTCCCTTCCTCGTCCGACACTCAGCCTTAACCTCCTCTTTTCATAGGGAGAAGGACAAGAGTCTGCACACAGAGCCTGTGCTCACAAAAGTGACAGTCATCACTTGGAACAGCGGGGCCCACACTTCTACACCTTAGATCTCTCAGGAGAAAATGAATCCCTTAGATAGTTAACTACTCCCATTTACTAGTTCAGCCCCTGGTAATGAGAGAAAACCTGGCTTTGTGTGACCTTTGACAAATCCCTTTGTTCCCTGGTGCCTCAGTGCATAGCGCCTCCGGTGGCTAGCTAACATCTCCCAGTCTCAGTTTCCTCATCCATACAACAGTGGGCGAGAAAGCACCCGTCTGTGAAAGTGAGTAAAAGATCAAATAAATCAGGATCACATGCAGCACACAACGGCACCTGGTGACAGGCTTGTCACTGGCATTATTAGAACAGAGCAAGAGGTTTCCGCCAGTCCTACCGTGATGGTCATGATCTTCCGAGCTATCGCTGGCCCTCACAGACAAGACCCACTCTCCCTTCTGCGTCCTCTTATTTCCTATGCCCAAGCAGAAGACCAGGCACAGAGCAGGCAGGAGGATCAACTTCAGCTAGAAGGAAGACCTGTCAGGTAGGGAAGCCCAGCCGCATGCTGCAGGCCACTCAAGCCATGGAAGTAACCAAGGCCCATGAGAAACCCTGAGGCGCTGAGGAGCACAGTGACTTCTCTACAGTTACACAGACCTGGGCCGTTCCCCCATCACCAGGGGGTGAACTAGAACAGACTGGATCTGGACACTAGGGTCCAGAACTGTCTCACCCCAACTATCTTCCTACAGAGGAAGGGCACAGAGCCAAGGAATGCATAGACCCAACACAACTGGTTGTAGCACTGAAATTGGGTGCAGCTGGGTGCAGGAGGGGTAGAGAGCTGACCTGGTTGGCCGCCCTGCAGGGAGCACATCTCATCCCAAGGCCCAGGAGCACCTCTCACCCCGCTCTCATGACCGCTGCAGATCGGCCGGCGAGGCTGCATGAACAGCTTTTTGAAATGTCACCAAGAACAAAGCTCCCTTTTCTGCCGGCTCTGAGTATTTACAAGCAAGCACAAATCTGTGAGAAAATTCAATTGAACGCAGATGGCAGGAAATTCCTCTAAAATGACAGTGGCCAAATGCAAACCACAAGACATGAAAATAACCCAACATGCTAGACATGAAGAACATATCTTATAGACTTCTCCTCGTGCGATTTGCAATCTGTGATGGATTACCAGGAAGACAGACTGCAGATTTATTGGACTTCTGTAGAACACGGATTCCATTTGCAACAATTAAACCTTCCGTGGTGAAGAACGGGGTCGGAGGGGCGAGCAGGAGATGGAGAAGTGACGGCATGCGGTGTGAGTCTGATAAGGGCTGGTGTCAGAACTCCAGAGCCAGTGCTGGCCTGGCTCAGGTACAGGCTGGCTGCAGCAGGGTTGAACATGGCAAGCCAGCTCAGCTGACTGACACCCAAGCGCACCATGCCAGAGGCCCAGCTCCGTTTCAGGGAGTCAGAGGAAGGTTAATGGGCAGAATTCCATAAGGGCAAGTGTGGACACCTCCAGATACTGGAGCTGGCGCTCTGGAGGACAGTGTCCGTAGACAGGCCCTAACGATGGCCATGACATGACAGAGACCATGATTGAAAACCCATGGGCAAAGACAGTGACTCGGCCAGTCCCCATACCACAACAAAGCAGGTATCGGTAACAGATCATACCATCTCCGGCCTGCTGATCTCCGGATCCTTTTCAGTTTAACTACAGATAACACTAGCAGGTAGCCAAGGCTGGGTTTAGAGCACACAGCCACACTGCCCTTGGCTAAACACAGACCCCGTGCTGTGTGCTGGTAGCTACCGTACCAATGACATACTCAGGCATTAGCAAATATGTTTGAACCCTGCAGGACCCTGAGGTCCACCAAGCAGATGGTGTTCCAGGAGTGTGTGGGTAGATCTGTAGCTGAAGTCAGTGTTGATAGATTAGGTTTCCCAAACTATGCAATAAGTTAAGTGTCTTCCTCACATAGCTAGGCTCCAGTCCCTGTAACATGGCACTATACCATCTTACTCCTGGCTTTGGAGGGACACACATCTCTCCAAGAAAGGTCAAGGGGGTGGGGTAAAATATCCAGACACGTGGTACTCTGCCTCTGAAGGCTTGTGTCTGCAAACAAACAAACAAAACCCAGACCATTCTGGGGCTGACACCCCTTCTTAGCCTACTAGAACTCTGACCTCCCTGCTGGATAACACACAATACAACATACACAACAGGAAGTGCCTAATAGGTAGCCTTCCTGTCCCTACTATGCCAGCATATGCCAGTCTGTCCTGTACCCTCAACCAGAATACCTGATAGCTGAACCTAACAGGGAGCCAAGGGATTGCCTGAGGAACCTGGCCCCAAATCCCTGACGCATAAAAGTGTGGGACATAATGAAACTCTTAGCAATTTTGGGCCCTCTGGGATTCTTCTGAGGGGGGGGTCAGTTTATTAGGTAGGCTGACCATCTTTGCTCCTGTCCCCATTCCTTATGCTTCCTACTAAACTAAACTCTCCTCCTGAAGGACCCACCCAGCCTGAGTTCCCAGCTGCTTCGCTGGTCCTTTTGGCTTTCCTTGACCATGCTAAGCTGAGGGCCTGGTCACATCCCCAACTCTTCACTGGGATCCAAAGGCCCGTGTGACCTTGACCACCCACCCTCCAGCCCCGTGCCCACCTGGGCCCTAATGAGCGATTTCTCCTTGGCACTCTCAGACTGTGTGCTGTTCCCTGTCAGTTACCCAGTCTCCACAAACTCTAGCTCATCCTTCAGTGTCCATCTCAGATGCAGGACATTTCTGTCTTCTCTTCTCCCCCTTAGCCTTTACCACCCCGTTTTACCATACAATGGGAAGCTTTGTGAGGAGGGCACAGAGGCTCTTGGGGTTTGTCTGCCATGTGCCAACATGATACCTGACACAGGACGTAACTGTATTTCACAAAGTTAGTAAAATAACAAAGGTATAATATAGGAAAGTCAAAACAGGTTCTGGCTCCAAGTGGTATTTAAGAAGGACAATATGAAAAGCTTCATTCTAGCAAAGAATTCCCAGTGGCCGCCATGGGCTCAAGACCCAAGAAGGAGACGTAAGGACTTCTTGGAAGAGAAGAGAGAAGAGCCATGCCAGAGGCCATGTCAGTCTTCCCTAGAGCACGAGTCCTCGGAGGTGGGGCTGACCCCGCCCTCCTGACTCATCATACCTGCTCCAACACCCGTCCTGCATCCAAGGTGCTAAGCAACAGTGGCTGGACTCAAGTTGACCTCCGCTTCTACCACAGCGTCCCACCTGCACAGGAACAGCACCAAGCTCTACACAGAGTGGGCATGATGAGGCCAGTTAGCAGAATCCATTAATGGAAGGCCTGAGGGATCAAAGAGTAGTAACCCATAGTTCTGCGCAGGCCTGGACTCTTTGCCGCCATCTTGGCTGAGTAACCAAACTTGGCAGATGCCTCTTCTGTGAACAGCGACCATCACAGGATGCGTGTGATTTATAACCGGCAGCTATCTCAATGGCTTATTCGCCTGCTGTGATATTTGGGTTTCATTCTCCTAAGTGCCCAGTTAACTCTCAGTGGAAACAATCTCCCAACAGTGAAATGCCTCCACATAGCCGGTCTCCCCAGACCACCCCAAGGCCCCCCTTGCAGGAAGCACCTCAAGGAAGTCTGAGGACTGCCTGGATGGCACTTAGGAGGATGCTACAGGCAGGCTAGGATCTCACGGTGTCACTAGCAGCACACGAGGCCAGTCGGGCAGGGCTACACACTGAGGAGGACGGTATTGGATGGCCAGGTAGGCTGGGGGCCTTTAAACAAAGAGCTAGGCCCAGGATGAGCACCGATAAGAATCCTTGCATTGGGACGGCAGCCTCTGTTCCTCGCCGACACTGAGTTTCCTTCTCCCTGAAAATGCGTCCCCAAGTGGCTGCACTGCTGCTCGGTGGAAGGCCTGCCCTCACGAACACTAGCTGGAAATGAAGACCCTTGGGCCTGGAAATGGCTGGAACCCCCAGGACCTCCATTCTACATTTGTCAGATGCAAAGTTCTTTCTCAAACCATAGGCCTCCAAAGGAGCGTGAGGGCCAAAAAAAGAGTAAGAACGTGAAGATGTTCTGCAAAGTACAAAGCGCTGTAAAAATGTCCGGCCCAGTTATTTGAAACAGACTTCCCAGAGAGTGGCCTCCTAGGGCCCAAGAGAAATGTGCCCTCCGCCACTATTGGAACCATGTGTTCCTGTGAAGTAATGGACGTGAGGACACTCTGTATGAGATGGGAATCTCGGCACAAATGGGGGTCATTATCATCGCCGTTATCACAATGATGACAGCCCTGATGACCGCTGCTGTACCCCTCTCCTGCCTCCAGAGGGAAAAGGGAGCAAGATGCGCAGTGAACAATCCAGGTTCCCAAACTCATCATACGTGGTGCTGCCTGCCTCCCCACGGGAAGAGATACGGGAGGCAGGGGGCTTCGGTGGTCCCACCAGATGCTCCACAGGATGCCCAGATCCAGTGAGTGAGCTGGCCCTCCCACCCCCACTTGTAATTGGCCCGGCCCGTCTCTCCGTACTTTGAGTATCACCCTAGACATTCCTTTGGTCCATTCCCCAACCCAGTAGGTCACCAATCATGACGAGACCACGGCTTACTGAGCTGTACCACATGCTCACATCATTCTTACTCTTTAAAGCAGCTCTTTCTACCTCCAAGTCCTCTAACGCAAACCCTGCAACATCTCCATTTTATAGATGAGGACATTAAGGCACAAAAAAGCTAAGTAACCTTTCAGTCTAGGTCACAGTGACAGCTGGCAAACAACAAGGCCAGGGTTTAAACTTGAAGATTCCTTTGGCGGTGCAAACCTATACCTTGCTTCTCCCACCTCCCAAATGTCGTTGCATCTCCTCTCTATCCTCTGTGACCATTGCTACTAACCAAGGCAAGGCCATGGCAGAGCCAACTCAGCCTGAGTGACCACGGCTCCTCACTAGTCTCCTTGGTCCATCTCAACCACTGAGTAAGGTACTCTAGGGTCTTGAGCCTGCCTCCTTAGTTTCTAAGGCCTAGTCCACCGCTAAGCCCGCAAGCAGGCAGGGATCAGCAATTGCCACAGAGACCCAATCTGAGCACAACCCACTTGGGAGGCTAAGGCACTGCAGGGATGCAGAGACACTGCAGCAAGCAGACGTCTTGGTATGAGCCTGCCGTCCTGCAGTGACTCAAGACATCCACTATAGTGGCTTGAATAAGAATGGCCCCCGTAGACTCATTGACTTGGTCAGCAGTTGGTAAAACTGTTTGGAAAGGTTAAGGATGGTGGGCTTTTTGAAGATGTGTCACCAAGGGGTAGGCTTTGTGGTTTCGAAACCCCACATTACCAGTTGGCTCTCTCAGCCTCGTGGCTGTCCCATGCCTGCTTCCATGCTCCCTGCCGCGATGGCCGTGGTTTCTAGCCCTCTCCTACTGTGAGTCCTCAAATAAAATGCTTTCTTTTGTGTTGCTTTGGTCATGGTGTCTGGCCACAGCAATAGAAAAGTAACTTAGACACTCACCAAGCACTTTAATAGCCAGCCAAGCATTGTCTGAGGACAAGTCTGGAGGACAGGGTAGATGCCGCCGGATGAGGTCAGAGTGTACAATGGAAGACACGGCTGCTGTCACCACTGCAAGGACTGTGGCTTACACTCTAGGAGTTTGTGTGTCTCTAAGACTCAGTCCCAGAGAAGCCAAGATGGAGGCCGGAAAATTAAACAGAAGATTTCAGGGAACTTATTTAAATGAGCATAATGCTGACCTGGCCAGGACAATGTCAAAAAAAAAAAAAAAAAAAAAAAAAAAGTCATACCCTGTCCTGATTGTCAAAGTAGAGCCAACAAGATTTCAGGGTGAGTCAGATGTAAGGTTTAGAAGAGCAAAGACAGAGCCATGGGGACAGAACAGGGACAGAGAGAGATGGGGCTAGGGTGCTGGTGGCTTTATTAGGAATGAGTTAGGCTAGACATGCAACTAAAAGTCAGAGAAGACTGTAGTTCAGAGGTGAGGCCAAAGGAGGAGAAACAATTGGGGATTAAGCAAGTTATATGTAAAGATGAATGTATGGCCAAGATCCTTGTAGACAGGGATAGCAGTCTTGCAGCCCATGACCCTGTGGAAAAGAGGCTGAAGAGTGGGCAGTGGCGGAAAGAAGCACTGCTAGGGGGAGGGAAACTACATGTCCTGATCACAAACCAAGTTAGTGTGTCTAAGAGGGGCCTGAGCACCTGGGCTTCTGCTGGTGAAAGGTCACGTACGATGAGGGACCTTCATTCTGGTGGCATGCTCAGGACAGAAGCCTGGTGGAAGAAACTCAGGGAAAGGAGGGGGTTGCCGGTTAATCCTTCCAACACCCCCAACAACTACTTCTTGGTGACGTATTTCACAGAAAAACAGTCATAGTGTGCTTGGGATTATGCAGCCAGGGAGTGTGAAAGCTAAGCCCTGACCCCCTAGAAAGTCGGCTCTTGGGCGGCTGGCCTCTATCTACTCTGGCACCAATCCCTCCAGGAGCAGCCGTTACCTGCTCGTCACACACCAATCTTGACAGCATCTCACCCCGTCTCTACAGCTCACCTGTTCTGCCCCAACCAGCACATAAGATTCCAAATGCTTCTTATATGAAGTCAGGTTTGAAACCTCAGACACCTAGACAGGACAACACTGAGTCCCTCTGTCTGCTTGGACACTTCATCCAGGACTCTTCTGTGTTCACCAGAGTTCTGAACTTGTCTCTGTCTTGGAAGCTTGGGCACATCTCTACCATAGAGAGGTGTGCCCAAGCATCCTACACAGAGCACCCAGAAGAAGGGACAACATAAACAGAGCCTCATGGCCACCCAGTGGTCACCTGAGCCCCCTCTATGAACCCATCTCACAGCACAGAATCAGGACTCCAGCTGGGACTCAGCAACAGGCAGGTGGATGGAGGTGGGGGAATCTTTTCTACCTGATAAGGCTGAGTGACAGCCTAGCCCCTCTGCCCACATCTCCAGGATGGACCAGTTCCTTCTTAGTCCCTCATTTCACAAATACCACCCAAGCATCTCCTCTGTGCTAGGCAGTGTGTGCGGGCTAAGGCCGTCAGGAAGCAAGCTGGATACATCCCAGGCAGCAGCCAACAACTAGCCCTGGCCTAGCCCCAGGTGGGCCATATGTTATGTGAGCAGAGTCATCTGCATGTGCGCGGATACTGGAAGGAAGCTGTCTGTCCACCAAAGACTCAATGACCAGGCAGCTCATGGCCCAATGGGGCCAGCTGACAGTATTTGGTCAGATTTGTGGCAGACACTTGATGTTGTACAGGCTCCGTGACATGTGGAGATTATTGGTCTGATTTGTTAACCGAGTGACTCAGTCTTCAGATAGAAGTAGCCAAGCAGCCACAGTACAGACAGGAATCCCATTTCTGAACCAGACCTTCAGATTCAGAGATAAACCAGTTCTGACCAGAGGGCTCAGTGCACACATGTGGTGCAAATAAACTAATGTGGGCACACATGCACACAAACATACACAGAAAACAACAAATAAATCTCTCTTTTGTTAAGACTCAGCCAGCAGGAACCTGATAATACCCAGTCTGAACTCACCTCTTTGATGAGAGGCCATGCCACCCAGTCAGACAATGGCTTGTGCTGCATAAGGTTTGCAGATGAGATGGTGACCTCTGGACTGTCCATCTCCCAGAGTAAAACTCCACAAACCCAGACCCGATGTCCTGCTTTTAAACCCTGTAACCTCTCGATGTAATAATCTCGGACATCCATGCTGTCTCAACAGGAGGGGCTGTTGGTTTCTCAAAGCCAGGGAGGGTCTCCCTCACCACTTCCTGACACCTAGATTTCAACACACAGTAGGCAGTCAATGAAAGCTTATATAGTCCTGTATCTTAACTTTCTAAAAGGAAGATGCTTTTTGGTTCATCCTAGGACATCAACGAAAATAAATGTGGTAGGAAAAAGTGTCAAGGCCCACAGTGATGTCCAAATTCTCCACCATGGGGAGCAAGGGAGAGTGAATGAATCCCGAGCTGTGTGCTGTTGCCATGGGTACAGCCCCACGGAACTGGCAAAGCTTTCTCCCTGGGGTGAGGCTCAGAGCAATGGCAAAAGCTTCCTTGTGTGGGTTTGTGGGTGTTGACAGTGTATGCAAAAATATCCACCATAGCTTTCTCTCCAGATAGTGAAGGCCTGAAGACTGCTCCCCTACAAAGGCTCCTCCTAATGAGATGAACTAAACCTGTCTCCCTGTTCAGCTGTGTATAATAACCATGCCTCCTTGTTTATATGTCTACAATAACCCACCTCATTCAGCTGCACACAGCGACCCCACATCCTAACCAACTGCACATATTAAACATGATAAGCAGGTGCTGTAGCTTCTCTATCAGGAAGCCCAGTCCACCCAATCCCAGCCTTTCTGCTCCTGTGCACGTGTTTGTCATCTCTGCATTCCCCAGTCAGGCCCATCCCTGGATCCATGCTGGACAGCACGCTCTTCACTGGCCTCTGAGCCCTCCTAACAAGCTCCTGCCTCTGTGGGACTCCCAGAAGACTAACCTGACTTGGTCTAGTCACACTTGCACACTCTTTTCTCTCTGTGTTGTTTCCAAGGTGCTGTGATCATCTTTGCTGTCTGGTACCCAACACATCACCTGGCCAGCAAGATCGACAAATGACTCAGTCTTTCTTTCAAGCACGCACGTGGACAAGATCGGAGGAGAGCGCAAGCAGAGGGAACCGGTGTTGTCTCAGTGGGGGAATTTGTGAGAGAATGTATCTCATTCTGAGTTAGTCACTGCCGAAATGCTAGACAGCTGCCGTCCGAGAATTCGTTTAAAACTACAGGAAACCGGGAGAGCAGAACCTTTCTCTACATTTGTAGATGTTTCTAACAAGTAGGCTATAAAGGACAACACGCTCACTGTGCCCGGAGTCAACACGGTAATGAGCTCTCAAAATAATTTTACCAGAAGAAAAATGTCCAGGCACACAACCTATCCTGCAGAGCCCAGCCGGGCTGGCTGGGTCACATGAAACCATATCTGGAAAGGGACCTGAATACCTCACATGATGAGAAAAGACCCAGTGATGGCCTGGCTGATGTCCCTGAGAGAGGCCCTTTGCGTCAGTACAGAGAACGGCCAGCCTCCTTCCTGAGGACTAGCTCTTCTTGCATAGTTTCCTGAGTACCAGAAGGTGCTGTGCAAGTTGCCAAGTGAAGGAAGCAACAACAAGTCCTACCTAGCTGTGGTGCCTTCGAACCACAACAACGACCAGCACTCCTAAAAGTGCAACGGTGGCACGCATATCTAGGTGGTAACCAGCAACCATCTAAGTGGACCTATGGCCTGCTCATCAGGAGGAAAATCCTACCTGCTACTGGAAACCTAACCAACTATCCAGGCCTAGTGACGTCATGGAATCTAAGAG
The DNA here is from genome assembly GCF_963924665.1 of Micromys minutus. Lineage (NCBI taxonomy): Eukaryota > Metazoa > Chordata > Mammalia > Rodentia > Muridae > Micromys > Micromys minutus. The sequence continues at coordinate 26,922,295 of NC_137978.1, read as the reverse complement.
AACCTACTGCTACCTCTTCACTGGACCAGTATAATTCCTAACACAGTCTAAATATTTACACCCACAGAGAAGTGTAGCTCTCACCTCTTGCCAAAGAAGCTTCTCTCTGCAGCAGAGAGAAAATTAGAGAGAATCACAACTGGGAAAAATACAGAGATGGACTGATCATGGGTGCCCAGTCCCAATAGATACATCTGCAACACAACTCTGGCACCTGAGGCTCAGAAAACATAGAGGAACAAAGAGTGGAGAAACTGTAAGACACAGTGGATGAGGAGTTTTATCTGATGTGAGTTTTATCTCCTTCAAATGACCTGGAAGCTACACCCATTATACCTCAATAATACAGCAGCCCAAACAAGGCCGGAACAATGACAACCCCAACAGACATGCTTAACATGGAAGGGGTAATGTCAATCAGGCCCCATCCTTAAAGAACTGCAAGCAAATCATGACTGCTCAGTCTTCCCAGGGATGAATCCCATAATACCAAGTGGTCAGCCCTGAAATCACATACACACAAGTAACACTAAACAGACTCAGCAGATAGTGTGTGCATGTCTCGAGAGCACTCGCCTGTTCATGCATGGAAATGGCTGGAGGGAGGGGGCATGAAAGCCACCCTAATGCACCTACCAAGCTTCCTCACTGAGTCAGTTGCTAAGTGGGGCACTGCCTTAGTTTAGCCTCCCCAAGAGAGGCCTTGGGAAGCAGCTGGGTTAGAACAGCTGGCCTCTGTCACCTGGGGCTAAGATGCTCCACCTGCCAAGCCCCACCTTCCTCCACGCACAGAATGGAACCATTGCACCTGTCTGGCCCCACTCAGTGGATAGAGCTGTTTCCCTGCCCCTCACATTCCGTGAGCACCCACACATCCATACCTCCCTCAGGGTCCAGCGAGAAAGTCACCTTTTCCGGAAAGCTTTCCCTGGCTTTTTATTCCTCTTGTCGAAACTCACCCCGCTCCCCTCATACCCAGAATGCCTCCTTCTCCTGGAACTATTTGCTTGGTTGTGGGCCTAGTAGCAATGCCGTGAGCTCAGCAGGTTTCTGAGCTGGACAGGCAGCAAGGCCTCTCTGCCAAGTCAAATCCCACCCTCCTGGCCTGGTAGGTGTGTTAGGGTCGCCTGAAAGTCTTAAACTTACAGACCCTCAAGGCAGCCTTGCAGCTTGGATTCAGTATGGGTTAGTGAGCCCAGAGCAGCAAGAGGGCGTGGATCTGCAAGAGCTCTGCTCCCTCTCTCAACCCCACTCACAGCTGAGGCACACAGCCCAGCCTGCCACTTCAGAACCAGAGCCTTATCACCCACGCTGGCAAGTGCTGTGTGTTCCCTGCCACTGCCTGCCTATAAAGGCCGAGTGGCGCCAACGACATGGAAACCTCGTTCTGTCTGGATCCCCACGAGCTCTGGCTCCCTGATCACACACTCCATTCGGGACCATGTCACCCTGCGGCTTCAACTCGGCCCACAGCCACCACTGCACAATAGTTCGTGTTACATCACTGGCATGGCTTAGACATCTTTTCGATGGAGCTGGGATGCTATGCCTCTGAAACAACCTGAGTGGTGGCATCAGGGCTACCTCCAAGAAAATGGCCTGTCTCAGGAAAATCAGCCCATTCTTCTCAGTGTGCTTCAGGGAGAGAGTGAGCCAAGCAGCCCGAGAGAAAGGTGGGAACCTGGCTTCGATCCCTGACTCTGCCTCTCAGGCATACCTCCAGGGCCCTTCCCTATGGACACCCACCACTCATTAGAAGCCTACACTCCACCCCCACACAGGGTTTCCTCTCAGTGTCTCCTGGCTCAGGGGCTGGACAGATTGGCATACATAAGCATTACTGCACAGGCAGGCCTATTTATTTTTTAAGAAGGATGAAATTCATGGGCCTACTTTTTCCAAGAGAAAGAAAGAAACCCCCTTCTATCTTACTTATCCCTCTGCCAAGACAGTGACAATCTGAAGAATACACAGAAGCCTTTGTGGCCAGCTACTCGGCAGGGATGCAGGGAAAGAAACCTTGGGAAGAGAAATTACAAAGTACCTGGGTCAAGATTTGGACCAACACTACCTGAAGTGTGGGACACAACCAACACCTCCACACCCCTGGAAACATCCAGAAAGAACAATTCTCAGGGCCCACCTAGCTCTATGTAGAGGCTCAATGGAGAAAGGCCCAGGAACTGGGTAAGCAAGCCTGCAGCCCTGGGGAGTGAGAAGTCTTGGCAGCCACCATGGACCTGAGTCACTTGAGTTCCTGGTGCCTTAGGTTCTGCCTCTGGGGACAGTAACTGTGCTCCCAAAGCATGCAGAGCTGGTACCTGTCTGACTCAGAGCCCTGTGGCCCTGTAAAACATGGAGAGGAACACCATGGCATACCCAGACCAGGTCCAGGACACATGTTCATGACCAAGACAGCAGCTCTCAACCCATGGGTGGCAATCCCTTTGTGGGGGTTGCACATCAGATATTCTGCACATCAAATATGTACATTATGATTCATAACAGCAAACTTACAGTTATGAAATAGCAATGAAACAACTTTATGGCTGGGAGTCACCACAGCATGAGGAACTAACTGTATTAAAGGGTCACATCATTAGGAAGGTTGAGAACCACTCTTCCAAGAGATGTACAAGGAATTGTTTAAGTGGCTGGTGAAGGCAGATGAGCAAAACCCTAGGGCTTCAGCACAGCACTCTGAGGTTGAGTTAATGCTCTCTCCACTTAAGGATGCCAGATCATAACCCTACAGCAGGAGAAAAGACCTGACAGCTCTATTTTACAGAAACAAGACTGAGGCTTGGGTCATCCCAAGAACGTGGCAAGCCAAGCTTCTAGGAGCCGGGGCGGGGGGGTTGAGACAGAAAGAATTTGAGACCCCCCTCCTCACCATGGCCACGGCAATAGGGTCAACATGTAGTACTACTGACCCAGCACCGATAACCGGGTACTGCTAACTCAATACTGCTCGATAGTGTCAGGCCGGAAGCTCACACAGACTGAAGATCAGGCTGAGGCACAAAGCCTGTCACCTACTAGCAGCTGATTTTCGGACACCCCCACTTTTGCAGGACTAAGGTTAGAGGTGGGGTCTACATAATTCAATAACCTAGATTTCCCCAAACAGCCTCTTCCCTGAGACTGACTCTAAATCATTCATTCCTACATTCACACATCCATTGCTTTTTGGGTACCTTCTATATGCTACTCTGTGCTGGTGGCCCTAATCCCAGCTAGGACAAGACAATTAGTTCCTCAGGATCTTATTTCTCTGTGTTAAAGTTTGTTCGTGTGTGTGTGTGTGTGTGTGTGTGTGTGTGTGTGTGTGTGATACATAAGTTTATGTGCTCTACATGCATGCTGGTGCCTGAAGATGACAGAAAGCCTTGGAAGTCCCTGGACCTGGAATTACAGCCATTGTTAGCTGCCTGGTGTGGGTGCTGGGAACCAAAGCTGGGTCCCCTGGAGGAACACTGCAAGCGCACCCTTGATCACCAAGCTATCTTTTCCACGCCTCAGAAGAGGCTCAGAGAAGTTTAGTGGCCTGCCTGTGGCACAGAGACACAGGATGAGTACACACCGACGCCTGTATCCCACCCATACCTTCCCTGCTTCCCTGTATCAGAAGCTTGGGTTTGTACCTGGCTCAGTCTCGAATGAGGGGACCAAGTTGCCCCACAGCCGACAGAAACACCCTAACTTGCCTTCGGTCTACGGGGATGCCTAAGAGGATAATGAAAGAAGCCATGCCGGCCTGCAGCCTCACGCAGATCAGCTGTGTGGCTGACCTCACACACAGACCTCCAGAGGACTGCTCGCTGCTCCCTCACTCCAGGCAACAGGCCAGCTCTGCATCTCTAGAGAGCTTACTACACAGGCAGGAACAGAAAGACCCAGACTCCATCCAGCCCTCCGGCTGCTTCTGTTGGGCTGACACTGTCTACCACCTTTTCCCCAAAGCCTGCCCCCAAAAGCTCTCGATGGGGGCTGTATCTCCACTCCCCCCATAGCCCTCCATACCTGCCCAGCCTGTAGAATCACCCAGAGCCAAGAGCCAACAGGACCTTGTCCAAGCAGCTCAGGGTGATAGCACAGAGGGAAAAAAAGGCAGTAAGACTTTAAATAGAACCTTCTCTTTTTATTTTCAGTAAGAAATCATAGACTTGGTTCAGGTACAAAAAATTAATCTTTGGGTTCAGTTTGGGATTCAGCAAATTAGCACCATTTGCTCTGGTTTAGAGCCTGAGGTTTACATCAAGCCTACAGGAAGAAGTAATCTGGGACACACCACAGCACAAGCTTGACATGCAAGGTTTGCGGTTCTACTTGAGGGATCGGGGATAGGAAAAGACCCTTGGGCGGGGCCAGACTCCTGGTTACCCTCTGGCAAGTAGCAGCCCAGGCCTGAATGGGAGACCTCTGAGCCAGCTGGGTCTCCTCTGTGTAGGCTGAGAGCTGGACTCAGCTCCCTTCCCCTTGAAGCTCCCCACCTCTCTGAGCCTCTCTTCCCTACACCTCAGCACTGCACCTCAGCTGGAAACCTCATACCAAGAGACTCAACAGCATCCCTAGAAACCCTGCACAGGTCCCACTGGGACCCTCTCACCGTATACTTCCCAGGGCACTCACTGAGAAAGTACTCCATGCCCAGTAGAGCAGAGGTTCAAGTACCATCCTGGTCCTAGACCAGGCCCTTAGGGAAAACTGAGCTGATGAAGCAGGAATCTGGTCCCTTTCTAGTCACAGAACTGACTGCCCTTCTAGTTTGCCAGGCTTGGGTCCTGGGGCCAAACCAACCCTCCCTTTCCCCCAAGCCCCCCCAGGCCCCCACCCCCGTCTAAGCTCACAGTGCACCCTCTAGCACCCTCTAGGGCCCAGGCAAGGCATCTTCCTCCCCCCACCTCCTCCACCCAGAGCTTTGGGAACCCCTTCAAGTGCACACATTTGCTCTGGAGCCCTTGCTTAGGAAAAGGAGTGGGCTCTGCACAAATGAGCCTGCACGTTCCACACTTGGCCTCTGTGAGCACTGTCTGCAAAGCGAGAATGGCGATCCCTATTCTGCAGCCCTAAAGATTAAGCCAGATGACCTAGAGCAAGGCCCTAACCCAGCAGCAGGCGTACACAGTACCATGAATCCCGAGTGCTGGCATACACGGTGAGTATCATGAAATCTGAGTGCTCTTTCCTCCTATTTTTTAAGGTGCCTTTCCCTTTCTGCTGCACCAGACAGGAGCTCCACACAAGGGGCTGACGGCCTACGTCTGCGGTTTGTTATGAGGTATAGTGGGATGGTTAATAATGGTCACCGCCACTTGTCAAAATAAGCAGGGCGGAAGGAACCAAACAGGCTTCCTCTTGGGAGTGCAAGCGTGAGCCTCCAAAAGAGAAGATGAAGACACAGCACAGCCCGCAGCTTGCTAGAGATGCATGGGCTGCTGAGGCAGAGTAGGGGCTGCTAGGGAACTGCTGTGGACAAATACCCCACACAAGGTATCGAAGCCTCAACCTCACCTCAGAATGTTCCCAAAACTTCTGCTTCCTGGCCAGTCTACCAGTGCAGGACGGACAGCCAGAGGGAAACAGCCCAGTTTAAAGGCAATAAAAATGTGTTTTTTCTTGCTAAACAAATTAGTTTACATCTGGTGATGTGCAAATAAATAGAAGGACCCAGACCAGACGTCTCCCAAGGCCTGGGCCTTACTCTGTTTGGATTCAGGCCTAGGCACCCGCCAGGAGCACCCTTGTCTCTCGAATGCTGTCACGCCATCCCTGCACACACACACACACACTCCACACACACACAACTCCCCATGCTAAGAATTGCCCGTCTCGTGGTTCTCAGTCTTCCTCCTTCTCAAGGGAGGAGTGGTCTCTGGTGCTTGCCTCCCCTGTCCCTTCCAAGCTAGCCTTAGGCTCCTCATGTATGAAATGGGAACAATGGTCTCCTCTTGCCAGAGTTGTGGGGGGAAATAAACATCTATGAAGGGCCTGGCACTTAGAAAGCATCCCATAGTGTGGGATTCCTCCACTGTTCCCTTGCCCTCGCTCCTTGGGAAATACACGAAGTGGACAGCCTAAGGTCAGGAACCCAGTTCTGCCTGTGCACAGAGGTGGAAAAGCACAGGTACTCCCACAACACAGGACTCTAGAAGGGCCTGTCATTGGACAGTTGGCCAGGGGTCTTCAGACAGAAACGGTAGCCCTCAGTCCTCAGAACCTAGGACGCACTATCTGGAAACAGGCCATTGCTGTCCATCCCACCACACAGGGAAACCGAGGCCCAGAAAGGTTCAATAGCTTGCCTGTTTTGGGAAGGAAGCCAGGCCTCAGCCCTTGGGTATTTTCTAGTCCATGTTTGTAAGAAATATCTGCCACTTGTAATGAGGGTGAGACTACCAGCCCAGACTTTCCTAGGTGCAGTTCTCCTGAAACTTAGAAATTCCGGGTTCCAGGGCCATGGAGCTGGGGGAGACCTCAGTGAATGGGTACAGCTCAATCAGAACCAGAACAAGGGGGAAGGGGGCCCCTTGGTCTAGGGCAGCTATAGAGGGAGTGTAGAGAGAAAACTGTGGCTGGGTGGGTCTCCAGAAACCCCTCCCAGTTAGGAGGCTCCATCTGGCCTCTTTGGAACGAACTTTCTGATTATTTCTGTGAGCGGGGTGGGTCTGTGGCCCTGCTCCTGGGAACAAATCTAAAACAAGTCCTGTTGTTCCTTCCCCAGCCTTCTGGAGCCAGGAGACTCCTCTGTCCTACTTAGTTTTTAACTGTCAAGTTGACAGCCTAGACTTAGAAGAGAGCCCCAGATGAATTATAAACCGCACAGACCTATGTGCAGGACTCTGGGAGGCTGTCCTGACTGTTTAATTGATGCACAGAGGCCCAGCTCACTGTGACTGGCACAACCCCACGGCCAGATGGGATAAGAAAGCCAGCTAAGTGTGAGGCCACAAGCGAGCCAGCCCTGCAGTGTTACTCCACGTCAAGTCACTTCGTGAGCTCCTGCCCTGACTTCTCTCAGTGATGAACTATGACCTAGAAATTTAAGCCCCGCCCCCCAAAATCTTTTTCTCTCCAAAGGTGCTTTTGCTGACAGGGTTTTCTCACAGCAACACAAGGGAGCACACAGTAGAAGCGGTGCAGTCAGGTGGGTTGTACCACAGTGAACCTGACTATCTGGCTTTTATGCCTTGGATGTAACATCTTTATGACATATTTAGAACTTTGGGCTGCAAAAGCCATTGAGCGCTGTGGGCAGAGCTTGTTGGGCCACCTTTTTTTTTTCTTTTTAAGATTTGTTTATTTATTTTATATGTGTGAGTACACTACCACTATCTTCAGACACCAGAAGATCCCATTAGTTGTGAGCCTCCATGTGATTGCTGGGAATTGAACTCATGACCTCTGCAAGAATAATCGATCCTCTTAACTGCTGAGCCATCTCTCCAGCCCTAGTGGTCCACTCTTACAGACGCTTGGAAGAATGTTGAGAGAACGCAGCAAGGACTCCTATCAGAACTGGGGGGCAGGCACCACATGTGTGATATTTTAGACTAAGAATTTGTGTGTGCTGATCAGCTAGGGATAAATAATTAAGTGTGATTAATAAGATATTTGCAGGGTTGAGGTAAAAATCTGTGCTGCATTGGAACAGGAAAGTGGTCAGGACACAGAAACCGTCATGGCAGTTGGGGAAGAGGCTACATCTCAGGATGGCAGCTGAACCTGGTAGTGTCTAAGAGTCACTCAAATGGGTTCGTTTTTTTTAAAGACATAAAAATGGCAGGATTGAAGTGGTCAGGGAGAGAAGCTGAGCCTCGGCACTCTGCAAGTATCAAAATCCCTGAAGAGACGCTAGGAAAGCCCATTGGTCAAGATACAGTCTCAACTAGTAGAGACCCCAAGATATTGGAGATGCTGAGACTGTGAGACATTGGCCAAAAACTGGGTCAAGTACAAAACTTATGCCTGATACGATACAAGCTATATGTCATGAACACAAGAGCTGAGAAAGTGTGACTATCTAAGCCCTTTAGAGCCCAGAAGATCATGAGTCCCCAATGCTATTCCAAGGTAAGAACAAAGAACTACACCTGGAGTTTGTTTTTTCTTTAATCTGATTGACCTTATGCCCAGTTCTTCTGTTTAGAATGAATAGGTATATAACCTATTTCTTATTTCATAGGAGCCCATAGTTAAGAGACTGAATAGTTTTGGTTTTTGAGCTAGGATCTTACCAAGTAGCTGTAGCTGGCCTGAGACTTACTACAGAGGCTGGCCTCTTACTCGGAGATTTGCTGGCCTCTGCCTCCTGAGTGCTGGATTAAAGGCGAGTACCACCACACCCTGTAAAACCTTGAACTTTAAAAATGTTGAAATTCTTGAAAAAAATTTTAGAGGTTCTCCCAGGGACCACAGATATACTCTTGACAGTCTTCTATTCAGGGAAGGCTGTCCTTCTACAGAGTGGACAGCTTCAGGAAGGACACATGTGAAGAGGCCCACTAGATCAGCCAAGTCAATCCTGGCGATCAACAGGGTGAACAAGATCATCCTCATACCCAAAGAGTTCAAAGTCTTAAAGACTGTGGAATTTGAAAGTTTGTTTTTTTTTTTTTTTTTTTTTTTTAATGTTAACCTAAAATGGGGATAAGGAATTGAAAGGCTATAGTTTAAAGTGATGTGTATGTGTGTAGAGTTAAAGGGACAGAGCATCCTACTTGGCTTTAACTATCAATGTGTCACAACTTGGAGATACATGAGAATAGAGTCTTAGTTGGGAGCTGTCCAGACCAGGATGGCCTGTGAGCATGTCTGTAAGGGGTTGTCTTGACTGTCAGCTGATGAAGGCCGGCACAGCTCACGGTGCACAGCACCAGTCCCTGGGCAGATGACCTCTGGCTGTATAAGCATGAGCATGTGAATGAGCCAGCAGGCAGTGTCAGTCCATGGTTTCTGCTTCAAGCTCCTGCTTGAGTCCCTGCCCTGCCCTCCCTCATTAATGGACTGTGACGTGCAGGTGCATGCCAAACACCCTCTCCTCTCCCAGCTGGCATTTGGTCGCAGTGTTTTATCATAGCAACAGAAAGAAAACTAGACCACTCTGCCTCCCAGCCTGTCTTCCCCTCAGGGCTTGCGTTTTCTTGCCATTGTGATCATCGGTTTTTTTTTTTTTTTTTTTTTTTTTTTTTTTTTTTTTTTTTTGAGACACAGATGCAGCAGGAGTCAGGACTTAAGAGGAATGATCATCTACCTCCCTTGACCTCCCCCAAAGGCCAGCAGGATGCTGGTGGAAGGCACGGGGTTCACTGGAATGGACAGGAGGCAGCAGTCACAGGTGCCCCCAGCAGCTGGATGAGTATGGAAGCAGAGCCCACAATTATTTATTTTAAAATAAATCTCCAAATAGCCTTAAAATAACTACAAGGCATTTCAAAAAAGACTGCATTGTTGAATTTACTGTTTGTTTACTGAGACAGTCTGGTTGGGTTTCAGATGAAAGGAAGAGAGAAAGCAGATGTTAGGCTAAATGTCGGAACTGCGGCATCTGCTGCTTGGGCAGGAGCCTCAGCAGGCTGGGGGTGGGAGAACAAGACCCCGGACCCAGACTCTCTGCACCTCGAACCACAGATGGCCCAACTCTTCTATGTGGGCACCAGGAGACCCAGCCCTATTCATCCTGAGCAAAAAGAGGAATTTCATCTCGGAAAGACCCAGGGCTTCGGAAACACAGACTGAGTCTAGTCCTTAGACGTGCACCCGGGGAAGGCCACGGTACGATGCCAGCTGTCTCACAGCAGTCCTGAGCACACCTTTGCTGCAGAGCAGGCTGCAGGTCATGCTGCTCAACAGACGGTGCCAGCCCACACATCCCGCGGCTCTCCCATTTGCAAGTCGTGGATCTTTTCTCAGAGAGGACCCTTAGTGATGAGGACCTCCCACCCTCACTCCTACCAGAAGCAGCCCTACCTAAGGAAGGGCCCCCGTGTACTTTAAGAACACGGGGATAGAAAGTATTTGTTTAACCACCTCTGTCTCTGAACTCCCCTAGAGCAGGAACACATGGGTTCTCTGGGATCTCAGTGTCCAGCCCATAGTTTGGTATGAGGCAAGTTTACCAAAGAGAGGGAAGGAGAAGGGAAGGAAGGAGGGAGGGAGGGAGGGAGGGAGGGAAGGGAGGTAAGTAAATTTCCACCTCATTCAGAGGTTGTCTAATGTGTCTCTGCTGCTAATTAAAAATAATTATCAAATAGCCATATCCTTGTAAGCCAGTGCCATTATGTCAATCCCACGGATAAGAGCAGAGCCCAGAAAGACTGAAGAAATCTACTGCTCTACCCATAAGCACAGGGTCTTTGGCAAGAAGTGGAGGCTGCATGAGTACCCAGTCTGCCACTCGCTGACACCAACGCCAGACTGGGGTGCCAGGACAACATGGGACAGCCAGACCTCTGCTTTAGATGGGGCCTTGTCACCTTGGACAAGAAGCTAAGCCCCTGCCTTCCCCTCCAACACAGAGCTAATAAAACCTTTTCACCTTCAGGATACAGAAAGGAAGAGCGCCCTGTGAGCCACAAACAGTGTGGATTAGTGGAAATACTACCCAGTTGGTAGCAGACAAGACTCTGAAGACTAACTCCCCATAACAGTTCAGCAGCAGGGAGGAAACTGGATGAGACCCACTTGAGGATGCTGATTCACTGTGACAAGAGTGTTTCCTTTGCTTCTCAACGGTGGCACACACATCTACTGCCCTCTACCACATCCACCTATGCCAGGCATTGGCCAGATAATCTGTACCAAGGACATAGCATGTTGTAATACCTGAGCAGAAGGTGGTATACAGGACTTGGCACCTGGGCCCAGCTCCACTGAAATTACAAGGCATCCCTGGAATCGTAGAACCAGGAGTGTAGCTGTGGGGAGCCAAAACTGGACGACTGTGATACCCTCAGTGCCTGGCTGCTCAAAGATGGTGTTAGCAGGTGCATATTATACTGACAGGAACAGGAGAAGGGCCTGGAGAATCCCTGCAAAGCTGTAAGCTGAAGAGACATGGGTGCAGGCTGGGAAAGCTGTGTCCCACACAGCACAAGTGGCCAGGAGAGAGCAGCCATATCTTTCGCCTCACCAGGAGGGGTTGGACTTCAGAAATATCCAGGTTCCAAGGCAAGCTATCTTCCCAAGGATTTTGAGGGTGTTGGTGGGGCAAAATGAGAAGAGCTTAGGCAACTGTGACCCATTCCCAACACTGCTTCAAGTGCATGGAACACATGCGATCTTAGAATTTAAAATGTGGACTGGGGAGATAGCAAAGTGTCTGCCCTCCAAGCACAGGGACCTGTGTTTGATCCCCGGAACCCATGGAAAAGAGCCAGCTGTAGGATTGGGGTGATGGCTCCCTTGGGAACAGCCTAAGGACCTACATTCACATCCCACATGGCAACCCACCCAGCACTTGGGGACAAAGGCAGACGGCGCTCAGGGGTTTCCTGGCCAGCCAGTCTGAAGGAAACAGTGAGCTCCAGGTTCAGTGAGAGACTCTGTCTCAAATAATAAGGTAGAAAGCGAAAGAGGACATTCAATCTAGACCTCTAGTTCCCACATGTGCACACACACACACACACACACACACACACACACAGAGAGAGAGAGAGAGAGAGAGAGAGAGATAGAGGGAGAGAAGAAGGAGGGAGAGAGTGCGTGCTAGGCAAGGCAGCATGTATGCCTATAATCCCAGCACTGGAGAAGTGGAGTCAGTCAGATCAGTAGGCATGGTGAGCTCTAGCCTATTGGAGGGGGGGGGGAGGGGGAGAAGGAGGGGGAAGAGAGAAAAAGAGGAGGAAGAAGAGAAAAAAGAGGAGGAAGAAGAGAAGGAAGAGAAGAGGAAGAGGAGAAGGAAGAAGAGCAGGAGGAAGAGTAGAAGGAGGGGAGGAGGAGGAGAGGGTAGTCGTGCTACATACACACAAACACTAAAAGAACAGGGAACTCAGGGTGGAGCTTACCTCCCCCATGGAGGCCCCAAGTCCTGCAGGGACAGATCTTCCTGTCCCCCTTATAGGCCTCTGGTACCCAAGTGTCTCCATCAGCCTCTGCGCCCACCTTGTGTTGGGTTCACACACACTAGCTCAGTTACTTGGGGGCTGTTCAGCGGGTGTTCTTAACCTTTCACAGGGTCCACCAGCTCTCTGAGAAGAAAGGTCATTTGAAATTGCTGTGCTGCGTGGAATAAACTCGAATGGACAGCAGGACACCCCAGGCCAGTGTAGACACCTCCTGGTGCGAAGGTGGGGAGCTCCTGTCTTCTCTACAGTCCTTCAGCACCCCAACCTGGATTCACTGTCCAGTCAGCTGGCCAGTGCCAGCAGGATCGGTCCCTTTACCCCACCAAAGGATCTCAGAGTCTACTGGAGGGATGGTTACACTAGTCACCTCTTTTCCAGTACAAGATGCAAACACACTGCACATCCTTGACTGTCCTGCGGGCTGCCTTACTGGACAAGTCCTCACGGGACACTGCTCACTAGAGATGCCAAAGCCCCTGGAACTGGCCTAAGTGCTGGGCCCCATAGGCACAGGGTAACTGGCCTCACTTGTTGGAATCTACCATTGCCCTCTGACCTGGTTCCTAGAGAACAAGGGCAGACCCAGAGGCCAGGCGAGAAGGAAAGGGACAAAACACTGTCACTGACATGGAGTCTCTCTCAGAGGCGTGACTAGAGCTGGCTGAGCTACCAAAGCTGGAAAGAAAAGATCCCTCCACAAGCCTGCCATCTTACAGATGGGGAGACTGGGGCTGGGAAAGGGATGCCCCTTTCATAATGGGCCTAAATAGGCCTTGAGCTTAGCACCCACAAGAGTCAGAGACTATTAATGGCCACGCTAGCATTGCTGTGACCACAACGCTTGACAGAAACAACGGAAGATGGCAAAGATTCATCTTGGCTCACAGGTTCAGTCCATCATGGCTGGGAATAGCTGGTTCCTGCAGTTCACGGTGACAGGAGCATTTGTCAGCAGCTGTACACATCACCGTGGGTCAGACTGAGGATCTGGTCTCTATAACTGTCAAGGACCCCCTCCCAGTGACCTACTTCCAGCGAGCCCCAGCTTCTTAAAGGCTCCATAGCCTCCAAAACAGTGCCACCAGCTGAGAAACAAGTGTTCACGATGCATGAGCTGTGGGGGCATTTCAGATGTGACCCATCACAGAGAGTAACCAGGGACACTCCATACGCACTGAAAACCATGAGGTGAGAAGGGAATGCACAGGAAACCTGGGCGTGTGCCTATCAAGTGAGCAGAGGCTGCTGGAGCCAGGGGAAGGGAGAACATTTCCAGGGCAAATGCAAAGGCACTGAGGCAGAAGGGAACAGTACTTTAGCAAGGAAGGAGGGCAGGCAGGAAAGCTCAGTATTGCCATGTGCAGCCTAACGTTTCCTGGGTGCTCACCCATGACCTCTGATTTATACTCACTACGTATCCAAGGATGCCCTGGCCTCTCCACAACAGAGTATAGCATCAAAAGACCCTGGTTCAGTCCCCAGCTCTGCTTCTTTCCTGTACCACCTCAGGCGAGTCCTCTGTATCCTCCTCTCTAGATGAGGGAGATGTCAACTATAGTTCTCTTATAGAAAGAAAAGGTTATACCTACAAGTCAGCCAGCTCCAAGCTACCCACAACCACCCTCAGTTCTGGTCTCCAGCCCCAGCAAGAACCTGGCAAAGGACAGGAGTGTGAGTCTGAGGCCCAGGGAAGGCATTTTACACCCCTGAGAAGTCACCTGGGAAGGAGGCTGGTACCAGGTCCCAAAGCCTCTCTGGCTCACAGAGCGCGGTGCAGTTGCTGAGGATGCTGCAGAGGCTTCTGGGCACAGGCAGCATCTAGATTAGAATGGGAGCTTTGTATAGTCGCATGCAGGTCTGTAACCCACCAGCAGACTGGGTTGTGGCCAAGTTTATGAAAATGCGTTTCCTAAACAGTGTTACTCTGCTGGGGCTTGCAGCGGGATCCTTTCCCCACACTGGACATTCATGGGCTTAGAGGAGAGCTGAAAACCAGCTTGGCTGAAGTATCCACACTGCAGCTGCAAGGGTAAGGGCTTGTGTTCTCCTTCTCTCTCTGAACTCCAAGAGGTCCTGGCCAGCACGGGGCATGTCTACACCTCTCTCTACTCCCTCAGAAGCATGCCCAGCTTATCTCCTGAGCTTTTTCCTGCTGTCCTTACAGTTCCTTAGAAGCTTGATCTCAGGCTAGCCCAACCTACGGAGAGCCGCAAGCCCCAGGGGACGTCCTGCTCTCCCCTAACCTCTGAGCTGAACAGACTGGAGATCAGAGGCAGCCACTGGGACCCAGATGGGGACCACTATGGGGGAACCTCACATCACCCTTTAAGACATAATTGGCACAAGTCACATGACAGCAGAGCTGATGGTTCCTCCCTTGCCAACCAGAAACACCAGCACAGACCCTTCAGGGCCCCCTCAAACATAGCCCGTTCTCTGATGGTCCCCCAGATCAAGAACCTTTAGTGCCCTCAGGGTCAAGTCCAGGCTCATCCCTGGTACCACTTCCTCTACAAAAAGCGTCTGTGTGCAGCCTTCGGACCAGCAAGACAGGGAGTCACCTGTCTTTTCTCACCTGGGTGGCTTCTCTGCACAAAAGTCAGGGCAGGAAGCCCATCTGAGCCCATCTTTGTTCTTCGTTTACATAGTAGCTCCAGGGACCTGGCTCTTCCCAAATCTGTGAACCCAGCTGGACATCTGTTCTGTGTCCCAAGTAGACACAGAGAGGCACACTGTCTCTGAAGAAGTCACAGTGGGGACAATGGGGCCATGGGACCCAGACAAGAAACAGAGCCTGGGCATTCATAGGAGACTTCCTGGAGGAGGTGAGCAGAGTCCTGGGAGAGAACACGTCAGGAGCACTGTAGAGGAAGGTAGTGAGCAGCACACACGGGTGACAAGGGAGGAGGTGCTACCAGGCTAACCCCGGCCAAGGTGCCGCTGGCAGAGCGGTCCCCACGCAGGCTGCAAAAAGGCCAACAGAGACCACCAAAGGCACTGGCCATGCAGCTGACCCTTCATGGGGCCACCCACCCTTGAGCTCCACTCCCATGGCAGCCTGCAGACATGCCATTCCTTGTGGCTGCCCTGCCGCAGAGGACTGCGTCCTGAGCGCCGCGGTGTCTGCGGCCAGCATGATCTGTTATTATCCCCGTCAGTGGGCTGGCCTGTGTGCATTCCTCGGTGATGAGTCTGGCCTCCTCACAGGGTCTAATCAGCGCCCAATCGCCCTGGCTTTGATCTGCTGCACTCTCTGCGATACCACACCTGACTTACAATCTGATCGGTGGCTGTCCCACCTAAGCCAAAATTACCCCTGGCGAGGTCCCACAGAGCCTGTGTGTGCCCTGCTCTTCTGGAGAGTCCTTTCTGAGAAGGCTGCTATGGCTTCTTGCCTGACAAGTCACCCCCTCGCCTCCAACAGGACCCAGCCATGCCCTTGTCCATCAGTGGCCATTGTTGGGACCCCTGGCTTGTCCCCCCTTCATCTTCCACATGCATCCAGGTGTCATTAAAGCCAGTACTGGCCCAAGAGCTGTTCTCTGTTGACCCCAGCCATGGGGTCTTTCAAATACAACTTGTATAGAAACACTCTGTCTTAAATGGCCTTTGCATCTGCTTTATTCACATGTCACACCAGGCTGACCCTGCTTAGTTCCTACTGTCCCATGCAAGTCCCTCAGCTTGTGTGGGGCCCTGTAGCTCAGGGTATATGGGTAAAGATGGGTGTGTGAGGCCCACGCAAGCCCACTCTGCAGGCCAAATACTGCCCCTTTCTCTTAGTTTGTGTCACCCTCCACCTCTCCCAGAGAATAGACTGGAGGCTTTGCTTTAAAGAGACAAACAGGTGGGAGAGAAAGAAACTCCTATGAGCCCAGCAAAGGGGCCTCACTGCTCTGTGGGCCACGCCGGGCACAGGAGGCACAGGTGAAGCACTCAGCCCTTTTCTTAGGAAGCTTGGCTTTGGGGGAAGGCAATCCAGGGGACAGAGAAAACAAAGGACAGAGTAACAATGTCTGAACCTGACCAGGGTGACTGATGTGGTAAAGAGGTGGAAGAAAGTGTGGCGGGGCATTACTCGGAAGACAAAAGCCAGCATTCGGGAGGCAGGAGGGCTGTGAGTTCTAGACTGGGCTGGATTATATGTTGGGAAAGAAGGATGGAGACACTGAGGAATGCAGAGTGGGAAGGTCTGACCTGGGTTTTGAGGCATACATAGGAGCCAGACAAGAAGGTGGCTGCTGGAAGGGTGTGCCGCTGCTTGGCTCTCCCAGCAGTCACAGGCCAGGCCCTGCACGGGATGCTGGAAAGTAGGTGAGAGGCACTGTGGGCTTTGGAGCCTGGGTCTATAACAAACCTGCTCCTTTACCTGCTATCTTGACAGCCTCAGGAAAGTACCCTGCCCAGAAGGGAAAATAGCTGGATCTGTGTCAAGAGGCAGTCATGAGGACATAGCACCTAAAAGAGATGGGACGTGGTTAAAGTGACGCACAGTCTTCCTTCCAGCTGCTGTGGAACATCTGTGTGCTGTTCCCAGTGTATGTCCCATCTGGGCAGGACCCCTTCCACTATCTCACTCAGGAATTCAAATGTGCCACTTCTGATCTGTCTTAGCCCCGCAGAAGACCTGATTGTCCCTGGCTGTCCCTGGCATGGCATCTCTTCATTGTTCTAGCACGCTCATTTCTTGTCACAGAAGTTGAGACTAGAGATGTTTGTCACCCTGGCCCTTCCATGGGGACGCTAACCTGGCTGAGCCTGGGGACTGCCAACCTGTTCTTTACCCTCTGCTGCCTGCACTGGATGCCAAGGAACCCAGAGAAAAGTCAGCTCAGGCCTCAGGAGCTCAGAGCTGACAGCCAGGCCATGGTAGGCATCCGCAGGGAGCTCCCAGGGGTTTGGGGACCTGTCAGAGCACTCAGACCCTGGCTGCACCACAACACCCTCCCCATCCACGCTATTGTCACAAACGCTCTGCTAAGGCTTTGTCTTCTCATACCCCCAGACTTCTCTAAAGAGAGCATCCCTGCATGCCCTCACTTCCTGTCCCTCACAACCTGCCCCCCCATCCTTGCCAGGGCCCTGTACCTCCTCACAGGCTAGAGCCTACCTCCCATTTCAACACCAGCCGCAGCCATAAGGTACAGGGCTGTCTGTTGCTCAGTCCCAGTATCTCTCACCACATACCACACGCAGACTTTTGTTATGCACACATACAAACCCAGCTCCCTTCCACCCCAACCTACCCCCTTCCTTTGGCCTTCTGCTCCCATCCCTTTCAGTTTCTACAATCCCCATTGGCTTCTTGGCTAGCACCAAATCAAATACTGTCTGAGCACAAGATTTGCTAAAAAAATGGCCTTTGGTTTCTGCACAGCCCTCCCCCCCCCCCCTTACTGAATGTCGGAGTTCTCTAAACAGTCCCTTCTTAGTCAGTTCCAACCCTGTGCTGTTGCCACCTCATCCCAAGGTCTCATTCCCAACCCTACTCCCACAGGTCTGTACCTCGGAGGGTACAGAAATGACCTGTATTGGGTTTCTCTGGGAGCACCACAGCAGCACCTCCAAGGCTTACCATATGTAGTTGTGTGGTGCTGTGGTACAGCTGTTATATCTAGGCTGAAATGTCTCTTCCTGGATGGGACAGGAGGCTCACTAGTAAGAAACTCCACAGACAAAAAGTCCCTCCATCGGGTTATGTAAGTGGCCAACTGTGGTAGACAGACTCTTCCGTTGAGCTGTCTACAAGTAGAGCAGAAAACTCCCAGGATGCAGCTCTCACGTGCCACACACACACTGGGATGGACTTCTAAGTGATTAGGCTCACACTCCTGTAAGGACCCAGTGAACTCATCCGCTCTCCACGCTAGGCCTGGGTGGAGTCCTTTCATTTTCTGTCACTGCCTTCCCTATCTACCCACCCCTGAGCTGGAAGCAGTGGTAGCATGCCCTGGCCTCTGTGCACCCCACTCCATTCTTCCCATTAAATGCTTGACGCCCCCAACCTGTCTGACTCTTTCTTAACATAAATTTGATTTTCCTTATCTAATCTCTCTTCCCACCCCCCCAACTACAGAGCAAAGGATGTGAAAGAACTCCATTTGAAGGGACAAGAGACAAACTTTGAGGCTCTAACATGTTGCCAGAGCAGTCAACCTGGACCCTCGCTCTGCTCAAAGACTTCCTTGGCTTCCCACTGGCTGCGGAATACACTGCACAGCCCGGCAAGAGGGAGCTAATGTCCTCGGGATCTGTTTGGACCATTCAGCATTATGGAGACTGTACCAACAGGGACTGTTTAAAATCTAGCAAAGACAATCATCTCTGTGATGTAAACACACTAGCCCTCTAACCGCCTACCTAACGGTGCCATCGCTGTCCTTGGCTTGGTCAGGATCATTCTGAGAGGACAGTTGGAGGAAAACAACCATCCAACTCAAGCCTTCCGGGTGAGCATGTCCAGGCTCTGGAGCTACCCTCTGAGCTGCCACCATTTGAAAAGCATGCTAAGGTCCTCTCGCCCTGGCCCTGAGAACACTCCACAGCCCTTCACAGCAATCAGCCTCACTGATCAGGTGTCCTGACTGGATGTCAGCTTGGCCTTGGGGTCTGCAGACCTCTTCTGCCTCGAGAGAGCTGCTTAGAGCCAGGTTCTATCCCTCAATACCGGCCTCCGGCTTCTGAAGAAAGGCGTGCCCACATGGGTGTATAGTACTTTACAGAGTATATGCAGAGTGCCTTCCTTGGCTCTCATGTAGCCCTAAGAGATAAGCAACTGGAGGTTAGCTCTGTGCTGACAGAACACTGTGGTGCCCAGAATGTTCTAGGCAAAGCTTTACAACCTCGCCTCCCATCAGGCCCTCCACAACTACTGTTATCCGTTGAACCAGAGAAGAACACTGAAGCAAAGAAGAGTAATGGTTTATCACAGCCCTAAGTCTCACCAGTCTTGGAAGCCACCACTATGGCCAACCGAGTCTCAAACTGCTGGACTGGTCCAATGGCACCTCACTGTACCAAAAAGTATCCCAAACTTCTTGGACCCACAGGCTCCCCTACCCCGCATCCCCAGCCTCTAAGACTTATGGATTTGTGTGGCAGACTCTGGTCAGCCACTGACTGGGATGGTTCCCAGAAGTCTGTGTAGTATGGTCCTCCAGCCCCCAAGCCCATCCTGGACCCATGTTCCAGTCAGAAGCATGGCAGCCTCTCACCGCCACCTCGGACACTACCTTCCACCCATTCAGTAGATGAACTCCACAGCAGGAAGGCAGCTGGCTGCAGGCTGGGGACATGGTCTCAGCAGAGTGGGCATCCCTTGAGCTCTAGTCTCTTCTGAAAAACATACTTATTGTCTGCTACCTAGCCTGCAGATGGCTAGTTTGCTCAGCAGCATGGGGCATACAGCAGCTTAAGGAGCACAGTGGGTTAAAACTAGAGGAGGCACAACCAGCTGTCCTCCCTAGCCAGCCTTCCTTGAGAGCCTGCCCCAGGCAGCCCCAAGCCTGGAACTTAGGATCTCACGCAGGAACATTGCCCTGTGGAAGAGACAGCCTAGGAAATGATGACACAGGTGGCTAGCACGTATAGACAGACACTTCAGAGCCTGAGACACTGAAAGGGGGCTCTGGCCCAGCCTGAGGACCAGGGCGTTCTGGTGGCCATGAAGTGGGGCCTCAGGAGTTAGCCAAATGAAGAAGAATAGACACTCTAGGCAGGGAATGGTATAGGCCTGTGAGGGAGACAGGTACGTCTGGAGATCCCAAGGTAAGTATTGCCAAGATGGGGCAGAGGGAGTAACAAGAATGACAACAAAGGCCAGTCAGTGACCAGAGCAGGGTCCATTCAGGCTCAGAGCATCACATTGCCTTTTGTAAGCCACTGGTCCCACCTGGTCCCTAGCTCAGTAGAGCCCCGCTGGCCCAGCGGCATGGGCTCCAGTGGGACTAGCCCCTAACTGCGCTCTATTAAGGGCACACAAGAGGGGCAGAAACACCCCCACGAACAAAGCCCGGGCAGACAGGGGATTCGGACAGGCCAGCTCTGCTTCTGGGCTGTGTTACCTTGGCCTCAGACCCTGGACTTCGGGTGACAGGAGTCGCCACACATAGGTTACTCAGTGTTACTGTCCCAGCATCCCAGGCAGACCAAGATGAACATGCCAGCCACTGCACTGCGTTTACTGTTATGCCCTCTTCACAGGTCCAGCTGGGCCTTCCCTGATACACGGGCCTGAGTGAGGACCCAGCAGTGAAGGACAACCAACAGAAGAAAAGACTTGCATTGAATTTCTAACCTACACCCTGTACCCTGGGAAGCCCAGGGCCTGATTATTGGAGGAAGGTGACAGGACACAGCAGGGCACAGCAGGGCACTGGGCTAGCCCTCCAAACAGCACCCTGGAACACTAAGTCTAGAGTGGAAACAAAGAAGCTGTGGCCTAGGGAAAAGTGAGGCTAAATACCAGGGTATCCAGCCAACACTAGCAAGCACCCCAGAAGGAAAACTACCCTCCCACCCTACCACCACTACAAAACATGAACCAGCATCCTCCACCTGAAGAGAGGATCTGGCTGCCTACCCCCAGGGTACAGGCCTTTCCTGGGGTCACTGCGGCAGAACCCACGGCAGGGACGCTGCACCCAAGTACAGATGCCCGAGACATAAGAATTCTCAAGGCCTGTTTATGAGGTGGGACAGTTCCGAGGGTTTCCTGGCCCTCAGGAGCCGGCCGGCTCCAAGAGGCTAATGCTGAGCTCTGTGCAGCCTGAGGCTTAATAAAACTGGAAGCAGCTAATGGCAAACAATAAAGAATAATATTTTTCCTTCAAGCAATTAAGTTGTAATATAGAGCTCACTAATTCCTTCCTGTTCTCTCCCTCGGGATCTCAGATCAAGCACCAGGAGAAATGAGTTACACACCGCTATTCCCCTCTTGAAACCCACGTTTTCATTCATCTACTGGAACTACCGCCTCCCGAAAAACAGCAGGAATCTCTTGAGGATTTCCATAGTGGTTTCACATAGCAAGTGACCCTTCTGCAAACAGAGAACAAAGTTACCCCTGCTGCTGCCCCACTCCTGGATGCTGATAAATGTCCTTCTGGCTCCTCAGAGGCACTAGAGTGTGAACACCAGTCTTACAAAGTGTTCCCCAAACTTCCTTGTTGCACCCCTACTTGGGTACTTGCGCTCCCCAGCACCCGTAGGTGCTGGCAGACAGAGCCCTGCTACTCACAGTAGCTGCCTGTTTCCCATCTCAGCACCTATACTCATGCTGGGTCCACCGTGAATCCCCATCCCACCTATGATCCAAGGCCCCACTCCCTTCAATACCCTGCATCCAGGGTCCCTCTCTTCGCCTCTGGAAATAGCCACCCCAGACCAGAGCACCCTGGTCCCAAGCACGTCTCTGCTGTGGAAATCTCACAATGCCCAGCATTCTCGGGGATATATCTCCACTTGCAGGCTGAGTTTATAGGTCTACCTAGAGGTCACCTCTCCAGACAAGGAAGGGAGTGAGAGGGGGCAGGACATGGACCATGGCATGTCCTCCAAGCAGCGGGGAGGAGTCAGAGGATGATGAGGGATGCCTGCTAAGTGAGGTGCAGGGGAGCCAGCAATGCCAGTGAAGGCACAGCACCCTACCCAGGATCCTCTACAGCATCCAAGGGCCTCTCTAAGTCTCCTCGGAATTCCTGACTCTCACAGGACCCCCGCCCATGCTTCACAGGCGTTACCACATGAGCCTAGCAGGCCTCCCTCTGGGGAGCTACTCCTGACTCCCGAGGCATGTCTGTGAAAATTCCTGGGGCAGGCTCTCGATCTACTCTATGTTCAGCAGAGGACATGCCAGGAGAGCTGCCCTGGACAGCATCAAGCTGGGAGAGCAGCAGCAACTTTCTGGCAGACCTGATTGTCTTCCACACCACACACCTGTCCAGCAACGGTTCACCATGCACCGAATGAATGACTCTGCTGGCCACTGTGGCCAATACAGGCTCACATTCTTAGTTCATCCCAGTAACACCCTCTGACACCTCCAACTGCTGTTTCGGTCCACAGAGAAGAGAACAGAGGAACAGAGAAATTAAGAACCGGCGATGAACTGGGCTCAACTGGAGCTCTGATCGCTCCAGCCCACACCCTCTGTTAAGTGCAGGCCTACAGGGAGGGGCCAGGACTGAGTTATTCTAGTGACCAAGCCTCTGACGTCTGGAAGCCTCCTGGCTCTAGGCTTTATAGGCATTTCTGACGTCTGCCCTTCTCCACCCCAGCAAAGCCACTGTGCTGCCCAGGCCAACATTCCAAGGACTCACTGCCCTGCCCACATGCCGGCCAAACCAGACAGCAAACAAACAGGACACGCGGCAAACCCCATGCACTCTCCTGAGTGTTGGTGAGCTGTCTGAGGGGCCCACGACCTCAGCCGTGGACAACACCACAGCAGCGTCCTCCTGTCCAGAAGATGAATCAAGTGTTCCAGACTGGGATTTTCCCGTCTGGAAAATCCTGGGTGCTGCCTGGGCAGGAGCAAATGAGCCCTTCTCCGTAACCCAAGGTTTTCAGGGGCAAAGCTAGCCAGCCCTCCAGCCGCAGGTGTCAGTCCTTTCCTCCCCACACGACTGGGCCAGCCCACTACCCACATCAGGACCAAACCCAGATGGAGGTAGCAGGGGCCTGCAGCCCAAACTGCTCCTTCTTAGAAGGGATGGAGAGCATCCCAACCAGGTCACCCCAGTTCATTATGCTTGGCCAACACCCTCAGCAAGCTCCCCATACTCTGTTTCACTGTCTGCTCTCTGTCAACCCCATAAAAGCCTCAAGGTTCACAGATGTGCCTCCTTATGGGTTAAAAGCCCCCCAGCCTGGATCTTCCCATCTGAGACTAGCCACAGCCTCTGTGGGCAGCACCGTAGGCCTGGTTTCAAAGGACATGGATTTAGAGAAAGAAGTAATTGGTCCACGGTCCTGATGCCAACGGTGACCATTACAGCCATGGAGACACGGAGATGGAGACACAGACACAGACACAGACACACACACACAGACACAGACACACACACACACACACACACACACACACTATGCCAGTTTCGTGTGCTGACCTAGCTGCGTCCACTGCTGTAGTGAGCACTTAGGTTGCCCCGATCATTCTGAGTCAGAAAACACCACAGATATAGGTTTAGCTGGATCTGGGTGTTGAGAAGTTGAAGATCAAGGCCCAGCATGGTAGGTTTCTGCTACAGGCCTTTCCCTAGATTGTACTTGCTGCCTTTTTGCTCTGAGTTTGTGAAACGGGGTCACGGAGAGTGGGCTGTGGCATCTCTCCTAGAGACACGGATCCCTGTGACCTCTCCTTGCGACCTCACCGAACCCAGTCATTTCCTCAGGTTCTAATACCATCTCACTGCGGGCTAGGGAGGAGGAAGCAAGTCATCCCAGAGAATGCCTGCTACAACCCACACAGAAAGAAAACTAACATAAACTGGCTGAGCAGTGAGTAAAGGTCACTAGAGAGAAGAGTTGGGATCCAAATCCAGGCCTTCTAGATTGAAAGCCAGGACTCTGAGCTATGCTGCTGCAATGGGGAAGACAAAGCCCAGTGTGGTGGTCTTAATGAAAATGGCCCCCACAGACTGACAGGGAGGGAGCCCTTGTAGGAGGAAGTGCATCACTGGGGGGTGGGGCTCAAACCAGGCCAAATGGCTCACTCTCTCTTCCTGCTGTCTGCTGATCCACATGTAGAACTCTCAGCAACCCCTCCAGCACCATGCCTGCCTGCGTGCTCCCAAGCTCCCTGCCGTGATGATAACAGACTTAATCTCTGAAACTGTAAGCCAGCCCCAGCTCAATGCTTTCCTTTATAAAAGCTGCCATGGACCCTCTAGATCAGTATGAGGACACAAGGCTCTCAGCCTCAGGAGTCCAGCTCTCAACCCTACACCCTACTTCCCAAAATCCCTCACCTCCTACTCCCTCATAGACTTCACCCCTCTCTACTCCTTCCTGGCCTCATTTCCTCCTATCCCATTCCTCCCTCCCCCCGCCTCACCCCATACCTCCTTCTCCCCTCACAGCTGCTGCCACAGGCCCCGGCTTCTCACATGCACCTGTTTTCAAGCTCCATTTTCTTCCTATTAGACCCTCTGCTTCTTAGCCTACAGCACATTAAGAAGGAAGCTAGCTGGTGAGTAGGGTTATAGCCAGCACTACAGAGGCTGAGGCAGGAGGATCGCAAGTTCCTATAGGCTAGCCTGGGCTATATGGCAAGACCCCCATCTAAAAAGAAAGAAAAGAAAAGCAGGCAAGATCATAAGTCTAGTCCCACTCTGGAGCAGACCTGGAGACAGCAGTCCCTGAGGTGCAGGGAGGGGTGGGGAACAGCTTCAGCAGAAGACTTTGTTTTTCTGGTATTAGTGATAGGTCTCACTATGTAGCCCAGGCTAGCCGGGAACTAGCCATCCTCCTGCTTCTGCCTCCTGTGTGCTGGGATTTCAGGCTTGTGCGACATAACCAGCATCCTTGTTTTCAACTGAGCTGTAATCTCAAGACTCTCCTCGAAGGTGCACTCTAGTGGTTTCCTTATAGTCAGGGTGACACTCATCACCACCATCTGCCCCAGCACCCTAAAGAACCCTTCCCCCCGACAGTCACCCCACATGCCCTCCGCCCAGCTGCTATACGCATGTCCATTCAGACCATCCCGTGCAGATGGAGTTACACGCTACACACCCATATTTGTCTGGCATCTTTCACAGTGGGACATTTCCAAAGTACCTTCATACTTCATCCACGCTGTCACAGGTACCAGCACCACATGACCTTTATGACCAAGCTGACATTCCACCAGGTCACTTCTGTTTATATGTGGGTCAGCCAAGGGACATTTTGGCAAGTTTGTGTAGATACACATCTTCCATCATCCCGGGTATAGACCTAGGGTTGTAGCTGCTGGCTCCAAAGGTTTGCCCTTTTGAGGAACGGCACATTTTACATCCAACAGTGTGAGAGCAGGACAGTCCAGGTTCGCCACACCCCACAGCCCTCCTCACACGCCACGATGCATACATGGCCATGTGGGTGGTATGAAGTGGTCACCCACTTGGGAGAGATCAGCATTCCTATCTGAGACTGTCTTCTCTCCCTTCCAGAGAACTCTGGGGCCAGAGTCTCCCACAACCTTCTCCCCTTGGTACCTTCTTAGCCTCACTGAGTTTGGGGGTGAGTCTGTTCTAAGCTGTATAACTGCCCCACTGTAGGGATACACAAACTGAAACAGATCCAAGTGGCTGGATAGCAGAGGCAGAACAAGAGCTCCAGAGTCCTGCCTCTGAACCATCAGACGGGAAAGACACTACGGCAAACATAACTGCCTTTAAATTGGTGTCCCCGTGTGCCGTCACTGCCATCAGAGAGCCCAGCGTCCTCCAAAGTCCGCCCTGCCCACCATCTATGCCAGCCACACAGTCAACACTTACTGTTTATGGGAAGCAGTCAGGAAGCCTAGGAGCGCCCTGCCTCCCTGCATCTGCCTATGAGAGCTTGCCTCACAAGTCCCTCCCTCCCCAGCCAGACAAGGGCTGACCTGAGATGGGACCTGTGGCACGTACTCTAACAAGCACTTGCCTCCCACTGGCCACCTAGCCAGGGGACACTGAGTCTCTGTCCTCACTGGAAAATGGGGATAAACCTACCCCTGGGCAAAGGTCAGGAACACATCTGGGTTTTGGCAAAAGTTTAGCAGTCTTCACTGATGGGCAGGCCCAGGGGAGAGCCATGGAGCCTGGGTATCTGCAAGTATTCTGAATGGCATAAATGCCCAGTGTGCTGTCCATCTGATGCCACAATGACATGGAGGCTCTAGAAGCCACCACAGCTTGTCACCCAAGTGGACTGGGAGCTCCAGCTGCACGGCAGATATTGTGGGTGTCAAAGTCAGCTGCACCCTGGAGGAGTAACCTGCCTGGACCCCCAGGGACACTGCCCCTCTGCACCCCTGCCAGTTGGATGTAAACAGCAGTGCCCATCCTGTGGAGCCCTCAGCAGACAATGTGCCTAACAAGTGCCTGTACCCAGCTCTGTCCTGTGCTCTCTATGCTAGTCCAGACACAGGATGCACCCATTTGATGGGAAAGAGAAAGCACTGAGTACACAGGAAACACTTCAGAGTACCAGGCACCGGACATACCCAAAAGCCCTTTCTCCGAGCAAACTGGGGCAGAACCTGGAGACCCTGAGAAAAAGAGGGTCCACAGAACACATCCTCGTCCAACCCCCAACACTACTTCCCAGCTTAAAGTCAGAGCTCTGAGCAAGGAGATCTGAATCTTACTTGGCCCAACGGGCCTTCCAGCCCTGCTCCCTCCCAACCAAACAGGGTGCTGAATGGGCCTATTACTGTCTCCGACCCTCTGTGGCCTCAGACTCCATGACCAGCGCCCGGAAGCTACAGAGCAAGGCATAGCTCCTGATCCGTCCTTGACCGAAACCACACAGTTAAGCCGCTTGGATTTTCCAATTTTAATCAGGCCCCAAGCAACATTCTTCAATAAGGGGGATTTGTTTAGCTCGTCCCGAGCATCAGCGTTACCTTCTACAGAAATGAGTTCTTCCCCCTCGGTCCTCTGTACAATACACACTGAGGCACACGGCTGTCACTAACCCACGCCGCACCCAGGGAAACTGTCTGCTCCCTGCAGGGCATTGCAATCCCCCAGGCCCGCCGTGCTCACCACAGAACCTTGTCCAATAAACAGTACTTATGACTAGTTCTTGCCTTCAACTGTGTATCAGGAGCAGTTATCAATCAAAGTGTTATCAATCTCACTTTATGGCTGCAGACACCAAGGCACAGAGAAGAAAGGTAACTTGACCAAGAGATGTTGTAACTTTAATTTTTCCAACTTTGTTTTTAACGATGCTTCTTAAAGGCTTTAACCTCCCTTGTGGCCCACCACCCACCAGAGGTTGTGGAAAAGAAAGGATACAGAGGTGGGAAGTCGAGAGGCAACAGGACAGGATGAGGCCCAAGCTCTGTGGAACCCAGAGACACTGAACCCCTAAGAGACCCATGACACCCCAGGAGTGCTTCTGTGAGGATGAAGGGGATCAAGCACACGCTGTGACCTCCCTCAGCAAGCATGCCCATCAATGGCACCCTGGGGCTTCCTTGCATGGCAAGCAAAGGGGGCTTCTTTCCCAATGTTTCAGATAAAGTATGGGAGGCAACCACCTGAGATTCAAATTCACACAGCCCCCAGAATTTGCCCAAAGGGGCACTGGGCGCATGGGGACAAGAAGGAGATGCCATATTGAATGGGACTGTTCCCAGGCCCTGCTCAGTCCTGGGCAGATGAGCAGATCCTAATGTGGTGTTGGTATCCTTCCAGAACCTTCAATCCAATTGCATCTTACTGCCATGGCAGCTGC
Organism: Micromys minutus; assembly: GCF_963924665.1. Lineage (NCBI taxonomy): Eukaryota > Metazoa > Chordata > Mammalia > Rodentia > Muridae > Micromys > Micromys minutus. Next base: position 26,894,798 of record NC_137978.1, on the reverse strand, counting down.
TTATCACAACAGGACGCAAAACCCAAGGGAGAGATGCCACCTGCCCACGGAACCCAGTAACAAGTGGCAAAGCCTGTGTGGGCTGCCTGCCACCTCACAGAAATCTCACTCAATCTGCACCGGTTTCTTTGGAAACGGAATGCCCAAGTTCCGGGAAAATGAAATGTGAGAGAAGATAAAGGTCCTCCCACAGTTTCCAAAGCAAGGGCTTCCTCTGGGAGGCTGAGGCTGGAGGATTCCTGCCCTTCTCCACCATCCTCTCTCCCACAGAGCAGCCCCAGGCTAACAAAATCCTCCATGGGAACTTTAGGATGGAACCACTCCAGGAGCTCCTAGGCCTCTGGAAACAGCTATCCAGGAAAAGCCAATGCAAGGTCTATGGCCTATCTATAGCAGCCCTGTGGTCAGTGCCCTCCTGAGGGCAGACTTCTGAAGGCACAGTGACAAACAGGGAGACAGGCAGAGGGGAGCAGGGGAAGGAGGTGGTGCAGCCTCAGTCCCAAGCTGTTTCCACTTTGCAGATTTGTTCAAATCCCTTAATTGACCTCCATGGAAAGACTCCAGTAGGCAACCCTGCCTACCAAGATGTCCCACCAGCACTCCAGGAAGTCTGACAAGGCCGCGGGAAGCCCCACAGCCTGGTGCAGCAGGCGGCCAAGCCGCACTCAGTAGCCACTGTCTGCCCTGAATCACCCAGCAGAACAGCTTAGGTAGCACTGAGGAAAGCCCTTGGTCCAAAGGCCTGTTCCAGCCACCACTGCCTGCCTTTAGTGTCTGCAGAAAGTATATTCTTAATAATGAACACTACATGGGCCTGGGTACCGCGGAGCATACCTAAAGAGACAATATTACTGTCCCCATTTCACAGAAACCAAGATGGCGAGGTTAAGGAACTTGCACAGATAGTGAAAGCGGAGCATCCTGTGGACCGTGGTCACATTCAGCTCTTTCCACTCTTATCCCATCTCCTAGATCGCAACGGCCCGAGTTTCTGGGCTGTCCTGCTAGACTGCAGGACAGCCCTCACTCAGGTGACAGAGCCCAGCGCACAGTATGTACTCAAGGAGCATCTTGACCTTCCTGTCTCATCCTAGGCAGGTGAGAGGGAGAAGGGCTCTTCAGAGTTTTAAGCAGCTATAGTCCTTGGCTGGGAAAACGTGACAAATGGCCCCATCCAGTCAAAGAGCCTGCTAGCCATCTACAACGCTTTCTGCAGCCAGCTGAAGGGACGATTCCACCTTCAAGGCCCCGCCAGGGGTTGCCTCCTCCTCTGAACTTGGCCTTTCAAAGGGGCTTTCATTTATCGGGCTTTAATGTCTCACATGATTTAATCGGAAACACGTGCCCTGTAAATATCGTCTGTCATGTTCCATCAGGTTCACAGGAGAAAGTACAAGTCAATAAACAAAGGTTGTAGCATAAATCTACCTTGAACACATAATACCTCAAAAAAGAAAAGCAAAACATGTGTGGCCTCTGACCTGTGCAGTTTCATGAGCAGGAATACGGGGAATAGTTGGGAACATTCTAAGACTTCATAATTAACAGGGAGGCGGGCCGGTCAGTATACATAGAGCCAGCACAGAGCCCTTCAACTAAAAGACTACCTACCTGGGGTACCTGTCAAATCACAGCACACCTAACTCACCAGTACCCAGCTGCCCCCATTGCAGACCAGGGGTGCTATGGAAGCATCTTTCTTCAGAAGGGGGCAGGGTTTGCTCCCTGTTTCCTCAGATAGGGAACAGGGGAAGATGGGATGATAAAGGCCTTGGGTGTTCTTTCCAAAATCCCTTCCTCTGCAGCTCCCCAAGAGTCCTGAAGTGTAGACAGGGGAAAGGGGAGAAGTCTGGGGACTCAGAGAGTCCAAGAGTCAAGTCCCAGCTCTGCCACTTGGGACCACGGGTTGACAAAGACAGGGTTCATGCACTGGGCTGGTGCTTTTCAATGTTGAAATCCACCCACCTTCTTCCTGTACCTTTAGGTAGAGAGCAAAGGCTGGAGGCAGTGTGGTGCAGTAGGGGGTGGTCTGTAGAAAGATGAGGAGTAATCCTTACCCACAGAACTGTTACAGGGATCATTTCTTACATGGTATGTTCTAGAATGCTATCATCAAACATCCTATAGATGGGCCTCCTGTTTTAATTAATCTCGTAGACCTCAGAGTCATGGTCCAGGAAGCTTTATATCTTGTGTAACACAACTGTTTCTGATGTGGTGCTGGGGGTGGGGCTCAGCACAGGCATTGTCCAGCAGGTTGGAAGTAGGGCCACCTCTCAATGCCCAGCCATCAGTGTGTAAAGGGGAAAAGGGGAGGATGTATATTTTAGCGGAACCCTAGTACTGTGATCCAGCTTTCTTTCTGGTCCATCCTCTGAGGCAAGTGCTGACTCCCCTTCCCCAGGAAGGTTTCCTCAGCTGTCCCTCTGGCCACCTATATTACTTGCCACTGAGGTGCACTCCAGCCCAGATCCCAGCTCACAGTCTAGGCACCCTGCCTCTGCCCATTGTCTAGCCTGGATCTCTGAGGCAGCCTGGCCCACATCCAGCACACAAAGGCATTTACTACACTAATAGTTATTTCTTTACTTGTTTTATTCTGTCTCCACCAGAACATAAAGACCATGTTGAAAACTGTCTAATAACAGCACCCCCTTGCCAGAAAAGGGCCATCAAACACATGGTGGCACTCGGTGACCGTGGAAATGGTGGATCGGCTGAATGGCTGAGAACTGGGACCCCGCCTTAGGCTTCTGCACATTAGCGAACGGAAGTTTAAGGGTCTCTGAGATCAAGTTCAAGAACAGATGTGTGTCCCACACCTGAACACCACACTTATGACGTGAGGGTGACCAAGTTGGTGGGGAGCTGGGGGCTATCTCCGTGCAGTCAGGTGGCAAGATCGGTACTTAACACGGGAGCAGGGGAGTCAGGCCGCAGAAGAACGGATAACCGCATGAACGACAAGCAAACAGGCAAGAGTCGTTTGAACTACACCCCTGACTCATCACCATCCCCAGAGGAAGGCCCAGGTGCTGCCAGGCCTCCTTCCCATCAAAGACAGAAAGCTTCACCTTCGAACCCCAACACAGGGGCAGCTCCTGCCCACTAATGCGCGCTCTAAGGTGGAACCAGAGCTGCGTCTGGAACATGCTAACGTGAGTCTGTGGGTCGGGAGCTAGAGAGATGGTTCAGCGGCTGGGAGCACTTGCTCTCGCAGAGGACCTAGGCTTGATCTCTAGCACCCACAGGCTCACAGCCATCCAGAGCACAGGGCAAGCATGCACACGGTGCACAGATATTCGTGCAAACAAAACCTTATACCGGAAATAAAATATATAAATCTTAAACTTAAAAAGAAAAAAGTCCTCGACATCATTAGCCATCAGGGAAATGCAAATCAAAACAACCCTGAGATTCCACCTCACGCCAGTCAGAATGGCTAAGACCAAAAACTCAGATGATAGCAGATGCTGGCGAGGATGGAGAGAAAGAGGAACCCTTCTCCACTGCTGGTGGGGTTGTAAACTGGTCCAACCACTCTGGAAATCAGTCTGGCGATTCCTCAGAAAATTGGACATAGTACTACCTGAAGACCCAGTTTTTCCACTTCTGGGCATATACCCCAGAGACACTCCAATATACAACAAAGATACCTGTACCACAATGTTCATAGCAGCTCTATTTATAATAGCCAGAAGCTGGAAAGAACCCAGATGTCCTTCAGTAGATGAATGGATACAAAAATTGTGGTATATTTACACAATGGAGTACTACTCAGCTATCAGAAAAAATGACCTTATGAAATTCTTAAGAAAATGGATGTATCTAGAGAATATCATCTTAAGTGAGATAACCCAGTCACAAAAGAACAGACATAATATGCAGTCACTGATAATTGGATACTAACCCCAGAAAGCTCTGAACACCCCAGAAACAACTCACAGACTATATGTAGTTTAAGAAAAAAGGCCAAAAAAAAAAAAGAGAGAGAGAGAGAAAATGAAAAACCATTATGCTTAATCTTTACACACCAAGAAATCTTTGACTAATTCCAGGTTATATCTTGTTTTACATGTACTTTATGCTCATTGTAACTAGTAAGATTTTAATGCACAGTATCAAACCTTTAAAAAAAATCAAGTACTGACAAAAACGTATTTGTATACTTTTATGCAAAAATGCTTAAAATCTGTACATTTATCTTTGTTTTTTAAAATAAAGTTGTTCAATTAAAAAAAAAGTTTGTAGGTGAATGGCTGGGTAGGTGGGTGAAGACAGTGGGTGTCAAGCATGTATGAACCCTGATGTGTGGGCTGGGAGGCTAAAAGAGAAGGTGGCTGGACAGACAGCGGGCTCTCTGGTGAAGCATGGGACCTGCAGATGTACTGGATAAGAAAGGCTTGAATCCTTGGACAAAGGAAGACCAGGAGGTGCTCTCCAATAACGACAGAGCAAATCAGATGGTTCATCTTCCTAAAGCTGTAGGTGACTGGCAGGCGACCTCCGCTGCCCCCTTCCCAGACACCAGCTCTCTTCCTACGGGGACAGGTAGGTATGTCTCTCTCGATATAACCGAAGCAGCCCACCACCCTTATTCTGCATCTAGTGTGCGCTGAGTGTGCAGCGCTGATAGGGTACACTGGTCCTCACAGCACACGCGTGTGCTCTGGAGAGCCTGCAAGACAGACACACTGACACAGATGAACCCATTCAAAGATGAGGGAGACTAACTCCAGAGGACAAGAACGTTTGCTTCTGCACAAGGCATCAAGTTCGTTGATGTACTTCCCTACCTGCAAGGAGTACCCAGAGCAGCCAGTCCTACTCGGGGCGTGCCAGAACTCTAGAACCCAGGGAAGGAAGGACTCGCTGACTTGTCCCACAGGCTCCCCACGGCCAGTGGCTGCCACGCTCGTGCACACACGGTGCCTCCTGCAGACCCCCAGCACATGTGGGAAGCCAGTGCCAGGCACCCTCCCACACATGCGAATGTTCCTAAACAGAGTAATTAGAGTGGTGTTTAGGTAACTTTTACACAGGCCCTTAATCAGAATCACATGTGGGGCGGAGCCAGCCGTGGTGGCCAGGCCAGAGAGGCTGGTCAGTCCCCGCCCCAACACAACTACCACCCTCTGCTTCCTTATACTGTTTCTCGGGCTGCACCCACCCCAGCATGGAAACTTACCCACACCCGATTACAGACAGACCAAAAGGAAAACACTTGTGGTTTCAGGGCTGAGCCACCCACCAGCACCTCTGCAATCCAGCATGACACACACAAAGTCAGACTCTGCACGGATCTTCCAGGCTATCTACTAGAACTTCACGTAAACCCAACAGGGAAGGAATGAAGAACTTCCCATCCCGGTCCATGAAAGGACTTAGTGGGACCAATGGAATCTCTGAAGCCAGCCTGCCACTGGTTGTCTAGCTCATTCTCCTCTGGGAGCATCCCTCCACCTCCAGGCAGAGGCTCACTCAGCCTTGCCTCTCTTCCAGGAGGGGAGCACAGCTTGAGTTCTGAACTTGTGGTCAAGCATGCAGAAAGTCAGGGCCCAGCTCGGCTCTCCAGTGTGTTTTTGCCTCTCAGAACCTTTGTTTCCTAGTTAATGGAGATCCCATTCGGAAATGAACTGTTTCACTGGCCTAAGGGAATCACTTGGGTCCACACCTGACATTTAAAATGGTTTCTCAATCCAGGCTCCCCTCTGTGTGGCCTTAAGCTAGTTTCACAGGGTCTCTGTATTTCAGTGTACCCCTCACTGAATGAAAAGTGTAGCCCACCTTCACTCACACAGCCTGAGTGGCTGGTCCAACTTACCCTCAGTGGGTCATTCAAGGCCAAGGCCAAGGCCAAGGTGAATGTAATCTTCCTTCCCAGCCTGTCCAGCCACGGTCAGCCATACCTCTGCTGGCAACACCTCATTTTTTCCAGTGTCCATGAATCTGCGCCCCCCCCCCCCAGTTGTGTGTCTGGAAGCTCTGCTCGAATGGTAGATCTCCCATCTTCCACCACCTACACAACTTATGAAGCCACTCCCAGTGCAGCAGGTTCCAAGCCTGGGCAGGGGAGGAGTCAGGCCTGTATCTGACTCCCTGCTCCTGAGGATGGGTCTGAGATATATCCTGGTGATTTAGTCACTTGGGGTAATAGCTCCGAACCTGTGGGTTGTAACCCACACAGACGTTACGTATCAGATATCCTGAATATCAGAGTTTTACATTACTATTCATAATAAACATAAAATTACAGTTTTGAAGTAGCAATGGAAATGATGTTATGGTTGAGGGGTCGTCACGACATGAGGAACTGTATGAAAGGATCGAAGCATCAGGAAGGTTGAGAACCACTGGTTTGGGGGATGCTCACTGACCCCCAAGCCTGCACTCTGTGTCCTGAGTCCTGGGCTAGGCCCTACTCTCTGGAAGGTCTTGGTTAGAACATGGACTTAAGAGTTTGCTCACTGGTATCAATTCTGTGGCAGGTGATTGTCAGTTATGAAGGCTGGAGATGAGGGTCTTTATGAGCCCTGCCACAAAGCAGGGGCCTCAGCAGCGGGCTGGCCTGAGCCAGGCTTGGAAGGGCTAAGAAGCCCTTGACTAGTCAGTGAACAGGAGAAAGAAGATTGTCCCACAAAAGGATACCTGGTCTGGAGCCCTGCAGCCTCAGCATGACATGCCTACCACCTAAGCCACCTGAGCCACCTTAAAGAACATGACCAGGAAGAACTAAGGCCCCTCCCTCCTCTCTCTTCCCCACCCTTCCCCATCCTCCCTCCTTCCTATCCTCCCCATCCTCCCTCCTCCCCATCCTCCCTCCTCCCCATCCTCCCTCCTCCCCATCCTCCCTCCTCCCCATCCTCCCTCCTCCCCATCCTCCCTCCTCCCCATCCTCCCTCCTCCCCATCCTCCCTCTTCCCTCCTCCCCCTTCACTGCCTATGGCAGGAATTCTCACACTTTACCTATCGGCCACTCTGACACTCTGTTTTGCATTAGAAACTTTTACACAATACCAGACATAAAGAGATATAAAATAGGGACACAAATCAAACACGTACTAATGAATGGGCTGGAGAGATGGCTCAGTAGTTAAGAGCACTTGCTGCTCTTGCAGAGGACCCAGGTTCAATTCCCGGCACCCACATGATGGCCCACAGTCATCAATAACTCCAGCCCCAGGGGATGGGATGCTTCCACGGGCACTGCACACATGTGGTGCACAGACATACATGCAGGCACATGAAATAAAAATAAAGGAAAAAATAAATTAAAAAACAAACCAAACATATCATGTTAATAAATCATAAAGAAATTCATTTTAAAACAATTCTCTGGTTAACATCTAAGCTTACCATTTATCAAAGATGAAAGTATGCCTGTGTACTAGTGAGATGCATATGCTTGTCTTTACATTAAGAAGTTTCCATATAAACATCTTCAACATGTTCCAGAATTGATTTATACTTTGATTTTATAATAAGCCATGCTGGAAACGCCACGTTGCACAAATATATAAAACAAAATGGCAGACGTATGTTTAGAGCTATTTCAGAAATGGCTGGAGAGTCTGTCCTAATCCCAAGCAAAAATTCATCTATTGATTTTTTTTTAATCAACCTCATGCCAGTAACTTACACAGGAATTTTGAAAATCATTCTAACGGTATACTCCAAAGATATATAATTTGGTACATGCTAAGTAAGGAATGACAGTAGAAAAATATTAAAGTCTTTGTCTTCTATAATTAAACCACTATGCCTGTTTAAAAGCAAAACAAGACTATACGCACAATAAAACTCCATATTTTATATCACAAACCGTCTCAGATATGACCTGAGGTGTCTCAGGCAGCATTTGCTGGTGTTGCATCGTATGACAATACAGTGGTGCCAACACATGTGCTGTGTACTAGAACCAGGGCAGCAGTACAGGTGTGTGCCACCCAAAACACCTCAGACTCATTACATATTGGATTCTGCACTAATTTTTGGCAATTTGTATATTCAGGAAGCTCTTACTATTGCCATCTTTTGTAACCCCAACTTTTAGTCATGTGAGCTCACAGTTTAAAATCTCGTCAAGGTAAAAATCACTGAGGGGTAAAACCCCATTGCGGAAGATACTACACCCTTGAGTCATGAAACATGGAGAAATCGAGCTGGTGCTCACCTAGGAATTTCATTCCTATTAGCTAGCTTTCGTTGTGCAGGAAGATGCTGGAAGGGGCTGTGCATGCCACCAGAGGAGAAAAGTCATCATTAATCTCACCCAGCTGTGAAACCTGACAGCTACAGTGACCGCCAGCCTAACAAAACACGCCCACGGGAACAACAGTGGCAAGGGCACCATGGGAGTAACCGACCACTCTCTGGATGGACTTACTGCTCCCCTACAAGAAGAAAACAAAACCTGGTAACATTGGAACTAAGGGCCCGTGACAGGTCCTAGGTCCCGGAGCACACCCTGTAACTATGACTCAACTAAACAGCCCGAGTGTCACAGTAACTTCCAATGACTAGCCTTATACCCGCAGACTGGTGCATCCTTCAATGCCCATCAGAGACCTGTGCCTCTTCCATAGATGGCAGTTAACACAAAGACTCAGAACTGAGAAGATGCAGAGAATACGAGACTACCGAATGTTTAGACTTCAACAGGACAGCCATATCACACCCCTCCTCCGAAGGCTCGGGATCATGGTGGGATGGGAAGGTGGATGACTGCAGTGTTTTCTAGGCACAGCTGGACAGCTGCGCATATGAACTCACAGCGGCTGTGTGCACAAGGCCTGTACAATCTCAAGCCAGACAAAAACCCAGCCTGAAGAAGAGAAGTGGGCATGAAGCCCCATCCCTGGCCAAGGACGCCTAGCAACGGGCAGGAAATAGATGCTGGGAGGGGGAGTGAGTCTTCTCTAATAGTGTGTCCCCTGGTGGGTCGACTCCCTCCATCCAAGAGTATGTCGGACTGGATGGGTGCTTTGTTTTGTTTTAGGACACAGAGCTGGACGTGTAGGAACTGGGAGGAGGTGGGTATAACTACAGGGTATTGCATAAAATTCTCAGAGATGCAAAAATAAATAAATAAATACATCATCAAGTGAGAAGATATAAACTGGAAACAGCAATTTGGATTTTTTTTTTATTATTGCCACTCAGAAGACAAACAAGGTCTGAAGCTGGTAGGAGGCTGGGCTGTGCCTAAGAAAACAGCCAAACACTGCCAGCAAGACATTCATCTTCAGGAAGCCGTCCGCTCCAGCAGCAAGACGGGAGGCAGGTTCAATGGGTTCTACAGGAGAGCACAGTTGGGTGCAACACCCAGGATGTCCACCAGGGGCACTGTACACAAAGGGCAACAAGGGTTACACTAATACTCCATCACATTTTAATGTGTTTCTAAAAATCCTTCCCTATCCAGTCTGTAGCCCAGGCTCCACAGGAGCCCAGACACACATTAGCACAAGAGTACTCACATAGCAGCCCCATCCTCAAAGAAGTGAAAATTCAGGGCCACGAAGAACTGGCTCTGCCCTCTCTGCCATCCCCAGAGTCTTTTCCTACACCATGCTAACTAAGGCACACACAAGATTAATCAGAAATGCACCTATTCCTAGCAACAGTGGCCAAGCCTCTCATGCTATGCTAAGTCCTTGGCCTCAGACAGTAGATGGAGAGAATTGGACAAACCGCACTACCACAGCCAAGAGGAACAGAGGGCTGCCGTGGGCTCCACCCACCTGGTGAACAAAGCCAACTGCTGCACGCTCTGCCCTGGACCCTGCTAGGACTAACTGCTAGTGGAGTACTCACTGCTGAGAGTAAAGGATGACCAAGCTACCAAGCGACTGAGTCATGACAAGGGCTGTGGTAGAAAACCGATGGAGAAAAGGGCTGGGGGGTGGGGGGGGGGGTCTCACCAGTAAATGACACACAAGCCTGAGTCAGCCGTGGGAAGGGGAGCTGAACAGGCGATCAGCAGATGAGGCTGTGTAAAGGTCCTGCCAAGAAGCCAGACTCTCTGACTGACTCACAGAACTGCAGGGCCATCTCAGCACAGGGGCGGCGAGAGAGGAAGAGGAAGACAGACAAGGAAGATGGAGTTCAGGTCTGCCTTGCAGGCCAGAGCAGGAGAGAAAAGCCATGGGAATCTAGACAGGCAGATGCTGTGCTGTCATCATGGAAGAGCAACTCTCCCCTGAAGCCAGAAGCAGAATAGAGTATAGAGAAGCCCAGGCCGCAAGAGCAGGGAGACCCTGAAGGCCCAGGACAGAGGTGTCGGGGCTGCACAAGCCAGAAGGTGGTGGTAGAGACACAGAACTGTGCCTAGGGTCAGAACTAAACTCAGAAATCACTGCTGGCACTGAGCAGTCAGAATGGGCTAGGAGGCAGCCAGGTGACCATGAGTGGGCCTTTCCCAACAATGACATTAGGTCAAGTGAGATTAAAGCCATTAGGTTCAGCCACATGGACAAGCCAGAGCAGGGAGGGAATGGGGGGAGGTAGCTTAGGGTGGTTGAGGGAGGTAGCAATCGGAGTGCTTGAGCAAGGAGTAGCCAGCTCCTAACATGTCTACATGCCGAAGGGACAGTCAGTGGAGGGCGCGCAAAGCCTGAAAGAGAAGAGAGATGTCTGTGAGGACAGTACGCTGGTGCTGTGGATAAGGAGGGATGCACAAAGGCGGAAAAGCCAAGCCTTGATGTCTTTGCAGCCCTGAGCTCACTCACTGAGACTGGGTCATGTGGGGTCACTTCCTTGGCACTGAGTGACAGACTCAGTTGCTTCTAACTAGGACAGGGGTTTGGCCATGAACGTGACGGGGCGCTGAGGCTGAGGGTGTCTAAGAAACGGGATTACAGCTCTCTCCTCCAGCCGAGCAAGATGCCCAAAGGAAAGAAGGCCAAGGGGAAGAAGATGGCCCCAGCTCCCACTGTCATCAAGAAATAGGAGGCCAAACGGCATTGGGCAGGATATCCGGCCCAAAAGACATCTAACACACTTCGTCAAATGGCCTGGGTACATCAGGCTACAGCGGCAAAGAGCCATCCTCTGTAAGTGGCTCAAGGTACCTCCTGCCATTAACCAATTCACCCAGGCCCTGGACAGGCAAACAGCTACTCAGCTGCTTAAGCTTGTCCACAAGTGCAGGCCAGAGACAAAGCAAGAGAAGAAGCAAAGGCTACAGGCCCGCACTGAGAAGAAAGCTGCTGGCAAAGGGGACACCCCAACTAAGAGACCACCTGTCCTCCAAGCAGGAGTCAATACAGTCACCACCTTGGTGGAGAACAAGAAGGCTCAGCTGGTGGCAATTGCCCATGATGTAGACCCCATTGAGCTGGTGGTTCTCCTGCCTGCCCTGTGTCTAAAGATGGGGGTGCCCTACTGCATCATCAAGGGAAAGACCAGGCTAGGGAGCCTGGTCCACAGGAAGACACGTACCACTGTTGCCTTCACACAGGTTAACTCAGAAGACAGGGGTGCTCTGGATAAGCTGTCGGAAGTTATTAGGACCAATTATAATGACAGATAAGATGAGATCCGCCGCCACTGGGGAGGCAATGTCAGTCTGTAGCTCAAATTGCCAAGCTGGAAAAGGCAAAGGATAAAGAACTCGCCACCGAACTGGGTTAAATGTACACTAAGTTTTCTGTACATAAGTCTAACAAAAATTTTCAAAAGAAACAGGATTACGAAGCTGGGCACTGAGGAGGGAGGAAACCAAGACTCAAGGGAGCATGACTGCTGCCAAGTAGCGGGTGAGGCTAGCCCGCATCGCCACGCCGGCAGAAGGAGTGTGAGCAGATGAGGAAAGCCCTCAGCCTGGAAGAAGACCAGATGATGGTCAGTGAACCAAAACCATATTAACGGAAACAGGAAGGCAGAGACTAGGGTAAAAGGCAGTTTAATAAAACCACTAAATATTGTGTATATCAACAGATGGAATATACAAAAAGAGAGCCACATGAGACCAACTGAGTGATTTTGCAAATTGAAATAAGTGAAAAATTAAAATGGGAAACAAGATCCAGGAAATTCTTAGAAAACAGAGATTTAAAAGATAAAGAGGTAGGTGCTAGGAAAGAGAATTTTAAAGTAATACAAGAAGCAAAATATATAATTAGTGAGAGTTCCAGACTACAACAGAGTACTGGAAAAAATTAAAATTTAAAAAAAAAAAGAACTAAAATTGAAAGACATGACAATTCAGAAATAAAGGCCCCACTAAACACCCAGCGCAGTTAAAGAAAAGCCCACACCAAAGCACATCATTGGGAAATCCCAAACCAAAGAAACACAGAGTACTTAGAAACCTAAAGACCAGGCTGGGTGGACTGACAGACTAGAGGGTCATATAGAGTTTGTACAGTCAGGGGTCAGATCAGAGCCGGCGTCACAGCAGTGTGGGGCACCGAAGTCACAGGATCAGCCCTGCAGCCATACAACCCGGGGTTCATGGTCATGTTGCTTAACATCACTAGGCCTGTTTCCTCATCTGTCAAGTGGACATCATAACGGCTGGACCCGCCTCTCTGGGCTTTCTGAGGATGAATTAACTCAGGCAAATTCACTGAAGCAGTGCTGATAATATTGGCTCTCACTAACACTACACCAAAAGTGACGCCTTTTTAGGTACATGTCGGGAGAATGTGGCCTAGCAAACTGTGGAGTTAAACCAAGAAAAAAGGAAAACACAATGTAAATGGCATGTGTGTCTGTCTGTCTGTCTGTCTGTCTGTCTGAAGACCTCCTTCACCCACCTTATGCAGTAAAACCCCCAGTATGCACCAAGAAGCATGTGCATGCACACACATGCACACACAAGCACGCATCTGCAAGCTAAAATCCCAGAGAAGCCAATCATGTCAGCTACCCTATCCTAACTGCACTACAGAACAACAGACCCCAAGCCTCTCCCTGCTTCCTCTTTACTGTGGACCATTTGGAAAACATTCTATTTAACTTTGTTATTTGACGAATGCACGTTCCCCTGTAGAATGTAAGCTCTGAAACCTTGCACAGGGCCACAGCCCGTTCTCTGGTATCTTTGCAACTAGAGGCATGTGTACCTCACAGCAGGTGCTCAGTGAAAATTTGCTAAGTTAAAATTTTTTAAAGACACGGTAACACATGCCTATAATTGCAGCACTCGGGGGCAGGAGGATTGCAAGTTCAAAGCTGGCCCGACTTACACTATGAAACTAAAACTACAAAAAGCAAGTGACAAACAACCTTTGCTTTCCTATCTCCCACAGCACAGACATCATGCTGATCAAAACACACTGGTTAGGAGCAGGTCAGATGGTTCAGTGGGCGCTTCCCCAAGCCTGATGATCTGAAGTCACACACACACACACACACACACACACACACACACACACACACACTAATTAGAACAGTGCTGTTGAAGGATAGCTCCAAACCACACTTAGATCCCAGGTCACGATGAGCATCAGCTGAGCTGTTGTGTACAGCCCTGCAGTGGGCTGGAGGTTCCAAGCCTCCTTCAGCCTTCGAAGGAAGTTCTGAGACCCACTTGGCATCCTTACACTAAAGTCTCATCCGCTTCATCTCCCAGGATACGTAACAAGTAAAGATCCTGCTTAGGGAAGACTGGAAATAAAACCTCAGAGAAGTCCTCCAAAGCCGACTGGGACACAGGAGAGAGAGCTGGCACCTGACAGGCTGACGGAGTATTAGGGGAAGACACAACACTGAGGAAATTAAAGGGAAGAAACAGAAGGGGGTAGGGAATGAAAGGTCCTGTCAGAAAGGAAAGGCTCCCACGGTGTTTGACGTGACTGCTTGGTGTCCCAATGGAACGAAGGCTCTAGAGGCGCTGTCACAGCCCCATCCACCCCACTCACCCCTCCCCACTGCTCCTTCTTGAATTCCATCCGCAGACTCACCCTGTTCCCTACCCTGTAGCTACAGGAGTTTGGGAGTCCTCTGGACACTCCAGGTCACTCTTAGATCTCAGAACATCTTTCCCAAGGACTTTCAGTCCCAAGAGTGGCCTCTGGTTCAGTAATTAAGATGTGCCGTCCAGATTAATAATCTCAACTCCACACTTCACTTACAGCTATCCTCCTCCCATGAAGCCAGGCAGGGAACAGGCTGTTCCAGGTCCCTGAATGTCCACTGGGCAGCAGGCAGAGTTGTCTTCAAGACAGGAGGCAGGACATCCACTGTGCTGCTAGGGTACTTCCATGGCTTCCGGGGCCAGCAGACAACTACTACCCTTCAGTGTTCCCGAGACACTTCCGCCCCTTACTCCTGCCTGGCAAAAAGCACTTGGGGGCAAGGTGGGCTTGACAGTGACTTCTAAAGGTCATTTCCTCATTCTGGTAGCAGGCAGTGGTCCCTTTTCTCCTCACAACTGTCACTCATGAATCCACCACCTGTCGGTCTGTTCCGTCCCGGCTGTGCCATGTTCCCTGTGTGGTCTCTTACCGCCAGTCTCTTAAGCTTTGTGAAGAGGTAATCCCTTCTGCCACTTGGCAGGAGTAGAAAGACACACCCCGGCCTCTCACAACTCTTCAGAGAAAACCCTCTGCCTGGGCCCTTCCATCTCTATCTCCCTCCCTCCCTCTGCGTGCAAGCTGAGCAATACTCTCAAACCAAAGCAGAGTCCTGCTGCAGGACATGGCAGCCAGCTCCACCACCAGACCTCCTACCAGACCCAACTGCACACCGGTTCAACCACAGGGCCTCAAGACCGAGGAGGAGGTAAAGACCCGGGTTTAAGAGAGCGAAACTGTCATCTGCTGTGACAGGACTGGAGCAGTGAGGATTTAAAGAGACCATGCCCTCACCCCTTGCCAGCTCTGGAACCCCGGACAAGCTGCCGTTCCCTCTCTGGTCTGTTTCTTCACCTGCAGATTAACGAAATACACAGAATAGTGAAAGATCCCCGCACAGGACTGCCAGCAGGATCCAAGGGATGGTGTGTGGGATGCGTTGAATCACTCCAGGAGGGCTCTCGCTGTTAACAGTTTTACTGTTATAGCTGATGTGTGTGGAAGAAAAATAACTAAGCGGCTCCAGTGCCACCACCGCGTCACACAAGCTCACTGAACTGGTGCCCCCTGGAGGTAGACCTCACTGATACCCTGGCTGGAGACCTAGCCTCTCTTTATCACACTGATTTATTTTAAAAGCTATGTTTGACATGACTTCTCTAAAAATAAAATCCTTATTTTAAGACATTAATAAAGCAAGTTACTGCAAATAGCAGTAACAGCAAACAAAGGAACCTGGTGAGTGGCAAAGATTGGACCGAGGAAGAAAATGGAAAATCTGGCCAATCCGGCTAGAAAAGGGATTTTTTTTTAATGTGTCTCAAAGCATCACAAGGAACTCATTTACCCAGCAGGCTCACAAAGACGTGAGCAACGTAAAGAACAGGCTCACTCTTAATGTCAGAAGGCTTAGTTACTGATTTATTTCAGTTGGTACTGGGGCTTGAACCCAGAGCCCCAGGTGTGTTAGGCAAATGCTATCAGACAGCAAGAGAGACAGGAACTAGGAGCCAGCTCTCGGTGCACGTTCCCCCACACTCAAAATCAGAGAGATAACCAGCTGTTGGGTTCACCTTCAAATCTGGAAAGGGGTTTGGATGCCCAGGTGGGGGTGCAGGCAATATGTTCTCGGAGAAGGCACTGGTCTGGCTTTGAAAACTGAGGGGCCCATTTAGTAGGTGTTACTTACCCAGTAGCCTAGCAACCTCCCTGCAGACCCCTCCCAGAGAAGATAGCAGAGACCCAGGCACAGGCTGCTGCGCTGCAGGAAGATATCCACTCAGCTTCTCTCTACTAGCGGGGGATGTGAACAGCTGTGCGTATGCAATTCATGTATGCATGCTTGTTTTCATACACAGAACGTATCTCTGGGAGGCTAGGCAAACTTACATCACGAGTGTGAGGACAGTATCAGACACAGGTGACGGAGAAAAGAGATAGGGGCTCCCTAAGGATTTGAAACCATTTGAGTGTGTGACCTAGTCAAAATAATTTAGCCAGTGAAACCTTAATACATTTTTGGATGCTTACCAAGAATTTTAATCACACGGAAATGACTGTGTTAACTTTACAAATAAGTGCTTGGGGCTATGTTCAGGATATATATCTCAGTAATATGAAGACATAGTAGTGTGTATTAGACATGAACAAAACTAAAAAGAAATACACCAAACTGTAAGCAATAGGCATTGCAAGGAGTGTGATTATACGCCAAGAATTATTTAACATCTTTCTACAGCTTCCGAACCGTCTGTATTACTTAAATGAGTGGAAAAATAAGGATCAATGAATTAAATTATCTTCAAAGGGCCAGTCACCTTCCAAATAAGGATTAGGAGTAAGGCCAAGTAATTTGCTAGAAGTCAGGAAACAACAAGGATAAAACCAGACCCACCACTGCTAGGTGCTACAAACCCATGTTCTCAGCTTAGGGACAGGCTCGCAGAGACCAGAACACCCTCTGGGCTGCTTCCCACCCACCAGGACCTGCCCCCTCAGTATTACCTCTGCAGGAAGCCTGGTCAGATCTCTCCTCACTACAGTTCCACGAACTCTGAAAGCAAAGCCAACAGACCCTAGGACTCACGTCCAACAGGATCCTGGAGTGGTCAACAGCATACTGCTCAACCTCAAGGCTGGTGTGTCCCCCTGCCCACTCTTCCCCCAGAGTAGAGGCCAAGGGCACTTACACCGTAAGTGTAAGAGGGCATCAGGAAGTAGACACAAGAGAGAACCAAACCCTAGTGCTGCCCAGCAGGACGGTCTGCAAACATGAGAATATTCTCACATGGTTATCCATGGTGTAGTCGCTTGCACGGTGCCTACTGAGCACGTGGGCTGTAGTTAAAACAATTCAAAGACTGAGCTGTTAACTCTGTGTAATTAATTCAAATGGCCTTAACTAGTCTTAAGGGAGAGTAAATGTACATCATGGGTTACTTGTGACATTCAGTTAGAGAATCCATTTTTTAAAAGGGGTGAGCAACTAAGTGGCTGGCAGTGCCCACCCTGTAACGATGGCTCTGAAGTGCTGAAAATGCTGGGCACAGCGAAGAGGGTCTCCAGAGGCCACAGAACATGCTTGCCAATGTCAAACAGTGGCTGGCACCCTGGCAGACAGTTCTTCTCTATTCCCTGTGCATAGCAACAAGAGCCTCTGAAAGCAGCTCACACAGCAAGAACTAGTAAGAAGTTAGAAGGACAGGCCGTCCAAGGTGGGCTCCACCTCCAGCATTCCCACTTGTCTTCGGAGAGCTCCCTCTAAGGTCAAGCCCCCCTCTCCTACTGACCTCTTGAACCCTGACCCCACTGCATCTAAGGGAGCCAGCAAATATGTCCATTTCATACTGAATAAGTCAAGGCTGAGGTCATCAGCCGAGAGAACTGGAGAGTCTGCTTAGGTAAGAGTGCACACAAAAGGCCCGGGATGCTGTGTGAGGAGGGATCTCGAAATAACTCCTCCACCGTCCACCTGCCTGCCAGGCTGAGCTCTGTTAGTCCACCACAGTGTCCAGGGCTAGACCTGATACCTGAACATCAGGTATTCAATGAACGAGTAAATCTTAGAAGCTCAAAACCACTCTAGATGTGGCCCTGAAAATCTGCATAGGACTCCCCAGGAAACATGTCTTCACTGGAGAGGAAATGATCACTCTCCACCCTCTGAACCAACTCCACCAGTGAGTCAGGAGCACCCTGAGAAAGCCAGGAGCTCTCCCTGGGAGGGAAGTACCAAAGACTGATTAGGACAGAAAGGAGGTCAGATTAACCCTGGCTTAAAGGAGGAAGTTTCCCAACGAGGAGGAATGAATCCAGTTGTAGCTGGAGGAGTAAAAGCCAGGTGAGGTGCTAAAGAGAGAAGAAAGGCAGGTCAGACTACACGCAGCCACTCCTCCACTGCTTTGGGTCACTTGTCTGTCCAGGCCAGCTTCCCTATCTAGAGGCTGAGGATGACGATAGCCACCTCTCGAGAAGCAAATGGAGAAAACGGAATGGCTTCAGGGATACTTGCTCCCAGCAGGGATGATCAAATAATGCCAGCCTGACAGGAGAAGCTGAGCAGTGAGTGTCTTAAACTTGAAAGGAAGAATCAAGGAAGTTCAGCAGGATGCTGGAGCCAGACAGCAATTCCCAGCCCATTAAACCCCCCCGGGGGCGGGGGTTGGCACCTCTGGACCCACTCACAACCAGGACCTGTGACAAGTTGAATAATGCCACCCACATCCAAGTCAACAAAGGACAGCTGTTCCTGACCACTCCCCACCCCTCTGTAAAATCAAGATACCAGCCAAGCAGATCTGTGTCCTCCATAGCTGGAATTCAAACCCCAGTCAGGCTCTTAGTGGAGCCAATGAAGACAGAGAGTGGAGTAAACGGTTGAGCCCAGCAGTGTGGAGCACCTCACTCTGGAGGGAACAGCAGCAATCAGCCAGCCCAGGACTAGACCCAGATCTACCCCTCAGAGGGACCCTAACCCACACCTGCACTGTAACAGACACACCTGCCACAAGCTAGTCCCTCTTCCATGTGGTCTACCAACATCTCCCTCCAAAGCAGCCCTCTAAACAGAAATGGCCCCCACTCAACAAAAGAGAGAGTCTGAGGCCCGGAGTTCAGTGAACTTTGCATAGTGTGTAGTTCTGACCCCATGACCAACTTTGCCCAAGCAACCTTAACCCTCTCAAACTTATGGGGCTATAAAGTTCACAGTGGTGCACAGAGAGGGGCCAGGAAGCCAATATCATTCCATCTCTATCAATCCTTGCCTGTGTGGACCTAACCTTCCCGTGTGGACATCAATCTTTATCCACCCTGGCAGTGTCTGTGAGTTGTCATCATCTAGTTCCAGGTCTCAGTTCCAACACCTGAAATTATCTCACATGTGACATCAGGGTCACGTGTGTAGTAGCCACCAACACTCTGTGTGGGTGTATGTGTGTGTGTGTGTCTGTGTGTGTGTGTGTTGTACATGCACACTTATTTAGGGGGGGAGGGGTGCTTGTGTATAGAGGCCAGAGACCCAATTAGATTTCTTCTCCACCTCATTTTTTGAGACAGAGTCTCTCATTGATTCAGCAAGACTAGCTGACCAATGAGTTCCTGGCAGAATGGAGTCCTCTACCTGACTTGACTGCTCCAGAGACTTGCAACTATAAAAGTCTGCCACCCCTGAAGTCAGCCCTTCCCAAGGAGGGGAGGGGCAGCCCAGAAGACTTGCCAAGGTCACAAAACAGGCCAAAACAAGACCCTGGAAAGGGAACTTAACGGTTTGCAGGGGAGTACCACAATGTACAGCACACTTGCTGGTGGCTGTGGAAATGGTTCACTGGTCAGTTAAATCCCTAGCTGTTCTTCCAGAGGAACAGAGTTAAATTTCCACCACCCACATAACAGCTCACAGCCTCGGCTGACTCCTGCTCCAAGGGGATCTGGTGCCCTCTTCTGGCCTCTTCAGGCAATACATTCACATGCACATACGCGTGAACCAGTAATAAAATAAATTTTTCTTACAGAGAGCCTGTGTATGTGTCCATCCTTGGAGAAAGAAAACAGAACCATCAAACATTCTCCCTCACAGTCCAAGGCTCCTTGAGGGCAGCAAGTGGGTCACCATTTCCCAATTTCTCGGTCAGCCATCCTGAATTACGTCTGTGCTTAGGTATCTGGGACAAAGGCAGCAACACTCCATCCCTGTTCTCAAATGCACTAAGTAGTAACTGCCACAGAGGCAGAAAGGAGACTGGAGGAGAGAGACTTCTAGAATGAGGTGGCTCTTAGCTGGTAGGAAAGATTAAGTAGGGTCAACATGGAAGACGGGAAGGAAGTTAAAGCTTTTCCCTGAGGTCCCATGCCATTTACAGCAGAAGCCACAGTGACAACAGCCATGGCTATTAATGAGCATTCGCTGGGAGCCAGTCTGGTTTTATTCACTTACATTGTGTGAGCCCCCACCCCTCATCTCAACCGGCTGAAGTTTTAACTATTATTATCTCCGGGCTGTGGATACGGGTGTTGAGGCCACCAAGCCACAAGTGTGAGACATAGTCCACATACCCACGTCCTCAAACAATACCTCGTTCACGTCACCACACTTCAGGTCAGCCCTAGGGCTGGACACAAGTCAGTACCTTAATGCTCTGTTTTCCCCCATGCTCCCCAAAATGGTTTAAGGATATACGATGATTAAATAAAAAAAACTTTGCGGGGGGGTTAGAGAGATGGCTCAGTGGTTAAGAACACTGGCTGCTTTTCCAGAGGGACCTAGGCTCAATACCCAGCACCTACATAGCAGCTCATGTCTGTCTCTCCAGCACTAAGGGTTCTAACATCCTCATACGGACAAGCCTGCAGACGGCAACACAGATGCACATGAATTAAGTATAAGCAAGTTTAAAACAAAAAGAAAAAGAAACTGCTTAAGAGCACATAAAAAAGTCTGTACTGACAAGAAACTAGCTGGAGACGGTGCCTGAGCTAGCCAGCAAGGGTCCGATTCTCTCACTGGCTGACGGGTCAAGATCGTTAAAGTACACACGAGGATGGTCTGCAGGACAGTCTGTGTCTACCCATATGTGTGCCTGTGTTGCTGTGCCTGGAAAACACCAACCAACCTAAAGAGAGCTTAAGATGAGGAGACACCTAGACTTCATCAGGTGGCCCCTCCATCAGCACAAGCTCATTCTTGCACCTAGGAAACTTGAACACCCCTGCTGCCTGGGCCTGGCAGAAATAGAAACGTTTTTAAACAAGCGGTTCCGAGGATTCACAGTCCAGGATGTCGGCTCTCCATCCATCCCTGGACTCCCACCCCTCCAAGCACCCCTCGGAAGGCCCCACAAAGAGCCTGCCCCTCGAGAAGCTGCAGCACGGACATATTCTCACAAAGCGCTACGTAAGTACAAATGACTGTTTGATCAATCATTGGGCCTCGGCATGGGATTTGGTTGGAATTAAAGCCATCTGGCTGGGAGGGGGGGCCAGAGAGGAGGAGACAAGCAGGCGGGGAAGAGACCCGCCCCCTCCCCCAAAAAGCATTGTTAAAATATAACAGGGGAAACCAGTAAAGTCCCTGCTGTTATTTCAGCCTAAGCCAGTTAATCCTTCAGCACATAAAGCAACTTATTTTATGACCTTTTCCCTTTAAAAAGTAAATCAGAAGACGCTGCCTTGAACTCAGATATCTCTGAAACACACCACTCATCCCTCCCAGTGAAATAAATATCTTGTTTCATAACCCTTCCTCGAGACACTTGAAACTGCGGATCACTAAATGCCTCGCTTTAGGCATCTGACATTCCAGAGAATTAATATTTAAACTTATTATAGGAAAAAAGAATTGAGTTTGGTTGAAGCATGAAATATTTAATAGTGTGTCCAAATTAGAACCCCTATTTTGTTTCGCAGTGGAAATGCCAATGATATTACCTGGTCTTTGCACTCAAATGAGATAAAACGTACAGCAGGGTTAAGATAAAAAAGACACAATTTCAGCCCTTTCCTCTAGAGAAGGGAGGTGAGCCAGGCTTCGGAGTGGAAGCCACCCAGTTTCGTTTTATACTACATTTAAAAATCATATTATCATTGTTAGCCTTGAAGCACCTAATCACCAAAAACTATGACAAAATGTCCAACCCGTGGAGGCCTGGCCCTATGTCGTCCCTTCATCTGGGGACGAGCTGCGCTGCTGTGGCTTACCCTGCTCGCTAGGACAGAAGTATTAAGTGGTTTGGGATAAAAATTAAGCTTCAATTGACACAGTGGATCCTGGCAGCCTCTGCCGGCACGTGTAATTTATTTACAGGGTTGGAAAGTCGGCAAAATACATCATCAGCTCTTATACAAACTTCTACTAGGTATTAAATACCCGGCGCTCAGAGAAGTAATTCATATGGTCCAGCAGTATTCCAAAGTAAACCCAATCCCCGGCCCTCCCGAGAGCTTAAAACAGCAAATGGGATCTGTCTTTTTCAAGTCAGGCTCATGGTCCTTGGTTTCTTTCTAAAGCTCTATTTTTCCAGCAAGCCTGTTATTTAAAAACAAAAGCAACTGCGTCTAAAAACGTAACGTGGTGGCTAAAAAGACACAAATAGGAAGAACACAGTCTCTGATGCCGCTTCACACGGTCCCTTTCAAAGCCGATGTCAACGCGGGGACCAGGGAGGCTCCTGTAGTTCTGTTCCCAGAATTAAGTGTGACTCCTTCAGAACGTGCAAGTACAGAGTCTCCTTAAGACATGGTACAGGACCAGACTCAGCCTGGAAGGAGACCCCTGGACTTCTTACGACCAGCTCATCTCTTGACACAAAGGATCCACTTCTAAAACAAATTCTCAAGGTAAGTTAGGTCCCTGGTGTGCCCACAGTGACAAGCTTATCTTCATCTTACCAGGTGCTAAAAACAAAAATCACAATTGCATAGATCCCTGAGCCTCTGGCCTCTGCAAGGAATGCTTCTATACCAGGAGAGGTCTCAGCCGAGGGCTGTAACCTGCAATAACCCTGGGCAGGGTGGGAAGGCAGGTTCCTGCTTCAGAGAAGAGGGCCTCCATGGCCAGCCCCAAGAGTGCTCACAAGACCCCAGCTTCCTGAGGACACAAATCACACAGGGAACCCATCTCCTCCCAGTGTTGTGGTGGGGGGGCAGGGAATGAGAAGTAACGCATAACCAAGAAGTCTCCCCTAAAACGCCACTTTGGCCTGCTAGCTGAGACTCAGTAAGGGGAACACCGGGGGCCTCAGCCAAACATAGACACAACGCTATAAAAGCTGTTCCACTTTCAGACAATATGGTTCAAATGCCAGGTTCACTACTAACTGCCTGCCCAACCTTGAACAAGGCACTTTCCTATTTCCTACCTCGTCCCTCCATCTGCAGGGATGCCTGGTGTGATTAAACATACAGCTCTACCATGTCTGACCTGGCACACAGTAGGTGCTCAGTAAAGCTTAGTGGGCCTCCCTTTCTCTTGTCCTTCCATATTCACCTCCAGCAGTCAGGACTTCAAAGGCACAGCTGAAGCCCTAGCCTAGCATAAAGATAAACAGAGACTCCCAAACTCTCTCTCAGCTTAGGTAATGTGGATTCAGAGCAGAAAAGGGATATTGGATCATCCAATCAAACTGCTCCCCATTCTACAGAGGGGAAACCAAGGCTCAAGGCAAAAAGCCCAACCCCTGTGCATCAGGGTTGTGCTACGGTGCATGTGTGAGCTCCAGGCAGTTCAACCATAATCGCCAAGCAAACTCAGGCCCTACAGGAAATGCGTCCTTCAGTTCACGAGCTGAAGGCTCCTCTCCACACATCTGACTCAAAACACTGACTTCAGAAACACACTCATAATGCTAACACAATCCTCTGCCCTGCCGGAGCCTTCTGAAGGACAATGCTTTAGTTTAAGGGGGAAGACAGGAAAGAAGAAAACAGATGCCTCCAGTGACTGTAAACTAAGACCCCTGGGTGAGGGCTGAGCTCTCTCCATCCCCACCAAGCAGCCTCTGTTTTCTTTCGGTTTCTTATAAATAAGGGTTTGGGAGACCAAAGCAGCCACAAAACAGCCCCCTCCCCTTCGGCTTTCCTTACTCAGTAACTCAGCTGTCAGTGCCCGGACTTTGCTTCCGATGCCGGATGGACGAGGACTTTTTTTTTTTTTTTTTTCATTGTAAACTATTAATTTGGGCAGCGGCTGTTGATAAACAAGTACTCCATTTCCAACGGCTGGAATCAAGATCACTGGGGGATAGTACAGATACCTCACGAGCCGGGATGGGGGGTTGTTTGTTCTTGACCTACAATTACAGTTTGTGCTTTTTGTGTTAGTCAGTCAAACTTTTCAAAGTCCACTGCAGTTTGCTTGATTTCTTCCAAACTGGACAGTTTGTGCTTTCACACACAGAAATAAACTAGCCCCTACCTAAAGACACAACATGACTCTTTAGGCCCAAATCAATTGCAACTAAAATTTTTTCTGGGAAAAAAAAAATAGCGAACCACAAGTAATCATTTATTTGGTATGTGTGAAGCCCGGGTGGAGGGTGGTACCCCTGTATCAGCTTCAAATTTTCTGGGAAAATTCTCTGACTGACAATCGACTTCCAAATAAAGTTTATTTGTTTGCTGTTCTTTTCTTTCTAATCCTATCCAAAAAAGGACTGAAACCCCTCTTTCAAACTTGCATCTCTTCTCCTCTAGGAGGCTAGCCAAACTCCATGAAATAAAGCCGAAGAAAATGATAATTATGCAACCTTCAGAGCAAAGAACATAAGAACATAGCTTTTAAATGGTTCATGCACTTAATGTCTGTAATGGGATTTTAACACACTTCAAAAATAAGCACGCGGGCTCATTTCACTCCTCACGCAAATGAGAAACACGGGAGACGAGCAGCTAAGAGCAACACACCCGTGTCACACCATTATACAGCCAAGAGGGCCCTGAGGCCTTGGGCCAGCTAAGCCCACTGCAGGTAAACTTCAGGGAGTCAGCAAGGCCCCAACTAAGGCACAATCCTAAGTGATAGCTCCCTTCCAGTCTGCTGACCAAGTGCTAACTTCTGGAGAATTTAGAAGGCAGAAAAGGGAGAGAACTTCTCGATGCACAGAGTTTGAAGGGAATCTTTGGGAATTACATTCCTGCTCCCTCTTGCGCTAGAGAAGATCTGCCGGATCCACTCGTGGGAGTGCGGACGAAACATGCTCCTATCTTGCTTGTATACCCACACGATACTTACTTCTCTTTGTCTCGGTGAGCCTGACATTTGGCCGGCAGGTTTTTCTCCCCCTTATTTGAAACCTCAAGCACTGGAGAAATTTGGATCTGATTATTTCCGGATCCCAGGACCAGCACTTTAAAATGGATGAAATGTAAGCAAATTGCCCACCAGAGCCAGAGGGGAAAAACGCTTTAGAAATAGCTTATACCTTTCTATTACAGATGTGCCGGCCTCTCCTGACCTCCTCAGAACATGGCAGTAGCTTCCGGCTTTGATGAAAAAAACTCACCCAGATAGCACACTGAAACCATCATGCCTTGTTCCACGCCAGCAGCCTGACACCCAGGCACACAGCCTGTTAACTGCTTGCCTGCTTCTCTTTTTCCTTTTCTTTTTCCTTTCTTTCTTCTTTTTTTTCTTTTTTTTTTTTTCTTTTTTTCTTTTTTTTTTTTTTTTTTTAAGCTACAAGACTGACGACTCTTGGAAATTTACAACCATGTTACAGTTTTTTGCTAATGGCAGAGTTCACATTTGTGACGATCATCAATCTCCCCTTTTGGCTCCTTGTATATAGGATATGGTAAAAAGGGCCCAGGCCCACCAAATTGCTGTGAGTTAAACGGTAACATCATGAACTGGTTTGGACAGATGGAATCATCTGGTAAACTACAAAGTCTTCTAGACATGGCACAGAGACGATTACCAATCCCCAAACATTTAAGACAAGAGACATACCAAAAACAAATGCAGTTCAATTCTCTGGGAATGTTCACAGGGCCCTGCTTATGAATGCTGGTTCTCACACTCAAACAACACATGGAGATGCTACATGTTTCAGAACCAGAAAGATCTGGAGCTAGAGTCCTCGGGAGCTGTCACTCACTGTCCACAGCTTTGAACAAACCCTGGGACCTCCTTGCGTTAGTCTATAAAAAGGAGTCAGCTTCCTGAGACCCAGTGTCTGCCCGCCCCATGCACGCGTTCCATCTCATCCCCGGAAGAGCCCACAAGGTAGGCAAAGACAGATGAAGGAATGTGCGTACATATATTCTGAACGCGGTGAAGGCCTGGGCAGAGTAAGCATCATCAGCCACAGCCGCAAAGCCGCCCGCCAGGGAAAGCCAAGCTGTTTTCCTTCTTTCTCTGTCAGGACTTACAAAAGACTGTCAGGTGTTCAATAATCATTTTAAAAATGCAGGATTTGGTAATTTGGCCTCGTCAGCTGTGTGGAATCTGGATAAATGGGACTTGGTCATAAACAGCTAGTGATTCTTATCACAACTGATGACGACGTTAGTCCATGATGTCGTCCTATGCCTAGTCCCTCCCAGTGCAGACCCGGAAATATTCACCAGTTCAGTCCCTTCTTGTGCTTAAGGCCTATTTATCCAAGGCAGAAGCACATATCATTTAAAGCCTCCCTCCACACCATGCACTGGTGTGCTCCATTCACTGACCAGCAGACCTCTTAGCCCCTCCCAGGCACCGCGCCAGAATTAGTGTCCTTCACATTTAAGATTTTTAAATCTTGCTCATGCTTCAATCCGCTGTCCCTATCACTGTCCCTAGCATGGTGCTCTGCAGGTATTGACAAAAGTGACCTTTTCGCTTTCCATAGTGTCCTTACCACCCCGTTTCATGGGCCCCGTGACGGACGGTATTGCCCCCAAGCAAACGAAAATCCAGAGGCTAAGATCGTCAAACATCTCAATCCTAAAGTGCTCTTGTGTAAGTCAGTCTGAAGGGGGAGGCCTGAGGCGCAGAGGGGAGAAATAACTGTCCCACCCAGTGCAGCTAGATGTCTTATCATTTCCAGCCCCGGCTCCGACAATAAGCATGCTTCAGTCGGCATCTCTACTGGTCTGTTTCTAATAAGTCTGAGTACATGGGCTGGACGGCAAAGGACTGCGAAGCCGGGGACTCTTGATGGGAGGCGGCCTTGGAAGAAGGTGTCCCCTCATCAATGATTTTGCTAAGAAGGCAGCCTGAGAGGACTGGGAGAAAACTGCTCTTCCCTCAGACGACCTCGCCTGACTCTGAGGAACACGCAGATTTCCCTCTGTCTAACCCGTGTTATGCCGGAGCTCCATCCAGCTCTGACAGCCGCAGATGCTACCTCTCAGTGTTCTCACCTTTCAAATGGGTGCCATCTACTCCACCCCAGCAGCCTCACAGCTGTGAAGAAAACCAATTTAAAAGCCACTGGGAGGCTGTAACCAGAAAGACCAGCTTTAGGCACAAAGAAAGGGTCTTTTTTTTTTTCTACTTTTACCTTCCCTGTCCTTTCCAAACGAAGCCCTGACGTGAAGATCTTTTATACAGGGGCAATATGTAATTGAGGTTGAGAAGGACAGAGGTGGGGAACATGTAAAGGATCACATGAAATGCTTACTTCGTGAGGGACAGCTGTCGCTAGGGCTGTGCAGGACTTGGTTTGCATAGGATGGGTCTGACTGAAAGAACGGACTGCTTAAGGAACCCCACCAGCCAAGGAGGTCTCTGTAGCAAACATTACTAACCTCTTGCTGCACAACTCCCCCCTCCCATATGCATCCCAGAAAAGAAAAACAAATAACTCAATAAGCATTTTTCCCACACTCATGCTCCCTTAAACAAAATTATGTCTCCTCAGAGAAGAGACAGAAGACAAGAAGCACCTCTCTCCTACAAAGCCAACAAGAAGCCTCTATCCATTTCTTTCTTCCAACCAGACTGGGAACTGAAAGCAAGCTGGACTAAGGTGCTGGGCTATTGGTAAGAAGTGCCTACAACTACAAAACACTGGCTATTCCAAAAGAGGTCCTGCGACCAAACCCCAAAGTTGCTGGTTCGGCTAATGGGGAACGAAAGGGCAGAATAGCACATCCCTTAACAGTCTCTAATGTCTGGTTAATTATCTGTTAACATGAAACCTATAAATAACATGTCGGTAATCATTAACTATGATTGGGTGAATATGTTCAGAAAAATAGCAGCACCTGTCCCTGAATTTGCCCATAGCGGGTTCTGGGCTTGCCTTGGCTTCACCAAGCACAGAAAAGCCATTTCTAAGTCAACACTGATCCAGCCTAGATTACAGACTCAAAAGAACTTATGGCAGGAATCAGAAAAATCATTTGACACAATAAATTCCTAACTTGACCAATGGGGAAATTGAAGTTCCGAGGTCCTGCCAAAATCCACCGTTTTGTTCTGTTTTCATCTTTCTTCCTTTCTTCCTTCCTTTCTTAGAGAGATCGGGATAGTTCAAAATATGCCTTCAGCTGCTTAAAAACAATTACTAGACACAGAAGTTGATACACTGACATACAATAAATTTTTGACATTTCACCCGACTTTCATCAGAAACATATAGAAGCCAAATTGTGTAATGTAAGCTTTCTGCCTACACATCTCCTCTCCAACATGCCTATTTGGCTTAAATTGGATGCTTCCAGGCATCAGTTCAGACAGGCGAGTCCCAATCAACTACAGAGATACTGAGACACTAAGGAACTCTTAAGGAAGTTCCATGATGTTCTCCCTACAGAGCCAGTGGCTGCGGCGCCCCGCACCGCACCGCAGTCGTGACCTCTACATGCCCGCGGTCAGCACACTGGTGCGCTCAGACTCACCCTTGCCGCCGCCGGCCTTGGATACGCCGTAGTCTCGAGGGCTCCGGGGCCGGAGGAGATCGTGGGCCCGTGCTGGTGGCACCGGCAGCCGAGGCAGCAGGTCTCGCGGGTTCCCATCCCCGCAGCCGCCGCCGCCACTCACGGCAATCCTGAAGGCCATGTGCGCTTCCAGGCCGGCAGGCCCGCGGCCCGGGCCGGGAGCACCAGGGGCCTCCTTTGGCCTCTTGTCCGAAAGTGCCTCGGCCACCTCGCAATGCATGGCGCCGGGGCGGGGCGCACGGCTGGGGGTCGCGCCAGGCTCCTGCGGAGGAAAAAAGCACCGGGCTTTAGAAAGCGGGAAACTGAGCCCACCGTCCCTGGACTACAGTTTGGGGCTGTCACGTTCTATTTAGTCCTGGTCTCTAAAAGAAGTTAGCGTCACCGCACTGACCCCATCCCTGAGTCACCTGACCCCGCGCACCGTGGTCGTCTCCCTCTCACTGTCGTGGCCCTAGCCCCGCACGTTCCAGAGAAGCCCCTGCGCCCTCCCACTCCAATCCGCTTCCACCCAGGGTCAGCTCTCTTCAGACGAATGACAAAACTAAGACCAGGGATAAAATGGGAGTTCCCTAAAGGGACAGGGAGAGGGCAGTAAACTAGGATGGGATGGGAGTTCCTGTCCGGAATTCCCTAAAGGGACAGAGAGAGGGCAGCAGCCTGACTCCCAGAGCAGGGTCCCGGGAAAGCCGGAATAGGCTGCGCACCTCCAGGTGCCCCAGGGCGGACTGAACCGAGCCCAGGCACTGAACACGCACCGCCGCGGGGTGCAGACGCAGAATTTCCGCGAGCCCCGCCACTAGCCAGATACTCGACTAAAGATGAGCGCGCACGCCCACTGCGCGAGCCCACAAAGCGCACTCGAGAGACGTACATCCAGGAGACCCGGCGCCCGGGAGCCCGCACAGCCAGAGTCGCCCACGCACGCCGGCTCCCACGCACACTCGCGCCCCGTCGATGCACACTCCGAGGCCAGCCACGCCACACACCCCATTCGCCGGCTCACACTCCGCTGCGCCGGAGCCTCCGCATCATTTCCAGCATCATTCCCGCGAGAGCGAGGCCTCAGGGCCCCCAAACTCGCCTCGCCCCTCGGCGAGCCCCGCGCCACCCCAGAGCTCGCGGATTCGGATGCCGCTGGGTCCCCGGCGCCGGCCGCGCCCCTTCTCACCTCGCCGCGGGCGCAGCGGCTCCCGGGGCGCACAGCACGGCGCGCCTCCTCTGGCGCCGCAGCCCCCGCAGCCGCCGCCGCCGCCACCGCCACGGCCGCCGCGTCCTACGGGGCGACACCCCGGGGGCGGGGCGGCCCGCCGCTGCCCACAGCCGCTCCGGCCGCGACTCTTGGGGGCTGCCGGACCGAGCCAATGGCGGCTCGAGGGCGTGCCGCTCGCCTGGGGGCCTGGGCGGGGCGGCGCGCGCTCCGGCTGAGGTTTTGACAGCGGCCGAAGCCCTGCACGCCGCCGGCTGCCGGGACTCTGCCGGACTCTGCGGCTGCCCTGCCGGAGGAGGCAAGCTGAAGGCAGCGCCAGCACAGCCCGGCTTTCGTCCGCTCCCGGGCGGGATCCTGCTCCTCCCCGGGTCTCCAGGGTAAATGGCAATGGCTGTACCTGCTAAGCGGAGTTAAGAAATACAGAAGTGCTTGACAAGTTGATTTGCTTCTGCAGACTCTAACCAACTCTAACCAGCTCACTTGAAGTCGCACAGACGTCACAGCAAGTAATAGCAAAGCCAGGATCCAAACCCAGGCCTCGGCCCGCTTTCTCACTTTACTTTCGTGTTGTTTTATTAGAAAGGGTGCGTCCAGGGGGAAGAAGATCTCATCGATCTCCTGTCCCCAGTCCTTGCTTTGTCCTCTTTTCTCTACTGTAGGAAGAGCCCCTGATGAGGCTTCATGGTGGCTAGAAGCAGTGGGTCAGCCCCCATTTCTGAGGCATGCAAAATGGGGCATTCGTTCAGGTCTCTGACCCATTTTCTGGGGGTCTACTGAAGGATCCAGGGTAGCCCCAAAATGTCTCTGGTGACAGCCTGGCCCAAAGTGTTTGCGAGTGGAGAGCCTTAGTCTTAGACCGTGTTTCGGCAACCTGCCAGGTTCACAGACTGGAGTCCTACACATAGGAAGACAATCCAAGCAGTTTCCCAAAATCTTGGCAAAACAAAGATTTTCCAGTCACAAAAATGTAAGAGTTATTAACCTATACCTTATTTGGAGACTTAAAAACATCAGAAGGAATTGGAAGTACCTTGACGTTTTATTTAATCCCACCCCCACATTCATGGCCAGAAGCAACAGGGTAGGGTGTGGCAGAGCAGGCTTCCGACTCCCACACCAATGTTTTTCCTCCCATTATTACCAACGGCAGGTGTCATCAGACCTGTGCAGGTAACTCACAGGCCCGGGGATGTACTGGCATCTCAGAAGACTTGCCTCTTTCCGGGGCCTTGTCGTTGAGGACTGTCACTTTTAGGGCACGGCGAATATGAGTAAGAAGGAGAAAGCTTACCAACTGGCCATCCAATACTTGAACCTCCCACTCCCACCCCACCCCCATTTCTGAAATGTAGGCCTTGGCTCTGGCCAACAGGTAGGTGGCTTTAGACAAATAGCCCTATTTAGTTTATGCCTCAAGAAGCAAGAAAGCTTTACCTACTCTGCCTGTCTGTGAGACCAGGAGCTGTGGTCACACTCCACCCCTCCCCCCCCCCCCCGCCACACACACACACACACACACACACACACACACACAGCACTGCACATTTAGTTCAGACTGAAAACATTTGCCAAATGAGTCACCTAAACAACAGGACAAGCAGGCAAAAGCTCTCCAAATTTCCCAACACAACAACAACTCATTTACTTATTCTTTACTGAATCACTACCTTTGACCAGCCCTTGTATTTGAAGCTACTAGGGACCTTGTGAGTGCTCACAGTCTGCTACAGCAGGTAGCCAGGCAACGTAGTGGGCTGACTGAGCTCTCAGTTCAATGGACCTCTCAAACCCTTTTGGGATGTGCCTATGCACTTTTCCTAGAACGGAAATAAAAGGACCTGTTTCCAGTGGCTAGGGGCCAAGAAGACGCAGGAAGCCTGCCCTTCTGATTTTTAGACTTTCCTACACATTAGAATCTTCTGACAATCTAACAAGGTTAGTATTTTCTATGCAAGATATAGTCTCTTTAGCTTTCCACAAGGGTTAACTGACCATGGGGTATATTTTTTCTTCATAGTTTTAACACTAAAACTCATTATTATTTTAGTCAGAAAGAACAAGACAGAAGCAAACCAAAACCTATACTCACTTCATCAGTCTAGACCAGAGACTCTTAAAGCTTTTTGCTTGTGGCCCCATTTTGCTAGAGAAAAATTTATACAACCCAGGTAAATACACTTTTCACACCAGGTGAATGACCCTCACCAAATACCCGAACAAAAATCTGATCATGATCCCAGGCCCTCAAGGATGGCAAATGCCCTAACAGCAGCGCTCTTCCCATCCTCATTCTGATGCCTCCTCTTCATAGGCCATCTTCCACATTGGTTCCCCAATCAGTCTGAAATGCAGATCTGGCCACCAGTGGTTCCTAGTGGCCATGTCAGTGAAATCAGTAGGTTATTGTTGTTGTTGAGATTTTTTTCCCCACTGTGTGAGTGTTTTGCCTGCATGTCTGTCTGTCTGTATACTGCATTCATGCCTGGTGCCCACAGAGGTCAGAAAAAGTCCCAGATCACCTAGAATTGGAGTGACAGATGGTTGTGAACCGTCATGTGGGCACCGGGAGCTGAACCCAGGTCCTCTGCAAGAACAGCCAGTGCTCCTAACCACTGATCCATCTCTCCCACCTCAAAATCAAGGTTTAAAAAAAATAAACTACAACTCACAGACCATATGAAGCTCAAAAAAAAAAAAAGAAAGAAAGAAAGAAAGAAAGAAAGAAAGGCCAAAAAGTGGAAACCTCAGTCCTTCTTAGAAAAAAAAATAAACAACAACAAGTGTACAGCACCCTCTCAGAGTGGGGTACACCTAGACCTTAAATCATTAAGAACTCAAGAGCTAAGAAGAGAGCCTTGTAGCAATTTTTGGTATTTAAAAAATCATTATGTTTAATCTATACACACCAAGAAAACTTTGACTATTTCCATGTTACGTTTTGTTTTACATGTACTTTATGCTCATTGTAACTAGTAAGTTTTCAATGCATACTATCAAACCTTTAAAAAATCAAGTACTGACTAAAATATATTCATATAGTTTTATGCTAAAATGCCTTTAAAAATCTGCACATGTATCTCTGTTTTTTTAAATAAAGTTTAAGGAAAAAACTTGGTGTATACATATACTCGTGTGTGTGTGTGTGTGTGTGTGAGAGAGAGAGAGAGAGAGAGAGAGAGAGAGAGAGAGAGAGAGAGCAGAGCAGAGCACTCAGCTCCTGGCCTCACAGAGAGTAGAGTAGGTAAAGCTGGACCTTCCAGCTTTCTTGCTTCTTGAGGCATAAACTAAGCAGGGCTATTTGTGTAAAGCCACACACCTGTTGGTCTGTGCACACGTGCATTAGAATGTGTGGGGAGGTCAGAGGACAGACAACTCTTGGAAGTCCATTTTTTCCCATGGCCTTGTGGGATTGAACTCGGGACAGGTTACCAGACGTGAGTGTGAGTGTGTCTTCAGTCATCCCCTACCCATAGAGATCATATTTAAGACTCATGGAGTGGAGGCAGGGGACAGCCTGTGGGACTCAGCTCTCTCCACCACGTGGAGGTTGCCACCCTTGTCCTACCGGACTAGAACAGTTCCATCTAGAGCCCAGAATGTACATGGACACCACTGTAGCTGTGGATTGTGTCTCCTAAGCTCACACCCTCTCTTCTCCACCTTCCACATCTCTCCTCATCAGTCAGTCACCGAGTGCCCACTTCCACTGTACCCTCTAGAGGGCTTTCTCCAGTCCCTGCCTGGGATTATCTTCTTCATGCACACACTTGAGGCCTTTGCCTGAATCTCAGCACTTCCCTTGGCGCCTTCTCCTGATGTCTGAGTGAGAGTTCTGCAAAGGCTGAGGTAGTCTGTAGAAGAATTTCACGCACTGGATCATTAAGGACAGACCACTGCATTTCTGGTGAGTACTTCTCCTTCCTGTAAGAGCCAGCTGTCCTATCCCCTCATTGGACTGCAAGCTTACATTCAGAAAGTGGGTGGGGCATAAGGAGACAGGTCTCTGTCTGAAGCCTCCTTGCCCTGCAGCTCCCAGAAGATGGCCTGCTGCACTGATTACTCCACCTCTGCGGTTTGCCCCACGCCTGATCTCACGAGGCCCTGACAAGCTACGAGGCTATAGGTAAAGAAATGTATCAAAGTTCTCATCCTTCAGGTGATTTTCAGGAAGCATGCCACAGGCACTGGTTGAAGAAAGACTGCTCTCTTCAGAGGCGAACAGGACAGCCAGGTGCAGAAGAGTGAACCCCTTTCTCAATCCATCTACAGACAGTAACTCAGGGTGGACCAGCGCCCTACTTGAAAACCATAAAACGGAAGTAAACAGGGATAAGCCTTTACTTTGGAATCAACAGTGCATTTTTATGTGACTCTAAAAATATAAGCAATTGAATCAAAAATATAGATGAACTGGACTCATCTCCAACTGAAACATTTCTGAATCAGAGGATAGTGGAGAAGACGGCTTAGCTGGGAGCTACTGCACATGGCTGAGGAGAAAGAACTGCTTGAGTCAAGGCCAGCCTAGGCAACAGAGGGAAACTCTGCCACAAAAGAGACAAAAGTATGGTGGGTACGTGTGGTGGTAGGTGTCCAAAGAGACACAGTGGAGAGCAACAAAGAAGCTGGTACTGACCTGTACACACATGTACACACTCGGGGGGTGGGGAAGTGTAACAGTGGAAGACACTGATATTGACCTATGCACACCTGTACACATGGGTGCGAGGAGAGAATACTGTAACATCTCTTTTTTAATCACAGTTATAAAATGCTACTCAGGATGTTTTAGATAAAGGGTGTGTGTTCCTGATAAGAGACTAATTTAGGACTAGAAGGGAACTCTCTGATTAAATGGCCCAACAAACAAAACCCACCGAACCTACAGCCAGTATCACACATGCACACCGACTGCACTGAGTATAGGACTATAGACTTTCCCCTAAGGCCAGGCACGGGCAAGGATATTGCTTCCCATTACTCTCTTCAGTAGCATCCTTGGAGTTCTAGCAAGAACAGCAAGGCAAGAAAAAATGCAAATATTCAAGTTGAATAGGAAAAAAAGGTCTCTATTAACAGATGACAAACATGATTATACAGAAAATCCCAGAGTCCCAGACGAGACGCCTGCACGGCCTAAGGAGCAGAATGGGTAAAGTGCTCACCACGCTTTGAGAAGGACAATAGTTCTGATTCCCAGAACCCATATATGAAGCTGGGTATGACACACACCTGTAATTCCAGTGCAGATAGAGGGAGACGGGAGGAATCCAGGAGTCTGCTGGCCAACCAGTCCAGCTAATTAGTGAGCTCCAGGTCTCTCAATGAGACACCCTGCCTCAAAAAATAAGGCAAAGAGCAGTGGGTGATGACACCCAATGTTGACAAGCCTTTTCTGGACGCTTACCATGCTCCAAGCATCATCCTAGGTTCCAGAGATTGACGGTGTTTCCAACTGATGGTGCATACATATATTCAGCTAGTCATACAGATGGATGTCTAATCACAATAAGACCTGGGGGATAAATTCCATGCTGAGAAGATATGAGGCGGAGAGGGAAACTCCATCTAAAGGGCAAAGGACTGTTTTCACCATAGAGGTAAGAGCTGAGCTAAGCTTTGAGGATAAAATCTACAGGCTGTGGAGCTTTCCAGTTCTATAGAGAACATGTCCACAGGTCCTGAGGCTCAGGACCAGATCCCTTCCAGGCAGCAGAGACAGAGAGCAGTTGAGTGGAATGGGGGAGTAAGGGCAGCAAGGCACCACATGACCCTGGGGGAGGGAGCCGGCCAGGTCCTAAAGGCACAGGACTGTAGGCTGGAGACAGACACCGTCAGATCTGTTCTGAAAATAGTAGCCCAGCTGTCGAGTAGAAAGTGGCAAGAGAAAGGCAAGAGTGGGCGTGGGAAGAGTAGGCAGAAGGCCAAAGAGAGGTGCTGAGGAGCCTGAACTGGGCACCGGGGGACTGGGCACCAGAGGGCGGTGTAGATGGGAGACAGGTCTGCAAAGCTTAGACTGCAAACCCGACACACTGGACAGTGGGGGAGGGGGAAGAGAGGCTGCAGGGCTGGAAAAACACACCCCCTGGGTGGCCCAAAGCATTCTTCATCCCTAATAGTGGTTCTCAGGAGCAAAGATGATGTCACAACCATTAGACTACCAAGTCAGATGCCTTCCTCAGGTTCACTACATGGTGCTGCTCTGCCACAGAAATTTTTAATTGGTTTTCAGCAAGCCACAGAATTCACGGGGAAAACTGAGTAAGACAGTGCGAAACGCACATCCAATGCTGCTAACAGAGACCACACGTTTTGACAGCTTGAAAAATTGCAAGGAACCGTCAGAGCTGTCTATAAAGGAGAAGGGGGCCATGGAGGTGCAGCCCTACCCCCGGGGCAGCTACCTCCACACAGCTGACTGCAGATAACTATATACCTTCAATCCAGACACCAATGCAATGAGAAAATGAGCTCCAAAGACTCAGGGTTGGAAAGCAGCAGGCCACCGCTCAGCCCAGGACTCAGCTCAATGCTCAGCCCAACGCGGGCTTGAACCTAACATACTATGATCGTGCTATCATGGCCTGTCTCCAGCTGAAATAGGCTCTTCTGATTCCCCAAGCCTGGAATGACTTCAACTTGCCGCCCCACCCACAGAACTCATAATGGCCACTTCCCAGTACACCCTGCTTTCCCATTCCAGCCCCAAGCCAAACACACACAACCTCTGTCCTTATTCCTTCCTGGGACTCTACCCTCATCTGCCATCTAAGAATACTTGCTTTCCGCCATTTTACAAACCTGTGCTCCTTCAGTGTGTTACTGATACTAAACCAAGCCCCGCTGGAGGCAAGGATGCTGTAACATGGCAGCTACACAGCAAACTGGTTCATGAGGTCAAAAAGTAGGTCATTGAGGCTGAGTCCAGGTCTCTGTGAGTGAGTGGACCAGATGAGTCACACCCGCTCAGTTTTCTTCCTCCTTACACAACGAGCATCTACTTAATGCAGAGTACGCAGCACTGCCATCCCTGGGCCTGTTTCGGGCACACACACCATCATGATGGCCAGATAGGCATCTTCTTGCGTAAACTTTTTCCCCAATACTTTCATAAACTCCATATCTGCTCTCTGGACGTAAAGCCCAAGGACTGATTCGTGTTCTAGTTAAAAGTGAACTTCCGAGCTGTTCAGTCTGATTCCTTGATTTTGCTGTTGAAATGGAGGTTCAGTGGAGGGGGGGGAACCTCAGCTCAGGGTCACGAAGCTTGCCAGCACCAAAGCTGAGACCGGAACTCACTTCCAAGGCTGAACACTAGGCAGGAGAGCTGGTGCCCGCCTTGCTCATTCTTCTGTTTTCTCCGGGAATAAAACCACATCTTTATTAAGGGGTGGCAAAGAACCTCTAAAAGACATTTCCCAGACTTTTGTCATCAAATAGGGCCATGTGACTCTACTGTGGTCAATGAGATATGAGTGTGAGCCTATAGATTTTCAGGCCTGCTTAGGAAGAGAAGACTCACCCTCCCCTCCATTTTTCTCCTCACAGAGAAGGAACCTGAGTCCTGGACAGGTCGGGGAATCCCATAACAGCACCAATAGCCTCGCCTGATTTTTTTTTAATGAAAAAAAAAAGTGATTTCTCCTCCTTAGACCACCATTTGGTTGTTGCTGTTGCTCCAGGAATATGCAGCCATAGATGACTAACCCACTTTGTCCCCCACCCTGCCCCCTGCAAACCTGTTTCTTAGCTTAGCAAAAGGGAATTCCTTCAGCCGGCCAATTGGCCAGATCCTTAGAGTCAATACTAACTATTCCATCTCCGTCACACCTGCATCCATTAACCATTCCACTAGTGATTCTTTTCAACCACCCCAAGGAGAGACCAAATCTGCCATTTCTCTTCCTGAGAACTGAAATGTGGGAGGCCAATCCAGAAGGATCACTAGCTAGTTCAGGGACAGCCTGGGCTACTGAGTAAGACCTTAGAATATAACCAGAGATATAAAAACCTGAAAGACAATATAATTTTATATGCTAAGAATAACTTTGGTGGATAACAGCAACACAAAACACAAAAGGATCTGAAGACTGCTGACCAGCAGTGCACCAGGCCAATGTGGGAGACTCTGAAAGACAAAGCACTATCTTAGCTACCAAAGCTCTCTTCTCAGGAAGAGGGTCAAGCGGCCCACTCCCTACCCAGTAATGGCCTGGCTTCAAGAAATATCTGACTGGTTAACTTTGCAACATGAATATAGAAAGCTGGTTAGGGCAAATTGGTCTTTCTATTCCATTTACAAATAATTTCTTTTCAAGTAGGAAGCTTGAATAAATAATCCTTAAGGCTTCAGTACATCCTCAGTAAACTTTAGCCACTAAATAGGTCTCAAGTTTTAGACATGTTTGGAGAAAACATATCACTCACATTAGTTTTCCCCAGAAAAGCAGGAAGATCTGACAAACCACCACAGTTCCCGGTCTCAAAAGACACCAAGAAGCAAGGTTGGGCTTCTTTAAGCAGAAAGCTTGCTAGCTTTTGTAAAGAAAAGAAAATGCAAAGTCAAGCTACTTCTATGGCTTTGCTTCAAGAATGCACACTTCTCACTTCTCGGGCCAGTAAGATGGAAGCCTGCAAAATGTCTCTGCACATAAAAGCGCTTGCCACATAGGCCTGACTACCTGAGTGCAGTCCCCAGAACCCATGGTGTAAGGACAGAATGACTCCTAAACAGTATCTCCTGACCTCCATACGTACACATGCACAAGCCTGAGGGTGCACACCACGTATAGACCATACACAACACACATATACACACCATACACACACATACACCATATACACCATGCATACATACACCATACTCATGAACCCTATACACATTATACATACCACACACATATATACCCACACTATACACATACATCCCCTACATATGCACTACACACATATACTATATACACCACGCATACATACCACACATACACACACACCATATACACATCATACATACCACACACACATATACACCATACTCACACACTACATATATAGACCATACATGCACATACACACATACACAACACACACACATACACCATATATACCATGCAGACATACCACACATACACAAAGCATACATACACACCATATACACATCATACACAACACACACATATACCCACACTATACACATACCATATACATATACACCATACACACACACATACATCATATACACATCATATACCACATACACATACACCATATACACCATGCACACAGACCACACATACACACAGCATACACACACACCAAATACACATCATATACAACACACACACAAGAATTATACCACATACAATAACAATAAGTAAAATAAATTAAGAATGCACTCTTCTGGGCTAGAGAGATGGCTCAGCAGTTAAGAGCACTGGCTGATCTTCCAGAGGTCCTGAATTCAATTTCCAGCAACCACATGGTGGCTCATAACCATCTGTAATGGGATCTGGCACACTTCTCAGCCAGACCCCATAGTGCAGGCTGAGACGAGAGAAATTCAAGTTCAAGACTAGCCTGAATTATAGTCAGTTCAAGGCCACCCTTGGCAGTTTAATGAAACTCTGTCTCACAATTAAAAGTGAACTGGGAGACTGGCTGCTTCATGTCTGAGTTCCAGTCCCCAAATCCACGTGAAAAAGCTTATATCCATCCAGCTCACCTACCCCAGCATAAATGATAAGCTCACAGAGGAAGTGGACAGCATTCCTGAGGATGACAGCCACTGCTGTCCTATAGCCTCTACACAGAGATGCCCCCATACATACGCACAAGAAAATGAAGAAGTAAAACCTAGGGTTGGGATGTGGTCAGTGACAGAGTGCTTACCTACCATGCACCTGGTCCTCTAATCACCAGGTATTTTGGTTTAGTTCCCATTTTTCAAACGAAGGGCTGGAGAGATGGCTCAGAGATTAAAAGCTCTTCCAGAGGTCCTGAGTTCAGTTCCCAGCTCCCCCGACAGACAATTCACAAATACTTTTATTCTAGCTCCAAGGGATACGATGCCCTCTTCTACCTTCCAAACACATGTACGTACACACACACACACACACACACACACACACACACACA
Source organism: Micromys minutus (assembly GCF_963924665.1). Lineage (NCBI taxonomy): Eukaryota > Metazoa > Chordata > Mammalia > Rodentia > Muridae > Micromys > Micromys minutus. The sequence continues at coordinate 26,855,075 of NC_137978.1, read as the reverse complement.
CACACATACACACATACCCCAAAATAAAAATAAATGTTTTTAAAGTGAAAAAAAAAAAAGACTATAAATACCTTATACATGCTGTGGGGTTGTTGTTTGCAGCCACTGAAATATTCCTTTGGTAAAATCGTTTCTAGGTGCTTAGTTCTGAGCACAAATCTCCCTGAATGTGGATCCACACCATAAATCATTTCACTTCTCCCCACCGGCCTCCCCAAAGTTGCCCAAGAACCCTGAAAGGCAGAGGGCTACATACATAAAGATGTGTATGCAGTCGGCAGAGCACAGGCCTGCGGTGCGCAGTAGGTGGTAGCTATTCCCACTGTGTAAGTGGGTGCCTAGAGAAGGCTTTTTAAGCCAGTTCCATGATTCAACACAATACGTATGAACAACTCACTTTGTAGAGTACTAGGAAATCAGGGAGGAAAAAAAAAAAAAAGTTCAGTCTTGCAAACAAAAGAGGCATGTGGGTTATAGAGCAATTTCCCTCCGGCCACTCTGAAATAGTGACCTCTGCTGGCCAGTGGGAACAAGTTTCCCAAGCACCTTCCCATGATTGAGCAAGGGTTCAGTCTACCAAGATCTAGTCCCTGTCCCTGAAACAAACACCAGGTGTTGCATTACAAGAAACTGAAATCTTCACCAGGGTTACCACGATGTAATTGGGATGTTAACACAATTAAAGGCCAGCCTTTCCATTCGCTCATCCACCCAGAAGAGTCTTTTTTTTTTTCCCCTTCGAACTCCATGGTCTCCTATTTTTAAAATACCATAATTGCATGCAAATGTTATAGCAGAAAAACAACACAAGGGGCATTAAAAATCAATCTTCCATGTAAGCCTCAGATTTTCCAGCATGAAGATCCAAGCGCAGAAGTGGTGACAAATGTGGGGAAAACAGTGAGAAACGTCAGAATGCATCATTAGGAACGTTACAAAAGGAAGAGCCCTGGGAGCAGTCTGACTCAGCTGGAGTGAACAGCTCACTACAAAGGCGGCCTTAAGACTGCCTCACAACCCCCTTACACACGGGGCCCAGAAACCCTGCTAGGAAGCAGTCGGGACCCCTTTCTTCAGGCTGAGATGTTTACAAAGCACACACCCACCTCCTAAGGTGTGAGGTCAAACAGGAGCTGTAAACTTTCGTCACAGGGCTGGGAGCTTTGGTTTGGTGTCCACTGTACTAGTATTTCTGTCTGGTTGGTTTTAGTTAGTTTCTGGCCATGTTAAAATGCAGATTTCATATCATAATTCAACATTTTGCCTTCTCATAAACAAACAGGCAAATGGACCGTGCCCCTTGCCCCAGTTCGCCATATCCCCCAGTCGGCCTCATTCCTTTCCTTATCACCAAGTGTTCATTTTCATAAACACCCGAGTCTGAGACCCTGGGTCAGTGACATCCCTAACAGTGCCGAGTTTAAGTCTGAACAAGGAGCAACCATGTAAAAGGTACTTTAGTAGGCACTGGAGAGATGAATTAGCTATGGTCCCTGATCCAAGGAACTCATAGATCGGAAAAGAGAAGCCCCGTGATCACATACGGCAAGGCTCAGGCACCGCAAACAGTGGTAGACTGCAGTTGATTCTGGGTTTTTGAAGCCATACATAACCCATTCATGTTAAGCCTTTCTTTTCTAATTTAAAGAAATCTCAAATGTTTCAACATAATCACTCACTAAAAAAATTTTTCTAACATCTACCTATATTCTCTTCTTGGGCTGTGGGTGATTTAAAAGCATCTTTCCTGATTTCAAAACTTGAAAAACTATCATTTGGATCTACCTTGATTGCCTTACTGAGATACTTCTGTTTGTTTTTGTTCATTGAGACAGGGTTTCTCTGTGTAGCCCAGGTTGTTCTGGAACTCACTCTGTAAACCAAGTTGGCCTTGAACTCAGAGATGTGTCTGCCTCTGCCTCCGGAGTGTTGGGATTAAAGGCTTGTGCTACCATGCCAGGCAAGACATACTTTTAAATGATAGAAATTGGTTGAGGCTTGCTTTAGACGCCCTGTGGCCAGATGTGTGAACATTCTACACAGATATCAGTGCTATTCTTCCCGAGGGTCTCCTAGTGTGGCCCGGAGGTCGTCTGCCAATCACACCATTCAAATAGTCTAAATCTTGACTTCTAAAGTCTAGTCCTGTCTAGAACTGGAAAACATAAAATGTCTTGTTCTAATTACCTTTTTCCTTGTAATTTTGTAAGACTCCATGTACTCCCCCCCCTTGAGGCACTATGTACATCAAAGTATAGAAATGTTACATAGTCAGTTCACTCACATGACCCAAATCAAGACACTCCAGAAACTCACAGGTTGCCTCACTCCAAATCAGCACACAGCCTCTCCCTTATTGCATCCCGACTTCTGTCACCAGACTGTGGCCTTCTCTTGAAATGTGTACAGAACCATGGCGTGTGTTTCCTGGTCTACATGCCTCCTTACGCAGCATGCTCTCTGGATGATTACTGGCACTGGAAAAATAAATTGACAGAGTGTGGCACACCTGTAGCCCCAGGATGGCACTTTCTAAGCTAGTCTCAGCTAAAAAGGGAAATCGTGTTTTTAAGAAATGCAGGGTTGGGTATTGGTAACACCCACTTTTAATCCCAGCGTTCAGGAGGAGGGGCACCCTAGAGGCAGAAGCGGGCCTATGGCTGCAAACTAGTATTAGTCTTCTTGACATAACAAGTTGCAGGCCCCTGGGCTACAAACTCAAACCCTGCATTTGAGACTGGGGAAATTCTGTCAGAAAGCATCTTGTAGAGATGGCGTTTGGAGAGTAAAGCCCTTTGTACTCTTGGGCATGTACTAGTTGAAGTCTGTTCAGTGTTAAGAGAGATCTTATCCATTTTTTTATTCCTTCCAATTTTATGAGTTTTACTTTCTCCGTGGATCAGTCCTACTCTGGTAGGTCTGTAAAGTATCTCACATAGTTTCAAGCTCCATCTCCCTAATGACAGTGCTGAACACCTATCTTCCAGTGAGCCAACGAAGGCCAATTCATCCTCGCTAATGTTTTGTATTCTAAGGCTGTCACCAAGCCTTTGTGAGGAACGAACTGAATCTTTTTCTTTATTTTTTTTTCTTCTTCTTCTTCTTCTTCTTTTTTTTTTTTTTTTTTTTTTTTTTTTTTTTTTGGTCTTTAGGTGTACTTTGTCAAAATATTTAATGATACTTGGATTTATACATCTTCTTATTTTTGGGCTGGAGAGATGGCTCAGCAGTTAAGACACTGGCTGATCTTCCAGAGGTCCTGAGTTCAATTCCCAACAACCAAATGGTGGCTCATAACGGTCTGTAATAGGATCCGATGTCCTTTTCTGGTGTGTCTAAAGAAAGTGACAATGTACTCACATATATTAAGTAAATCTTTTTTTGAAAATGTTCTCATTTTCATCTTTCCCTAGCCTTTTATTTCTAGCATATCTAGCCTCATACTTTCACATCGGTCTTTTGCTAAAAGTAAACCGATTTTTAAACTGTTTAATTCTGCTTTTTGTTTTTGTTTTTGTTTTTTTGCTTTTTGTTGTTTGCTTTTTGAGACAGGATTTCTCTGTGCAGCTGCCTGTCCTGGAACTCACTCTGTCGACCAGGTTAGCCTTAAACTCTGAGACCCACCTGTCTCTGCCTTCTGAGTGCTGGGACTAAGAGCCTTATGGTTGCTTTACGATCTTTTCATTTCATTCCTTCTAGTTTATATTCTTTTAGTGGTTAGCCTTAGATTACAGTGCACATCTGGTAACATCAAAGCCCATTGCGCTGGACATGGTAGCAGAGGCTGGGGACGGAGGACTCTTACAGACAATGGGAAGACCAGAGAATACTTCACTCCCAAATGCTGACTTACCTGGCTTTGCATGTACATACTAATTCTCTCCATGTTAAAGCCTGCGAGACGCTACTTTGTAAGTCAACACTCACGCTTAGCTTTCCTCTGCTTTTCTTGCTTCCCTCACCGGTGATCTTTCCGTTTTCCTGGGGAGTTGGGGGGGGGGGAGGTTACTTCATAGGTGAGTTCACAGAAGAACATCTCAGCTTTTGTCTGAAATGTATTTACCCCACCGTTTGAAGATAAATGCTGAGTATGAGTCCTGGAGATGCAGCTCAGTTGGTAGAGTGCTCACCTAGCGCACACAAAGCCTTGGGTTCAATCCCAGCACCGTATAGACCCTCCATGGTCTCAGATCCCTGTAATCCCAGCAGTAGGAGGTGGAGGCAAACAGACAAGGAGTGGCAGGCTATCCTGAGCCACTTGTCTCAAAAACAAAATGCTAAGTATGAAATTCTAGGTTAGTAAACTCCTTTCAGGACTAATTTTTTGTTGTTTTCCTATAACTTTTGTGGCTTTTTCAAATCCAGCTTGTATAAACAAAAATGAATTATGTGACTTCTGTGTATCCCATGGTTTCCAGTTCTCTACTGAATTCTAGTTTCACCAGGGGATCTTATTCACTTTAGTGTGTCCGACAGCTCCATTGGAAACCCCTCTGTAACTACAATAGCTTGTTGATGATTATTCTTACTCAGTCTGTCTTCCTGTGCCTGGTTATCTAAGTGATAAGCAGTGTGTTTGAACTGTTGCTCGTGGAAATCAGGGTTCTAGGGTGTTGTTTTCCTCCAAAGGGTTCCTCTGGAACCTGGGGTCGTAGGGGAGATCACTTAATTCACTTTAACAACTACACTCTTCCTTGTTTTCTTTCTGCAAAAGAACATACAAGTTCCTTTTCAAAGGCCCTGAATTCCAAACTTTATTCCAAATCTCAGGGAACTGTCTCCACCTTGCTGTTATCAATAGAGGCTTTTCAGAAGCCACACTAGCATGCACGTGACCTACGACCTTGCCTCAAGCATAATCGGACACTTGATCCTCTTGGACCAATTTTCTTCCATCAGGAGTTCGGCTGGCATTCGGGAGCAGCTGGTCAGTTTCCATTACAAGTAAGCTCAGGAACTAGAAGGCAGCTGAAGGAGTAGAAACCCAGTCAGCAACAGGAGCAAGCAAAGAACCAGATACTGACAGTGCTTGAGTTCCTTAGGCCGAGGAGTGACCTATCCTTGGGCTCACTGACACTTCCTGTGCCTTGTAGATCAACTTTCCTGTTTTGATACCACTTGGGGGTGGAAAATGCCTCACAGCTAGGAGTGATGACACCGTGAGGGAACCAATAGACTACCATCAATGGAGACAAAAGAATAAACCAAGCAAGAGTCAACATGGCTTTAAAAAGCCACCAAGTGAAAGGTTTGTGACTGAGCAGCCATTTTTCCCAATCATTTCTCCACGAGTGACATCCCCATAGGATTTCCAAAACCAGATACGAGCGAGATAGGCATCCAGTAAAAGCTGTGGGTGCAGGCCAGGTGAAGCCTAAGCACCAACGGCAAGCAGCAGCCACTTAGCTGTTCCAAACACAGCAGAGTGGACTAGCACCAGGACACCTAAGGACGCGTTCAAAGTGAAACACTCTGGGAAGCTGCAGCTAACAAAGGCAATCCAAAGAAACCGTCCCTTCATGTGAGGCTTGCATAAGGGCACTGACTGAAATCATGGTAGTAGTGCTCATAGGGGTTCAAGGGGAGGCAAATCCATGCTCTGTTTGATTTAATGCCAACTAGGTCAATCCAATGACTATTCAATTTGGGGACAGGTGAGGGATCACATTGGAATACGTGGAATATGTGGGAAGGTTAAATAAACTCATTCTAAAGAGTTGGGATTGGGGAGTTTGGGGGCTGTAAGGATGGCTCAGCAGCTTGCTGCTCTTCCAGGGGCTGAGTTTTCCACAGTGGGCATGTTGGCACCTTCCTGTAACCTTGGCTTACTTTAAGTAATGAGCATTAGCCAGGCATGGTGAAACATACCCATATAGAACCTAGCACTCAGGAGGCTGAAGCAGGAGGATTGCCATGGGTTTGAAGCTGGCCCTGACCACACAGAAGGCTCTGCCTTCAAACTAAGCTAAAACATTCCTAACAATTAGAACAGTAGTAAACCCTTACTAGGAATGGTTGGACTGGTGAGGGATGGGTGTATTAAGTGATTCAATTTTAAAGATGACTAAGGGTTAGAGAGCAAGAGCCAGCCTTTGGACCTAAAGGTGAAGTTCAAACTAATCTAAGTAAAACTGACAGGTCAGTCTGGGAATATAATCTGTTTAAAAATACTTTTTTTGGCAAGAAAAGAAACCTCTGTTAAGAGATGGCTTTCAGCGCCTGCCGTCTTTGTTTATTTAGTTTTGGAAAAAAGAGCCAAGACAGACAAACAGACGAGAGACGGAAAGAGTGTCTGTTTCAGAATTCGGGCTCTTTGAAATTACTACTAAACATAGATCATCCACCAAATTAATGTGGTGTAGGGCAAAGGCTGGTTACTCTAAAGTTAGCCCCCTGCAGGCTTCATAAGCAACAACTCAGAGGCCAAATGGCAATGGTTAATGAAACACACAGATTCATAGTTCAATGAACAGTCTCAGTTAAGAATTGTCACTTTATTTTTCTACCAATTCATATCGATGATATACAAAAGGACATAAACAGATTATCATAAATATTAATAGGAAGACACACAAAACACTCCCAAAGAAATCAAGCTCAGGAACTCAGTGTAACTTTCTCCATGTCTTTTCACCAGGATAAGGTTGAGTCCACAAGGTTCCCACTACTCTGCAAAAGCAGCTTGTGGCTTTATATGTCCCATTAGAGGCACAAACACAGGTGCGGAGAAAACTGAAGGCCGGAAAAAGGCTTTTAAAGACTAATTTCAGGCCATCACTTCAGTAGGCTTGTCAGCAGGTTCCAACTTCACCAAAGCAAATGCTTCTCTCCTGCTGGCCTCCCTCAAGTCCTCGTTGTGTGCAGGTGGAAGGCTGCCTTTTAAAACAAAGGGGGGGTTGCCCACGAATATACAATGGGAAAAAAAAGAACAACCCCTCATCTTCCAAAGACAATACAGATCTGAGGGGATGGCAGTGTCCTATTCCCCACCAGGCAGGCATGGTGTGCTCAATACCTCAGACACAGCACATCCGGAAAGAGTCACTGCTATCAAATATACTTTCACCCAGAGGACGTGGGAATAGCAAGAACCTAAACTAAACCAGACATCTCCTAGGAGTAAGTCCATTTAAAAGGATACCCTCTTCAGTGAGCTACACATGCCACCGTTCTTTATGGAAACACAGCAAAGATTCAGTCAGAGGCAGCCAGCAATCATGAAGGACCTATGGCTCTGACTCATGGAATACGATGGAGCTCCGTTATCTAGCCAGACCTCTCTGGTTATCTGCAAGAAACCAACACACTGGAAACCCAACTTACACTCTGAAGAAAAGAGCAAGAGAACTTCACACACAGGCAGATGGGGGACTTAAAAGACACAAAACTTAACAGTCATGGTGAGGAATTGTCCCGTAGAGACACTTTTAAGGCTAGCAAGATTCATTTGTAATTTGCCATGTGCTGGTTGAAGGGGCAGGAGATCTGGAGCTAAAATACACTACTGCAAAGATGTGATGTGCCAATGAAGCCAACAAAGGCGAGGCACACACATCACATTAAAGATTTATACACAATACTGTGCTGACTTTTAAAGAAAAAGATAACAGGAAAGGATTTATGAAGGAAGATTTGGCCCAAAGCTAATCCAATGAATATCCTCCAGCAGGACCTCCCATGCTTCATCTCTAGAGAAATGATCTAATAAGTCATAAAATGACCACATGTACTTGTACATTTGGGACGTCATGCTCCTGAGGACAGTGACGCCTCTGACATTCCAGCTTCACTTGCTTATGTGATGACTCTGTGCTTCTGGCTCTAAAGCTTGCCCCATTACATTTTAATTAGCCAGTTAACACTGCAGAGGCTGCTCTCCATGTGAAGACAGACTAGACCCACAACATAATTTGATCTGGTAAAGACAAACAGTAGGGGAAGGGGAAGGTTCCAGGTCTTCTTACAAAACCTTTCCCCTCTTTGAGAACCTCTGCCAACTCTTTAATGTCATTTCAAAAAGGAAAACAAAACTGGCTGGGAACCGAGACGTTCTTCCTTTGTAGCATGATGCAATGAATTCAGAGATGTTGCTCAGATCACTTCTCAAAAACCAAATGCAAATGCCTAATCGTGTACCTTAAGATTTCAATTTTTCTACATTCCTTTATATAGAGTTAGCATCTGTAAATCGAGACTCTTTTTGGACAATCATGCAAATTTAATTTGTCCCTGGAAACAAAAACACAACCTAACATTAACAAAATATGTCCTGTAGACAACATTTTCACAGTGAGTTCTTCTCCGACATTACCATTTTTATCCTTTAGTAAACAAAGTAATCTTAAGTTTATGTATTTTGAGGTTACAAAGAGCTAACCTCTTAGAGCGATTGGGAAGGACCTGTGTCAAGGCACCCTGCGTAACTTCTGAGCTGGCTCCACTCTTCTGAGAAGTAAATTCTGAAAACAATTGTGAGTAATTATTATCAAGTTATACGAGCAAGAGACAGTTGGGCTGCCATAGATGCTCCTGTAAAACTGAATAAAGACTTTATTATACCACACACACAAAAAGCATTTGGTACAGAAAGGGCAGTTTTCGGTTATTCTGCTGAGAATTTCTTTCCATGATTTCTCCCATTAAAGTATAGTTTTCAAAGCAAGCACCACGACAAAGGAAGCATCTAATTAGTCCGTTTTCTTCTGATCCAAGAATGCTGAACATTTACTGTCCCATCTGCAGTTGTATCAGCAGGGTAATGAACACAGTTTATATTACTTAACTATTCTTTGAACTCCAAGAACTGCTGAAGTCTTTTCTGATGTTCTGCAGATGCTTGCACAGCACTAAATGAAACAGAAATGCAAAGCATAAGCTTTATTCTACATTAAGCATATTAAGTGAACCACAGAGAGCAGAGTCAATATTTTTCAAAACAATTAAAAATGAATAGAAATCTTCACTTATTTAGTACTTCTGAAAAAACTGGATGAAAACCTTTTTTAGTCTAATGAAGGCAAAGGCTTGCGTTGGGCAATGGCATGTTTCTACCTTCTGAAAAACCAGAGCAGATTCAGACTGACAAGCGCAGACATCACTCTAACCTGCTCCACTATGAAACCTGCTGTGCAGATCCAGGCCCTGCAGTCCATTTTCTGGATTTTATTATTTTACTCAAACCAGATTCAAACATTATCTTTGAATTGTGGAATATTTGAATTGCCTTTAATATAAAATCCTTTAAACTAAAATGTTTGGTTAAAATACAATAGATTCCATTAATCGTTTTCAAAGGTAACAGCTTGGTGGCTTAGATTTATTTCTCCCTTTGAACATGTACTATGTTATGGAGGGGAACAAAGTTCTCCCTCCACTCTCCACACGAGAGCATATTACCTTGGCAGAAAGCAGGCAAATACACCCTAGAAGTAGTATACAACTTCTTTGCAAACTTCTGGGGTAAAAATTGAATACAATAAAAATGTTGGTTTTCTAGTTCTTAATTAGTAATAGAATCATCACTGAATAATAATATTCCAGACAGCTGAACACCATTTTCAGTACCACAAAATTCTTGTTTTAATGCCTTTGATACAGATTATCCTAACAATGCCTGACGATCATCTCTGCTCTCTGACACTATAAAAAAATTGGCAATGGAGCCACTAACCAGCAACTTGCTCCATAATTTTCCCCGACACGAGCCAGTGGACTTTCCCTAAGCTCTAGGCTCTGCTACTCAAGTATATTTTGATGCTATAAGCTGTAATTAAACCAAATTTGTCCAATTGTGAGTCAATGGAGCTGGTTATGATGCCTCACATCTGTGATCCCTGCATTCAGGAGGCAGAGGCAGGGAGATCTCTGTGAGGACTAACCTGCATAGAAATTCCACGACAGCCAGCACTACATAGAGAAAACCTGTCTCAAAAAAAAAAGTTTACCTCATCTGCACCTCATCTCAGGGTGGAGCTCCATGTAAATAATTAGGTATTATATACACAGTCATAACCCAGTGTATTAGACATATGCATGATCCCATTTTTTTTTCCTATCAACACCAACAAAGCAAGTAGGAGCCTAAATAGTGTCTAAAGGTTTAGAGCCCAGGGCCACGTAGCTCACTAGCAAGGAGTGCAGACATTGCAGCTAGAATCAGAGTTAGCAAAATCTGGTCTGAATTCCTGGCTCTCTTAACTGACTACCTGTGTGGCCTGGTCCTGGCTGAGATGCTTCAGTAACTTCCCCATAACCCAGACAGCCAATCATGTAACTAGATATAAACCCACGTGTTTGAGCAACTCTGGAGATGTACCATTCTGTCCTGACTGTGCATTGGTGCCAGTTAAATAAAATATGGAAGGAGAAAGGCAGAACCTCAGTCCGCCACCTACCACCTCTCTTAGCTAATAAGTCCTTATCCCCCAGCACCTGGCATCCTAGAGGCAAACTAGTGCTGGAAATGGAAAGAGGACAGATTTTTAAGAGCAAGTAAGAGCTCCTTTCAGGTTCACATTTTAGCACAAGCATGCTTTCAGACGAGACGTAACTCTGTCTCCACTGACACACCTCTGTGTCAATTCGGATAATCCTTGCCTCTCACAAAGTGTTGAGAAAACTAAACAGAAAGCTGCAATCCATGGTCATTGTATTTGACAGCACGGGTCTGGATATTAATGCATAATTTTTATTTCCTTTTAGGCAATTAAATCAATGTCTCAATGATACAGGATCATTTCCAGTTATCTTCTATTCGAACACACACTGAAGTGTGCCAGGACTCGGCTGCTCCTACGGCCTTTTGCTATGGAAGTAGAAGGAAACAGAGCAGGCAGTAGGCAGTATTCTGTTTACTGACTGAATATAGAAAGGCACAGCCTCTCATGCCTGCTAGAACTCATTTCTAACTACCACAAACACAGCTTAGTTAGGAAACCAGAATCCCTCATCCTGTCCAGCTAGCTAGAGCATTGCATGAGAGCAAAGCAGTACACATCGATGAACTAAATATAAACAGGCCTGGCGTTTGTGGTTTCTCTCTGGTTCAGTTTCTGAAGGTGTTGTGATCTGCCGGTGTTTTTCCAGCATGATTCACAAAGTGCCACAGCCTCATTTATGGAATATGCTGCTCATCCAAGTACCCAAGTCTTAGTCTCCTGACCAAAATGTAACAAGAAAATTATTTTTGATATTCTTTTTTGGAAAGGCACTCAGGATTTTTTTTTCTCTTTAAGGTGACTTAAACATTTTATATACACACCACACTTGCTATTTTATAACTTTGTTGTTCACAAGAAATCCCTAAAGAAAAGCATAAACGAAAAGTTTAAATATAAATACCAAGTCCATACGTAAGCTCTTATTCCCAGAGGCCCATCAAGAAGAAAGCTTTCAATACACAAGCCTTTTCGTATTAGCTCTTGGAGAACTCCCAAGAGTAGGTCGTCAGTGTGATTAGATGGGTTAACTTACTTTAGATGTTCACCAAACGTGGTGGTTATACGGTAGATGGCGGTTTTCAGTGAGGCCCTGAAAGCAAATCTTAATGTTTTGTAGGATGTGTCTACAAGGTTTCCTGAAGTTCGAGGTGGTTTACTAGAAGCATGAGGTAGCTTGAAGTACTTGTCAACAGCCTAGACCACAAAGAAATAAAACACATTAGTTCAGACAATCATGAAAGACAGGTTAGGCAAGAAGGCCTACTTGCAGCAAAGCCAGATGACCTGCGTTCACTGCTGTTCCATCTCCACACCCCACACAGGAGCAATTTGACCGTAAAGCTGTTCTTGGACTTCTACCTGCACACTGCATGCCCATACCCACAAAATAAACAAGTGAAAAATACAATCTTTAAGTAGAAAGTTTTAAAAAGTCAAGCTAATCTAACAAATGAAATTGTTATTAGAGATAACACATACATCTACAAAGTCATGTGTGTTCTTTAGTGAACCAATCACAACACTTTGAAAACACCTGTTCAGAAACATCCGAAGTTTCCATGACCCATCAGAGCCCATCAGAGCCCCCAAGACTACACTCTGTTCATTACTGGTGACGGGATAATTTTTATCCCAATCTAGCAAAAAGGAACAAAACATTAACCATTAATAAAGAAAAGCCATTACTAGGTTCCCTTTCTTTTTCTTTTTGATTTGAACTTAGGTTTTGCAGTTCTAGAGGACGGGCGCTGGTAGACAGGACAGAAGAGAATAGAGAATGGACACAGTGAAACCGATAGTTAGGAAGCAAAAAATTTTAAAGGCCAAGGGCAAAAAATATAATTTAAAAATAACACAGTTATTACAGTAAGAGGAACAAAAGTAAAGGGAAGGACATTGGCCTCTGACAGCAGGAGCAAGTTCAGTGGAAGCAAGCTGCACACACTTTATTCACCAACAATACAGCCACCAGGAGTGAAAAGACTCCAGCCATCCTGTTTTCATTTCAAGTCCTTGTGTCATCTTGTTGTTCTTTCTTATTTTAGCACCCTATTTTTGCTCAAGGATAAAACATCCACTTTCTGTGGATTTTGATGATAGTTCTTTTGTTTTTTATATTTCTCCCTTTTGCTTCTTTTGGTCTCTATCAGCCATATTAGAGACTTTCCTCAGATCTGGTAATGCCTGGCTCCTAACTGCAAATGGAACCTCCCAAGAAGCTGAATAAAGCTTCCCAGAGCCACCAGGCTTCCTGATGGGTGATCAGTATGGAACCTGAGGTAAACTCCACCCTCCGTCATTTGAGTCTTTATCCCTAGATCACCCTGGAACAGTCACCTACTACCCTGTGTGAAGTGGGCCCAATGTTCAGTAACACTTTTCTTGTGCATAATCCCCACTGCCGTGCCCCTGCCAATCCAGGCCATGTCCTGGTCTCTAGAGGGTGAACCTCAGGCTGCAGTGGGAACAGAGCAGGTGGCAACAGAGGACCTACAGTCCAACTGGTATCTGATTCATACTCTTTTGGAGCTCGACCTTAGTTGTAAAGGTACCCAGAGCTTTCCCACTGCCAACATAGGACCTGTCCCTGGACTCTGCTAAGTGTATTAATTCAACATCTGTTTTCCAGCTTCACAAACTGTTCGGCTATTGATTCCAACCCTACTTATGGATTTATGTATTTTAACAATAGTATAATTTTGAAAAAAGAACAAAATTTAATGCATATGTTAAGTCTGCCATGTTAACTTCAAGTCCAATCATTTGTTCTTTCGCAACAATCATATTTATTAGAGCGTTTCCTGAGGCTGGGACATACTTGAAATACTTTTAGGCAGTATGGAAGGTGGTGCTCAGAGAACCATTTGAGCAATATTAAGTAACTCTGAGTCATAATAGAGACATTATTCTTGCTGTAATTTCGCAGCCACCATTAGTTACTACCTGGATCCACCAAACTGCAATTTTTAGTCTAAATCACATTTCCTCCTGGATTCCACCCTGAGTGCCACACACACACACACACACACACACACACACACACACACACACACACACACACACAGTAGCCTACAGAACACTGACAGAAGAACGACATGGTAATGTAAAAGACTATACAAATGTAAGTCAGAACGTCAAGGTGGCAAACCTTTATCCAGCTTGCTGTAGTTTTAGTCTAAAGGCAAAATTAAAACAAAAACAAACCAGAGTATTACTAGGCAATCCTAGCTGGCCTGAAACTTCCTGTGTAGACCAGGCTGACCTTGATCTCTAAGATCCCCTTGCTTCTGCCTGCTGGTATGAAAGGCCTAGGCTACCACACATTTACCAGTTAAAAGATAAGATGTAACTGAAATGGGAAACTGTCCCCTGTATGCAATTAGGTGCCCAAGAGCTGCCATGCAAAATCTGAAACTTATCTCATCTATAAATACTGATTTAAAATTGAAGATGTATTCCTAATACGTTCAAGCTCACCAATAGTTCTGTTGTATTTGGACAATCAAAATGCAATTACTTTTTAAACGTTCAGAATCTTGTTGAAGAAAACATAGACATTTCCTTTGCAATATAGTTACAAACAATTTCACTGTCAAGTTCATAAGGGACTGATACAGGACCACACTCGCTTTACCTGTCCTTGTCTTTACCTGAACATCTCCACTACTTGCCATACTCTTATAAATTAAGTTCTGGGCACAAATACCATAAATAAACAAGGAAAATTGCCATGTATAATCTCTGAAGAATAGATGATGACCTCATAAACACTGCTCTTGCTGTTGAGTGACTACCAATGGGAGTCCACAGAGATTTTTCTTCCTTCTTCAAAATATTCAGTGTCAGGTGTCAGCCTGCACTTCCCACCCTAAGACAGTTTGTCACTGTATAAGCCAAGCTAGATGGGCAACGGATTCCAGGAATTTCCTCATCTCTGCCTCTCATCTTGCCATAGGCTTACTGAGATTAAAGCTATACACTGAGGCTGGAGACATGGCTCAGCAGTTAAGAGCACTGGCTGCTCTTCCGGGACCCATGTTCTAGTCACAGCACCCACAAAGCAGCTTACAACCTTTTAAACTCCAGAGAAACTAACACCCTTTTCTGGCCTCTGTAGGTACCAAGCGAACAAATGGTACGTAGACTTACTTTGTATGTAGTACTTGCTGGTCTCAACCAAGCATTTCTCCAGCCTCAGCTGCCCAAGAGGTAGATTACAGGCACGTGCTGCTATGCTTGATTTCCAGATCTTACAAGAGTGTCAATGTCACCACGATTATTAAATTTTAGAACATGCTGCCAAACTCAACCACTAGTCAGACATAGCTGCTGAGCACCTGAAATGTGACAGCACTGGTTTATATAATCTGCACAGTGACATAACAGGATTTCCAAAGACAGTGTGAAGAGTACAAAATACCTCATTAACCATCTTATACTGACAACAGTAAAGAGACTAAACTAAAATAAAGTAACACTAGTCTGAATTATTAACAACTGCACTCTACTGATGTAACTTCACAAAGATAAGCTATTGCTGCTCAATTCTGCGTTCTGCTTTGTCTAAGCAGCTGCTAAGCAGAGCAGCAGGCCATCCTCTGCCGGCATCCGCACAAAATTTTTGTTGCTGTTTTGACCAAAAAAAAAAAAAAAAAATCCCTGAATTTGAGGCTAGAGATATATAGCTCAGCAATTAAAAACATGTGCTGGTTCTTAGCACCAACACGGCAGCTCGCCTGTTACCCTAGTTCCAGGCACTCCAATGCACTCTTCTGACCTACACAGGTAACAAGCTATACACGGTGCCCATATACACATGTGGGCAAAGCATCCCTACACATTTAAAACACAGATGTAGGGTTTTGTTTGCTTGTCTGTCTGTCTGTTTGGGGGGGGTCACTCGATGTGATCCTGGCTATGCTGGAACCTCTGCCTCACGTAATGGAATTAAAGGTGTGTACCAGCACATTCAGCTAAAGGAGTTCCTAAGATCTGCACTAGCAACTGTGCTCAATAAAACCTTATGAATAGTAACCACAAAGACCTGTGTCCAAACTTCTTATATAGTGTTTCTAGGAAATGTACAAATACCATGGTTTTTAAATTCTTCTATTTATTAGTAGTCTTTTACCAGAAACGGGGGAAGTATTATTATAAGGAAATAATTCTTAGGATGGCAACAAACACTAGAAACGTCAAATCATTACGCTCTCACGATACACCTGCCCTTGAATTTTTGTTTTTATTTGTTTTGTTTTTAGAGACAGGATTTCTCCGTATAGCCCTGGTTGGTCTTGAATTCACTCTGTAAACCAGGCTGGCCTCTGAGCCAGAAGTCCACCTTCCTCTGCCTCCTGAGCACTAGGATTAAAGGTGTGCTCCACCACCGGGAGCACTGTTCTTTGATTTTAAAGGGACCCTCACTACATCTAATGTGTAACTGCATGAGACTTTATTCAACTTTTTAAAGTAAATTATTTTTTCAATGGTTCCAAATTAAGAATAAAAACCACAAAATCACCAGTCTCTTGTGTATATGAGGCATGTATACAGGAGTGTGTAGGTGTGCACTTGTGTGGAGACTTGAGGTCAACATCAGTGTCTTCCCTCAGTGGCTTCCCATCTTGCTATCCTTCTGAGGCAAATTCTGTGAAGCTTATCAGTTTTGGCTGGCTGAGAACCGTGCTTTAGAAATCTGCCTAACATTACCCCCTCCCACCAAGGATGAGTACAGCCATGATCCATGCTGGGCTTTCCTTCTGACCCTAAAGACCCAAATCCAGGACCCAAAGCTTATACAGCAGGCAAACATTTACTTCAGTCTAAAACAATCTTCACAGTAAAAACTGCACCAGGGGTAAATAAATGAAGCAATGAGTCAGTTATTCTCACCATCTCTCTAACCCTCACTAATCCCCATGGGTAAGAAAGGACAAGGATTCACACAGGGACGTCAGCAAACAACAGTATCTACAGAGAAATTAAACCCACTGTCTTGTCTCATCTTAACTACCTTATTCCCAATTCTGGGGAAAAAAAATACAAAAACAACAATTAAAAAAGCCACTGACAACTAAAAACTTTTACAGCTCCTCTGGTGGCAAAAACTGACCTGAATTTCCGTCATCTGTCAGAAAAACTTGACCTGACCTGACACAGGTTATTTATAGTCCTCACCTCCTTACCCACCCACTACACATGCTTAGCTAGGTCACAGGAGATAAAATATTCACTTTTCTTCTTAGGGGACCTACCTCAGATACTGTAAGGAACATAACAGAGTTTGCTTATGTATAGTCTAAAACGTACACTTAAAATAATCTTTAGGGACTGAAAAGAGGACAGAAGTTCAATTCCCAGCACCCACAAGCAGCTCACAACTGTAACTCCAGGTGCAGGGGATTTTACCTAGACACACATGCAGGCAAAAAAACAATGCACATAAAATAAGAACAAATAAATCATTAAAAAAGAATTTTTAATTTAAATTCTCAAAATATATGATATGGATTGAGACACCATACTATCTTAAACATATATGATATCTACAGGAAGCCAAACTAGATTTCTACTTTTAACAATAGTTATGTTTCCTTTTAAATAATTAAGTTAAAATCAATGACTTAAAAAGATAATAGTCCAAGTGATTAAGTATGGTTAGGACAATAAAAGTGTGTAGTGAGAAGCAGCTAAGATCAAGTTTTTTGATGTATCTTATCAAGAGGTTCAACACAGGCAACTGTGGTTTACAACAAGCAATGCTCCTGTAGTTAGGAGAACTAAAGTACTCATCTGCCAGCTCCACACACAAATCCTTGCATAAGGAGGATCTCGAATAAGTAGCAAGTATCTCAAAAGCACAGCACACTCATAGACAAATACCCTTGGAGAAAAAATTACCACTATTGATACTTTTGGCCCAAGGAAGCCTACAGAGAGCTTGCTATTATTATATTAAAGTAACTGCCTCCTTATGTCTCCACGGGACAAAATGGCCTGTGGTTGAAAGCACTCTCAGTAGTGATGACTACAATAAGGGACTGCAATTACTGTGTGCCAGCAACTGAGGTAAGTGCTTCCAAAGCATCTTCTCAAGTAACAATCGGCTAAAGCAGCCAAGCATGACAAACTATGCTCATGTTAATAAATAGCACCTGCTATTTAACCATGCTCTCAACAGGTAAAGAATCCATTCTAGACCTTTATAGCCAGATTATTCCTGATAAACCTCATAAATTATGGATATCCTAATCTAAAATTTTGAAGTCCATAATGCTTTGAAATCTGAAGTGCTCCAAAATGGATTCTGAGATATTTCAGATGAGGGATCCTCAATTACTGAAGTCTACCCAAATACTCTTAAATCTGAAAAACCTTAGAATCTAAAACACTCTGTGTGCGGGTGCCAGAAGTCAACCTCAGGTGGCATTCCTGAGGCCCTTACTAGGAGCTGGGAGTCACCATCTCTGAGACTACCCCCCCACACTCTTCTGTAGTTGCTAAGGATCAAGCTTACCTCTTCATGCATGTGTGGAAGCACTTGACTGAGCTATTCTCCCTATCCCCACAATCTGAAACCATTTCGGTACCATGTATTCCCACTTTATGGACATGACACTGATCTCAGAAAGCTGAGGTAGTTATTCTGTCCCGACACTCAGAAAGCAGTAAGGCCTGGATATAAATGTGCAGCTATCCAGTGCTGTATGCCCTAGACTGCTTGCTGATGGCACTCCCAAAACTTCTTAGAGAAAACTGATGTTAATGTGGAAGCTCTGTTGCACACACATAAGTGGACAGTACAGTCATGAGAACACGCTCTCACTAACCACTTACGAGGTCAGATAACCTGAGTGCTGTACAGAGTGTACATTTGACCCTCCACACCTCAGATCACCCAGATGTGGACACTCAGATATACTGATTGGTCCTTTAATGGATCCTTTTGTGCATTTCATAATTTCCAACAAGGAGATGTAGCTTCTAATTAATGGACTCTTGAATGCAAAGAAATGCAACAAACGTCTTTTCCAATAAAACCCAACCCTGACTCCAGATCTGACACTCTGGCACTTGTGTCAGATTGCCATTCCCTCTTAAGAAAAGTGAAGAAATGCACACCTTTGCCAAGCCCTAAAGAGGTAATCTGATACACGGACTGCTCGGGACTTGGAGTCCAAAAGCCCGGTTTCCAATTCTGACTCAACCATTTACAGGGTATGATTCTGATTGAATAAATCATAGCAATATGTAGTCTTTCAAGAAAAATGCAGTCATGCAAAACAAGCCTTGTTTTAACTTCCCAAGCTGTTACATTTTTATAAAGTATCTCCTTGAGTACTGTACCTAAGTTAAGTCAAACTACATAAAATTCTAGAGAAAAAATGTACACCCTGTTTGCAGGATTCTGATGAAAACTCTGAGCTTTTTATGGAGGCCAATTTTTACTGTCAATGGAATTAAGAATCACCTAGGTAATAACACCTCAGTGTACAACTGTAAGGGTGTTGCAGGATATTTGATTACACTCTGAACCCTGAGACTGTGTTATTTACTAAAAAAAAAAAAAAAAACCTGTTTCTAGATGTAGTGTGGCTCAGCCCTTAGCAAACACCTTTGATCCCCTCTGGCTAGAAAGCAGACATGACCTTGATACATACCTTTAATCTCAAACAATGAATGTGAAATTAATTTCAGAAGGAAGCACATGTGTGAAAGTGATGTCTATGGACTGGAAAGTTGGCTCAGCAGTTAAGAGCACTGACTGCTCTTCCAGAGGTCCTGAGTTCAATTCCCAGCAACCACATGGTGGCTCACAACCATCTATAATGGGATCTGACACCTCTTCTGGTGTGTCTGGAGACAGCAACAATGTACAGAATAAATAAAATTAATATTTTTTTAAAAAAAGGATTCTCTTTCATTAAAAAAAAAAGAAAGTGATGTCTAATTGAGTGGCAGACAAAGTAATGAATCAGAGAAAGATTTCACAGAATAGGATATGCCCAACTCTCATGAAAGAGGAAAGGAAAGCTACTTAAGGGGCAGTGAAGAGAGAGGCAGTTTTACAGAGAGAGGCTGAAGAGAGAACAAACAGGTAAAGACAGAATGAACCAGGGAACAAGATTAGAACAGATTGCCAAAATTAGTATGAGTTCAAGCAGAGCAATTCAGGAGAGGCCAAGAGAAAGAAGGCCAATTAAATCAGTCGGTAGGAGAGGAGTTTGAGAACAGCAGAGTTGAATCAGACAGCTAGAGTTTACAAAGAACTAGAAAAGGGTGAGCTTATTCAGCAGCAAGTCTCAGAGGCTGACATTCTAGGCCTAGATGATATTACAGGAGGTGAGAAGCTTCCAGGACTAGGTCTAGGTTAGTAGACTAAGACAATAAGCCTTGGAGATGACATATCAAGCAAATAAAAGTTACTCTTACATGAAGTGCTTTCCAAAGGTAAGATTACTTTCCTTGAATGTGGGTAACCCCATGCCAGATGCAGTGATGTGCAGACTAAACAGGGAGGACAAAGTGACAGCTGTGTGACCACTGGAGAGCTCCTTTGCTCTATGGTTGGTAGCATGGACAAAGCTGTTACTACCTTCATGCCTTCTTTGCCATGGTGTACTGTTTGACTCTGAACCCACACAGCCCCTTCCTCCCCTAAGTCACCGTTTATCAGATAGTCACAGTGAAGAGAAAATCAACTAACACACCTTCAAATGTAAAGCTCTAGCCCTCAAGAGTACCTCTTCTCCCCCTCACTTCTTTCCAACCTCTTTATCCTCAAGGAAGCTACTGGCCAAGGTTCCCTTTCTACCTCTCACTCCCAAAACTATCTTAGTTGTGGCATCAGGACAGTCCAGTGGGGAAAGGCACTTGTTATCCAGCTTGCAGCCTGGAATCTGATCCCCAGGACACACATATGGTGGCAGAAAACCCACTCCTGCCACCTGTGTTCTGCCCTCCGCCACAGACACATGCCCCACAGTCTGTTTAGAATCATGTTAAGTTGTCACCATCCTGAATTTCTATGCACTGAGTCCTCACAACAGTAATTAGTGCTAGCCTGCGGGCTTCTTTGGACAAGAATCAGGTCTGTTTGTCATTCCATGGTAACTCTTGGATAGAATCTGTGAATAAAATCAATTTCAATGTTCTAAGATCAAAATCTAGCTTGCAGATGATGGTACAAAAACTAAACAGGGCAGATCTCCTGACAAACCGTTTCAGGTACCATACTCTCCAGATAAACAGGACTAATGGTGCCGAGGGTTCACAGGGTAAATGAACACACCAGGCCACATGACTGCCCAGTGACATCTCTCTCCATCACTAGAGAATGTAGCCCAGAGCTAGGGCTGTGCCTTTGGGCACACTACAGGCAAGTGTTCCACCACTGAGCTAATCCTCAGCCCGCTTGATCCTCTTTTATTTTGAGAGATCTCATTAAGTTCCCATTAGAAAGGAAGGAAGGAAGGAAGGAAGGAAGAAAGGAAGGAAGAAAGGAAGGAAGGAAGGAAGGAAGACAGACATGGATCTATCTGCCTGCCTCCAGAATATACCACCATAACTGGCCTCAAAATAAAAAATGCTTAATATTATTTTAATATAGATATATACTTATCATAACTTAAATTTTTCATAATTAAAAAATACTCATAGCCAGGTAATGGTGGTATATACCTCTAATCCCATAACTCAGGAGGCAGAGACAGGCAGATCTCTGTGAGTTTTCAGACTAGCCTGGCCCATAGAGCAAGTTCCAGGACAGCCAGACCTGCACAGAGAAATCCTGTTGGTGGGGGGGGGGGAGGGGGCACAAACAAAAAATATCTTAGCCCACAACTCTACCTCTAAGGGCCTCTTTAAAGACAACAACAACTTAATTTCAGTAAATTAATTTACTGAATTTACTTAATTTCAGTAAATTAAGCAAGATGGCAGTTATTCCCACCTATTGATGAAAAATTAACTACAATGCTCTCAAATTAGTTTATTTTGACTAATCAGAACCTGAGGGAAGTAGATGGATACTGTTAGGATACAGGTTACAGATGACCTGGCCACTAGCAGGAACAACCTCGGGATAACCGTCTCTACACTCCTTGCCTCCCAGTCCTTTCCGTTTAGCCTTTAAAGGCTCATAGCTACTGACTGATGCTATCGTCACTGAGAAGAAAACAAACAAACAGAACAGTACCTCACAAATGCCCCTTTGTAGCCAGAAGCTAATGCTGTGCAACTTGCCTTGAATTACTGAGATACAAGTTACTCTTCACTATGAGCACTTATCCCTTCAAGATCACAGAACATAAAATCAAAGACATAAAAAAAGAACTAATATGATTGACACAACACCCCTGCCTCCTCAAAGTAAGGAACAGTCATTATAATCAGCCCACGGCATCAGAACTGCCAATTCAACTCAAAACGCAGAAGAGATGCGCTCACTTGCTTATGCAGTAATCAAGCAGATGAGCAGGCATCCAACTCTCATCTTCATAAACACCTGTCACTAGCCAGGCACCACAGCATATGCTAGGAGCAACAGAATGAGAAGATGGTCCTAGCCTCTCTCTACTAATCAATCGAGTATTGGTGTGGGAATTACAAAGCAGAGCCAGAAAGAAGAAAAGCACATTCAAGACAAAGAAACAGTCATGTAAGTCACACTTGAGGGAAAATGGAATGATCTACACTGGCTTAAAAGCAGATGGCTCAAGGGAGGAATGGCAGTGTCTAGTCAGAATGAGAGGGTCTCAGGTAAGAGGTGGGAGTCATAAGGAATGATAAAGGCCTGAAGAAAAGTCAGGAATAATTGGTAAAAGAATGGATGGGTAGCAGATACAGGAATTTTGTGGGTTTGGGGAATATTCAAATATTCAGAATATTCAAAGCAATAATAATAAAAAGGAAAAGAAAAAAAATCACTAGTTTTATTAAGTCTTCCTAAGTGGTGATATGAACTAAATTTTAAACAGAGTAACTATGAAGCAAGCTATTCCTCCTTTCTAAAATGGTTCCCCAGACCATAAGATGCAACAATTATACTCTTTGGGCCAAGCTTTGCACCTCCTATTAAAGAACCTACTGCACTCAAACAATATTTCTATATGCCCCAAAGCCCTTTGTTTATACCTCCCATAGCTACAATAACAAAAGGTAGAAAAAAAACAAATCACTTAAATTCAGAAAGGGCTGGGCATGGTAGCACTTGTTTTTATCGCGCGTGCGTGTGCGCGCGCGCACACACACACACACACACACACACACACACACACACACACAGTGGAGTATTGTGGATTATACCCAGTGCTCTAGCACTTGGGAGATACAGGCAAAAGGGGCAGAAATTCAAGGCTGTCCTTGGTATCCAGTGAGTTTAAGGCCAGTATGAGATACAAGAGATCCTTTCTCAAAAACAGGAACCGGAGCTTGAACAAAATAGCATGGACTATCTACCTGAATTCCAGCAGCCTGTCACACAAGGTTAGCATACTTATTTCTTCAGTTTCTGGAAAAGTTTTAAGCAAGTGAAGTTTTTCTTGTTCAGTGTTTTAGATTGTAATTTCTTAAGGGTGAGAACAGGATTTTCATTCCCAACATGTTTTGTTACTGGACTGGAGAAATAAACGCTGGGCACTGGGGGACAGCCTGCACTCACACCGGACACTGTCACTCACCTCCTGCAGAGTCAACAAAGTATTAAGGATAGCTGGGAGTGTGGTCTGGACAACTCCAAATCTATCTTCTGTAAATGATGCTGCTACTAAGTGAGACAGACCTCAAGAGGGAAGAAAACAGAAAAGCAAAATTAAAATTAGACAAACCCATCTGAAATGTATCTATCGGGGAAGATGCTGATAGTCTGGATATAAAGGGAATTATAAATAAAGAAGAGCTACAATAGAAAACTGGACAATACCGCTCTCGGAATAAAAATCCTCTTGTAGTTTGCATCACAAAAAACAATAAATAAATAAATAAATAAACACTGGACAATAAATGGAACAAGCCCTGAAGCAGCATCCAGAAGCCTTAGCACCATAAAACAAAACACACAAGGAAGCCCAGACAGCTGTGAGGACATTTACATGGTGTGGTCAAGAAAGGCCTCCCTGGGTCTCTGAAGTATTATACAAAGGTAGTATTCATAAGGTGAAACAGCTCTTTACCAATCAAGGAAAACAACCATAAGGTAAAGATTATCTATTGGTTACACTTTATTTGTATAGAAAGATATGGAAGACTCTTAGCCTCAACTTCTTTATGTATGAGAAAAATTCTACCCAAATGGAAACCCATCTAGGCTTACAGCTGCGACTAAGCAGGACTGCTTGCCTAGCAGTTTTGAGGCCCAGGTTCCGACTAGCACCAGGGAGGAAGAGAAAAAAGCTATCCGTATAAAACAAAGATAAAAATTGTCTGAGAATTCAAGGATTGAAAATACCAAAGCTAACCTCTCATGAACAGACTTCAAAATGATGAAAATCATAGTCACAGAGTATAGTTCAAGATTCTACTTACCTTCTAAAGCCCAAATATGCATTTGGGCATCTGAAAATACAGCCTGGATGGAGGCCTCTGGGTGCTACAAATAAAACAAAAATGTCTCTGTTAAGTCCCCTGTGCAAAAACTGCCACTGCACCAGCTGTGTGGTCTATAACAACAAGGCTGACAGCTGTCTCCCAAATTTTAAACTGAAATAATTTCTTATTTAAAGATTATGTACAAGAGAATATCCACACTTACTGTGTAACCCTAAGTCTTCAACTGCCTCAGAGTAAGTTAAGAGTTACCGGTAATCAGCCCAGCTCAGGAAATCAGCACAGTGATTACTCAAGGAAAGAGTTGTTAAAGTTCTTTGTAAGACAAAAGAACTGCCTTAACTAGGGTTACAGCTCAAGACCACCTCAACCCAATATAAAGAAACCCCATGTGACTTTCTTCAGTTTGCCCTGGGTTAGACATTATGAAGCAGCAACTGACCCATGTAAATAAATGCTGGCAGGACTAGGCTGCACAGCTTGTAATCCCAGTTACTAGGGAAGCTAAGGCAGGAAGATCTGAAGTTCAAAGCCTACATGGGCGACAGAATGAATTCAAGACCAACTGCAACTTATTGAGACCATCTCAAAACCCAAACTACAAACAGGAACACTGGCTTTGTGTAAGTATCTTCTGAAGACTGGGCTGGTTACTACAATGCTTCTCAGCACTGTCTACACTTATGCAACACAACAGCTCTTGCAGAATAAAAATCAAAGTAGATTTTTACTCACAGAGGGAAAGATTTTTCTGCTTGGAGCAGAAAGTTTCTTCTTCTCCATAAAATGAGGACCAAAGGCATACCTAAGAGTACCAGTGTTGGAATTATAGAAGGGAATCTAAAGGAAAGTGCACAAAATACACAAGACACTCATAAAGTTTGTTCCCCTGTGGAGAGCAAGAACTGCAGTAAACTTCAGAGAATTCTCATCTTCCTGGAGAGGATAAAAACCTTTCTGCTAAAAGATGGTCATGGGTAGACTAGTTTTTGGAAATCTAATCATTAGAAAGACCTTCCCGTCCCTTGGAGTGAAAAGCAATGTGAAGAAGCTGAGATGGCTCTTATGCATATCCACCTGTTCATATCAGGGATGCTCAATTCTTTCCCATCATTGTTTGGCTTCAGAGAGTTAAATGAATAATGAAAACCTTTGTGTGTGTGAAAGGCTCCATTAGTCCAGTCACTAATACTGCAGTATATACAGAAAGAGGTAAAGCACAAACACTGAAGGCAAAAGTACTCTTCCCTGTACGTGGACAAAGGTTTGCTTGAGAACGGATTGACACAAAACAGCTACATCTGACTGAAAACACAAATAAATCTTTAATTTCTACAACTTAGATTTACTGCCCAGAGACTTCTAAAACAAGAAAGCTTTGTTTGTTCAGGAGTTTTTGTTGTTGTTGTTTTGGGGGATGAGTTTCTTGGGACAGGATTTTATAGGTCTCACTTCAAACTCTCCATCTTCCTGCCTCGGCACCTGGAGTGCTGGGATTACACATGTAAGCCACCACGCTGGGACATAATACAACTCTGTGGTCTGAAATAAAACTTTTTAATCCATTAAAAATTCAACACCTTTAATTTAGTCTCCTCCCTTTTTACCAGGCCACAGATGTGAGCAGGAAAATGAGTCATCGAGCACCCAAAAGCTGAACTGCTTGCCAGCCAGCAGGGAAGGGTCAATGCTAAAAGTCAGCACAAAGCCCCAGCTGTCCCAGGGGGACCAGCAACAAGGCAAACCCCAGGAACCACACGGTGCCGTGTATGTCTAGGGAGAGGGCAGTGATGCCAGCATGGTCTGCAGGGAGTGTCTGTAAGCCTTCTCAGTCAGGTCCCATCTCCCACCTCACAGCAATCTCCTCCTCCCATTCTCAAGGCTGCAATTTCAGTCTCACCTTACTGAAAAAGTACATTATCAGCACCCGCTTTGACAAGAAATTCTTAATCTGAGTTGGAAAAAAAGAATAAACATGGTTATACTTTCAAGTCTATTCAAATGTAGTACACAATTCTAAGTTCTTCCTGGAGAAATTTTCTACGTTAAAATGTAGCAATGAACAATATATACAATGGGCTGAATAACCAAGATAGGACCTCTAACCTCTAACTCTGACCCATGCACACACCAGACCCCAGTTAGATCCTTGCTATAACAAAAACAAAAGGGAATCTAAGTTGTCTGGGCAGGTTTTTTTCTCAATTTGATACAACTGCTGGCCCTTTAACACCCCAACACCCCAAATGTCCCTAAGACATTGCCTACAAGGTGACATTTACAGAAAATAAGTTTTCTCGATCAGACTCTAAGCCTGCTGACTTGCTTTTCTCTGACCCACAGCCACAGTAAACCACAGGGATGTAGAAGGCAAAACTGTCAAGTCACTACACAAAAACTAGCAGGGCCAGAACTGGTGTCACATCAGTTCCTTTATTCTATAGTAACCTCATCATTTCATCAGCAAACATGTTTCCATTTCTCCCATTTAAAAATTAAGATACTTTAAAGTCCTTGACCCCTCAACTCCTAACAAGTACAGGTAATTTTCTCTCAATTAAAAGCAAAGATCCTTAAGAGACTAGCTTCTTTGGAGGCTCCATTTCCTCTAATACCTCCTGATGCAGCCTCCTCTACACAAGAGCTCCTGTCACAGGCTTTGCAAAATATAAGCAAGATGGTTCAGGCCCATAACCTCAGAAAGTGGGGTTCAAAGACTGCCTGGCTAGGCTACAGGGAAAGTCTGAGGCTAACCTGGGCAGCTGAGGAGATCCTGATCCCAAATAAAGTAAGAACGGACTGGGGTATAGCTCACTGGTAGAATGCTTGCCTGTGTATGCCCGACTCTGGGATCCACAACCCATTTCCAATAGTGGACCTGACGACACACCATCCCACTCTCACGCTGAACGTCACTTCCATCCATGCTGTTGCCACTCCTGTCACTGTCCTGCTCTGGGAAACGTTTTTTTTTCTCACCTCAGCTGCTGTTCCTTAGAACACTGAACAGCACTGAGTCTCATGGCTCTGAATACTATCTGAACCTCATGGCTTCCAGCCTTGCTCCACACATCTAATCTTTACCTGCTTTCTACACAGGCATCTCAGATTTGCCACTCCCAAGATCAAACTTCAACTCTCCACTCCACCACTGTCAAAGCCTTTGGAATCAGTGATAAATTGCCCCAACCAACCAAAACTACGTTCGTTCGATGCCTCCGGCCTTAGAGGAAACACTGGAACTTCCTCCTGAATACCAAAAGCAAATTATAAGCAAATCCTGTTGCGTCAGTATAAACAAGTGTATCCAGTACCTTAAGGCTGCCGTCACAATCCCCATGATCATACCCACCACTGGCTTTCAGCTCTTGTGCTGCTTAGGATTCAAACTTCAGATATGGAAAAGTTTCACCTCAATCCTGCTTTAGAAAAGTTCCTTCACAATATAAGTAACATAACATCCTACATTCAAAACAGTATGGTGGTTTTCCACCTCATTGAAGGTAAAGGCCAGTTTCAGCACCATCCAGTGCTGCCGGAACTCTGGTTCCTAACACCTCTCTGAGCTCACCCCTACAAAGCACTGTCCCTACCACAGTCCCTCACTGAGCTCTCGACACACTGGAACACGCCCTCCTATGGGTGTGTGCACGTCCATCCTTCCTGCTGCTCTGTCAGCATCAGCTTTTCACTGAGACTTCTCTGAGCAGTCCACGTGAAACACTGTTCCTCCCTTTAAGCACTGTCTTTCTAACCTGCTCTACTTTTCTTATATAATATTTAACACAGTAGGGGCTGGAGAGATGGCTCAGTGGCTAAGAGCACTGACTGCTCTTCCAAAGGTCCTGAGTTCAATTCTCAGCAACATGGTGGCTCACAACCATCTATAATGAGATCTGGTGCCCTCTTCTGGTGTGTCTGAAGACAACTACAATGTACATATATATAATAAATATTTTAAAAAATATTTAACACATTAAAATTCTCTTCTTTTGAGTGTATTTCCCCATCTTAAACGTGACTTATCAGAACACAGCTTAGAATAGCATATTTCAGCATAAAACAACTTTTGCTCTTAATAGTTCCCAGAACAGCCCTGACATTAATTCAGTTAGTAACATTCTAAATTTTAAAGCTATATAGAGTAATATACTTGCTTATTCATTTACTTCCCCAACTAAAATATAAACATATGGGAAAGGACTTTGTTTTACTTGCTGTTTAGTCCAGAGCCTAAAACTCAACTATCTCTTAAAGAATTAAGTCATGTGAAATTCAGTATAATTCAAAACACTCAACTGTGGGTGATTTCATGAGTCAACCTGACACTAGAAGCTTAAAATAAACAAAAGGCTGCTGCTGATAAAATCCTGGGTCTCCCAATGATCCATATAAACATAAAACCTGCAGATGTGTCCTCCTACCTGTTCACGCTTATTCTGAATCCACGAGTAGATGACGTTGGGCTGTCTCACTGTCTTATTCTCAGTAGTAACAGAGGCACAAGGAGAGGGATTAGAAATTGCAGATACCTGCTGATCTAGAAAACAGAAATGATGAGGTGAAAACATAAGCTGTCTAATCTACAACTATGCAACTTCAAATCTGGAAAGTAAACAGCTCTTACCAGAAGTGTGAGTCCACAATCTCGGCCCTCTTCTTACAAGCTGAGGACTCTGGGGAGACCCATGGCAGGTGTTTACATCAAAAATTCCAGTCATTCGGTTCACTACGCTGGAGCCAAACGGAGTCCCAAAAGGACTTGAAACATCAGGTGGAGGTAATTTTGGAGAAAACAGTGAAGTTTTAACTAACGGCTGCACGGAAGGCATCTGGCTAGGTTTTGGAGTCTGAAAACTGGTTTCATCTGCAACAGAGCAAATGCGATGTTGATAAGGAAGCCTGGCCCAGGCAGGCAGCACACAGGGTTCAACCTTTGCACCCCACCCCTTAAGGTTAAACCAAAGCACAGTAGATGGCTTTCATTTAGGTTTAAGTCCCAATGTCCAGTTTTATTTTTGTAATCCAGGAACCACTCAAGGGGTTTTAGATTTGTTTGTCGTACGCATCATGACTACGAGTGTGTGCTTAAGAGCAGGCGTATGGAGAGAGATCACGGGCCAACTTTTAGGAGTTCTCTCCTTTCACCGTGGGCTCCAGGATCAAAGCCAGGTTGTGAGGCTGGCAGAACAAGTGCCTTCAGCTGCCGCATCATGAGCCTGTAGATACCTTTGTTTTCAGTCAGATCTGTGTGGTTTCATTTCCTTTCACCAGTAGGAGCTTGATTCCCAAGGCTCAATTCTCTAAGCACTATCAAATGAACTCACCATTTGCACTTTACTGCATCAGTCTACCCAGTATGGCTCAACATTCCTAATTTAACTACTAATTAAGCACATCAAACTTATGGTAAAGATGGGCAGAGAGAGAAATGCTAAACACATATACCTCACACCTGCAATTGTTCAGGAACTAACTACTGTCACTTTTCTAGGGAAGCAGATACATTTTGCCCCTTTTGTTTAGGACTAGGAGTCACCTGGAGAATTCAATTTCTTGGGTTCCACTGAGTATGATGAACACATCCTCCCATTTGTAGCAGCAGCTTCTTGGTAGAGAACCAGTTTCTGAGTCATATCATTTAAGAGATTCAAACACTCCCTCGAAATAGCAGTCCAATTGTGGGGATGTCCACCTATGGTAGCCAAACAACTGCTATTAAAACACAAAGACCCCTGCACTCCTTTCCCAAGGCTTGGAGGTTGGGGAGCCAGCAAGAAAGGCGCTGTTACACTTTACATCACAACCCACTTTTCTCAGTAAAGCTATGATGTTACACATCTAACACAGCAATTTAAGAACTACTTGGCTGAATCAATTTGCTCAAAAGCCTGCAAGCAAAACTTTGAATTTTACCCTTAAAACGCTCTTAAATTGGTTGCCAAAATTAAGCCAAGGCCTAGGTCATGTTTTTTTTTTTCTTTCAGAGCTGAGGACCGAACCCAGGGCGCTCTACCACTGAGCTAAATCCCCAACCCCTAGGTCATGTTTTTTAAGACCAGAGTTACTTCACTAGCAATGCTTAAGATGGTGAAGTCTGTGAGAAATGAACTCGGGCAGTGAAAACTAGGATGTCTACTGATACCTCCAGGGATGCTGTACTCCTGGGACTCACGGTGCTTCCTTACATTCCCACTCACAGGAGCTCCTCCTAAGTAACAGTTGCACTCTACATTCCCCAAGCAATCATGATCCAAAAACAGCAGAGTCATACAAAAATAAGGAACCTTACATTTTAAACAGGTTATTCTGAAGAGCATTATTAATCCAGTGCCGTCCATAACTGACGACTTGGGATGCTCATGCTACCAGTCACTAACTAACCCTCTAAGTCAGTGTCAAAATGTCTGTTCTCAAACACCTCTACCCTACTTAATAATGGCCCCACTGCACAAGAGACGGTAGCAATTTCATCATAGTATATTATAACAGTTCTATTTTCTTCTTATTGCTGCTCATCCCTTATGGTGTTTAATTCATATATTTTATCATAGGTATACAGGTAATCTATGCATTAGCAAGTACCAGATACGGAGGGCTCACTACCATCCAGTTTTAAACACTACTGACAATCTTTGAACATGTTCCATAGACAAGAGGGAGACCATGTGTTAAGAGCCAGTATCCACCCAGGTGTGCTGGTGCAGCAGATAAACCTCTGAGTCTGAGGCCAACCTGACCTACAAGCTAATTCCAGGATAACCATGGCTACACAGTGGAACCCTGTCTCAAAATTTAAAAAAAAAAAAAAAAAAAAAAGCCAGCATATGCTATTATATCTCTAGGAATGACTTGGCTGTTTGATAATGATCTTTACTTTTTTTAATTTTTAAAAATGTATACACCAAAGCTAAGCACACATTCAATTCTTCATACTTGGAGATTTTATAGATGTGCCATTAAGTTATTTAACATGAATTAATAGTTCTCATTCTTAAAGACAAAAACAACAAAAAAAGCCCTCATCTGTCTTTGATTTTCCAAGACCTTTGGCTACTAGAGTTGTCACGTGCTCCATCATGTGTTAAGAATAGCAGGAGGCACTGTAAATTCCTCCCTTCTCACATCATTCATTCCTTTATCACATACTCCTTTAGTACGACGTACAGGGACCATCACCTAACCAGCAAGCACACACAAGACACTCATTAGACTGAGATGTAACTCACGACAAATAGGAGCTGTATAATATTCTAACTAAATTTTAATCACATGCCCAGAAAAGTCCTCTAGCAAAGCACATGCTAATTTGTCAGTTGCTTGAATAACAAAGTGCAGAAGATGGGCCCAAGTGTGACAAAAAAACACAGCGGCCACTTTTTCTCCACAGTACCAGCACTGGATTCTCACCACTAAAAAGAAAGAAAGCAGCTCTGATCAATGATATTTTTATATAACTGGGTTTCATTTCCACATCATGCTTAACCACAGACGATCTTTTTACATTCTGGGAATTGGCGAGCTTTGCAAAATGATTGAGAGCTAATTAGAAAGCAGATGAAAGGTTACCCAGGCTCGTTCTCAATGGGGCTAGGGCTAGGGTAAGACGATTTCCATGCCAGGAACACGGTGAGAGTCCTGGCAAAGTCAGTCTTGAGCTTGTACAGTCTTGGCAAGTACAGTAAAGACTGCCATGCCTGCCAAAGTCACCCTAGGTCACCATTAAATCCAGTTTCTGCCTAACTTTTCTTCTAAGGGAGGCAGAGTAACCTAGCAGGAGCAGAGCTATGTCCATGGAGTTAGAAGATAAATCCGACTCCGAGTCTTACTCCCATCTGGAAGAAGCCCCCTGGTCTTTAGGGTCCTCAACAGCAGTACCAGAGCTAAGATCCTTAGGCTGAATTTTTCTGATAAGACTACACAATTTCTTCAGGTTCAGGTATTTAAGGAGCTGAAAAAAATGAATGTCCACAAATCAATGCTTTTCCTGGTGACATAAATTCTACTCACAGCAGTGTCACCACTTGAGCCATGCAAGATTCAGTCCAGTGTTCATCTAAGGACTCAGGATGTATGGTGTAAATAAACTATACCTCTCTTCCAAAGGCTCTGGGGCGCTCTGAGCACACACAAGCCTAATATAGTCTATGACTCTCAGCAATACCTGGTTGGCTGAGGCTGAAAACTTCTTGCCTTCGAGAAGGAGAATACTGAGAAAGCAACATCAGGTCCTGTAAGGCCAAATACTAAAAGGAACAAGGAAAGCAAGACTGTTAAAGCTTTAGCAAAATCATACCATGTGTAAAATCCAGACTCATTAAATACCCAGGGGGAAAAGAGCATTTCAGAACCACAACCACTTCCCTTCTAGATCTTTGCAACACTCGTGCCTCTACCTTCCCACACACTGTAGGCTCTGGATACCAACTAAAGAGCTCTGTGTTTTTCAGGTCTGTAGGGTTAACTCAAATACCCCTTCCTCGTGTAACTTCTTGTTCTCCCACACACTCACAGTTGTGGGTCGTGGCACATGTGCCTGCTGCTCCATCTGCTTGTACTGAGCAGTGTGAGGCCACACAAACAGGGACACTGCTTGCTCACTACTGCTATATCCAACAGTGGAGTCTAACACATAAAACACAGCTATTGCTCGTTACTAACATCTCTTCTCTACCCGGCAAGCCTCTTGACTTCTTCAAAGCATCAGTCCTGAGCAGTTTGTGGCACAGGGAGCTGGTGGTGCCACTGCTCTTGCAAGTACAAACTTAGCACTGTCCTACTTGTTTATGCTTCTCTAGACTGTCAAAAATGGGGTTCTGACCATTTCTTTTAAACTAATTCTAAAGTACTAATCCATCTGGGCACGTCAGAACATGCCTGTTATCTATCACTTAGAATGTGGCTTAGGTAGGAAAATTGCAAAATCAAGTCCAACCTGGCCTACATAGCAGGATCCTGTCTCAAAAACAAATAAGATAAAATAAATAAGGCACTATGATCTTTTAACAGGGTAAGACATACCCTGTTATATTTAGATTTCTTTTACAATTTCAAATTGTAATTTAAATCAAAACAAATTTTCTTTTAGCTTGATTTATAAACTTCTTTAACTTTTATAATTATGATTTGTTTTAGAATTACCAGTACTTGTATATCAATGCACAACCAAGCACACTCCCTGTGACCACAAACACTACGTGAATAAAGCATGTCTTGATTCAGCAATTTAAAAACACACCAGTGTTTCTGCTGGATTAACAGGGATGGTGCGTCAAAGTTATGCATTTAGTTGGCTACCACTAAATCATATGTTTGAGAGATGTGCATCTTCTATGGGTAGCTGGTGTGGTAGCACATGCCAGGGGTCTTCACTATTCAGGAAGCTGAGACAGAAGGACAATATGGATTCAAGAGTTCAAAGACATCCTGGGGAACATACATACATAGCTGGTGCATACAGAGGGTACTTTACTTTCACATTTAATCACTTGAATAAAAAAAAAAAAAAAAAGACTAGCAAGTAGGTAATTTTTACAATACTAATACTAGAAGATTCTAGACTAGTGGTTCTCAACTTTCCTAATGCTGTGACCATTTAATACAGTTCCTCATGTGGTGACTTCCGCGATAAGTTTATTTTCATTGCTACTTCATAACTGTAATTTTGCTACTCTTATGAATCATCATGTAAATATCTGTGTTTTTGCATGGTCTTAGGCCACCCCTGTGAAAAGGTCATTTGACTCCCCAAAGAGGTCACAACCTACAAGTTGAAAACCACTATTCTAGGCCCTCAAAAAATATATCTAAATGCCTAGCTATGTTAACTATGACCTCTAACTCTGTAAGATAAGTCAAAGATAACTGTAAAGCCGTAAGATGCACATTTCTGGTACCTTTATGATGAGTGGGGGATTGCTATTTAAGACTTTAGGAAGGCATTCATCTGATTCTTCCGCAAATGGTGGCTGAACAGGGAACACATAAGCCTGTCAGATACAATCAGATACAAAGAATGTGAAAGGAACTCTTCCTGACCTTGTTATAGTCAGTAAGCACTGCCTGACATTATAAAGAAACCAATACAATAAATTAGTATCTTCAGTGCTCCGAGCAAAAGCATTGTTTAAGAAGAACTGCTACCAAAGAACCCAGATGTCCTTCAGAAGGTGAATGGATACAAAAATTGTGGTACATTTACACAATGGAGTACTACTCAGCTATGAGAAACAATGACTTAACGAAATTCTTAAGAAAATGGATGCATCTAGAGAATATCATCCTGAGTGAGATAACCCAGTCACAAAAGAACAGATATAATATGCAGTCACTGATAGTGGGATACTAACCCCAGAAAGCACTGAACACTCCAGAAACAACTCACAGACTGTGTGAAGCTCAAGAAAAAAAAAAAGAAAGAAAGAAAGAAAGAAAGAAAGAAAAGAAAGAAAAGAAAAAAATCATTATGCTCAATCCTTACACACCAAGAAAACGTTGACTAATTCCGGGTTACATCCTGTTTTACATGTACTTTATGCTCATTGTAACTAGTAAGACCTTAATGCACACTATCAAACCTTTGAAAAAAAAAAGCCAAACATTGACAAAAATGTATTCGTATACTTTTATGCAAAAATCCTTAAAATTTGTACATTTATCTTTGTTTTTTAAAATAAAGTTGTTCAAAAAATTAAAAAAAAAAAAAAAAAAAAAAAAGAACTGCTACCGTGTGAGGGCTGGAGAGACAGCTCAGCAGTTAAAAACACTGGCTGCTCTCACAAAGGACCCAGGTTTGATACTGTACTCATGTACATGTACATGGACTCAGTACATGTACAGCGAGGGCGTAAGTCCCACGAGACCCAAGGGTCTCTTCTGGCCTCCAGATACCAGGCATTCATGTGACAGATACACATGTAGGAGAAGCACTCATACACATAAAGTTTTTAATAAAAATTAATATACTTTCTAAAGTATCACATCTATTAATAGAAATAAAGTTCAGGAACAGAAATCCTGTGAAACCACTGAAGATTACCATAAAGATGGTAAGATCAAATAAAACACTTCTATGAAAAACACATCAAAATCACTAAAAAAGAAAAAAAAAGGCAATTCTTCCCTTAAAAATACTTTTGTGGGGCTGGAGAAATGACTCAGCAGTTTGGAGTATTAGTTGCTCCTCTAGAGGACCCAGGTTCAAGTCTTAGCACCCACTTAGCAGCTCATCATTGTATATTAACTCCAGTTTCAAGGGACCCATACCAACAGGCATGTATGTGGTATATATATATATATATACATACACACATATGCAGGCAAAATACCCATATACATAAAACTCTCTATATTCAGTTTTCATAATCATTTCTTCAACATAAACTTCAAGATGATTTTCAAAAAGCAAATATTATATGATCACACATTTATATGTTGATAGTATCTATTTTAATAGCATAAAAAGTTAATTTAAAATCTAGGCCTACTTTATACTCAGAATCCCAAGAAGAAAGCCAGGCTCTGAGTAAGTACAGTAAACACCACCCTACTGAAAGTGCAGACGCTCCCTCGGAAACAGAGTGGTGAGACTGAAAAATCAACTGAGCAGTGTGGCTTTGAGCCGCACTCAGCTGAAAGCTCCACTTTCCATACTCTGAAACACAATAGCAGTGACAAAAACTCCAAATACTGACCTCTGTGGCATAGATTTTGAAGAGTATCCATGAGATATACCAAGTCATCAGGAGGAAGACACCACACAGCCAGACATGGTAGAGTAATGAGACGTTCAGGAGACCGCCTATCGTGTCAAGAGGCCTGTGAGCTTGCCTATGAAAGTAGCAAGTACCATTAACTCCATGGCAAAGACAAGGTCTCCCTCTGTCTGAGAAACACACCCTATTTGCTGGTACCTCTGGAGCTCTTTCCCGAACACTCCCTCAGAGGTATGTAGGGAAACCGAGGGGAAACCTCAGGTAGGGCCTGCAGTGCCATTTACCAGAGCAACATCTACAGGCCTAACTACTTAGGTAGGACAGGTAATTACTGCTAATTCGTGGCAATTCTTTAAACCTATTAAACACGTAGGGAGCAGGGTATGGTGGCTAATGTGTGTCATCAAGCACATTAAGGAAGAAGGGAGGCAAGAGAATCTCAAGTTCAAGGACAGCACAGTCTCAAAACCAAGTTTAGGACTTATAGATCAGGCATCAGATTCATATGTGCTATACAGAGTATTGTACACACTACAACAATGCTCTCTGCCTTTTAAACAATTTTTAGAAACTTCTCATCTAATAACTAAGCAGAGGACAAGACTACATTTTACCTAGAAACTTTTAAAAATAGTTGAAATCTACAGTATCTCTAAAATATGCAGATATGGGCTGCCAAGATGGCTCAGCAGTTAAGAGCACTGACTGCTCTTCCAGAGGTCCTGAGTTCAAATCCCAGCAACCACATGGTGGCTCACAACCATCTGTAATGGGATCTGATGCCCTCTTCTGGTGTGTGAAGATAGCTACAGTACACTGTATTATTATATAATAAATAAATCTTTAAAAAGAAATGCAGATGTCAAAATCTAAAACTGAGCCTATGATTTCATATGATATAAGTATCATAATGAAGTAACCAAAAAAATCAAAATTATCACATCAAAGGAAACAGATTTTATCGAGCAAATACAGGTTAAACCGTTTTTGGTGTGTTTATTTGAAACAGGATCTTTCTTATCCCGTCTCACCTTGAACTCATGACTGTCCTGCCTCAGCCTCACCAGTCTGCAGGAACACACCTCCATGCAGCTCAGACGAGCCCTCAGCTGTATGAAGCATGAGTGAGGTGACTGAAGCAGTGTCCACACACACACACACACACACACACACAAAATAAATAAATAAGTATGTAAAGAATCCTATGAGGAAAACATTTCATTTAGTTAGTTAGTTGTGGGGCTGTCCTGGAACTGGCTCTGCAGAACAACAGACCTGACTGCTGCTGCCTCCCGAGCACTGGAATTAACGCTATGTGCCACCACCCAGCTTTTAAAATATTACATTGGTTTTTTTACTAAACCAAAGATTGGATCAGCAGGATAAATTGTGACATGTAACAAATGACACATAACTCAGAAAACGGATTCTTTAGTATAAGAGGTAACTGGCAGCCCAGCAACAAAATTGGTCACTGTTCCCTCCGTCCGAAGAGGCTCTGAGGGACAGGCGGGAGGCTATCTCCTGCTCTCTTGTTTTGCCTTTGTTTTTTTTGAGTCAAGGTCTCACTATGTAGCCTTGGCTAGCCTAAAACTCACTATATAGACCAGGCTAACCTCCTGCATCTGCTCTCATGCTAGGGTTAAAGCTATGTGCCACACTTTTTTAGATTCCTTTTGAATTTTAAACTGAAAGCTACATGCATTTTAAAAAAATGCATATTTTCCTCTGAGAACTGTATGCATATATACATATACCCCTTTGTTCATACAGGTGCATGACTCACAAAATATAGTGATTTTCAAATATACATTGAGAGATGACCCACCTGGCATCTGTAGGTAGCTAAAGAGAAGCAGACTAACGCAATGGCACTTGGCACATGGCATTCAACACCCAGACTTAACTAAACATGAGAAACTAATAAATCCATCACAGGATAGACTGGTGAGGAAGCCAGAAAAAACATGGAGTCACGGAAAGCTCAGCCTTCACCTGACCCCACAGCAGCTAAGAAGTGAGCACAGAGTTGAGTTTCCAACCTATAAACAGGATGGGCAGGGGCATGAGCCAGCCCTTCGAGTTATACCAAGTTCCTCCCTCTCTTCTGTTGATTCTTATTTCAATTAAAAGAAGGTAAAGGATAAACCTAAGCGAGCTGCTAGAAAGGAGCACGATGTAAAAGAAGGAAACAGGTTAAATCAGACGACTCACTCATCGGTGTGAAGGTCCAGAGCAGTGTTAATCCACGCTTTGGGAATATGGCCTGAGGGAACAATACCAAGAGGAACATGAGAAGTTAATGAAAGCAACTCTTCCCTATGCTTTAAACCAGGAGGTTCAAGTACACAGAGAGAGCTCAGGTAAAATGCTGTCTGATTAGGAATAGAGAAGAAAATAATTTCTAAATACTGGAAGTCTTTTCTTGTACAATTCTGACATACACACGTCTTAGTCACCATGGTTGTTAAAACAAAATAAAGCAGGACAACTATGACAGGCTATGTGCAGCACATCCAGCTTTTCAGTACACAAACCATGTGGAAAACAGCTATGCATCGTGAACTATGACCAATTCCATTACCGTCTCAATCTACAGGTGAAGTCACTCATCCCTGCCTGTCACTCATGCAGAGAACAAAGCACATAGTTGTGGAGCTTGGAGTCTCAGCAGGTAAAAGAGCTCACCACCAAGTCTAACAACCTGAGTTCAATTCCCAGACCCCACATGACAGGAGAAAACCAACTCTTGCAGCTGCTCTCTGGCTCTGACATGTTTGCCATCTTGAATCTTTGCTTGGACTGCTGTGCACAGATCTCCAGAACTTTCTCGCCATGCATGATTAAACACTTGGCCCCTGAGCAGCTCCCCTTTGCCCTGCTCTCTGCCTCCACAACAGCTCTTCTGTTCTAAGCTGTGCAGCCTGTTTTCCTGAGGCGAACATAACTGCTCACAATTTACCTTGCACTGCAA
Source organism: Micromys minutus (assembly GCF_963924665.1). Lineage (NCBI taxonomy): Eukaryota > Metazoa > Chordata > Mammalia > Rodentia > Muridae > Micromys > Micromys minutus. The sequence goes on along the minus strand of NC_137978.1, from coordinate 26,816,403 downwards.
CACAAGAGATTTCTTTCTGTTTAAAGAGTAATACACACACACACACACACACACACACACACCATTTCGTTTAATTAAAACCCCCCTTACCAAATCCTGACAATTCAAACAATGAAATCAGTTGGGCTTATTAAGCACAACAATACTTAAAATACTAATTCAATAAATAGTAACTTTGTAACTGACATTTTCTACACTATGAGCTAAAAATAGACTATATTAGAAAGTAGAAATTCTTACCAAAAAAATAATATACAATGCAGAAATTTCTGACCATGAACAGGGATTCCACACAGCTATGTTTAACTAGTAAGAGGAGAGATCTCCGGAAACGCAGAAATTTGTACTGCTGTGAAAAGCAAGGAGAAAAAAGTCAAGTGACACATTCAGCAGTGAACAGTGACTAGCAAGGCAGGTGAGACACAGGCACTCAGAGCTGGGGCAGCAACTCAATGCAGCAGCTTGCCTAGCTCATGTGAGGTAGGTCAATCCTCACCAAAAATCCAATCTAAACAAAAGCCTATGAGATGGCTCAGTGGATAAAGATGCCTGCAGCCAAGCCTGATGGTCTCAGTTCTATTCCACATGAGATCCATACAGTACAAGAGAACCAACTTCCATAAGCTATGTGCACGAGCACATGCGTATACATACACACAAGAGAAATGCAATTTAGAACTTAAAATTATACAAAAAGACAACTATTGTGATGCTTAAATAATTTAACAATTTTTATACTATACAACTAAGATCAGAAATAAGAAAATTAACAGTATCAATCCATATGATGTGAAGAACTATTTATTGATCAGGAAAATATGAGAAAACATAATAGCTCAGTAGCCCCCTCTTTTCCGTGGGGCATATATCCCAAGACCTAGTAAATGCCAGGCAGTGCCAAACTCTTTATATACTGTACATGTTCCTACATATAAAACATACTTATGATAGATGTGTTAGTAAAACAAGAATAATATGCAATAAAAATAAAATACTAGTATCTAGTTCTTAATTAAAACTTACCATTTGTGCGATTTTCTATTTACTATGGTAAGATTGTGATTAACTACTGAGAGTAAAACTGTAGAAATCAAATCCATAAATAAAGGGAAGCAGACAACAGCAGGAAACGTTTTTCAGGCTGTTCTAATCATGTTTAAATCATTTACACCTCACAGCCCTCTAAAGGGCCTAGTCTCGTCTTACAGATGACAAAACCAAGGAGTGAAGACTGTAAACAATCCAAAGGCTAGCGGAAGGTAGATCTGGAGTTCAGATCCCAGCCGGCCAGCCCCGGAGCCCATACTCCTAAAGAGCACTCTGCACCGACCCTGCAGACTCTGCACTAACTTCCCTGTACACACCAGGTAGCACCAGCCCAGGCATCAGCGTGTGCAGCTCCCTGTACGCTGCAACCTGAACATATCACATTGCTCTATTTATCTGCAAAAGCAACAAATATGCTAAATAAAAGTATTCTAATAAAAAAATACCAAATTAAAAAAACAAAAACAAAACCACACTTCAGAAACATTGGCTGCTTCTTCTCCTTCCCACCACTCACTCCCAAAATGCTAACGAAACAGATACTGGGACTGACCCTCTTTAAGGGATTTTAGAAGTTAAAGAAAGGCAAAGCATCAGATGAAACTATTCTGATACCATGACTGTAGCATGTACAGCTTCCACTATATTGGTGTAGTTAAGATTTCAAAGTACAGACATGGAACTGAATTCCTCCACGTAGCCACTGGTGCTACCACCCCATCACCCCACAACAGGAAGGATACAGTTTCTGTAGCAGCTCTTAGCATCACTACCAATGTACAGAGAGCTCTCACCATACCTTCACTTGATCCAAAGAGCAAATATTTTTCAGTTAAGTATTAGAGGGTCTTGGCTATCTTTATTTCAGTTAAGTATTATGGCCTTGGTCATACATACAACATACTTCATACATACAACATACTAGATGCTACAGCTCCAGTATGCTACGCTCTACAGGTTTCATCTGGTTAATGCTTGCACAAATGGCATGTTGGTAGAGAAGCTTACTTCTTCATTAATATTAACATTAGAGATCTTTATCACTCTCATTAAAGGGGGCTAGAGAGACAGTTCGGTGCTTCAGAGCTCTTGCTGCTTTTGCAGAGAACTTAAGTTCAGTTCCCAAAACCCATATCAGGCAGCTCACAACTGACCGTCACTCCAAATCCCAAGGATTTTTCGGGTTCTTCAGGAGTCCTGTACTCAAATGCATATACCTGATCACAAACACATAATTTTAAAAAAATCAACTAGTTTTTAAAAAAAAAAGGAATCTAGGCAGGATGTGATGATGCACAAGGAGTATGTGTGTGTGTGAGTGTGTGTGTGTGTGTGTGTGTGTATGTGTGTGTATGGTGAGATCTAGGACAACCAAGCTACAAAATTAAGAAAATAAGAAGTCCACGACTACAGGTATTCCAGCAGTCCTTAGAGGACAGCACCGGCCTGAGCAGATGACTACATTCATGTAGCTACAAGAGATGTCCCAAATATATATGTTAGCCAAATGTTAAATTTTAAAGCTAGGTATGGTAGCACATGCCTGTAACTAACACTTGTGAAGCTGAGGAAAGATCTGGAGTCAGGACTACTGAGACCCTCCCTGCCTCACCAAAAAAAAAACAAAACAAAACAAAAAAAAACCAAAAAAAAAACAAAAAAAAAACCTATATGAAGTTAATCTAAAGTGAAAGTTTTTCATCTTAGAATAAACTTTTGAGATACAAGAATCCAAAAAAATTACAAAAATAATTCCAAAATTTGGCAGTATCTGGTAGATACAATAATTTATCAGCAATGTCAACTATTAGCTCCTGTGTTCAATGTTTATCTGTTAAATAGATGGTCAATTTCCCCTCAAGACTCAGCAAGATGTTCAGGAGTGTCTATTTTCTCCAGCACTTTCTTTCCCTCCTCCTGTTTTGTGTTACATTTGGACTTGAGACCATGACCCACAGGGTGTTCCTGTATGGAACTGTTCTCCATGAGATACTGTGAATGCATCCACTGTCAATCTTCACAGTGAGAAGAGTTCCTAAGGAGGAAATGTTGCTCACACACTCACAGCTGCAGGAAGGTGAGGACATAATCTCCTCACAGATGTGTTCTCCCGGCTCTGCTCACCAACGCAACGGGCATGTGACAAGCCAGGCAGGGAGAACCCCCATCACCACTCGACTCCTTTACTCCTCAGTTCTTCTCACCGGTGCCAGGCCTCCCAGCCAGGGCAGGAATGCGGTACACAAGATCCAAGCACAACAGGACAAAAACATGGCTCAGTTCCAGGCTTTACTCCTACTACGTTAGTTGGAGGTTTGCTTTTTAACTTTTACATCTGTCTGTGTATGTCCCCAAGTAAATGTGTCAAAATGCACATCTGGAGGTTAAAGGACAACTTTTGGGAACTGATCTCTTATGGGACCCAGAGACTGAGCGAAGACATCAATTTACACTCCAAGTACTTTTAACTGCTGAGTATCACACCTGTTTCAGCTTCGTTTTGTTTTTTAAAAAGCCTAGTAAATAAGCTAGGGAGATGGCTTAGTCAAGTGTCTGCCATCCAAGCATGAGGGCCTGAGTTCAGATTCCCCCACACTCATGTAAGAAGACAGAAATGGTAGCACACGCCTATGATATTAGTACTAGGCAGGCCAGACAGGAGGATCCCTGATGCCCAATTTACCACGGTAATAAATTCCAAATTATGTAGGTGACCTTGTCTCAAAATCTAAAGTGACAAGCAATTGATGAACACAGCAAACACCAACCTCTAGTCTCAATACGCACACGCGCGCACGCACGCGCGCGCGCACACACACACACACACACACACACACACACACACACACACACACACAACCTAACTGAAGCATAGTTTTTACTACATCACTCAGGAGAAGGAGTTTTATTTACATATCCATGTCTTGTTCTGAAAAGGATCTGAGACAGTAACTGAGTGTTCTTAAATAACTTGCGCATCCCTAAGCAGGTGGCCACACAACCCTTCACGTGAATGGTGCCATTCTCCCCTCCATTGCTCCGTCACAGCAAGTCTAACTACTGACCAGAAGGAACGAGGAGTAGCATTTGAGAGTGGCAGCAGGAAAGCAAGGCTTAGGGTCTCAAATACACTCTTAGGTTAAGCTGGTTTAAGGCGGGGTCTGTCCACTGCTACAGGCCAGGCTAGCTGACCTCAGAGCTTCGAGAGGTGCCTCAAACAAACTGGGATCACAGACGCCTGTGCCACTGCACTTTCATGGACCTGAACTTGGCTGCCGGGCAGTTTTACTCACAGAGACATTTTAATTTTACTGATCAAATCTTGAAGTAATCAGACAGGGCTGGTCATATGCATAGACATGGCAGTGTTGATATTACCACATTATAGTTGGGAAATGCTCAAGTTGTATCTTACCTGTATAATAGGAAACGGAAGATAATTCATGTTGTTAATGAAATACAGAAGACTATAGCTGTAGCCCATGAATGCTCCAGACAGTAGGAAAAACAGATGATATTCATTCATGCAGGTTTGAGCAGCAGGACTATCTAAGCTGAGGAGAAAAGTTAAGCTATTAATAGTTGAAAACACATTATCATGGTTCTAAGGCTATTTGCCAGAAGGCAAAATTCCAAGTTAGTAACTTTAGAAATGCCACAAATTCTAAGCAAATGACTTACTTTAGGTAAACAAGAGCAAAGGAATAATGAAGCACTTTCCCGACACATGAGATTCTCACTGTTGTTCTGTTTCCTTGGAAATCTGAGGTTAAGAATGTGTACAACAGTCATCTTGCTTCCAAGGCAAGTTGACTTCATCTGATAAGGACTATAAATAATCTGCATGTGTACCTACAGGTGTGGAGCTCTGAGCTTCTCATGTCTCTCCTAACCAGGCAGCCTTCTGGAAAGGTTAGCAGACCTGGGAACACTAGCCTCTAAGTCAGGACAGCCCATGCCTGACTCCTGGATGATGCTCCCTTCTCCCTAGATCTCTCTGCAGCACTCTCAACTCTCAAGCAGCTTAGACATCATCCCTGAATCACTCTCAGGAACCCAACAGTGCCTACACAGCACCTTCCACACAAAAATATCTTGAAAATTTTGTAGTTTTCTCAAACATAAAATATCACTTAACAACTTGATACACAGAAACAGGAATTCCTGTGAGTCTGGAAAACAGGGTGCTACACTAGTGATCTCCATGTGTCTCCTTTGACTTAGCAAGTAAACAGAATTCCTAGAAAGAAGAAAACTTTACCATACCATACCTTTCAGTTCCAGTGCAGGGAACCACGAGAGACCTGTACTGGCCCTTGGTCATGATGGCCGCACACCAAGCCACTGCCATTCCCATAGCAGCGTGTATGAAGGAGTGTGTGAGCTGCTGAGGGTGAAGGATCCGAGCTATCAGGGCCAGACGGGAGCCAGGTATGGAGGGCACAACTGCAGAGAGAGCACACCAGCAGGGATCTAACTGCTGCCTGAAGCTACAGGAGCCAGCGCCTTCCCCAACCACAAACACACCCCATCACTGTGAAGTCCAGTACAAAACACTCAAGCTAATGCCCCTAACTTTAAATCTCTTGAAAAACAAGAAAATACACATACAAGAAAAACTAGGGAATCTACATAGGGACTTGAAGGAACATAATTAACATTTTTCAACTTTCTTGTTTTTATTTTTTGTTAGTTTGTCATATAGACAAGAGCTCACGTTGCCCAGGCTGGCCCCAAACTGATTGTACAGTGGAGGACGAATCTGATCTGATATTCTGCCTGTCTCCTGATTACAGATGTGTTCTCATACAATTTGACCTTTTCATTTCTTTATATCAGTACTCCCTGATAGTTAATATAATGCCAACTCTGACGTTTTCCAAAGTGACATAAAATAAACAATTTAGAAGATAGCTCCAAATTGCCTTTATTTCAACATTTGAGACTCGTTAAGAGTCCATCTGTAAAAAATAAGCCACAAAGACATAAATCACAGTAACGAATATCAAATGCTTGGAGAGTTATCACAAACGTGTGCACCATTACACCCAACTCTGAATAGGTATTTTCATTACATTAAGTCATTTATTTGCAAGGAGTATGTGCAGAGATTAGAGCTGGTTCCCCTTAACCCACTGAGACTCCATACTAGCTCCTATACAGGTATTTTTCGGACCTCTCCAATAATCCAAAAAAGTTCTTTGGAAGTGACAGCTGTGAGAAAGCCCTAGGCTCCCTGACATAGACACGTAATATCCTTTTAGCACGCCCAAAGAAAGCGGTGGCAGTGTGGGCAACAGCCAAGCGTGGAGAAGAGGGCTCAGATACTTGGCGTTTTAGGAAAGAAGTGGTTAACACCTCCTCTTGCCCACTGAAAATGCCCCTGAAACCAATTATGTGACTGACTTGCTAACGTGACAAACCCTGCCATGTCACTCAATGTTCATTCAAGCTCCATCTTCTCTCTAGAAAAATCATTTCTCCTCTTTGTCTGCTTAATACAATTCTCCCTTCAAAGTCTAATCCGGCCATCAGCTCCTCTAGGCAGCTGCCATGCTGGGTCAAAGGTAACCCTCAGTAGTCCCTCAGACCTGCCCAGTGTACACTTCACAGATCTTCAGGGGCAAGTTAGGATCACATGATGCACATAGCACACACACAGGGCCTATTCCTACGGGACGAGCCAAGTGACCAGTGAGGCTTTAAAAACACTAGTGCACGGCTAAGTAAAATAAGAATACAAACTCGAGCGCCCTCACCTGGCCCTACACATAGAAGATGGCCCAGGAGTGAAAGAGCACAGGCCATAAGCTGAGGAGCTGTGAGCAGGGCTTCACTAGACAAAGACCTAGCCACCAGCAAAGCACTAAGAAATCAAAGAAAAATGATACATATTACAATATCCAGTAGGGACTGAAAATTTTACATACTATCTTTTAATACAGAATTATTTTAATACTAAAGAGCTAAACGATGTTACAGCAAAAAAATTAAGTAAATGAATATAAATAAATATAAGTAAATAAGCATGAATAAGTAATTAATCAGAAAAAAACATAAGTGGCCAACTCAGGAATCTGAAAAGGCAAGAAGAACAAATAGAATGAGAACCACTCTGGAATGCAGGATGCTATCAAGGAAAAACCCAATGTTTTTAAATTAAATATTATAAAACCACACACTTTATTATTTAGGGAAAAAAATAAATAAGCACCTACAAATGCAGTGGCATACACTTGCAACCCCAGTGTCCGGGAGGCTGAGGCAGGAGTAGTAAAACTTTGAGGTCAACCCAGATGCAGTCTACTAACTTACAAGGAATTATCAAATAATTCATTTGCTAACTCACAGCTTTAACACTAGCTGTGAACTATTAAAAGGTTTACTTTTGTTTGTTTTTATTGTGGCAAAGTATAAAATAAAATGTATCTTTGAATCATTTTTACATACACAGTTCTGACACAGGAGGACATTCACACTGCTGGCAAGTCACCCCAGACCCTCCTGATCCCTTCTGTCTGCAGCCCCTGGCACCAACACTCCACTCTGTCTTTGTGACTTTACCTCTCTAAATACCCACAGCGCCCATAAGCAGACTCATAAATGTCAATCGCGAAAGGTCTAAATGTCTCTTTAAAAGAGAAACACCACAATGGCCGGAAGAACAACTGAAAGGATCACAGAAGGTGACTATGCACACACTTCTTAAATTCTGCTCTAGGTAAGATCAATTATTTTTGTTTTGTTTGAGATAAAGTCTGCCATCTAATGTAGGCTAACTGTCTAACTCACTATATGACCAAGGCCGGCCTCAAACTTATGGTGACCTCCCTTCACACGTACTCAGTGCTAGGTTTACAGCACCACACCTGATGCTCAAACTCTTTAAAAGATTAAAGTTCTGAAACCTACCTGTATAGAACTCCACATTGAAAATACTTATTATTATAATGACCACGCCCAGCAGCAGGAGGTAAAAGATTACTTGGGAACTATAGAAGTCATTGAGAGAATCTAAAACACAGGAGAAAATGAATTAGTGATGCTCATTCAGTCTTTCAGTTGTGTGCAGCACATTGCAATACGAGTTTGAAATACAACTATGATGTTTTAACTTCAGTTATTTGTATGTATAGATGTCTTTGTGAACATAAGCACATCTGTGTACACAGTACAAGACTGAGAGGGCACTAGATTCCCTCTAGCATTACAGGCATCTATGAGATACCTAGTTTGTTCTGTGAGTGTTGAGATCCAAGACCTGGTCCCCACACTTAACACAGCAAACATCCTTAACCACTGAGCCATCTCAACAGATTCTACAACTATAATTTTAACTTTCAAAGTCTGTCTTTTTTTAAAGAATTTACTTGTACGCTGCTGTCAGGTCCAATAGGACATCAACACAAAAACTCCAAAGGGAGTTATTTAGTCTTTGTTTTGGGTACTGAAAAATGGTATTAGAATTTCTTTTAAGTCACACAGATGTTAGTAACTGAGAAAATGCAACCATATGCAAACATTTCATCATGGGAAAGCTACCATAGTAACATACCAAGGTTTCTTTCAAAATGAAAACAGTTATTTTTAAACTTATTGTAGTAAATGCAATTAGTGCCTACAGCTAAGTAAAAGTAACTTGGAAACAGTGTAGCTGATCCATCATCGGAAAACCACTCCACAACCAACATGCTTCCAAGTTTAAGCTGTGTATGTTACTATCTAAAAGAGACAGCACTTGTTGGCTGAACAGACTCATTTAATAATGAAAGCAATGATTTCAAAGTAGAATTCAGAAACCAAAATTAATCACAGATTTCCTAAGACTCCACAATTAATCATCTGCCATCTCTGCACTGGCTTATGGGATAATTTCATCAGTCCTGCATGATTTAGCAAAAAATGACACATATCAGTCAAATCACAACTGTATTGCTTAGTAGCAATATTCCCAAAAGCCAAACAACAACAACAACAAAATTCTAACTCCTTGATGACCTACATGTTCTTATAAGAAAGATAAATAAATATAATGTTGAGAAAATATATTTCCAGAGCAATTTTTGTTTTTTAATCTTAGGGAATATTTTCAAGACTTCAAAACCTATTATGTATTTATGCATTTTTAATTTTCCTTTTTAAAAATTATCTACTATGTCATACAGTGGATAAACAAAATCTGAAGATAGATTTCAGTTACTTACTACCTGACCTGGATGCTGTGAACAGATCATTTTAACTTGAACCTTAGTATTACATTTACAAAACAAATATAATAACACTTTATTAAGTGGTACTATAGGAAAGAGGTAATATACAAAAGGTAATATACTGGTACACAGTAATAGACATAAGACAGCAACTATGTTTCAATGAACTCATGGATCTTAATTACTTTTGTGTCAGTGTGCTTGCTCATGCATGCACACATGTGTGAGTGTTCTTGCTCATGCACACACATGAAGGCCACAGTGACACTAGCTCTCTTCCTCTGTGGCTCTCCATCTGACTTTTTTTTTGAGCTAGGGTCTCTCTCTGAACCTAGAGCTCAGCAGCTGGAAGGCTGTAAAAGAGGCCCACCACAAACAATGGGATTAAGATACACAGCACACAGCTGGATTTCCTGTATGCTGTGAATCTAAATTCAGGTTCTCAAACTAGCAACAAGCACTTTACCCTCTCAGCATCGCTCCAGCTCCTAAACAGAATAATTTTATTTTATATCCAAAGATTCCAATAGACATCCGGCCTGCTTCCATCTCCTCCTCAGCAGACTCTGTATTAAGTCTTCCCTGACATTATTTTTGGCCTCTCTGACCTCTGTTGGCTACAACGTAAGAATAAAGTATTCTTTAAATATTTGCATAGCTTTTTCTTATTGCTTTTGAAACAGTTTCTCTGTGTGTATCCCAGGCCTCCTGCTACAGCCTCCCAAGAGCTGGATTATAGGAATGTGCTACTACAACTAGCTAGCTTTTAAAAAAAAATACAGGTCACAATTTCCATCTACAATTTTAAATGCATGATGGAGTAAGGAAAGATCAAAAAAAGAAGGGAACTGGGGCCAGAGAAATGGCTCAGCAGATGGCTCTTCCAGAGGTCCTGGGTTCAGTTCCCAACACCCACACAGTGGCTCACAACCATCTGCAACTCTTTCATGGGAATCCATAGGCACCAGGTGTACACATGGTGAACATACACACATGCAAGTAAAATAATTATTCATACAAAAAATAAAAATAAATCACTTTTACTTGTCTCTTTTTAAGGAAAAGACAAAAAGACAAATAGTTCTGTGGCTTCCTTTTCTCTTTTACTATGTATCTAGGATCTTACTATATGCCCCAGATTGGCCTCTGTCTCCCATAAAGCTGGTCCACACCACCACACCTGTTTATGCAGTCTTCTAATGATCTATCTATCCTGTCATCATACATAATCTCTGACACTGATTTTATAGAACAAAAAAAATGGCAATTCTGTGGGTGGAAAAAGTGCAGGAAGTGCCTTTATGTAATGTCCAAGTGAATGCTTTAAATGAAAATTACCACTTACCTGACAGCCACTGTACTGGGTGGAATAAATCGATGCTGCTGAAAACGATGAAGGCTGTGATGCAGGGGGGTAAAAGCAGCACCGACCAAACGATGCTGGTAACTATCCTCCAACCCAAAATCTAAAAGTAAACGCAACTCCTCAATCATGAAGTCAGTTACTCTAACTTAGTCATGCAAATCCTGCTTCTACATATAGGCTATTAACATTAACCACTATTATTTGCATTAGGGGAAAAAAATTTTTTTTTTACTTCTTTCTTTGTGCCTGCCCAAACACAGAATGAACGCAGGTAGAAGAGCTCTCCTTAGCTGAAGCTTGGAGTAGGCAGTCTTAAATAAACCAAGAATACACGCTTGGTTTGGCGTCTCCCCAACCCCAGAGTCTGCGAAGGCCACATTCTTTCTACACGGAGCACCCCTTCCCATTTCCTATCCCAAGTTACCAAGCCATTTATTATGCAGCAGCTCGAATCACTAACCTTTTGCTCTACATTTTTTCTGCCCTGTCCAAATTTCCATTCGGGTCATCCCACCCAGGCTGACAAACTTCCACTTCGGACTCCAGCTCAACACCCCAGATCTAACTTCCACTCGGGGACGCTCACACAGCCTTGTACCCAATCCCAGAGGCGGTCCGGTCCCTAGGCGCTATTCCTAAACTCTCCCAAGACAGGCCCCTTTAGCCAAGCGCGCAGGCACGGCCAAATTCTGGCCGCCCGGTCAAAGAAGTAGGGAGCGCCACAGCGCGCTAACTCACACGCCAAAGGATGTCCCGCGGCGACCCGCCGGCGCAGGGCCCGCTCGCAGCCGTGGCCATGGAGATGGCGGCCCCCACTCTCAAGCGTGCCGGGGACAGGGTGCCCGCCCGCCACCACTGTTCAAAGGCAGGAAGGCCCTGGGAGGACCCAGCTGGGGCTGCCCGGAACGCTGCCTGGGCAGAGTCCTGCAAAGCCACCAGACCATCTCTCCGCAGCTTCGCCTGAACAGACTCAACCGGCAAGAACTTCCCTGTAACCACATGCCTCCAGGTGGGCTTTGACTCAAAGAACCGTCCTCTGGAATCCAAAAAGTCCTTCCGAAGCAGGGTCCATCGGGGCATCAAAAACAAAGAGCGACGGTGCTGCATGCTGGGAACTGTAGTCTCGACGACCCCCGAGAACCAAGGGGCGTAGGAGCGTTGCATTCTGGAACTTGGAGTTCCAAAGACCAGGCTCGTGGTGTAACGCGAAGCACGCTGGAGTGTCCTAGAACTGGAGTCACAGTTTTTGCTGCCTTGTGGTTACTGGGAATTGAACCTGGATACTTTAGAGGACCAGCCAGTGCTCTTACGGGATAACTCATCTCTCTCCAGCCCCTCCCTTTCTTCTTTTCTTTTTTTTTTTTTTTTAATTTTTTATACTAAAGCTGTAATAGTGGGAGTGAGGAAGGATGTTATACAGTTAGAAATAACAGAAAATGTGATTTTTCACTTTAAAAAAATGCCATCTTGCTAAAAGTGAAATCACAGGATACTGAAGGTGTCTTAGTCCTCAGTAATTTCACTGAATTCCTATTATTAAAAATGGGTGTTTTATTGATAAGAAGGTATGTTTTGTTATTTAGCTTTAGCTATTATTACTTGCTAAGTGCTAAATAGCTAAATAGAGGCTCTTTGAGCCTCTATCTCTTCTTCTATCTTCTTGCTAAGTGCTAAATAGCTAAATAGAGGCTCTTTGAGCCTCTATCTCTTCAAGTGTAAAATAAGGATAGAAACACAACATTTTGTTGATGAGGTGAAGATGTGAATGCTATGCAGACAACCATTGAAGGCTGGGGTGTGGCTGAGTTGTAGAATGCTTTTCCTGATGTGTACCAAACCCTAGGTTTGATCTACAGTGCCTTCCAAAGTATGACAGCACTCAAGAAATTGAGGCAGGAGGATATAAAGCTTAAAACCATACTTAGCTAGTGAGTTTGAGAATAATCTGGAATATATGAAACAGATATCTCCAAAAAGAAGATTCCCATGAATGGAGAGGTAGCTCAGCCAGCATAGTGCTTGCTACATTAGCATGAAGAACAACATTCAGTATCTGGACCCCAGTGGGAAAACCTGAACATAGTGAGGGCAGGTGCTGGGCAGGTGCAGGGCAGGTGCTGGGCAGGTGCAGGGCAGGTGCAGGGCAGGTGAGATAGGGAGCTCTGTGGGCTTTATGGCCACTAAGAGAAAGAAGGTACTGGGAGCCTGAGGAACAGCAAATGAAGTAGACACCCACATGCACAAATGTACACACCTGGACACACAAACATGGAAACATACATACAGCTTGTCACAGGTTCAAATTCCTCTCTGATCGATTTTGGCATCAGTCAAAAGCCTGGGTGAGTAGTGCTAATATCCTTTTTATACAATGCTAGTAATCAAACACCTAGAAAGGCAGAGAGGTAGACACGGTGTCTTGCTCACTCTGTATAAACTCACAGGCTACTGAGAGAAACTGAGATGACACAAAATACTCTGTACTGTTTGCTAACAATCGCTTCTTCCAAAATTACGTTAATACCAATCACACCTAAACCAAAAGACAAACTGGGATTATATTTGGTTATCAAGTCACTGTCAAAAAGAAACCCTTCCGAGTCATGGAGAAAACTTTTTATTTTAAGATTTATTTATTTATTTATTTTGTATATATGAGTACACTGTCGCTGTCTTCAAACACATCAGAAGAAGCATCAGATCCCATTACAGATGGTTGTGAGCTACCATGTGGTTGCTGGGAATTGAACTCAGGATCTCTGGAAGAGCAGTCAGTGCTCTTAACTGCTGAGCCATCTCTCCAGCCCCCAAGAAAACTTTTAATGAATCGATTTACTATGAGGAAAATATTTAAGGGAGAGAGCATGTGTTTGGATGCATGGTTTCAGAAGTCTTGGTCCATGGTCAGATGACTCCTTTTTGGGCTTGGGGGCATGAAGTGGGAGAAAAACTGTTCACTTTGAGGGGGCTGGGAAACAGAAAGACAGAATAGGAACAAGATACACCTTCAGCAAATACCTCAGAGACCTACTTCCCTTAACCAACTCTCCTCATTTCTACTGTTCCCAACACTGCCATTAAACTTTGAATCCATTCGTGGATTAACCCGAGTAGATCAGACCACTTGCCACTGAATCAGTAGTGAGTCAAAATGTAAAAATCTGAATTCTCAACCTCTAGACTGACTCACTACCCCACATGTAGTGGTGGAGTAGGAAAGGAAGGTTGGAAGGGGTGGCTGAAGAATAATAGCTTTACAAATAAATATTTTTAAATCAGTCTAAGATTCTTTAAGTACACCTCAGGCTCCAGAAAGTCAGGGGTTAGTTTCTATGGTACAGATTACCAGATGCCTACCCCAGTATCCTTTGAGTTTTTTCTTACTAGTTTCTTTTTTTTTTAATTATTATTATTTATGTATATGGGTATGTTGTTGCTGTCTTCAAACACACCAGAAGAGGGCACCAGATCCCATTACAGATGGTTGTGACCCACCATGTGGGATTTGAACTCAGGACCTCTGGGAGAGCAGTCAGTGCTCTTAACCACTTAGTCATTTCTCCAGCCCTCAAATCTTATTTTTTTAAATAATGGTTCTTAAACTCTAGGTCTGACAATTTCTTTTCTTTTCTTTTTTAATTAATTAATTTATTTTATGTACACTGTTACTATCTTCAGACACCAGAAGAGGGCACCAGATCTCATTATAGATGGTTGTGAGCCACCATGTGGTTGCTGGGAATTGAACTCAGGACCTCTGGAAGAGCAGTCGGTGATCTGAACTGCTGAGCCATCTCTCCGGCCCCCTGTAACTTTTTTCAATTGTAGGATCCCAATTATAAGAGGCTGATATAGGGAACCTATACCCATCCTCCTGTGCTTGTACCTGTGGTCAAGTGATTGAGTTGAGGCACGCACACACAGACACACAGACACAAACATGCACACACGCACACACACACACACACACAGAAAGAGAGAGAGAGAGAGAGAGAGAGAGAGAGCTCCTCACTGACTCAAATCTCCCTCACTGATGGCTGCATGGAAACTTCTCAGACATGGAGCTAAGTGAGTCAGTATTTGGCCTCCTCTTTGGTATGTTTGTTTTTGTTTTGGGGGGACCAGGTTTCTAGTTGCTCTGGCTGTCCTGAAACTCACTTTGTAGACCTGGCTGGCCTTGAACTCACAGAGACAGGCCTATCTCTGCCTCTGTTGGGATAAAAGTTATCCACCACTGCAGTCTGCCTTGTGTCTTCACTTTTTAATCCCTTCTTCTATTCATCTGCCAGGATTGGGGTGTAGTTGGGGACTAGAGCCATACTGCACCTCAGGAAGAGGGTCACAACTGTGGAAAAATTAACCATTGAGCTTAAAGGAAACTGGTATTTAGAGCAACCACAGCAGTGCTAAGGAACCTCCTTCACCTTCTCAGTTAATTTACACAGGAAAGATGAAGTCTTCAGGGTCGAGACAGTTTATTTTTTAGAGTTTCTCACATTGCTTTGCTTTGCTGGACTTTTGAGGTAGGTCTTGCTGTTCATTCAGACTGGCCTCAACTTACCTCAGTGCAGGATCCCAGACCTGCACACGGCACCCATGTTTATGGTCTTAAGTCATCTTTCAGAAGTACCTGTCTATCCTTTCCTGCCTCGGTCTTGCTGTTTATTGATTCCAGAGTGCTTGTCGCATTAGCAAAAGTCCCAAGAATGCTTATTAAGTGGACAAAATACCGAGGAAGACAAAAGGAAGTAAAGAGATCAGAGAATGTCCATCTGGAACAACTTTTGATATCTAGTTCAAAGAAATGTGTAATGTGGAAAACTAACCAAAGTGTGGAGAGGGCAAAGAACAGATTGCAGGAGCGTGGGAGAGTTACTGTCCATAGCGGAGGCCACTGCTTCCCAGCACACAGCCAGTGAGCCCATGTTCACAGTCAGGCTGCAGAGCGAGATGAGAGACATGTTCCCACTCACCACAGCTATCAGGCAGAAACTGAGGAGTTGGTCCCCTGAAGCGGCTGAAATGAGCACAAGCATCAACGTCATCCGCACTCACTGTGTGAGCTCCAATTTCCTTGCCAATGATGAGACCATTTATAAGCTGTTATATTGAACGAGGTTTTGCTCGGAAATTATCTGGTTGGTTGTAGGCAGTTACAGGCTCTTGGTCAGGTAAACAAGTTGTAGGTAACTCCCAGCCACTCAGGAGCTGCTATAAGTCACTTCCTCTTTCCCCATCTGTGAAAACTAAACAGAGATTCAGAAAATGTTCGCAAGACACATGAAACTACAACCCCTCCTTGAACAGAATAAGATTAACTAACATGATGTGAAAGAATCAATACCACTGTGTGTTATAAAAACTCAGTAATTATAGAATTTAGAGAAAAAGAAAAAAATTTTAAAATCATAAATGGGAGTTGAACCAGAAGGAACTTAAGGGCTAAAAACCACAACAGCAAAAGGAATTTTAGTCATAAAAAATAAAGAAAAAGAAGATAAAACGTGACTGACAGGAGACTGAAGGGGTGGCTCAACCATTCATTAAAGGGCAAGCTGAAAACCAAAAATATAAAAGTGGCTGATAGAAAACAAACAAGTGACCAAGAGAGGCCTGGAGAGATGGCTCAGTAGTTACGAGCACTGGCTGCTCTTCCAGAAGACCAGAGTTTGATTCCCAGCATCCACATGGTGGCTCAGGACCAACTCTAATTCTAGTTCCAGGGGATCCAACACCCTCGTCTGACCCCAAATACAGACATACTTGCAGAAAAACTATACCTATAAATAAATATTTTAAGTTTTTAAGTAACTAATCTCCAGAGAAGACTGTATTAAAATAAGCAGAAGCAACCAATAGAAGAGTCAGGCACAGAAGATCTAACTCTGGATAGCAGTGTCCTGAAAATCCTGGACCCCCAGGTTAAGCCACCCAACACACACAAATGTGGAAATTTCTTTTTGTTTTAAAATTGCCCTAGTATTTTTAAAGTATTAAAATTTTTCTATATCATTTCAAATTCTATTGTGTAGATTTTTTTTTATATTCTATAACTAGTAAAATAAACAAGCTTGGGGTGGCAAATAACCTTTTTGCCCATTTGGTTAGCTTCAGGCTCAGTCCTTCCCAGAAAGAAGGCTACTAGTTCTTTCTATCTTTCTATTTACTTATTTATTTATTTACTTAGTTATTTACATTTCATGTAAATTGGTGTTTTGCCTACATGTATGTCTGTATGTCATATGCATGTATGTAACATGGTGTCAGACCTGTTAGGGCTTTCAGGGTTCCACTTGAGGTGCCAGTTATAAAGACACAGAGATTTTTTTTTCTTACAACTTTATTTGAAAAAGAGAGATACACGTACAGATTTTTAAAGGCATTTTGGCATAACACTATATGAATATATTTTTGTCAGTACTTAATTCTTTTAGAGGTTTGATAGCATGCATTGAAATCTTACTAGTTACCATAAGCATAAAGTACATGTAGAACAGAACAGAACATGGAAACAGTCAGAGTCTTCTTGGTGTGTATAGATTAAACATAATGATTTTTGAATACCAAAAATTGCCACAAGGCTATATTCTTAGCTCTTGAATTATTAATGATTTAAGGTCCAGGTGTACCACACTCTGATAGGGTGCTGTGCACTTATTTTAGACACAGAGATCTTACAGTTTAAGGTCTTGGCCTTTTTGCTGGGGCAGTCCCTCAGTTAACCCATTTACTAACTGAGGCCAGTTTCTCCATCTCTCCCATGGCTCTCATTGCTCTTCCTCTCTGCTCCATCCTTGTCTCCCTTCTGCCTCTTCCTCTGCCCTTCCCCAGCCCCAGCCCCAGCCCTTGTTGCCAGCTCTTTATTACGTAAAAAGCCACGCTCCATGATCCACCAGTTGGCATAGAGAAGGTCAGGGCTACAGGACCTTCACCAAGGCATCTAGCCTTTTCTTTGTGTGCAGACGAGGTGGTATTTACATATCCTGCTAGCCTGTGGCAGCCTGCACAGTAATTAATAACCGAGAACACAGGGAAGACAGTTGATACTGTGTGGGTTTTCCCAACATCCCCTAGAACTGGAGTTATAGGCAGTTGTAAGTTGGCATGTGGTTGCTGAGAATTGAACCTGGGTCCTCTGGAAGAGCAGTCAGTGCTCTTAACCACTGAGTCATCTCTCCAGCCCAGGTTACAAGCTCTTAACAGAATGAAATTAGCCTCTGCAGGAGGAAAGTAAGAGACATTTACTTCCAAAGACAGCTCCTTGGATATCCAGCATCTCTTGCACAGCCACATTTAGAGAATGTGGTTAAGAAAAGGAATTTGAGGGCTGGAGTTCAAATCCCAGCAACTACAAGGTGGCTCACAACCATCTATAATGGGATCCTGGCACTCTCTTCTGGCATACAGACATATATTCAGGCAGAACACTGTATACATAATAAATAAATACACACAAAAAAAAGGAATTTGAAGCACAAGGGTGAATTTTCCTGTGTGGTGTAGGGAGCACATGTCTCAGGATCAGAGTACCTCAGCCTCTGTTGAGTAACTCAGCTGTAAAGGAGGGCACTACTGTGTGCTGTTTATTCCCACCCATGTATTGAAACTGAGTCCTGAGCGGTCTCCCACCTTTCAAATAACCTGTCAGCAGGGCCATGAGCTCTTGTGAGCAGGAGTGCCATGTATTGCTTACAGCCAGAGGGTGTCATTGCACTGTGAGGTGCCCCAGAGATCTTACACAATGACCAACAAGGTTTTAGATCCAGTTGTACCCAGTACCTGAGTGATGGAGTGAACCATCCTCCCATCGACTTTGATGAATTTGTAATAGAAACATAAACAACACTGATGCTTTAAGTTGGAACTCTGGATTTGGTGGAGGGCATAAAATAACGTGCTACCCTCTCAAACAGCACTAACAAATCCAGAAGACCATTGGGAGCCAGGCTGCTACCAAGGCTTTCTCTGAGGCCCTGAGGAAAGGACAATAGAAGTTGATCTGTGTCCTTGTTCAGGGGCAGACTCCACACACTCTAGTCTAGGACTGGGGATAAGGCCTTGAAGGAAATAAGGCTTTTTTCTCTGAAGAGACCGGAACTATCAGCCCCAACACCAAGGACTGTGCTCTGTCCACGGTGTAGCACTGCTTGGCCAGCTGACTGCTGACTGCATCTGTTTGATGGCTCTCTGCTGACTCTGTCCCATCCTCCCTACCCCAACAACTATATATAAGGCACGGTACTTCTTACAAAACTTGCTGGGCATAAGACATAGCTTATGCAAGACCTCTTGATCCTGAACTTTCCTATCTCTTCACTGTCTGATTCCCTGGTCTGCCCTCTCTGGAACGTGTCCTAGAATGACCTCCTGGTCCAGGTCCTTGAAAACCCTGTTGTCTGTACTACTTTGCTCATTTAATCCATCAGCACCCACTAAGTGAAGAGTAGAGCCAGGTACTGTGCTGGATGCTTGTCTGGGATTCAGGCTTTGTGTTGTGTTTAGCCACTGTCCTCATGAATACTCAACCAGAATGCCTGGAAGAACTGGCTACTAGTGTCTGCTTACATGTTGTTCTTGGGCACTGGACTAAGACAGGAAGCAGAGGTCTGAGGGACTGAAACTGGGGTCTGGAGAGGTGGCTCAGTGGTTAAGAGCACTGGCTGTTTTTCCAGAGGACCTGGGTTCAATTCCCAGCACCTACATAGAAGCTCACAACTGGTTTGTAACTCCAGTTTCAGGGGATCCAACGCCCTCTTCTTAGGGCACCAGGCACACACATGCTGTATAGACATATATGTAGGCAAGATTCATTCATACACAGAAAACTCAGACATTTTTTAAAGACACTAAAACTTACCTGTTTATAGACCTCTCCCCATAGACCCCTTATTCTCCCCTAAACATGTTTTCTGTTCTTTTCTTTAAATCCTGTTTTCTTTATTATTTATTTATGTATATGAGTACACTGTAGCTGTCTTCAGATGTTGCAGAAGAAGGCATCTGATCCCATCACAGATGGTTGTGAGCCACCATGTGGGAATTGAACTCAGGACCTCTCGAAGAGCAGCCAGTGCTCTTAACCACTGAGCCATCTCTCCAGCCCCGTTTTCTGTTCTTCTACCTCTGCTCACAGTGGACTCTACCACCAAATCCCCTTATGACTCTGCTAAAGGTGGATTCTACTATGAAATTCTATGCTTTCAACTGTGCACATGGGACTTATCTGTAATCATAGAACTTGCTAAAGTAAGAACACAGGCTTAAAGCTAGCCTGGGCTCTATAGCAAGGTCTGTCTCAAAGAAATAAATCAAAACAAAAATCTATTCAGCTTCTGAGGTACGTTTAAGTTTTATTTCTGTGAGGGTTTCCCCAGATATGAAGTGTGTCCTGTGTGTACATTGTGATGGGATTAGGAGATTAACTGGATGTCTGGGTCTTACCATGTTGTCCAGACTGGCCTCCAATTCCTAGATTCAGCGACTTTCACATAAGCCCTCCCCTTGCCTTCCCCACCCTCGCCTTTCATCCCCAGTCATTTTTAGTCACAGGGATGGTCAGTATGCAGGAAGAAAGAGCTGAAGGACACACGCCAAGCCATCATCTCTGCATTTTACTTTTAGGGCCTCACATATGCAAGACAAGTGTTCTATCACATGCCTGACACCCTCAAACCAACACTCAATCCTTATTCATGGGTGAGTAGTCTTCAGTGTGATGACAATCAGTTTCCTGCTGATGCGGGCCAGTCTGCTTCCCAGCAGTGAGTGTTGTGTCCAGAAGAGCCACACCTAACCAACAGTTAGCAAGCTGGAAAAAAAAAAGAAAAGAAAGCAAAAAGTGAGGTACAGGATAAAGATTCCAGAGCTAAGGAGCAGACAGGATCTTCAGGGCTGCCTGCTGCCCCAAGCCAGGGATCCTAAACTTATGCCCTGAGTTCTGTGCTCAATGCACATTAGGGTATGGCAATGCCTAAGCTTTTCCTAGGCTTTCCTGGAAACCCAGCTGACCTTCTCCAACCTGGACCCCCAAGATTTGTTCACTCCTTTTCCACCCACTTCTGTGTGGCACCATTGCATTCAGGCAGAGGCAAGATATGATATGGAGGGGCTTAAAAAGATCTATGACTAGAGCCAGGGAGATGGCCTTGTGGATAAAGTTCTTGAAGCACAACCATATGGATGGGAGTTTAGATCTTCAGAACCTACATAAAAGCCATGTGCATGAGGTGACCTTGATTGTAACCCCAGAGCCCAACAGGAAGAAATAAGAGATATCACAGGGCAAGCCAGCTAGCTAGGTGAGCTAGCCAACCAAATCAGTGAGCTCCAGATTCAGCAAGAGACCCAGCCTCAGTAAATGAGGTGGAAAATGATAGAAGAAACCTGATTTCAGCCCCTGGCCTATGCACACACACTAACACAAAGAAAAAGATCTGGGAACTTGTTGGACAGAAGCTCCTTTGACTCAGGATGTTTTAAATGGAGATGAAATATTCCCTAGGGCAGGGAAGCTCCATGAAGACACAACTAAACAACTCAAAAGCTTCAGGAAATCCCTGAAACTGACCAGATTCACAAGCCCTAAGCTGATAGAGGGACTGTTGAGAAACACTCACACTCAGACCAGCTGAGCTGCCTGGAAGAGACACTTTGTAACCTGCCTGCCAAGTTGTTCATGAGCTCCAGGTTTCCATCTGTTTTGATCTATTACTCATGGGGTAGGCTTCTGGTGATGCTTCTGGTGATGCACCTGTCTTTGAGTCGTTTTGTTCCTGTAAGTAACTCTTCACCCACACTTCCGTAAATAAACCCAACAAACACAGGAGGTACACTCTGGTTGGTTCCCTCTCTGGGGTGAGCAAACATTTATTCACATCTCTCAGGAACAGTGACACAAAACAGGTCTGGAAAGCTAACTGTGGTAGTTGAAACAAGAAGTTAAACATAAGGGCATGAGGAAGGACACAAAGTAAAGATCATGGCAAACCAGGGAGTGCAGGTTTTCAAAAGTGGTACGGGTGGGTGTGTTTTTAGATAGACTGGGAGTGCATCTGCCTCGTGATACCATGTGAAGGATGAGGGAGGGATGTGTATTAGTGCTGGGATTCCTAGCCTGGCCAGCTGTTTTCATTTTTTGTCTTGTTGCTGTAACAAAATACTGTAGAGTACCCTCAGGTTTATATTGGCTTACAGAGTGAGTTCCAGGACAGCCAGAACTACGCGGAAAAACCCTGTCTCAAAAACAAAAATGAAACAACATAAATGAAAAAAAGGAAGCAACTGCATCCCAATTCTAGTTTGGGTGAACAGTGGTTTCAACCAGGCTACTTACAGAAATGTGAGCAGTGGCCAGCCAGTTCTACCACAGGGGACTCTCCTGTGAGCCACTGTTGGCTGCTTATTCGAGGGTGGAGCCTTGTGAGTCCCACCCCCTCTCCGTACGGTAATGTTAGCCAGTCCAAGCTTATGAGGGCCTTGTGAGTGCAAATAATTACAACTGTCTGACTTCAAGACAGTAACTGTC
This sequence comes from Micromys minutus, assembly GCF_963924665.1. NCBI lineage: Eukaryota > Metazoa > Chordata > Mammalia > Rodentia > Muridae > Micromys > Micromys minutus. The sequence continues at coordinate 26,794,256 of NC_137978.1, read as the reverse complement.
TTGTCGGGCTGGAAGTCCACAGCTACGTGTTCAACGTCTCAGTCAAAACCTTCTACTGTCAAAAAGAAAATGAGTGTGCTGACCCTGTTAGCATCCCAGGTCCTCCAGTCTACCTCAAGGAGGGACCAGAGAACAAAACCGAGAAAGCTGCAGTCTGGAGACTGGGAAGAGGTTTTCTAGCAAGCCACCACGAAGATTCCTGGTGTGGAAAGGACAGGATACAGTGGGGGTGATGGGGTGAAACCATGCAGGCTGGGGACATAAAGGCAGATTCATAGAGAGTAGACCTGAGGGGGGCTAGGAGAAGCAGTAAAGGGTGAATACGAACAAAGCCCACTGTATAAATGTATACATTCTCAAGGAATTAATGAAAATAGTATAAAATAGTAATTTCTTTTCTTTTTTAAAAGATTTATTTATTTTTTACATATAAGCACACTGTAGCTGTCTTCAGACACACCAGAAGAGGGCATCAGATCTCATTACAGATGGTTGTGAGCCACTATGTGGTTCTGGGATTTGAACTCAGGACCTTTGGAAGAACAGTCAGTGCTCTTAACCACTGAGCCATCCCTCCAGCCCAGTAATTTATTTTCAAGAGATGTCTCAATATGTAGATCTGCCTGGCATGGAACTTTCTACATAGACCAGGCTGGTCTTGAATCCACAGATATCTGGCTGCCTCTGCCCCCTAAATGCTTGAATTAAAGGTACATACCAACACATACACACACACTCACACATGTACATACACGTACACATACACAACATTTTTTAAAATGATAAGGGGACAGCTTGCAGTATGAAGTCAAAGCTGATTTCATAATAAAAGAACTAATGTATAGAAACCTGGGGAAATAGTTTGTACTCAACTTATGAAATAAGAACTCTTGGGCCAGCAAGATGGCTCTGAGGACAAAGGAACTTGTCTTTATCAGTTCAATTTCCAGAACCCACATGGTAGAAGGAGAGAAGCAACTCCTTTAGGATGTCCTCTGGCCTCCCACACTTGCCATTACACACACACACACTCACACACACACATACACACTCACACACACTCACACATATACACACTCACACACACACACACACACACACACACACACACACGAACAAGTGTACACATGTACACACATACGTACATGCATGCATGTTCAAAAAGAAGAAAAAGAAGTAAGTGCTCATGGCATGGGTGAGAGGAAGCATGGCAGTTTATAAATGCATGTGTCCAGTCAGGAGAATTTTCGATACAAAGGCCGCTCTGGAAAGCCTTTGTTCACCTCTTATTAAAGCACTCATCACAGTGCGGTCTGGCTGCATGCTAGCTGCTGTCCTCTGAGCATTCACACTTGTCACTGCCAGTGGGAAGGTGCCTCAGAGCAGACCTTCCCACAGAGCGTCTGGACCTTCCCAGGGTCTTGACACAGGGCAAGCAGCACTGAGCCCAGGTGATAAGGTAGTACACAAGGAAGGACAGATGCAGACCCTCTGTTCCCTGCTTCAGTGACTTACTCTTCAGCTTCCTGCTTACTAGTAATTAGTTTCCCCTAGGAGACCAGTGCTCCCGGGATAGGAGAGGTTAATGTTCTCACAAGAACACATTCCGGCTGAGCTGTTCCTATGCACAGATTTATGCAGGGAAGGTTACTGTTGAGATGCGAAGCCATTTTTCTTCAGTGAAAGCCAGGAGCCCAGAGCTTACAGTGGAAGGCACAGCCAGCTCGTAAATCTACAGTGCCCAGGCCTCTGAGCAGCCTCTCTTATTGGCAAAGCGATGGATGCTCTGCCGGGGAGGCTGCAAAGAAGCTGTTCATCACTATCTCATTTGGAGACTTGGCACCTAAATGGAGCCACCCCAGTTCACAGATCTGTGCACAGCCCAGAGGTGCTAACTCTGTGCAGACCAGATTGGAAATCTCTTCCCAGAGCCTGCACCAACTGTCTGGAGAGTCACAGCACCAGGAGTAGTGTGTCCAGCTTCTTTGTACTAAAATGCAAAAAAGGGGGGGCGGCTTAATTCCTGCTCAGGAGACAGACAGTGGCTGCCTGTGTTCGCTCTGTCCCTCTCTAGCTGGACTTGGTGTCTTCTCAGAGATGTTTACCTCTGAGGTACCACCGTATCCCACTGAACAGCCCAGACTGTCCTCTTCCCCCGAGCCATGAGAAGTGGGCAGCTCTTTCAGAACTGAGTAACTAGTTGCTTGTACTCACAGTCGGAACCCAATTCAAACCAGACCCTCCTGTGAAGCCCGTGTCTCTCCCTCTTGTACCCTATGGGACTCAGCTGACAACCTACTTCAGAAACTACTCTCTCACACTACGTAGGCTGGACCGACCCATCAGATCTAGGCTCCCTGAGGCATGGGATGAGTGGCACGATGCAGACCCATGCTAGGGGAACCACTGACGAAGTGAAAAGAAAATACCAGAGCCTCTATTTACATTTCCATGAAAACTTAAGTTTCAGTAGTTACCACAAGGGCCAACTACGGTAAGTATCAACATCTAAACTGGCTTGCACTGGTTAGAGAATGTAGAAAGGCTTCAATGCTGGCTGTCTCGTGCCCTTAGTATCTCTCTCCCCACTTCAGTGTGGGCTAGACCTATGACTTGCTCTGTTCTACCCAACAGAATAAAGCAAGGGAAAGACTCGCTTTTGGGTCTATCCTGTATAAGAGAGTGAGACTTCCATCTTGCTAACAGACTCTTAGTGACCCCTTGTCCACTTCTGCCTTTGATGAAGTTTGCAGTCATATGAAGACACCTATACGACAAGGGGCTGACGGTGGCCTGCAGACCAGGCTCCCTCACTCTCCTCAGACACAAGGAACTAAGCCCTGCTGATGATCCTAGGAGTAAAGTTCTTCCCCAAGTGTGCTCTGAACTACAGCTCTCTAGACCAGACAAGAGGGCACCATAAAAATTCTGAATGGCAGCATGTGGCCCAGAGGTTTGAGAGGTAGAAAGAATGTCACCTCTAAAACCTGGGAGTATGAGCAAACTTGGAGGCTGGCTCTCTGAGACCTGGGTTCAAGTCTCAGTTCTGCTTCTCAGCAGCAGGTGACCACAACAAACTACACAGTCACCCTCCTTATCTATGCAAGCAGGTAGACAAGGCTGGGAGAGGCACCAGTGAGAGCAAGCTGAGGAGCATTCTGTGCATTAGGGTGTCATAGGCATGTGTTTGCCACCAAACTCCTGTGGCTGTGAGCAAGGACCTGTACTCTCTTGGCCATGGCTGCATTCATACAGATGATGAGGAAGGCCCATCCTACTCTGGCCGATTCTAAACTGTATATCCTAGAGAAGAAAGGACAGTGTTATCCAGGGAGATGTTCCCAAGGTCACAGGAGGCACCTTTGATGGTCACATCTTGTTACCTTGAAGGGTTCACAACTGGAATTACAAAAGGGAACTGGAATATCAAAGCAGAGTCAACAGGGGAACCACCACATTTCAATACAAGCGAGCAGCCATTGTCAGTGGGACAGCGGCTTCCATTTTACCACTACTGACTGCCTACTTGCCACGGTGGATAAGTTACCTGTGGCTCAAATGCACCTTGTAAGTACAAGGTAGGAATGAGCTCTCATTCCCCTTCTATCTGGCCACTAATCTGCTGGTGGTTGCACATCCCTTTTGCCCTGGAAGACAGGACAGCCAGTCTTTACAGAGCAGGGTAAAGGCTCTTATCTCACAGTGAGCTTAGTGTGCTTCCCATACAAACATTTACTGGGCACCTACTGTGTACCAGCTTACACAGTGGACCAAGAGCTGGTGCTAACCAGGGAGTCACACTGGTACACAGAGGACAAATAGACGGCTAAATGACTGAACATATTAATGGGCAGGCAGACATGCAGACAGTGTTCTGAGCACAGGAGTAGAGCACTCGCGGTACAGAGCGTCGGGGTCACGAGTGTGCACATTCCAGCAATAGCGTCGGCCAAATGTAAGCGTAGGAGCAGAGATCACCCGGAACCTGTGAGGAGGGCACAGACTTGGGGGACTCCCATACTCCTGTGATCCCTGAGAGGTCCTGGGTGGCTGCCAGATGTAGTGTACCCTTGCTTCGGCCTATGTCGGGGGGGAAGCAGGCCTTGGTCTGAGGACAGTGGCCCCAAGGTGGCAAGGGAGTCTAGGTGAGAACAGTCATGACAAATAGCGCTATGCCATGGTCAGTACCAGCGCTGTAGAAGCCTCCCCTGTCCTGCATGATGTATGAGACACTTTTAGGGTGAGAAGGTGCCAGTCACAGCCTTATCTTTTCTTTTTGATACCTTTCAAATGTTCCTCTCGACTGAAGGTTTAGTTCCTTTCAGAAAGTGTATAAATGACCCTGATAATACGCTTATCTCTGGTTCTCCAGTAGGAAGTTAAAAACAAGCTGGCAACTCTTCCATCTTGTTTCATCATCTGGAATAAGGCAGCCAGTGCTGGATAGAAAAGTCGCTAAACATGAAAAAGCTAAACTAAACAAAATCCTAAAGTTAAGAAACAGACAAAAACCCCTGTGTGTCCATTTTTGGCCTTCCTTACCCCTTCACTAATGTGTGTTGCTCTGTAAAACTAAAATCTAGGTGTAGACCCAGATATGCTTGGCATGAGAAAGTGTAACGTAGTCAGTAAGTGCCCATCCCCACCAAAGTTCATCATGACCTTATGATAAAGTACTTGCTTAGCCTGTACAAGGCCCTGGGTTCAGGTTCAGTTCTCGTCCACAGGGAAAGGGGGGAAGCAGTCTGGACATGATGACTCACACCTACCTGTAACACCAGCATGTAAGGACCAGAGGCAGGAGGAGGATGTAAGTACAAGAGTTCAAGTTCAAGGTCATCCTTGGGTACACAGTGAAATGGAGGCTAGCCTGGGCTACATGAAAACTTGCCAACCAAAAAAGGCATTAAGAAAGTAGAAGAGGAGGTGAGGAATATGAAGCTGGATCTTTTTCTTGCACTCTAACCTGCTCTAACTTTCATAGAGAAATAATTTCAGAGGCCCTGAATATATGAAGTAGGAAAATTCAGAAGCCTTCGGAGAAATCCAGGAGTCCTTCAGAGAGGGCAACACAGGTTTCAGAGGCCAGCCTGGGACATCACAGAATGCAGAAAAATCACTGGTACAGTTAGGAAATGGAAGAAACCCTTCCGTGCTGCTGGACAATGTAGCGGGAATAAAGAAGGTAGGTATGATAACCAGAGCAAGGACCTCGTTACCGCAGGACCTACAAGCTTGTGTTCTCAACTCTGTAAGGGGAGAGGCACGCAGAGTTCAGAAAGGACTTTCAGAGATAGAAATGCTGTGCGGAAAGACACGGGGTCTAGCCTTTGGTCCCTGATGCTAATGCAGAACTGACGCACCTTCCCATTTGTGACGTACCATGACCTGCTCTCCCCGTTAGCTGGATTTAGCCGCTGCTACTGTCTGGTTGGGAGTGGTTATTGCTGCTGGGAGATGGTCCATTTCTGGAGCGTCAAAGAAGTAAGCCTGCAGAAAAAGAGACACACAATGGAGCAGGTGAGGATTCCTCTAGGGTCCGTATTAATAATCTTTGGGGCCTCTCTCCTCCCCCCATCATAGATTATCACACCACACTGCAGCCATTTCTCTGTGTGTCTCCCCGACTCAACCTTTTAAAACTTAGCTCCCATTCACTAGACGTGCTATGGTACATGCCGGACTCTTCCCAACAACCCCGAGGTGTTGTTGTTACAATGATCTCACCTGGCAGGTGCAGAAACCGAGGCTCACAGACTGTCCCCGGGTGAGTGAGTGTGGCATATGAGCAGTGGAGTCAGGACTCACGGCAGTGCTCATCTGACTCCGAAGCTCACGTTTGCAATTACTGTGTCACACGGGGACAGTCACAGTCTCTGTCTCTACCTCTGCTTTACCAGCATCTCATCGGGCATGAGAGTAAGTAGCCAGATGCTTATGGGCTGACTGTCCCTAAGCCACTTAGTTGACTCTCTCCGAAGACCTCTAATGTCAAGTGCTAGGCACACTTCCCTTCCTAGTACTTGAGCTTGAACAAGAAGAGTGTGACAGCAAAGGGTGTGACAACGAAGGGTGTGACAAGAGCTTCCACTCATCCTTAGCTGCCAGGAACCAGGAAGAGGCTCTTCCCTCCTGCCTTAAGGCTGAAGGATGCTAATGTCAGCCTAGGAAAACATCAGTCTTGTTAGCCTTGAGCTCCCAGTTCAAAGGGAGGGTGAAGCTGTTGCTATACCAAGGGCCACTAGATACTCTGGATTCCCTTGGTGGCTCAGGCAGATGCAAAGGTAAAAAGCTAAGAATCATTTTCAGCAGCTCTGCCCTTATTAGCCAGAAGAGGGTGCCAACACAACACACTTGAGCTCCCCTTCTACCCTTCAAACTTAATAGATGTCTTTCTTTAGCTTCTCTTTGCTTTTCCCCATAGTCTCTCCCTCTAGCTTATCCGAGCCCCAGAGCAATCCTGCTTTTAAAGGTTTTCTTGCAGCTGTTTTCTGGCACAAAGGGAGGAAATCCCTCTACTTGGGGGTCATGAGTGAGACAGAGGCCAGACTGTCCATCTCAGCCTTGGCTCCATGGGAGCACTGAGTAGGGCCACCAATGACTGTCCATCTCAGCCTTGGCTCCATGGGAGCACTGAGTAGGACCACCAATGACTGTCCATATCAGCCTTGGCTCCATGGGAGCACTGAGTAGGGCCACCAGTGAAGGAGTGGCTCTCTTCCAGGTCACTTAAGGAAATGCTCTTCAGGACTCTGACTCTCAAGAGCTGAATGGTCTAAGTTCTTCGTCTGCACTAGTTACTAACACGGTGCCTCTAGACAGGCCTCTCTGCCGCCTCAGTTTTGTCTGTAAAATTGAAAAAAGTATCTCTAAAAGGCTTTTTCTTCTAGTCTCTGCACAGCCTGTAACGTGGCACAGGGTCTGTGTCCAGCCCGACCCATCCTGAGGCTCTGTGGCCAGTAGGCACCATTCCCTTTGAGCTCAGTGGTAATCATTCTCATGTAGGCCTGTCTGACTCTCGACAACCCACCAAGGACTCACCCTCCGTGCTTCCTGCACTGTCCCTGCCAGGTGTGTTCAGTAAAGACTGGAGATCATTTTCCAGTGCGGTCACCGAGGGACCTCAGCAGATGTGAGGCTGCCACATCCATCACTGCACTGAAACCAAAGCACCAACCCGCGGTTCCCAGGGGACGCGGAGAAAGCTGGGCTAGGCTGTCTGGCTCAGCTGGTGCTCCTCAGCTCAAATGACTCCTGCCAACTCCCCCCACCGCTTTCTAATAACACGAGTATCTTCGGATTACGTGAACAGTTTTCTTTCTCTCTTTTTCAGTATGCATGTGTCTGTGTGCATGTTCACCTGTGTGTGGTGTGTAGATACACAAGTACATGTGTGTGCATGCCAGAGCACAACCTCAAGTTTATTCCTCTGGCACTTCCTCTTCCTCTTCCTCCTCAAAATTCACACCAGGTTCCCGTCACACAGACTAGGCTGGCTAACAGTGAACCTCACCTGTCTCCATCTTTCCAATTCTGGGGTTACGAGCATGCACCATGTCCAACTCCTTTTCTGTGGGCTCTGGACACTGAACTAGGGTCCTCTGAAAGCACTTTACTAACTGAGCTCTCCTCTCAGAACACCCCGAACTCCTCCCATAAGTCAAGGTCTTGCTTTATACCTCTGAATGGCCTGGAACTCACTATGAGACCCAGACAGGCGATAAACTTGTGGAAACCTTCTTGCCTCAGTACTGAGATGACAGATGTTAGACACTAGACAGCTGACCTGTCATAATTGTCATGCTGCAAAACCTATCCAACCCTTCCAAGAGGACAGACAATACTAGGATGTGCATGGTCAGCCCCTTTGTCTAAGGAAAGAGAAATGCATTCAGAGTAATAACCAAAGCGTGGGTGTGTGAGCAGGATGGGGTTCCCAGCTTCCTCCATGACCAAAGCACGGGTACCCAAGCTAGATGGGATCCCTGGCCTCCTCTATTTTGGTTATCCCTTCTCCAGAAGAGAAAGGAGGAGCCATGTCCAACACAGAGAAGACATTCAGACACAGGGCTCCGTCTGCTCAGGAGAACACAGGGGCTTCTCCTCAAGAAGACCCTTTCTCCTAGCAGATACTTCTGGCCCAGAGTCCAGCCTGCCCTGATCAGGAGACTTTTCAGAGCTAGAAGGAATGAGCCTTTCTCCTACCTCTGCCTCTCCACCAACCTCTCAGCCAATTATACAATGTGAAAAGGTCAGGTCAGAGAAGGTGCAGGGAGAGTGAAGGGTACCGTCACCGTCTGTCACAAGAGCCTCTGTCCATTTATGAGCTCTGTGACCTTGGGTCACTCCTGTGAGAGCATTAGGTTATAAACTGCAGCGAAGTGGCCTTGGAACTTTTTACTTGTTCTTCTGACCTAAAGGATCCTTCACAGTAAAGGAGAGGTTTCCATGGCCATATGCCAAGTGTCACAGAAGCCCAGGAAGAAATGATACTGAGGGTGTGACAGTTATGATGCCTCAGTTTACCACTAAGCACCTCCCAGATCAGGGCTCATTCTGCTTCGTAATAATGCTCTCTTCTAGAAAGTTATTTGTTTTACTCTTAAATTATATTTATTTCTGTGTGTGTGTGTGTGTGTGTGTGTGTGTGTGTGTGTACCGCAAAGGATATAGTGCATGCTTGGAGATCAGAGAATATAAAAAATTTGGTTCTCTCCTTCCATCATGTTGGTCCTGGAGACAAAATTTAGGTCACAGAGCTTGGCAGCAAGTACCTCTAGCCACTAAGCTGTCCGGCATGATAGGCAGGCAAGTTCTGCCTTCAGCAGAGTGTCCTAAAGTGTCATGTGACTTTTATTTTTATTTGTTTTAGGTAAGGTCTCTAGCCTGGGCTGGCCTCCACCTCCTTTGGTGGCTGGTGACGAAGCTGAACTTTGACTCCAACTGCCTCTACTTCCCAAGCGAGAGAATTACAGGTGTGCACCGGGGCACCCGTCTCTGTGGTTCGAGGAACAAAGCAGGACTCTGGGTTGTGTTAACAGAGCTGCATCCCCAGTCCCCAAACCGGCTCTTTTAAATTTTATTTTGATTTTGTGAAGTGCGTTTGTGTGCATGTGTGTGAGACAGAGACTGAGAGAGAGAGAGAGAGAGAGAGAGAGAGAGAGAGAGAGAGAGAGAGAGAGAGAGAGAGAGAGAGAGATGCAAAGAGTGTGCAGGTCCACGCATGCTATGTTTACAGAGAACACGCAAGGACATCATGTACGTTCCACCTTTCTGGCTTGAGATAGAATCCCTCACTCAGCTCGAAGTTTGCCATTCAGCAGATCTGGCTGGCCAGTGAGCTCCCAGAGTTCCCAGGATCAACCTGCCTCCACCCCCAGTGCTGCAGTGACAGGCACATGGAGCCATGCCCAGCTTCTCCTCCTTCTTCTGAGTCAGGGTCTCACTATGTAGCTCTGGCCGAGTGGAACTCACAACAACGACGTCCTTGCCTAAGCCTCCCAAGATCTGGGACTCAAGGTGTGTACCTGCCATGCCCACCTAGCTTTTTATGTGGGTGCTAGGAATTCAAACTCAGGTCTTCATGCTTGTAGAGCAAGTGAGTTTAACCGTTAGGCCAAATCCCTATTCCTCCAAAATGGGTTCTTATTTCTTCCCTATTTATTCATTTTATGTGTAAAGGTGTTTCACCTGTATGACTGTATGTGAAACACAAGTGTACCTAGTGCTCAGGGAGGTTAGAACAGAGTATTGGACCTCCTGGGACTGAAGTTACAGATGGTTGTGAGCCTCCGTGTGGGTGCTGGGAACTGAACCCAGGTTCTCTGCAAGAGCAACAAGTGCTAACAGCAGAGCCGTCTCTCCAGCTCCTGAAATGGGTTCACAGTAGTGATAATGTCAGATCCCTGCCTCCCTATTCCTCACTTCTTAAAAAAACAGCCTTTCCTTTCTGCTTCCTTTTCTTCTTTTTCCTCCTCCTCACCGTCTCAGCCTACCTAACCAAGAGGAGGTGGGAAGGTGTCAGGGGGAGGCAGTATAGCTAGGTGGTTACTGACAAAGGGAAGCATGCTCTTTCATGGATAGAAGGGGCTAGAGGGGGACATGGCAGCATCCCAAGGGCTTGGACATCCTTAGGAGGATCCAAAAACAGGCCAGCTGTCTAGGCAGTCGGCGGATATGTTCAGTATCACTCGCTTCCTGTCCTTGCTTTGTTTGACTCTGGGGTCAACCTGTGGCAGGAAGATGCCAGTCACATGACCGACAAAGCAGTAAGATTCAGGAGCACAGAACCACAGCCGAGCTCACACAGCCACCATTTGACCGAGCTGGTCTCCTACCGGGCCTGCATGACTCAAAAGCACATGCTTTTCCAAAAGGGTCCCCAGGCACAGGGACTCGAGTAAGCTTTACATACTATGCGCCTTAAAAACCACGCAGGTGTCTATAACTGACTCCAATCTTAGGCTCTCCGCCCATGAAATCTTTTTCTTCTTCTTCATTCGAACCAGCTGGGAAACTTTAAATGTCCAACATCTGTCAAGACGTGAACAGGAAACCAAAAAGGCACCAGCAGGCAGAACCCCATCCTGCTCCCCAGACCCACACAGAGACATGAGCACTCAAACCTCTCTGGCACTGAATCTTTTTTTGAAGACAAGCGTTTCCTTGTGTAGCCCTGGCTGTCCTGGAACTCACTCTGTAGGCCGGGCTGGCCTTGAACTCAGAGATCTGCCTGCTCTGCTTCCAGAGCACTGGGATTAAAGCCATGCCCCATAACTGCCTGGTTTAAACACTGAATCTTAACCACGTCACAGAAACAAGAAAAACCAGACATTACACCCAAATCCTCACACTTTTACTACCTTCCCTTCTAGGTCAGTCTTGATATTTAGTTCACAGGATCAGTTTTCAAAGCACCACTGTGTCTAATGAGCGTAAGGATTTTGCAAAATAAGTGTGGACATTTGCGTATGGTACACACCCACAGTGTCGAAGAGATAGCTCGGAAGGTAAAGGTGCTCGAAGGGCAGCCCGGTGGCATGAGCTTGATCCCCAGAACCCCCACATGACCCCTGAAAGTCGTCCTCTGACCTCCACACCTACTGTGGCTTGCATGTGCCTACACTTGTACATCCAAGAAAAATAAGTACAGTACCAAGCAGGTACAGTAAGAACATACCAAGCAGCCCACAGAGAGCAGCACATGCAGCAACACGATTGTCACAATGGTGGCCAAGGCGACACGCCGGTTATCCTCACGAACAGCTGGCCAAAATGTCATTACCAACACAGACCCTGAGATGCCCAGGGCAATCGTGACAAGGACCCAACGAACAACCCTCTGGGGAATGATCCACAGGACCTGGGAAAGGAGAGAGCGTGAGGCGAGTTCCTCAGAGGTGCTCATTGCCAGCACATCTGTTCACAGGGCTCCCGAGTCAGTAGGCAGTGGGTGGGTGAGCACTGCCATGTGGCTCTGCAGAGCTCTCTAGCGGCAGGCAGATGGATGCTGGCCCAACCAAGGGATCCTGACACAGCCAAAGCCCTTCCTTGCCTTCCCAGCACCCGTTGCCATCCTAAGATTTAAATTCAAAAGGAACCTCCAGGGGCGTGGGAGCATTAGGCTGGAAATAACAGGGCCCTGTGGAATACTTTGTTGGGTTTTTCTAATTTTCCACCCAAAACTGCACGGCTCTGCCTACTCGTCCGTGTGGTACTTACTGCTGTGGGGATATAGATGAAGAGCGAGTAGCCGTAGACACACACGATCTCCAGAAATGAATAGGAAACGATGCTCATCACTTTGCTGTTTCTCCACAGGAGGAAGCCCCAGAGGGCCAGAGGGACCAGCCAGGCATAGGCGTAGATGACAGTCGCCGCAATGGACACTGTGGATGACAGGAGGGCTCCATCCCCATCGAGCCTTCAGCAAGCTCAGGGTACTTCACACACTTTTCCTGGGCCCAGCACATAGTAGGTGCTTCATAAGCATTTGTTGATCTAACAATCCCTTAGCATGTGTCTTTGTGGTGGTGACATGGTTTTACAATGGACTTGGTGACTAAAACCTTCTAATAGAAACAACTGATTTATCTAACCGAAATACTTCAGAGAGCCATACTAAGTGTCTAAATATACTTAGCTTTTGGATCGAATAAAATCCAACTACCCCCTTGGAAGAATACGTTTCTCCTCCCTAGCAAAACAAGAGCTGACACTGATTTCTTTAGCAAATGTATTAAAATGCCCTGGGTGCAGATTAACCTGCTCCACGTGCCATCTAGTGATCTGTCTCTAAAATATGGAGTTCCAGCTCGGAGGCGCCTGAAATATCTCCACGCTAGTTTCCTCCCACATAAATAACCCCGTGTCGGCGGTGCAAGCGCTCGTTAGTGGCTCCTGGGAACCGTTGCTGGACACTCTCCTGATCTGTCCTCTCCTGAAGAGCAGCATTTCCAGGACTGCCTTCCTTCTGCAGTGACAATCCTAGAGCACGTTAAACCAAGGTACCTGCCCTTCCAACATGAATACTGGCAAATAATTTACTCAGCACCTCCTGCAAAAACAGGCCCCTCCTAATAATTACAGTCAGGCTCTGACTAAAGCTTGTTGTCCAGAACCTTTGGAGGCTCCGTAACAGGCCTTTCTCTATTCATGTTGGAATGGCCTTATTGAGCCACACGTAGCTTGCTGACAAAATTCCTTTTCCTTCAGTAGGTAGGGAAGGGGAAGAAAATTCCACCTTGGCTGTAGCCACTGCTTACTAAGCACCCATTAGACATCAGATACTGCACTCGGAGCTTTACTGCGAGGCAATGTGGTGCTTGAGCGAAAGCATACTCCAGGCGGTAGGTTCTAATCCTAGGCAAAGCAACTTTGGGTGGAGAGTTACATAACCTTCCTGTTTCAGTTTCCCTGTCTGCAAAATGACAGGAATTTTGCATGTGAGGCTCTTAGGAGAATCAAACAAGTAAACACAGGTACTAACTATTCTCAGCAGTGACTGACATATAATAAATTCTCAAGAGTTAGATATGGGGGCTGGAGCTGGCTTGGCAGTTAAAAACCCAGTTCAATTCCCAGAACTGCTATGACAGTTCACAACCATCTGGAGCTCCAATTCCAATTTGATTTGCTCTTCTGACCCTTTAGGGCAATGGACAAGCTAATGGTACACAGACATACATGCCGGCAAAACACCCATTCACACACATAAATTTTCAAAATAAGTAAGGCTGGTCATTGTGGTGCATGCCTTTAATCCCAGCCTTCAGGAGACAGAGGGAAGAGGTTCTCTGTGAGTTCAGGATGAGCCTGGTCTACACAGTGAGTTCCAGGACAGTCAGAGCTATGTAGAGAGACCCTGTCTCAAATATATATATATATATATATATATATATATATATATATATATATATATATATAAGTAAATAAATAATATAATAAAATAATGATCTTTTTAACCAGGCCTGATGTCCCAGTCTATAATTCGAGCGCTTGGGAGGTGGAGGCTGGAGGTCCAAGTATTCAAGGCCATCCTCTAATACACAGTGAACTGGAAGGTAGCCTGGGCCACACGAAGACTTGTCTCCAAAGAACAGGGACTGGTACTGGAGCTGAGTGGCAGGTTCGTTCAAGACACTGGCTTTAATTCCCACACCACACACAAAGATTATAATCTGAGTGTTAAGACATGCACACGTGCCTATAATCCATATGCTTGGGAGGCTATGGCAAGACAATTATAACTTCATGTTGAAATCAGAACTGCAACTTTGTTATCAGCATGTATACAGACAGGGTCTTGTGCCATCTCTTTTTTCCCTTCAGAAAGGAAAACAGGATGAGAGCAGACAAGAGTCTTCATCAAGGTCACACGATGAGTTGATCTGAGCAGGATCTATTGCCAGAATGTCTCATACTTTAAACAGTGTTTAAAGTTATTATTAATGTATATGTGGGGAGTGTGTGTGTGTGTGTGTGTGTGTGTGTGTGTGTGTGTTGCCAAAAGCCAACTTCTCTGGAGTCAGTTCTCACTCTCCACTGTGGTTTCTGATGATCACACTCAAAGTGTCCAGTGTGTGTGACAAGTGCCTTTAACAACTAAGCCAACTGCAGGCTTAGGACTCGTTCTCTTTATGTAAGATGAGAAAACGTGGGCTGGAGAGATGGCTCAGTGGTTAGAGCACAGACTGCTCTTCCAGAGGTCCTGAGTTCAATTCCCAGCAACCACATGGTGGCTCACAGCGACGGTGTACTCAAATACATAAAATAAGTAAATGTATTTTTTTTAAATGAGAAAATGTTCATGGACAGAGCGATGGTTGTCTCACTGGTCTATAAAGCATCAGGCCTGGGATGCCCAGCTTAAGGGGATATCAACAGATTTTCCTGTGTTCCAGCTTCCTCCCCAGGCAGGGAAGGTCGCTCTTCTTGGTCAGTAGCTCTACACAGACCTGCAATGTGTAAGTTACCTACTTACAGCGACTGTTACTGTCCTGCTCAGTTAACCACTGAACTACTTGAACATAATGCACATGCTTGGGAAATGTGTTCCAAGTTTACATTCAAATGACAACTTTTAATAAACAGGACTGAATCTATGTCTAACTCCATGCTGAAAAGGGACAGAAGAAAGAGGGCAAAAAGGGAGAAAAAGAAGGACACATGGTCCCTTTCTCACTCTCTCATACACATATACACACACTTCACACACATATACACACATATCTCTCACATACACATTCATAACTCTTACACACACCTCTCTCTCACACACACACAATACATATACATATCTCACACACACATGCACATACATATACACACTTCACATACATACACACATATCTCTCACACATACACCTCTTTCTCACACACATACACATATACCTCACATACATACATTCATCTCTGTCTCTCTCACACACACACACCTCTCATCCACACACACCTCACATACATATACACACATTTCTCTCTCTTTCTCTCTCTCTCTGTCTCACACACAGAGGAGGACACTATAAAGCAAGAATGTCATTCACAAGCCCAACTGGGGTCACCTTCTATGTGGTCCTCTTCAAGTCCTGACCACTGGAGACTTGTCATTAGCAAAACCACCAACATTGCAGCCCCCAGCTGACAGCTACTGGTTTCCCACAATGCTCTAGGCGCTTTATCATTAGTGGTTACAGGCATCTCTGCTAGCTAGGCTATCAGAACTTAAAGAACAATGTCTCAGTTGTTTCTGACCACTGCATAATGAAAACACTGCTACAGTGAATACTTCCTGCACATTGTATCTTCTTAGAATAAACTCCAATCAGTACTCAGCCTAACAGCTTCCCTAAAAATAACAAAGGTTTACAACACTATGCATATACGTGTACCACTGAGCAATATACACTTAGGACAGAAAGTTGTATGCAATAGAACTTTGCCGTGGTGGGGAGGACTGTGGGTTATATAGATGGTGGTAAAGAACTCTTGAGGTACAGGCTGAACTGGAGAACAGAGCTGCAGTACATCAAGACTGGACAGTGTGCTCGGAGCAGGGGAAGCGTGCAAAGGCATTCAAAACATGTAGTCAAGATATTCACCCACCTTTCTGGAATTCGGGCACATAATGATATGTCTTCTCTCCCAGATGGATTAAGAAGTTAGAAAGGTTCCCACTAATTGCTATGGCAAAGACCAACGTGGCACATATCCAAAAGGGGCCTGCAAAGCAACCAGAAGAAGCAAAAAGGGGAAATGAAACACTCGTTAGACTCTCTCTGAATCATTTTTTAAAAAGATTTATTTATTTATTATATGTAAGTACACGGTCACTCTCTTCAGACACACCAGAAGAGGGCATCAGATCCCACCACAGATGGTTTTTTGAGCCACCATGTGGTTGCTGGGATTTGAACTCAGGACCTCTGGAAGAGCAGTAAGTACTCTTAACCACTGAGCCACTTCTCCAGCCCCTCTGAATCATTTAACAGCCTCTTCCTGGTTATACTTTTTAAAAAAAAATTTATTTTATGTATGTGAGTACACCTTCACTGTCTTCAGATAGACCAGAAAAGGGCATTACAGATGGTTGTGAGCCACCATGTGGTTGCTGGGAATTGAACTCAGGACCTCTGGAAGAACAGTCAGTGCTCTTAAACATCAAACCACCTCTCCAGCCTGGTCACACTTGAAGCAAAAGAAAAAGAATTTTGGATGCAATTAACACTTAGTTAATGGAAATGTTCATTTTCAAAAGGTCGGAACCCAACTCTGTAATTAGGTGTTTGAAAAGCTGTGGTAATCAGAATCCAAAGGTGGAAACAGTCCCCACCTGAGTGAAAGGGAGAGTTTTTTGCTAACATCAGAGGACACACAGGTGAGCCAGTCAGGTCCTTCTGCATTATAAATGAGGAGCAAGCAAAAGTCAACTTGAGGGCTGGAGAAATGGCTCACAGGTTAAAAGCACTGAGTGTTCTTCCAGACTCAATTCCCAGAACCCACACAACTGCCCATAATTCCAGATCAAGGGGAATCTGATGCCCTCTTCTGACTTCTGCAGGATAGGTAAATATCTGAAGCTCCCTGGCCAGTCACATAAAGATGAGCTTTGTATAGCGTGAAACCTGCCTCAAAAAGAACAGGGGAAGCTATGCAAGCGTGATGGCACACTCCCTTAATCCCAGCATTCAGGAGGCGGAGAGGCTCCATCCAGGCCATCCTGGTCTACAGAGTAAGTTCTAGGACAGCCAGGGCTACACAATTAAATCCTGTCTCAAAAACGAAAACAAAAACAAAGAAAAAAAAAAAAAAAAAAAACCAAAGGTAGAGAGCATTCAAGGAAAGACACCCATTGTCAACCTCAGATTTCCACGCAAGCACACATACATGTACATATACATATCATATACATATACAATACCACACATACATAAAAAATTGATTTACTATGTAGCAAAAATAATGCTTTTTTAATTGAGATATTTACATTTCCATTAACATTTGGCAGTATCTTTGGGGCCAATTTCAGACACCTTGAAATATAAAATTAAGAAAACTATTACATTTGGAGAGAATAACACAGATGGATGAGTACTTTTCAAAGCCAAGTATCGACCTGAGGTGAGAAAGGGAACCTAGGCAATCGACAATTCCAAGGAGCCACTGACACCAGCTTTCCACAAGTTGCCTGCTTCTCCTCTAGAGTGCACGCTCTGTGATACAGTCCAAGGTGAAGAGAAAAACATCACAGTACTATTTTAATTTCTTACACCATGAGAGACACAAACATCAAAGCAAAACCTACACAAATCCCTTAACCAAAAAGTTGAAAAGGTGGCTCAGTGGATAAGAGCACTGGCTGTTCTTCCAGAGGACCGTGGTTCAAATCCCAACAACCACACGGCAACTCGCAACTGTCTGCAGCTCCAGTTCCAGGGCTTCTGACACCCTCTCACAGACATATATGCAAGCAAAATACCAATGTACATTTTTTTAAAAAAGACAGTTTAAGGTAAAGGGAGCACCTAGAGTTTAGAGATGGACAGGGCGAGATCGTGGGGCCTGAGATGTCCTTTTACACAGAGGGACTCATCTTGCAGCCAGTGGTGTGGGGGGGCAGTTATGCAGCTGCCTGTCTGTGTAAGCGGGGGATGCTCAAAGACACTTAAATCTTGGGATGCTCAACTCCTTTTGAATGAACTGATACAGTATTGGCATATAATCTTCACACAGCCTTCCACACACTTCCTGTCATCTTCAGATCCCCAATGCCAGTGCTATGTAACATTATCATACTGTGCCACTTAGGGGACAATGACAAAGAGTCAGTGTATGCTCAGCACATATGTGCACGTTTCCAAACTTACTTTTGAGCTCTGGTTGGTTGAATTACAGATGCAGATCCTGTGGAGAAGGAGTCCCCTGCACCCTTAGAAGCCTTCCTTGTCGTCCATTCTTTGGCTATCCCAGGTCCTAAGCTAAAAACCCAGACACTAAAATGCCATTGATACCCGCTAACCATTCTGCCTGCTTCATTCAAATGCACTCATTCCCCTTGGAATGAAACCTGTCCTAGCTCTATACACAGTCTTCTGAGGTATTTACTGTGTGCCTTCTCTCCTACTAGCAGACTTTTACTGAACCCCCAACTTCTTAGGAACAAAAGCTAAATCCCCCCAGGCTGACAGAAAAGCATTCACACCCTTCAACAGCTTCTTCATTTACCATTATTCAGAGATCTGGCCATAGTGATGATCTCAGTTCTCACTCTGAGAGATAGAGATCCCGTTTGCCTCAAAGAATAAAGTGTAAAGCAACCAAGAGAAACTCCTAAGATCACGCATGCCTGGAGTGCCCCACACAAGGCCACACACGTGTTGGGGTCAAGGACAACTTCCATGGGTTAAATCTCTCTTTTCACCACTGGGTTCACATCAAAAGGTCATACAACAAGTGCTTACCCATGAGCCATCTTGCCAGCCTGGTCTTGATTGTTAATTTGACTTAGATTGATCCAGAGACCCACCCCTGGGGGACTGTGAGCACGCTTACAGAAAAGATTAACCAAAGGAGAGGAGCTACTCTCAGAATAAGCAGCCCAGCACAGGGAGACCAAAGGGCAGAGCAGTCTCCTTGCCTCATCTCCTCTCAAATACAAAGGCCATGGTGTGCAGATCTCTGGGTGAGCCTCTGTGTTTTCCTCAGACAGCAAGGGAGTCAGAAACTACACCCCTTCTTTATCCAGCCTAATGGAGCCAGTACCCCACACACACCCTGGCACCCGAGAAGGAACTCACTGTATCAGTGACAATGTGGAGAAGAACTGGATTAGTTACTTTTCTATGATTGTGATAAAAGCACCATGACCAAAGCATCTCGTAGACGGCTCACTGGAGCTTATGGTCCATCACCATCACAGTGTGGTGAAGTGTGGCAGCAGGAACAGCTGAGAGCTCACAACCTGAAGCACAAGCAGTGAGCAGAAGCAGAGAACTGGGAATGGCATGCAGCTTTTGAAACCTTAAGGCCTGCTTCTATCGACATACTTCCTCCAGCAAGGCCCCACCTCCTGATTCGACCCAGACTTTGCCACAAACCAGGGACCAAGTATTCAAATGCCTGGGACTATGGCAAACAGCAAAACAGCAAAACAAAACAAGAAAGCCAAGCTTCTCCACACTGACCTACTGCACCAAATCCTCCATGGACGAAAACCACGCCTACACTAAAGTCACCCTAAAGCCCTGTAATTGCAGCCACAGCACTGAGGCAACCGGAAACTGCATTGACCTCTAAATTCTTTGCAAAGATTGTTCCTAAGTCTCAGGGAGTCAAGTCAAAGCGTTCACTCCACTAGCAGTGCTGCTCTCTAACTTCCCAGGTAACCCCTCATTTCCTGGATGTAACGGCACTTACAACACATACCATAAAGATCTGGGTTGCTGCGGACGTACAGCCTCACAAAGTTCTTCCCAGGAACCGGCATCAGAGATCCTTTTATTCTGTCAAAGACCTACAAGGGAACACACCGGTCATTCTACTCAAGGCTCACCTTATGGTTTCATCTAGTCAACTACCTCAAAACTCAAGGTGGGTTATTTGAGTTTTTATTTATGATTTTTAAGATTTCTTTATTATATATAAGTACATTGTCGCTGTCTTCAGACACACAAGAAGAAGGCATTAGATAATATTAGAGATGGTTGTGAGCCACCATGTGGTTGCTGGGATTTGAACTCAGGACCTCTGGCAGAGTAGTTAGTGCTCTTAACCGCTGAGCCACCTCTCCAGCCCTTTTTGAGCTTTTATAATGGTGTTTTTACACGAAGCAAGGCTTTGTGTTTAAGGAAGACCACTTCTAGAACCAGGGCGCTAAGAAGATGGCTGTTGCATTCCAGCAGAAACAAGTCCACGCTAAGGGAAAGAAGCACTGAAGCTGGCTCACGGACCTGGTAAGTGTCCACATCAAAGAATGTCTGATAGTATTCGAACGTCCAGAAGGGAGAGTTTTTCTTCTGACCGGCAAGTAACTGTCAAGAGGAGAAATAAAACACGGTGAGCTCCAGACTTCCCATCTGCTTCCTTTCTTTCAATTACTTATGTGTTTATACACATGGGTATTTTGTCTGCATGCCTGTCTGCATACCAGAAGAGGGCTTCCGATCCTATGGGGCTATGATTATAGATGGTTGTGAGCTGCCATGTGGGTGCTGGGAACTGAATTCTGGAAGAACAACCAGTGTTCTCCAGCCCCCGACTTCCCAACTCCTTGAGACATCAAGATGCAAAAATGATACTCAGTGACTAAGGGCAACGCCATGGCCCACTCCCAGCCTGACACAGAAGCATCAGTAAAGAGGGGAAGAGCTAGTATTGCTAGCCTTCAGGCTGAAAGGAACAGATGACAAGTTCTCTACCTCAGGGAGCGTTAGACTGAACAGAACTTGGAACGTGTTATTCTGTACAACTGAGAGAGGCCAGACGGGCATACAGGAAAACAGAGGGAAACAGCTCACAGAATTACAGTGAGCTGTCACATGTCTGCTCAAACAGCCAGACACAAGACTACTTGTCACTGGCTGGAACCAAAATGTTTAGCTAAGGTGAGTGTTATCACCCTTCCCTACATTATATTGGCATTTCTATACCATTAGCCTGTTCCTTCGAGTATCTGAGGCCATGACACATCTTTAAAAACCCACGAGTCTTGCTTAGGTTTCTATTACTGTGATAAACACCATGACCTCTCTAGCCCCTTCCACCATATTTTTGGAGACAAGGTCTCTATGAAGCTGTAGCTGGTAAGAGTGGCTACACAGGCTGACCTTCTTTGCTTATTTAATATACATATTAAATATATTTAATTTAATATTTAAATTAATTTTATTTTTTTATAAATAAATATGTGCAAAGCTTCTAAAACAGAGCTTAAGAGTGCATGTGACCAAGTAGGTGTCCTTCAAACTGGAACAGTTAGAGGTGCCAGCTCAGGTTCCTGTGTGTGTCCTCTTAATTGTTTAATGACAAGCATTCTGAAGTGAAGATAATTAGCCCTGCCCAAACACTTGACACTCCAGGAAGGACGTGGGAATCTGAATTGTCCCACTTGGACATTAGTCAACTGGGAAGCACATCTACAAACAGGAGCAAAGGGCAACAGGTATTCTCTTCGCTTTTGGTTTCATTTCTTTATTTTTATTTTTGTTTGTTTTTTGAGACAGTCTTGGCATGTAGCCCAGGATAGCCTTGAACTTTAGATTCTCCTGTCTATACCTTCTCAGTGCTGAGAGTGCTGAACTACGATATGCCCCACCATACCCAGGTATGCAATGAGTTATTATTCATGCCATTTACTATTTCACAAATTGATATGAGTAAGCTCTTAATGAATTATAGGGCCAGGCACAGTGACACATGCTTGTACTTCTAAAGCAGATGGTAGAGGCAGGAGGATCAGAAGTTTGAAGACAGCCCCAGTGCACAGTGAGTTTGAAGTCCACCTGAGAGACAGAGACACTGTCTTAAAACACACGATTTTTCTATTTATAAGTTTATTTTGTGCACAGGTGTGTATGGAAGTCAGAGGACAACTTTGTGGAGCTGCTTTTCTCCTTTCCTTCCAGCTCTACATGGAGTCAAGGGATGACACTCAGGTTACCTGGCTTGTGGAGCCATACTGATAGTCTCAGAGTAAAATAATAATAACAATAATAATAATAATCAAAATAATAAGGGTCTTAATCCAAACTCTCAGGAGGCAGCAGATCTCTGAATTTGAAGACAGCCTAGTTTACAGAGCAAGTTCCAGGACATCCAGGACTACACAGAGAAACCCTGCCTCAAGCACACTCACACACACAGTAATATAATAATAATAGGAGCTTAATTAATTAAATGGTGACATGTGAACACTTCAAACACTTTAAGATTCCTCTCAGAGACCCATCTTGGCTAAACTAAAGCTCCACTTCGTACCCTGCTCCGTGTTACAATGGCCCCAAAGTGAACAAAATTCAGCCTGGTTAACATTCTGTCCAGCTGGGTAGAGATGTACACATTACCATCACTCAAGAGGATCACAGCATCAAAGCCAGCGTAGTCTGCACAGTGAGTTCCAGACTAATCAGGCCCACAAAGCAAGAGCTGTCCCAAAAACTAAACCAAACCAAGCCAAGCCAAACCAAGCCAAGCCAAACCAAATTCTATCTAAAGGGTTATAGCTTTGTGTCAACGATTTTACAGTCTTAAATAGAGCAGCTATGAGGTTTCTCTCTGTATCTCCAGGTGTCCCCCATATCCATAGAAACTACAAAAATGAAATGAGAACTCACTGCTCCCCTTCCACAGCTGAAGAGTGACCCACGTACTCAGCAATCAAAGCTTAGAGGCACTGCCAGGAGAGACAGAAGGATTGCTTTTTAAAGCCAATATTCAGTGCCTGACCTCTAGTCAGTCAACTCCAGAGGATGAAGGGAGCCCTCTAAAAGGAGCCTGCAACCCCAATAAGTCACCTGTCCTAGTCAGGGATGTTGTGGCTATTTGAGGTTGGCCTTTAACCAGGATGCATTCTACAATGATAGTCCCTGGAAAGGGAATGTCCCCCATGTTTCCAAGGAAAGCCATGTGGCCATGAGACTCTGAATATAGCCTAGCAGAACAGCAAAAGACAAAGATTAAAGGAGCCAAGGAGCTTCTCATAGCCCTTGAGGAGCCTCAACCAACCTCAACATTAAAGAGGAAAAGGGCATTGTGGGTCACCTTCTCAGGCTGAGACACAGGGAGGCACAGTCAAAGAATGAAAAACTTAGCGATGTTTAAATCAGTGAGAAAAAACAAAAAAACCAAAACCAAATCTAATAGGGACTGACTATGGCCATGTGTTAAATCTGAGATTACAGTCCACGGTTGTCCGATTCAATCAAGCTGTATTTTGGGGTGCACTCAGGCCTGGATAGCTAGTTGTCACAATTGCCACAATTGCCAGAGCAGTCCCTGCTGGCCTCTTGAAGTCCCTTTAATAGGAGAGATAAGGTGTTCAGAGGAGAGTGTTGACTGTTATCCACTGTTAGGAAGATACAATGTAAGGGAAGGAGTAAGGGTAGTGCTATGCATTATGGGAATGGGTTGCAAGCAGTTTACATCAGATCTAAGAAGCAAGAACTTACTCTTAATTTCAATAGAAACCTGAACTTGCAAGGACTTTACACAAGACAACAGGCACTTACTCTTAATGGTCTTAACTGCAAACAGAACCCTGAACCTGCAAAGTACAGTTTTCCTGTTCAGGTCTCCAAGTAACTTGTGATGGATGTTGTTCCTGGTTTGTTCTCACTCGTGGAAGTGCATAACTTTAGTCCCAGAACTAGGAAGGCAGAGACAGACAGATCTGCAAGTTGCAGGCCAGCCTGATCTACAGAGAGAGTTCCAAACCAACCAGGGATATATATATATATATATATATATATATATATATATATATACACACACACACACACACACACACACACACAAAATGGGCCCAGAGTGATGTCGGCTGTTTATTACAGGATCTGCTCAAAAAGGACACCAGTGGGTCACAGTGGTCAGTGAGAAGCTGACTGATCCCAGCAGGCCACCTCTCTGTGACTTTAATCTACAGCCATGAAATGCTCAGATTCCCAGTTCCACCAGTTCTTCCACAGATGGACTACCAACTCCTCTTAGCAAACTGCCAGTGTTATTTTGATACAAATATTTTCAATAATATAAAATAACTTTGTGTCTCCTTCAGGACTACACTTTAATTATCTGGAGCCAATAACTACAAAGGTCTTTAAGTCTATAGAGTGGGGTCCAGATCTTGGGTCACTTCTCCAGCTCTGCTCTCTGTAGCAGTCTAGGCTCCAGTTGATCCACTCCACTGCTGATGCGATTCTTGGTGTACGAGCATCTCCAATTCACTGGAGTCTTCTGCTGCAACTAGGCTTCGCCAATAGCCTCTCATAGGCTCTGTTCACCGTGCCGAGTTTCAGCATCTTTGCATGACCCCTTCACTTCTAGGCTATCAACTGCAATTGAGGCTGTACTTTAACCAATGGCCTTCCATGGCCTCAGTGCCTCAGCTGCTCTCCATGATCTTTTCATACCTTTAAAACCAGTACCCTTTGGTGATTCTTACACACTACCAGGTCCAGCTGAAGGAGGAGTCACAACCTTGGCTATCTCTGTAACACAGCTTCTTTGTGCTCTCAGAAAACACTTCCCAGAAGATTTCACCTGATGCTTCTTTTCTTAATCACCGATAATTTCTTAGCTCCAGCTAACACATCAGTTGTCCCAGTAGTCCTTTCTATTCTTGACTCTAAAGCAAATCCACACGGCTAAAGCTGCTGAGTTCTGCTGCTTGCTGGAGCTAGAACATGGCCCCTTTGTTCTAGTATATTATTACCAGTTTTCAGTTTTTCCAACTCCTTCACTGCCTAAACTTGCTGTCCTGGAACTTGCTCTGTAGACTGACCTTGAACTCAGAGCTGTACGGCTCTGTCTCCGTACTGCTGGGATTAAAGGCGTGCACCACCACACACCTGGACTTCAGCTTTCCTTTATCTGGAACTTACTCTGTAACAGGCTGGTCTTAGACTCAGAGAACTGCATGCCTCTATGTACTGGGATTAAAGGTGTGTACCACAATGACTGGGCCTAAACTTTTCAAGGCCACAGTTCCTCAAGATCCATTCAAAAGTGCATACCACCCAATTCTGGACTGCAGTTCATTCCAGATTAAAAGTCCAAATGAGAACGAAGACCAAGTAATAACCCCTAACACGTTCTACGTGTTCCTAGGTCAACAGCTAGTATATAAACAATAAGCTTAGCTGGGTGGGATCCTGCCCCGCAGTCACCACGCCCCTGACTTGTTTATTTCCTGGACTCCACGGCACCTCCTGCAGTCCTTCTATTCTACTTTGTATTTTTCCTCTTTTTTTCTCTTGCTACACTTCCTCAAAATGCTCTTTGTGAAGGTAAACCACAGCAGAATCTAAACTGGGTTGTTTTGAGACCTCCTTTTTCAATGCAATTAATCTGACTCTCTTCACCTTAGCCTCAGGCAGACTCTTAGGACAGGGGCACAAAGCAGCCACATTCTTCACCAAAATATCACAACAGTCTCTCAGCCACAAGCTAAAATTTTTCTTCTCTGAAACCTCTTGGGCCAGGTCTGCACAATTCAAATCATACCCAGCAACAACGTCTTCCATATTCCTACTAGGACAGCCCATGAAGCCCCATGTAAAGCATTCATTCCACTGCCGTTCAAGTCCAAAGTCCCAAAACCCACATTCTTCCAAACAAAAGCATGGTACAGTCCCTGGTACCAACTTCTGTCTTAGCAAGGGTTTCCATTGCTGTGAAGAGACACCATGACCAAGGCAACTCTTATAAAGGACATTTAGCTGGGGCTGTCTTACTGGTTTTAAGATTCAGTCCACCATTATCATCATGGCAGCATGCACGTAGGCATAGTTGGAGGGGCTGGCTTCTACATATTGCTCCAAATGCAAACCAGAAGACGACCGACTCTTCCATATTGGGTGGAGCTTCAAAGCCCACTCCTATAGTGACACACTTCCTCCAACAAGGCCACACACCTCCTACAGTACCACACCCTATGGTCCATGTATACTTAAACCACCACACTAACTTTTAATGGCTAAGTCATTTCTCTC
The DNA here is from genome assembly GCF_963924665.1 of Micromys minutus. NCBI lineage: Eukaryota > Metazoa > Chordata > Mammalia > Rodentia > Muridae > Micromys > Micromys minutus. The sequence continues at coordinate 26,768,553 of NC_137978.1, read as the reverse complement.
CAGCCCACTTTGTTCTTTTAAGGAACTATTTCATATACCCAAAGGCCCCTTGGTCAGCAGTGAAAACTGCCCTGTTCCTGTCTTGACTCTTACCTTAGGCAGGCCCTCAAATAGCTACCATTTTGTTAGTAACTCATCTCCAGTCCTTGCCTCTGTAAACATTTTGGCCAGGTTTGTGTTTCTATGTTACAAGTATCCCACCTAAAGTTAATATTCAAGTGCTGGGTCCAGGCAATTTCAACAGAGAGACAAAAGGCCACTGGGCCTCAGAAACCTTTAAGAAGAGAGGTGAGGCGGGGAACTGCAAGTGGCCTGCCTACAAGCAAGAAAACGAAAGTAAGACCAGGAAGCTAAGGGCAAACTGGTTCATTCTAGTTGCTACTTGTTCTGACCAAGGACAGTACTGTCCCTAGACTGTGTTCGTTTTGCTCCTGTATACTTGAGATAGCATCTCACTACGTAGTACAAGCTGGCCTTGAACTCTCAATCATCACGCCTCGTCCTCTGGAGTGCCTTATTTCCGGTGTATGCCACCATGCAGGCCTCCAGGAGCTTCGTTACATGGCTATAGTAAAGCTGCACTGCACGGTGAAGCAAGTGTTGAGCCATGAACGGAGTCTGAGTTTCCGCCCTCTCCTAGAGAACACATACACTCAAGTTCTCAAGTCCGTTTCCTCCGGACGAGATGAAGCCCTTGCTCCTGGCTGTTCTCCCTGTAGAGGAGCCTGCTGCTCACTTCTCTGACCCCGGTGCTCTGCAGCCTTCGGGATGTCTTTTCCGGAACAGACTCTTCCCCTTCACTTCAGAATGAATCAGTCTGATTCCTTATCCTACTTGTGACAAAAGACCCACATAGCTGATGACAGTGCCCAAGAGCTGCACAGCGAAGTCACTACTACACACAGAGAGAGTGCTCCTCTCGTGGGCTGTGGGCATAATTCAATGTGTGGACTACTGAAGGCATACTACTCCCCCCACACACCCCAACCCTGTGCCCATGGTCTTAAAGACATACTTGATTTGTACGCCACCCAATCAGATGGAGGCCTCCATGTCTCTGTGGAGCTCACACACACACACACACACACACATGAGCTTCTCATGAGGAATGATCTGTTTACCTGTTTCCCGGCCCCAAAGTGAGATCATGTGTCATATACCTTGGTGTCACCACTGCCTGGCACTGTACCTGCCATGCACCGAATGAGTTAAGTGCCTGGGCTCTTGAGCTCTGAGAAAAGCAAAAGGGCAGACACTGGAAGGTGAGTTCGAACCTCAGTCTCATCAGAGTCATTGTTCCCCAGCAGCTCCTCATCCTCTTCTCTCCCCAAGCTCCCAGGGGGCCTGGGTTGGTGTCTGAATGATACACTGGGGTCCTCCATGTTTATCGTGGTAGCATCTGGGTTTGCTGCCAGCAGCGTGGCTCCATCACCAAACTCTGAAATGAAGCAAAGCAGAAAGAACTAGAAACCCTCCTACACTGATCGCTGGATGCTTTACACTGAAAGCTCTGGCGCTGGAGACACACATCAGTGGTAGAGCACTCTCCCAGCATGCCTAGCGACCTGGCTTCCAGTCCTCATGCTGCTCACTACCTCAGCTCTGCCATGAACCTTACCTCAGCACCAGGGAGGCTAAAGCAGGAGGGTTCGACTCAGGATCCACCTGTGCACACAGTACAGCGAGGAGGGGAACCAGGAGGATGATCTAAGTAGTCTTCAGTAGGGTACTGAGTATAAGTACTGAGTATAAGTACTGAGTACTAAGTAGTCTTCAGTAGGGTACTGGGTACTAAGTAGTCTTCAGTAGGGTACCTGATCCATCTGAAAATCTCTGATTCAGGCAAGTCCTTATCACCATAGACACCACCGGGACCAAAAAGCAAAACGTGGAAATAACGGAAGAAGAATCACTTAGCTCCATCACAGGAAGGCAAGCACTAGGAGTGTCCTGGTGAGCTTCCTTTCTCTGCACAGTGAGATTCATGTCAGTGATGGCTACTCCCTCACAAAACGGACACTTTCCTCAGCCCAGAGTACCCTCTGTTCTTGGGTGTGCTCACATCTAAGAAACAGTTCAAGAACCGGCTTTGTCTGCTGGCGACTGTATAGAAACAAGGACTTTTGTACTGTAATAGTTTCTGAAATACACAAGAGATGACAGCAAAGACAAAGCTTCTTTCTAATGGAGGCACTATGGGGAAGAACACACTATCACATATACATATGAAGATGCCATGTGAACCAATTACTTTCCATGCTAACCTGAAATATAAGTAAACAAATGAGCAGAGAGAGTGTGTGTGAATAAAAGAAAGAAAAGTAAAAGAGTATGGGGGCTCCAGTCTCAAGATGGCCACTAATCAGTGCAACCATCAAGTCACCTGTGTATGTGTGTGAGTGTGTGTGAGAGTGTATGAGTATGTGTGTGTGTGTGTGTCTGTGTGTGAGTATGTGTGTGTGAGAATGTATGAGTGTGTGTGTGTGTGAGTGTGTGTGTGTCTTAAGATGGCCACTAATCGGTGTAACCATCAAGTCACCTGTGTGTATGTGTGTGAGTGTGTGTGACAGTGTGTATGTGTGAAGGTATGTGTGTGTATGTGTGTGAGTGTAGCGTGTAATCATCTGCACGTGTGTGCTTGCATATGTACATTATTCCCTTCTTTATTCTGAGGCAGACACTCTGATCCACCAAGTCATCTCGCTGGCCCTAGGTCAGAGTTTTAAGGCTTTTGGGCTCTACTATTAAATTGCTTCTAGAGAAGAACTTTCCTTATTAACCTCCACCAACAGTGTCTGCCACTGAGCATCCCCAACGCGTTGACTAGCTGTGGTGAAGAAAACTCAGGACAGCACTGAAATCCTTCTTCTTCGTTTTCCTCTGAGACAGGATCTTATTACATAGCCCAGGCCGGTCTTGAACCTGAGATTCTCACACCTCTGCTTCTTGAATGCTGAGATTACAGGTAGGCACTGCCACATCTAGCAGCTTACTTTTGAACCTCTGAAGACCCCAGAGAGCACCAGTATCCGTGGCTTTAAAACACACTGTAACTCACAGGTTCCAGCAGTGGGGTGGGGCTTAGCTCAGCTCTTACTGTCCCCACAGGTCCATGAATACTTTATGCAGAAAACCAAGGCAACCTTTGGGGCTTAAGAGCATGAGATGACCTTCTGTTTCAGTTAAGACTCCAATCATATGCTAGGCCTGATGACATACACCATTAGTCCCTGCACTGGGAGGCAGAGGCAAGTGGATCTCTGAATTTGAAGCCAGACTTGTCTACAAATAGAGTTCCAGGACATCTAGAGCTACATGAAGAAACCCTGACTTGAAAAACCTAGAATAAATAGTAATAATAATAATAACCCCAACCATGCATGACCCTGGTCCTTTGAGAAATTATTCCATGTCTTTGAGTCTGATTCTTCACCTAAACACTGCAGACAATACCTACCCACAAAGACCTTGGGAAATTATACAAGTCCTAACTACTGTGTATTGGCAGACAGGGCACTGACTTTTAAAAGATGATCACAACGCTGTCAAAGGAGTCACATGAAGGGAAACCCACTTAAGTTACCCATGTTTCAAAAGCACCACTTTTAGTGAAAAGGCACCAGGAAGCGGAGGGGACAGAGAGTCACTGTGCAAGCATGAGGTCAGAAGGGCCCGATGGAAGATACAGCTCACTGAGTTGATGGGGTCAGGGACTAAATCTGATAAAAATGCCCAATAAGAATGGCCATAAATGCTACACAGGGGCAGAGAAGGAAGCATGTGCATGCTGGCAGACACAGACACCATCTGGAGGTATCTCTTGCAACAGTAACGCTCTCTGCCTCTGCATCCTGGCCTCTCTGAAGGCATCTTTTACTTCCATCTTTCCCTAGCACAATGACTTCTGCCTGAAGGCACCTGAACCCCGTCTTCTCGTCTACCATCTTCCTCAGGACAGCCTTCCATGCCACCCCAAGGACCATGTGCTCTTCTCTGAAGCCAACGTCCCTAGCCATTTCTTTTTAAAGATTTATTTATGTATTATATACATTGTAGCTGTCTCAGACACACCTGAAGAGGGAATCAGACCCCATTACAGATGGTTGTGAGTCACCATGTGGTTGCTGGGAATTGAACTCAGGACCTCTGGAAGAGCAGTCAGTGCTCTAACCACTGAGCCATCTCCCCAGCATGTCCTTACCCATTCTATAGTCTCAAGTTCATCATTGCCTGCCTCCTCTCATGTTGACTTGAGCCAACAACCTCTGCTGCCCTATGTATGATATAGATCACAGTCCTTTGAGGAGAAAAAAAAAAAAGGAGCTATCTTCTCCCACCACTCAAGGGGCTTTGCAAACGCTGTTCACAACACTTGCAAGTCCTCGCACTGTGCTTTTAGATAGCATGGTCAAGGAAGCAAGATCTGAGGAAAGACACCCTGGAATTAGAAAACAGTGCAAAAGTCCTAAACTGGGTGTCTATTACGTCACAAGCCTAGTGTGGCAGGTAAGAGTGGAAAAGGCCATGAGCTACAAATGGAAGATGAAAAATAGGCAGTAGACCCTGGTTTTCCAGTGAGAGGGGAAGCAAGGTGCCCATGGAAGGCAGTGTTTTCATTTAGGTGACCGTGGGGAAGGTGACTTTGTACCTAATGGAATGGAGAGAGGAGGTGAAGGACAGGCAGGTGCTTAATTTATTATTATGCATGTGTATGTGTAGGGCTGGAGAGTATATGGCTACCTGTGTGTAGTGCCTGTGGAGACCAGAAGGGGCGTCAGATCCCCTGAACTGGATTTACAGGCAGTTGGTAGTTACACAGTGTGGATAGCTACTGGGAATGAGAATCTATACTGGAGAGTTTTCCCAGTGCAAGTGTTCTTATGGGTGGTCTAAGACAAGATGGAGAATTATGGTTGTGACAGTATTTGCCCAACAAGTTATTTCTATGTTAACATCAAATCTTCCTCAGACAGTGGAGAGTCTGTGATGTCACACTGCCCAGGTTCCAGTGATGGCTGTCTGGTTTATTAACAGTGTGACTCCTAGGCAGATAGCTCCATTTTTTTTCTGTGCCTCCATTTCCTTACTGAAAAGACAACCAGAATGATTACATTAGAAAACCTGACATGAGAAAGATTACATGAGTTGCTGCCTGTGTTTACAACGGTGTCTGCACAGCAAGTAGTTAGAAAACAGGAGAAAACTGCCTTATCCTAGTTTATGATGCCCGCTGCCCATCAGAAGAGCTCTGTGAGAAAAATAAGCAAAGCAGGAAAACCTGGGTGTGCCCAACAGTCTCTTACCAAGATGCTGGAAGTAAAATCCTTTAAGGTGTGTGTCAGTAGGAAAATCTGCTGCTGTGGCAGAGGAAGCTGGGGTCACAAGATAAAGGTGGGTACCCGCCTACCGTACCTTCAAACTGCAGGTCATCTACAGCTGCCATTCAGTCCCAGGCTCTTCTCCCAAAGGTCAGGAAGAAACTTTTCAGGGGTCTAAAACAAAAAACAAACAAAAAAGTAAGCTTAGGAAAATGGAACAAAAAGGAATTCATAGTAAAACAATTTTTAGAGCCATCTGTGGTGGTAACCCATGCCTTTAACCCCCAAACTGTGGAGCCAGAGGCAGGCAGCTCTCTATAAGTTTAAGGCTAGCCTGCTCTACATAGTGAGACCCTGTCTCAGAAATTAAAAATGATATTACATTTCTTTATCTTTTGTGGCTATGGTAGTCAGTTCTTTCCTTCCACCTTGAGGGACCCGGAATGGGACTCTGACCATGCTTGAGGACAGCCGCCTTTACCTGCTGGGCAATCCCCCCCACCCCACCCCAGCACATACTTGCCTGCTCGCTCTGCGGGGATTGATCGTGTATACAACTATCGCAGGTCATACAGCTTGCTACTTAATATAGCTCAGGAAGAAAGCCTGTGTAGAGCTGAGCAGTCTCACTGAGTTAAAGAAAGGGAGTGAGCCGGGGAATAAGGCAACTGAGACTGGGAATAGTGTATGTAACTAAACACAGGAAGTCTAGAAGCACTCAGGGCTCCGTGAGTGTTGAGCCCAGCCTGTGATCACATCGGTGCAGAGCAGAATCTACCTAATGCAGGTAAGAACCATCCAGAGCAGCACTGGACAGACTAAAGGAACCAAACGCTGGTGCTGTAGCTCATGTGAATGCTTGCCTAGCATGCACAAAGTCCTGGGTTCAATACTCAGGACCTGCAAAATCTGGTGCAAGCCTGCAATCCCAGCACCTAGGAGATGGAGGCAGGAGACTGAGGAAGTTTTAGGTTATTCTAAGAGTTAGAAGAAGACCCATATCAACAAAGAGACTGGTTGCAGGGAACACTCGCCGCTGTGTGAACGTTTTAGGGACCAGGTGCAGCCTGGAGATACAAGAAAATGGAAAGGGGGCCTAGGATTTAGGAGAGGTGATGGAAAAAGCATTCCAGTGCAGCTGGTTTAAGGTCCCAGACCCTGGGGTCAGACAGACCTGGGTTTGAGTCCCTATTCTGTTGCTTCTCTGCTGTGTGTGTGCTCCTCGGAGCCTCCTCATCTGTAAAATGGGTTCATGATGGTGTCTGGACCATTCTATAAGGTAGTGCATGTAAGAGGCGCTTAGCGAAGCACCAGGCAATTCGTAGCGCTTGACTATTAGCGACCCTGCAGTCAGGGACCCGGAGAAACACAGACAGGATTTAGTGGGGAAATGCTTGAGCAGCAGAGGCCTGGGCACGTAGGAGAATCCCCATGTGGCGCAGAAGTCCTGACGCCCTCACCTCGCAGGGAAAGGGTCCAGCCGTCCAGGAAAGGCTGGGGGCCTGTGATGCTCTGCACTGCTAGCTGGTCAGCCGGGGCCCGGAAGCCGGAGATCCGGGGGAGGGCGTTGGATTTCTCCGCCTCCTCCGGGCAGAGCACCGCCCCCTCTCTTAAAGCAAACGCGGTCACCCAGCGAGGACTGCGAAAACACGGATGACACCCGAGCACTGAGCAGCTCTGGAGCCGCGTCCCGCCCCTCTCTGTGGTCTTAAAGGGACAGGCGAAGGAGGGCGGATTCTCGGGAACTCGGGTTTATTCGTTTTTCTTATGCAAATAGAAAAATGAAAATTAATTGAGAAAAAGAGGGGAAAAAAAAAAGTCACCAGTTCCGGGTTTCTCTGGCCTTGAAAACTTAACCAGCAAGGAAGACTCCATAGCAGGTGGCTTGTAAATAAAAGGAGACCTCTTGTCACTGTTCACATGGGGCTGGCCCCTCAGCTGTACCACCTAGGTGTCTAACAGTCATCTCGAAAACAGCCGGACTCAACAACATTGGAATACTCTGGCGAGCTACCTTGTGACCTGCTTCCTGCCTGCGCCTGGTTTAAGTCTATGAGCTCCTCCAAGCTTGGGAAACTGCCTCCTCCTACCCATGGAGGACTCTACCTTCTCCCCTGGGATTCCTGTTGCTCTACTAATCCCCTGGTTACCCCTGCTTTGGCAATGCTTGCCTGAATTCTGTTGGCTCATCTTTGCAAGCCTGCGAACACTTTGAGAACAAAAAGACCTGGAATTATTCTAGTCTCTGGGTGGCCAGTATCAGCCAAGGTGGTACCATACAGTTACTGTTCACAGTACTCTGACATGGACTGAAAGGGACCTTAGACAGTTCTTGCTGTCTGGGAGCAGTGTAAACAGTAGACACTTGAGTCACAGTTCATACAAAGGGACCAGTGTCTTTAGCCTCACCCACAGGGTACTTCCATTTGACTTCTAAAATACTCCAATGATTAATCATGATTGATAATGTTTTCTTTTCTTTTTAAAAAAGATTTATTTATTTATTCATTTATTTTATGTATGTGAGTACATCAGATCTCATTACAGATGGTTGTGAGCCACCATATGGTTGCTGGGAACTCAGGACCTCTGGAAGAGCAGTCAGTGCTCTTAACCCCCAAGCCATCTCTCCAGCCAGATACTGTTTTCCTAACTGGCAAGCAGCTAGGTGTAATAGCACATGTTCGTCATTTTAAGTCATATGAAGGGACTTTGTGTATGAAGGACTGCTGACTCTCAGAACAATGTTGCAAACTTGAAGGGGGTTGCCTCTGCTGTAGAAAGGAAAAACCAGGCTCAGACTGTGTGCTGAACACTTTTGGTAAATGTCAGGGATGAGCATCAGCTTATGACTTCAGCCTTGCAAGCATACACAGCACCTCCTTGTTCTCACACCCACCTGCTGCTGACCTCGCCCCACTGATCTTATTCCAGCTATCTATCTGAGCAAAGGTCACCCCAAACCCATGCTATGGGATTCCCATCTTCTGCATCAAGCCTTGCTTCTTCACCCACAGATCATGGGGCTCTACAAAAACTACCTAGGACCGAGGCTGGTGCCTCCCAGACATGCAGAGGAGAGGGTTAATGCCTAGAGGGCAAATTCTTGACCATTGGAGTCAACAGTTGGTGAACCCATGCATCTCTCCTCACACAGATGCCTACAGGTGCTTTCTGGAGCTTTTAAATACACGGAAGGACTGAGCAGCCAAATGCCCTTCGTGATGCACACCTGAGATGGCGAACCTCTCTTCCTGATTTACACTGCTCCCTATGCATGGTGGCTTCAGCAGAGGGTCTTATCAGCTGTCTCTGGGCAGTGACCATGAGCAATGACAGTGGCTGTTTTGTCCCTGGGTTTCTGTGGGGACCTGTCTTAGTTAGGGTTTTATTGCTGTGAACAGATACCATGACCAAGGCAAGTCTTATAAATGACAACATTTAATTGAGGCTGACTTACAGATTCAGAGGTGCAGTCCTTTATCATCAAGACAAGAGCATGGCAGCATCCAGACAGACATGGTGCAGAAGAAGCTGCTGAGAGTTCTGCATCTTCATCCAAAGGAAGCCAGGAACAGACTGAGCATCCTCAGGCAGCTAGGAGGAATGACTCCAAGCCCACCCCCAGAGTGAAACACTTCCTTCAACACCTTCTAATGGCACATGTGCAAACCATCACAGGACTCCACCTTGAATAACTGGAAGGGCAATATCCCATAGCTAGCACTGGGCCAGAATTGGACATTAGGCATATTCTGTCATTTCCTACCTTATTTTTTTACGAACGAGTTTCTCACTGAACTAGGAACTCATTATTTTGACTAGACTGGCTAGATAGCTTCTGGGGAGCCTAACTCTACCCCACCTACAATGCAGGGGTTAGGGGAACACATAACCATATCCAGACCTCTCTCTCTCTCTCTCTCTCTCTCTCTCTCTCTCTCTCTCTCTTATTCACACTTGTGTCCCCATGCTTGTAGACATACTTGGACTGGGGATATCACTGAGTGTAGGTGTGTAGGTGTGTGTGTGTGTGTGTGTGTGTGTGTGTGTGTGTATTTGTTACTTATATCATTGCTATGACTAAATACCCAACCAAGTGCAAATGTAAAGGAGAAAGGGTTTATTCTGTTTCACAGTTCAAGGTCACAGTCCATCATGTTAAGGAAGCAGGGACTTGAGGCAGTTGGTCACACTGCAACCATAGTCAAGGAGAAAGAAGTGAATGCATGTTGCTGTTCAGCTTCCTTTCTCCATTTTACAGTCCTGGATCTCTGCCTAGGGAATGGTACCACCCACAGTGGACAAATCTTCTTACCTCATTTAATGCAACAGGAAGGTTTGGAGGCCCCCCTCCCCAGGTGATCTTAGATTCTGTCCATTGACAATGAAGATTAGTGAATGGCTGAATAATCAAATGTAAAGCATAATGCTATTTATATTAGCATTCCAAAAGTAAAACATCTTAGTATGAATCTAAAGATATGTGGACAAGATCTACAAAACTCTGACAAAAGAAACCAAAGAAGACCTGATAAACCAATGAGTCTTCCATGTTCACACATAGGAAGATCCAATACAGCCAAGATCTTCATTCTTCTCGTGTAGATTTATAGACTCAACACAACCCAGAGCTACACCCAACAAGTTATGCTGCGATACAATGTCTTAGTTAGGGTTTCCATTGCTGTGAAGAGACACCATGACCAAGGCAACTCTTATTAAGGCAAACACTTAATTGTGGGGTTAGCTTACAGTTTCAGAGGTTCAGTCCATTATGATCATGGTGAGAAACATGGCATCATGCAGACATGGTGCTGAAGGAGCCAAAAGTTCTACATCTTGGTCCACAGGCAGCCAGAGGAGAGTCTTCAACAGGCATCCAGGAAGAGGGTCTCCTCCGCACTGGGTAGAGTTTGAGCACAGGACCTCAAAGTCTACCCAACAGTGATACACTTCCTCCAACAAGGCCACACCTCCTAATAGTGCCACTTCCCATGGGCCAAGCATATTCAAACCACCACATACAGTGTCCACAAATTGATTCTTGAGTTTATGTGGAGCAGAAAAAGACCTCAAATTCGTCATAATAATAATTAAGAAAAACAAAATCAGGATGTGAGTTTGAATATGTTTGACCTAGAGAGTGGCACTATTAGAAGGTGTGGCCTTGTTGGAGGAAGTGTGTCACTGTAGGGGTGGGCTTTTAAAAAAGATTTATCATATATATATATATATATATATATATATATATATATATATATATATATATACACACACACACTGTAGCTATCTTCAGACACACCAGAAGAGAGCATCAGATCTCATTACAGATATTGGGAGCCATCATGTGGTTGCTGGGAATTGAACTCAGGACTTCTGGAAGAACAGTCAGCTCTTAACTGCTGAGTCATCTCTCCAGCCCAGAGGTGGGCTTTTGAGACACTTCTAGCCATGTGAGAGACAGTATGCTCCTGGTTTCTTTTGGCTAAAGATGTAGAGCTCTCAGCTCCTCCATGTTCCTACCATGATGATAATGGACTGAATCTCTGAACCTGTAAGTCAGCCCCAATTAAATGTTGTCCTTTATAAGAGTTGGCTTTGTCATGGTGTCTCTTTACAGCAATGGAAACCCTAACTAAGGCAGAGGACTAATATTATTCAAGAGTTATATTTCGACATCCTTAGCCATCAGGGAAATGCAAATCAAAACAACCCTGAGATTCCACCTCACACCAGTCAGATTGGCCAAGATCCAAAACTCAGATGACAACAGATGCTGGCGAGGTTGCAGAGAAAGAGGAACACTTCTCCACTGTTGGTGGGGTTGCAAACTAATACAACCACTCTGGAAATCAGTCTGGCAATACCTCAGAAAATTGGACATAGTACTACCTGAAGACCCAGCTATTCCACTTCTGGGCATATACCCCAGAGACACCTTAGTACACAACAAAGATACATGCAACACAATGTTCATAGCAGCTCTATTTATAATAGCCAGAAGCTGGAAAGAACCCAGATGTCCTTCAGAAGATGAATGGATACAAAAATTGTGGTACATTTACACAATGGAGTACTACTCAGCCACCAGAAACAATGACTTAACCAAATTCTTAAGAAAATGGCAGCATCTAGAGAATATCATCCTGAGTGAGATAACCCAGTCACAAAAGAACAGACATAATATGCAGTCACTGATAGTGGGATGCTAACCCCAGAGGCTCGCACTGCCCCAGAAACAACTTACAGACTGTATGAAGTCCAAGAAATAAAGAAAACAAAACAAAACAAAAAAATCTTTACACAACAAGAAAACTTTGACTATTTCCATGTTACATTTTGTTTTACATGTACTTTATGCTCAGTGTAACTATTAAGTTTTCAATGCATGCTATCAAACCTTTAAAAAAATCAAGTACTGACTAAAAAATATATTCATATAGTTTTATGTAAAAATTATTTTAAAATCTAAAAAAAAGTACTGACAAAAATGTATTGTATAATTTTATGCAAAAAATGCTTAAAATCTGTACATTTATCTTTGTTTTGTAAAATAAAGTTGTTTAAAAAAAAGTTATATTTCTAGGTAAAGTGACACACCTGTAATCAGCACTTGGGAAGAAAGGGTAGGGAGGCTATTCTGGGCTACACAGGAAAACTGCCTCAAAAACACATCAAGTAAAAAAACAAAAACAAAAAAAAAACAAAACAAAACAAACAAAAAAAAAAAAAAAAAAAAAACAATCAAGAGAACAAGAAGACAAGCCTAGACTGGGAAAGGCATTTGCAAAAGATAGCTGAAAAAGAATCTTACTCAAAGTATTCAAAGACTTCTTATGACTCCACAAAAAAAGAAAAGAAAAAAAAAAGACACCTGATTTTAAAATAGGCAGAAGTGGGGGGGATGTGGTTGTAGCTCGGTGGTAGAACTCACCTAGAATGCACAAGGCCCTCAGTTCAATTAGCAGCACAAATAAACAGAAGCTGTGATCGGTAGCTCATCCAAGAAGAGATGCAGATGGCAGGTGAGTAAAGACACTGCTGAACTTAGAGTGCTGCTTATGGTTTTCAACGCTACTGTGGTATGGAAGTGCACACGAGGTAAAGGCAATTGCCGCCAAGCCCAAGGACCTGAGTTCAATCCCCAGGCACCCACGCTGTGCCTACCAGAGCTGCCACAGCATGCAAAGAAGATAAATGTAATTTCGTTTTTACTTTTACAATAATAGGGCACTACTCTTCTGCTTGGTAGATTGCTATATTAATTGTTTCTTTGTTTTGTTTGAGACAGGGTTTCTCTGTAGAGCCCTTGCTGCCCTGACACTTGCTCTGTAGACCAGGCCTTGAATTCAGAGATCCACCTGCCTCAGCCTCCTCAGTGCAATCATTAAAGGCGTGGGCCACCATGCCCTTCAGCATTCTCAACTTTTGATATCTTTGACTAGCAATGGATTTATCAGCATATAATATTTATTTGCTTTTTTAAAAAAGACAGGTTTCTCTGTATAGCAGCTCTAGCTGTCCTGGAACTCACTCTGTAGACCAAGCTGACCTCAAACTCACAGAGATCTAACTACCTCTGGCTCCCAAGTGCTGGTACTAAAGGAGTGTGCCATTACACCTTGCTCAGGATAAAATTTACCTGTTATCAACGGGTGCTCCATAGCATATGTCATTGGAAAATTGCAAACTGTATTGGGAGATGCTGAGGCACACATACCAGAATAGCAAAAAGAAAGAGAGAGAGAGAGAGAGAGAGAGAGAGAGAGAGAGAGAGAGAGAATACCAAACATTAGCAAAGGTATGAAGCAACAGATGTGGAATCTTGTCATTGCTGGGGGCATGTGAAATATCCCTTACACATCGAAAGACAGTGGGGCAGTTTCTTACAAGATCAAGCATGCTTCTACTACGGGAACCCACTGGAGCCAAATGAGTTGACAAGCCGTCTGTCTCCGTCCACCTGTGATGCATGTATCTGCTCTGTCTATGATTTGGAAGCAACCCAGAGGTTCCCTAGTTGATAAATGGATCAAGTTCCATATAGCCAGACAATGAGGAATTACCACATTCAAAAGAAATAAGCTACCAAGTCAGGGAACTTAAATGAATGCTAGTAAACGAAAGAAGGGAACCAGAAAGGCTGCAGATAGGATTCTAATTTACACTAATGGAAGTGGCAGGGAGAGGCCACACCCTCCCTTAAGGGCTCTGTCTCCAGAAATATGCAGCCACGCACTGCCAGCTGTGACTGCATGAAGTATTTGTCATCATTGAAAGTATCCAATTTTATCCTATTTGTTGTATTTTATTTTGTAGTTCTGGGGATATACACAGGATTTGCACATTCCTGGCAAGTGTGTTATCATTGAGGCATAAAATGCCAGCCATATGCACACATGCTTTCTCTCTTTTTCTCTCTTCCCACCACACACACACACACACACACACACACACACACACACACCACAGAGAGGCAGAGAGGGAGGAGGGGAGAGGGAGGGAGATTGAGAGGGAGGAGAAGGATAAGAAGGAAGAGAAGGAGGATGAGGAGGAGGAGGAAGAGAGATGGCGGAGGGTAAAAAAGCATTTGTTGTTCTTGCAGAGAACTTGGCTTTTGCTCCCAGAACCCACCATCCATGTCAACCATCCATAACTCCAATTCTAGATGATTCTACACTCTCTTCTAACCTCCTTGGGTCCCAGGCATGCAAACGGTACACATATATTTAAATGACGGCTAACCATAAAAGCTAGTTATAGCCCGGTGGTGGTGGTGGTGCACACCTTTAATACCAGCACTGGGGAGGCAGAGGCAGCACATCTCTGTGAGTTCTAGGCCAGCCTGGCCTACCGAGCTAGGTCCAGGACAGCCGGGACTATGCAGAGAAACCCTGTCTCTCTAAAAACAAAATATAAAACAAAACAACCTTAGTCATTTGCAAGAGATTGTTTTTTTCTTTTCCTTCCTTCCTTCCTCCCTTCCTTCCTTCCTTCTCCTCCTCCTCTTCCTCATCCTTCTCTTACTACTCTTCTTATTTTTCTTCACAAGGTCTGGAACTTACTAATGTACACCAGGCTGTTTTTAAACTCACAGAGATTCCCCCTTCTGAGTGCTGGGTTAAAAGTACGCTGCTATAGCAGCTAGGATCTTCTAACAGACTCCTTTTTTGTTGTTCTTTTTTTTTTTTTTTTAATGTCTGGGTATTAATTGTACAAAATAGTGGAGTTCATTTTGTTTTACTTTCAGTGTGATCTTTTCAAGTATTTGTTTTAAAAAAAATCAGAGGGAAACTAAGAATCTGGTAACAAAGAGTCTGGGAAGACAACTACTAAAGAGACCTCTGTGCCCTGGGTTTGGAATTTTCCATCCAATTGACAGCAAGGCAAACACCTGCTGTCCTGGTATGGTCCTCTTGTCAGGGTTGGCTGCAGTAGCCTGCACCTTTGTCCAGCTCCACCCAGTGTTGTCTGGCTAGGGCCTCTCTTTCAGTCCATAGGCCTCAGAGCCAATTCTGCCCTGTGCTGAGATGGGGCTATCCCAGCTCTGGCTGTGGCTGAAGCGGCTTGTGATATTCCTGCAGGTAGCCTTGGAGGTGGCTGTAGGCAAGGTGCTAATGACACTATTCCCAGAGAGAGTCAAGAAGAACATCCTGGCCATGGGCCAGAAGACCGGGATGGCCAGGAACCCCCGATTCTCCCCTGACAACTGGGTCCCCACCTTCTTCAGCATCCAGTACTTCTGGTTCGTCCTGAAGGTCCGCTGGCAGAGACTGGAAGACAGGGCTGAGTATGGGGGTCTGGCCCCCAACTGCAGCGTGGTCAGCCTCTCAGGACAGAAGTGCAATATCTGGGATTTCATTCAAGGTCAGCTCAGGGGCCCGGAGCAGTGGGGATGGGTGGGGTGGCGATGTGGGCTGGAAAGCACCAAGCTTTCCATAATCATCCCAGCTGCTCCTGGACAGCTTCTTGTCCTCCTGTCAGTGGTGGAACTCTCCCGGGTTTTCTCTCAGCTGTTATCTTCCCAGGGTTCCTATCACACGATACGTGCTCTGGCCTCCCAGCCCCTGGGTGTAGGCAGTTCATCTTTAATGTGGTGAAATCCTTCTCAGCCTACAGTCTGAGGTAGTGTCACTTCCTGCAGGAAGCCTACCCTGACTTCCCCTTTTAAGGTGCCAACTAGCATCCTACACTTTGCTTTATTGACACTCAATAAAGTCATAATGCAGTTATGAGTGGGTACCTAAGTTTCACCTGCCACCCTCACTTGCCTATAAATTCACAAGGAGTGACCAATAACCCACTAGAGCGCCCTGTTTCTGAGGTAGCACAGGGCAGTAGTTTATGTGTTATGAGATCTCTTGGTTCTCTATCCTCTTTTTTATCAGGTATAAGAGCTGTTTGGGTTCTGGAAGCCCTAACTAGTCCTCACTGCTCCTCTCCCTGGCAGACCTCTGCTCTCCTTCCTCCATTTGACGGCTGTCAGATCCCTTTCCAAAGACCACCCAGCACAGCACTCCTGCATCCAGGGGCAGTCCTGGGCTCAGACTGGTGTTCTGACTTCCCTAGTTAGGCTTGGAACTTTCACCCCAACATTGTTTCCAAGATCCCTTCATGCTAACTCTACTAGCCCAATGTGGGGCTTCCCCCATCCTGGGCTTGACTTCCATGTGCCTTTGTTAACATCATGTAACCATTTAGAACACCCTTCTGTGTGGCCAGCCACCTTCCCCCATGCACCAGGGTCCAGCTCTCATACCTCATCCTCTGAGACGCCACTTCAGATCTCTCAAATGAGGGAGCTGCTGTCTCCCTGCTGGACCCAGGTTTCCCTGCCTACCCCCTTCCCTCAAAGAACTGCCTCTTCCTACCTGGCTGCTGCCACCCCTGCTCCCCCCAGCAGAGCCCCCAGGAAAGAGCTGTGTTTGATTCAGTTAACCCCAGGGCACCAAGACAGGGGGATAACCCAGTGCTTTTCATAGCCTGTTCTTTGGAATCCAAACCCCTCAGATAAGCTTCACTATTTAGAGTTTTCAGGGCAAACCAGTTTGGGAACCCCCACATCCTGTGTCAGCCTCCTGTGGTCGCCATAAGACAAAGGGCATATGAAACATCCAGAAAGGCTCTGGGGCTTAAAAGCAGAGCTGTAAAATATGTCTCCCCTCACACTGATTCCTAACACCACCCTCTGGAAATGCTGCTGTAACAGGGAGCCCCTCGTTCTAGAGGGGAATGGAGAGATCGAAGAGGCTAAACTGACTGAGTGAGTGTCAGGTCAGACTCAGGATCAGCCCTCTTCCATCTCACAGTGCTCCCTGATGGACAGACACAGAACCGTCCCTTGTGTGCCAGACCCTCAGCTAGACATTGGGAGCTCAGGCAAGGTCCTTCTGCAAGACCGTAGGGCTTTACAGTTTCACGGCACAGATGAATAGAACAAGCAAATTCAATGGTCCTGTGACATGCAGGGGACAGGGAGGGCCTGACTGCCTGCAGGACTTGGAAGGCTTCCTGGAGGGGGTGTGTTTGGAACTAATGAATATGATTTTTGTAGACTGGGAAGGAAAATGTTCAAAGTAGAAGAAGAGCAAGAGTCTCTCTCCTCGTTAATGAATTTAAACTGTAACATGGAAAGGACCTTAATTTATTCAGCCAACAGTTAGCACAGTGGTTTTTCTGTGATGGTTCTGGTGTGCCAGACATGGGTAGGACAGAACAGAGTGCTGGAAAACAATCTGAAGAGCAGTTCCCTGGAAGCCACCTGCCCCAGGGACATGTAACTACTCATGTCTGTTAACTGTCCCCTCTCAGTTCAAAGGACTTCTGTTTTTCCAGGTGTGGTAACCAACATCTATTGTCCCAGCACTAGGGAAGCAGACGCAGGAGGATTGCAGTTCAGAGCCAACCTGAAGTATATAATGAGAACTGTCTCAAAAACTACCGGCTGGGGTCCTGACTCAGTGGTGGAGAGTTTGTCTAGCCTACACAAAACTCTGGGTTTGAGCTCCAATTCAGAAATAAGAACTAAACAGAATGCTCAGCAAATCAGGCATGGTGTCTGGTGTCTATAATCTTCAAATTCTAGAAGTAGAGGCAAGAGGAATAGAAATTCAAGCCCATGTTACTTAGAGAGTTGTGGGTCAGCCTGGGCTACATGAGACCCTGGATAAAATAAAGGAAGTGGGATGTAATGGGCTGGAGAGACAGCTTGGCAGTCAGGAATGGCTGCTGCTCTTCTAGAAAGCCTGAGTTTGGTCTCTAGGAACCATATTGGGGAGCTCACAACTGCCTGGTAACTCCAGCTCCATGGAATTTGCCTCTCTCTTCTGGCCTCTTCAGGTACCGGAATACAGGTGCGCACAGACACAGACACACACACACGGACACACAGAGATACACACACACGGACACACACAATATGCACATACTCCTGACTACCACACACATGCACAGAGTAAGCTGTTGATCTGCAGTCTCTCCAAGTATACAGAGGAGGTCTCACCTGGTAATGGTAAAAGGGGCTTCTCTATGGAGAGAGCCTGGGCCAGAGGCTCACATGCTGGCCTGGGAGGCTTGGGCACAAACCCAGTCCAGTCTCCCACTCTGGAGATGTTTTTCTGTTTATACAACACTGCAGACCTAACCTGGAGTCCTTACCTGACACCCTCAGGACGTGGCCTCTGGCCTGTGGACACTAGCAGGGTTCCAGCCTTAAGCACTCACACTTCCTCTTTCTGCTGCCAGGTCGACTTTGCCCTCTCTGCTCATCACCATGCCAACCCCACTCCAGATAGTTAAACAGATGTGCCTCTTGAATTTTTGCCCATTAAGAGCAAAATTCCAGACAGCTAACTGGTCCTAACTTGAAATCAGTTTTCGTATTATCTGAAGAGTGGTTCTCTGGGGTCATTACAGTCCAATGACCAGCCACTTGTCAGCGACTGGCCTCAGAGCCACTTGGGCCCCTCTCTGTCCCATGGGAGGGGTCATTATTCAATCAACCATCAGGGACAGAGAAGGGTCCCCACTCTGGGACCTCCCAGGGCCTCCTAGGAAAACAGTTTGTGAGCCAGATGAGGAGGACCTTGTGTCTGCAGAGAAATCAGCCTGCCTTCCCTTTACACTGGAGGCTGAACATTTGTTTATTTTATTACTTTTAAAAAATTAATTTTGTGTGTGTGTTTGTGTGTACACATGCACACGTCACAGCGTACATGTGGAAGTCAAGGGACAACTCAAAGGGACAGGGTTTTCTTCTCCCACATGTGCATTCTGGGAACCAAACTGTAGTGGTCAGGCTTAGCAGCAAGCCCCCTCACCTCCGAGCCACCTTGCTGACCCCAAGTTATGAAATTATAACTACTTGTGCGTCTCTCTTCAGTTGAGTACTAGAAAACTCAAAGTCAGTATATAGCTGTGTTGTGCCCGATGCACAGCTGCTGAGGACACAGCTCAGTATCTTACCCAGCATGTTTGAGGCCTTGGGTTTCAACATCCTGCATTGCCAAAAAGTAAACTGAATGCCAAAGGTGCATAGCACTTTGGAGCCTCTTTGCCCATTTCCTGTCCTGCTCTGCACTTTTCAGAAGGCGGTGATCTCGGTCCTTGGCGATTAATTGCTATTTTAATGTATGCAAGTTGTTTCAAATCCCCTGCAGAGCAAGGAGGTCCGTGATGGATGCCAGGAACAGGGAGGGTACTGGCTAGCACGGTCCTCTTCCGCTCTGCCTCTCCCCCACCGCAGCACTAGCCACGCCCACTTCTCTACGCCCTCCATTCCCACACAGCAGCTAGTGTGCTATTCAAGTGTGAATCTGATTGCTACATGAAGCTAGGGATTTTTGAAAGCATCAGTCAGATCCTACTCTGGATTCCGTCAAATATAATTTTACTACGTTTACATTTTTATTTTTATATACATACATGCATATATGTACATGAGCATGGGTACAAGTTTTCCAGAAGTGTGCCATGATGCATGTGTGAGGGTTCAGGAAAAATGGCTCAGTGGGTAAAAGTATCTGTAGCCAAGTCAGACAACCTGAGTTCAGTCCCCAAGATCCATGTGGTGGCAAGAAAGGAGATTCTTACAAGTTGTCATCTTCTGATCTCCACACAAGCATAATCTACCTACACACACACACACACACACACACATACACACACACACTCACATACACCCACCCACCCATGCACACACCTACATACACCCACACACACACACACTCACATACCCATATACACCCACCCCCACCCACACCCCCACCCACATACCCACATACACCCCCACACACACATATGTAGACATACACACAGGGAAACATACACAGAGACACACATGAGAAGAGGCTTGGGATTCATAGAACTAAAAGCATCTGTAGACTTGGATATGAGCTGTCTTTTAACAACAACAGTTGGATCACCGTGGTTGGGATGTCCACCACTAGTGGCTTCCGCTGAGGGTTTCCATCAGGCTGAGAATGAGTTCTCCTGTCTCAGTGATTCCAGACTAAAAGACCTGGATGGGGAGTGCTGCCTGCCCCTGGCTGCTGGGGCAGGGGCATGCCTGTTTCTCTCGTCTTCCAGCAAACAAGGCTGGGCATAGTCCCATCAGTCATAAGCAGAATAAGAATTCCAAATGAGAAAGAGGGTTAAGGAGCCGGGTGGGCAAGAACTGTAGCTTACGCCCACCACCCCTGCTTTATAGCTCTGGCACTTTCTACCAAAACTAGAATAAAACCTAGCACCTCTTTCTCTGGCCCGTTGCAGCTTCTGACAACTCAAGCTCTGGACAGTGGTCCTGCAGGTCCTTAAACAAACTGGGCTCTGTCCCTCCTTGAGGACTTTAGACATTGACTCACTTCGCCTGAAATGCCCTTCTCCTTTCTCCAGGGCTGGTTTGTTTCAGTCCTTCACCTCTCAGGTTGAATGGCAGCTCCCCAGGGGCCCTCCCTGCTCCACCAGTCTGCAGTGGGCCATCCTTTTTGATCTCTTTCATAACATTTACCACAGTTTCACAATGCTTTGATCACCTGTTCACTGCCTGTGGCCAGTCTCCCAGAAGAACAAACCCCACACCACATGGAGACAGATTCCTGATGGCTTCCTTCTCCACTGTGGTGGTGACCCTGGCACACTGTAAATGTGGAATAAATGCTTATAGACAGAATGTGTGCGTGCTCGAACCAGGGTCAGGAGAAGGAACCCTTATGGGCAAGGAGCATCTTGGCTGCTTAAATAGGTCATGTCACTGGGCAGGGCTAGCAAGCCTCCAATGGATGTGTGGCTAGGGCTCAACAGGTCTTTAGCTATAGAAACCTCAGGGTACAACAGTGGCTCACCGGGGTTTCCTCAGCCAAGGCTGAGGAGTTACGGAAGGCTCCTGCCTAGAGCTGACTTCGTAGGCTTGAGACTAAGGGTTTTCACAGCCAGAAAGGCCTTGCGTTTAGGGATTTAGTACTCTGCAGAAGTTAGCCTGAGATTCCTCCTGATGTCATCTGTTTTGGAAGGGGTGGTATTGTGAGTCAGGGTCTCACTATGCGACTGGCCTCAAACTCGCAGCAATCCCCTGTCTCTGCCTCCCCAGTTCTGGAACTACAAGCTTGTATCACTATGTCCAACCACAAGTCCATCTTCAAATCTTCGTTTAGTTGTTAAGCCATGCGGGACAACGGATGAGCTCTGGAGTCTCGGACCTCCTGATCCTCAGCCCACACAAGCACAGCCTTTTCTAAGTGTCTAAGACATTGTTCTTCAGGGCTCACTCCTCTACTTCTGGGTGTGCCTTCCAGCTCCCACAGTGACTGTTATCACTTTCTGCTCCAAAAGGGGCAAGATCCCTGAACAGGAAAGGCAAGATCTAGTATGGGCATTCTCTAGTGTCTCGGTGGCAGAGTGCTGTCCCCATTGTGAACTGGCTTGACACTACAATTTGGTAAGTGACTGGGAGGGACCTGGAGGGAGAAGGCTCTACCTCACAAAGGTACCCGGAAAACACAGACGGCAATGCACAGTGGGAGGAAGAACGGGCAGGTAGGAGGGGGCAGCTGCTGGCTCAGCTTCTGTGCTCCTGGCACAGAGTGGGAGGTGTTTGAGGCTACAATATGACCATGGGGGCCTATTGTCACCCTTCCAACATCCCTGGGACTAGGAGAGTATGGCATTAAATAGAAGTTAACTAAAACACCTGCCAGGCGATGAGAGCAGAGGCATGGAGAGTCTGTATAGCAAACCAGCAGCTCTTGCTTTGTTTCCAAACGATTTTCATCTTGCAGCAGTTCCCACCCCTGTTCCCTCTGGGTTTCTGTCTTCGCTGTTCTGCTATTTCAGAGCTCCTCACAATAGTGTATGTGTACTGAGCATCTCCTATGGGCCAGGCACCATAATTAGCCCTCATCAGCATCAGTTCACTTAATTTTCATAATGATCCCGTAAAGTGCGTGAAAGTGTGTGCTCTTTTAAGAGTTCTTTTCTAGCTAATGTGTATGTGTGAGAGCCTGTGTATACGTACGTGCACCCCCTGTGTGCCTGGTGCAGCAGAGACCGGAAGAGAGTGTCTGATCCCTGGAACTGGACTAGCAGGTGGTTGTGAACCAGCTAACGTGTGTGCTGAGTGGACTCTGCAAGATCAGAGTGCTCCAAAGGGCCGAGCCACAGTTCCAGTTCCCTTCAGAGTCTGTGTTTTCATGTCCGTGGAGGAAGCGGAGGCCCTTTTAACAGAAAGAGCACTGACTTGCAAGCCCAGAAGCCAGTCTTCATTTTAACCCCATTGCTGACCTGCGGTGTGTGGGTGCTGAAGCAAGTCCATAAACTTCAGGTGCTTGGTAAAAATGGGAGAGAATTGCCAGCCATGGTGCTGTGCTCAGGAGGCAGATGTCTTAGAGTTCAAGGCCAGCCTGGTCTACATAGTGAGTTCCAGGCTAGCCAGTGCTATATAGGGGAGTAACTACCCACCCTGAATATTAGCAGTCACCTCTCATAGAGGATGGGTGTCTGCCCACCTTATAAACTACAGTCTGCAGGGAAGGAAGTTTTAATCCTGACTGCCATCTAGCATCTAGTGGTCACTGAGACACCCAACAAAACCTCTGCTTTCAGAGAGTCAAAAGCCAGTCCTAACCCTCACTAGTCATGCTATCTAGGCTGGGACTCTCCATGGTGTCCGGGACTCATCCCATAGGGACAGAAGGAAGAGAACAGAACACAGGAGGGAAGACAGAACTCATGAAAGGAAGCAGGTAAGTCGCAGCTCCTACGGTTCCTTCCTGTTGCAGGCAACAGGCCCCTGGTTTTGAACTTTGGCAGTTGCACCTGACCTTCATTTCTTCTCAAATTTGACCAGTTCAAGAGACTTGTAGACGACTTTGCCTCCACAGCCGATTTCCTCATCATTTACATTGAAGAAGCTCACGCCACAGGTACAGAGACTCCTGGCCTCTACTCTTCCCGAGTTTGCCTTTCTCCCATTGTTGGAGCCATGTTATAGTTGGGACGGGAAGGAGGGAGGTAGGGAAGGAGGGAGGGCCAGAGAAGCCCAGCACTGGCTTTCCCTCCCATTGCCTCTCCCTCCACAGTCTGCTTTCAACAAGAGCATACAGAGCAGAAGTCTGAAGAGGAACATAGTTCAGCGGGGGTTTGGAGGAGGGCAACTGGTTTGAGTACATTGACAAGGAATCGAAACCTGATGTGAAGACACAAATGAAAATGGCTGCCCTGTAGCTTTTTTTTTTTTTTTTTTTTTTTAGTAGATATCTTAAGATCAAAAGGACATGACAGTGGTTTGTCTGGATCGTAGCTCATTAGACTTTGGTAATCCCCTGTACTCCTGGGCACACTGCTAAAGTAGATGCCTTCACAGATCTGAGTTGAGTTCTATGTAATGCTACTACCCCTAGTCTGAGGACCACACTCAGAGGAACACTGCTGTAAAACAGCTCTTTCATACGTAAGTAGGAGTCCCTTTCCAGCCCTAACCATGCCATTACCACTGATGCCACACAAGACAACCTTGTTCCTATGCTAAGAAAGTTGAAATGGTTAGACAGGCTTTCCTTACAATGGACAGACCTTCCTTCTAGGATAGCTACATCTCGGTCCTGGAACTCTGCAGGATAATCGGGCATATCCCCATTTCCCTGGCCCTTATGGGGACTGAAGCCTTACATTTAGCCCCAGTCTCAAATTCAGAGCTTGAAGAAGGCTTCCACAGTGGAGGGGAACCAGTACTCACCTGCCTGTACGCATGGTCGGAGAGGCTTTCTGAGTCCTTGTCACCCCAGACTCTGTAGGGTCCATGTCCCAGTCAGGGCTCTGTGGAAAATGGGAGAATGAGCACCCGGGCTGCATTATCTTTGCTGGATTGCCCGCAAGTGGGAGGCACAGAGATCTCTCCGATCTTTCCCTCATTTGGCCATATGGTGTATATCTCAGTGTGGTCTGTATCCTAGTGTGGTATTGAAGTCCTTGAAGAGAGAACCACCTAGATTGCTGGTTGAAAGTGAATAGTCCAGGGCCCCAACCTAAGCTAACGGTACTTTTATTTCTCTGCACACATCACACCTTGGAGTTTTCAACTTACTACTGTGTTCATTTCACAGGCAGATGCCATTCTCAGTTGCATTTGGGGACATTTTAAAGCGTGTTCCCCTCTGGAGTTCTACGTATATTTAAAGTTTTCCATCAAATGTCTTTTTCAAAGATGCTTGTTTTATCAGTCAGACAGAATTGGACGTGACCTTTAGAGAGAAAACATGCAGAACCAGTGTCCACTAATCATAGGGACCCCGGAGTCGGTAGCCAAAGTCAGCTGGTTTGCTTTCCTGTGTTTATGCAGGTAAAATGCAGGGCAGGCACATGTCACAGTGGGATAGATGGTCAGGGACTGGGTTTAATCTGGGTACAGGTCCTGCCCTGTCGTGTACTGACCACGTGACCTCAGTCCACTTTCAGACTTGTTTTTCTACTTCAACCATAGAAAGACCGAAGCTGCCTTACAGAGTCACCCAGCTGTACTCAACAAGCTCTTGCTCTGTGCTCAAGCCCATGCTGGACCCAGGGAGAGAGAAACAAGAGCTTCTCCTTCCTGTAGATGCTCACCTTTAAAGCTTAAGACATTAAGGAGCCTGGGATCTAGCTTGAGGGTGACAGGAAGTCATCAAAAGATCTAGGCAGGGGAGAGACAAGCGCAGGTTTGCATTTTGGGAAAGAGCGCTGTGGGAAGAAATAGGAGAGATGTTGAGATTCCAGAACAGTGGGTTTTGGTTTTGTTCTGTTTTGTTTGAGACGGGTTTTTCCGGTACAGCCCTGGCTGTCCTGGAACTCACTCTATACCATGCTGGCCTCGGCAGACCTTCCTGCTTCTGCCTCCCGAATGCTAGCATTAAGGCATGCAACACTATTGCCAAGTCAGACTAGTGGTTCTTAAAATGTCCAGTGCTTAAGAATCATGGAGAAGGATGCTTAAGAACTCCTTCCTCAGGCCAAAATGTGGAAGCCTTAGTTCTTAGAAGGGAGAACAAAACACTCATGGGAGGAGGGACAGGATCAAGTGGAAGAGCAGGGATTGGAGAGGGGATCATTCAGGGGCTGCCTCACCTGGGGATCCACCCCATGTGCAGCCACTGGGCCCAAGCACTATAGCTGATGCTGGGAGGTGCTTGCTGGCAGGAACCAGATAGGGGTGCCTCCTCAGTGGCTCTGCCAAAGTCATGCAGCTGAGCATGCTTGCACCAACCTCATCCAGTGAGGATGCTGGGGGGGTGGTGGTGAAGGAGTTGAAGGGGTTGTGGCCTCATGGGAAGAACAGCATTGTCGACCAAACAAATCTTCCATAGCTCCCATGGACTAGAATACCAACCATTGAGCACGCATTGAGAGGCCCATGGCTCCAGTTGCATATGTAGCAGAGAATAGCAGTGTCTGGCATCAATGTGAGAAGAGGCTTTTGGTCCAGAGAGGGCACATTTTCCCAATGTAGGGAAAACCAAGGCACTGAGGTGGAGAGAGTGATTAGGAGCTAATGCACCTTCGTGAAGACAAGTAGACGGGGAGTGGGGAGGGGGCAGGGCAGGCAAAGGGGATAACTCTTCAAATGTAAATACAGAGAGTATCTAATAAAAATTAAAAAAAAAATAAATAAAAACCTAGAGCAAGGCTGGGCAGCCCTGTTACTAACAAAGGTTGGGGGTGAGGATGGGGGCCATGGAGAACGGGGAGAGGTGGAGGAGTGGGGAAGATGGGATGGGATCAGGACTGAACACAGGGCCTCACAATGAGTTAACCCCTACTCTGACCTTTGCTTCTAAATTCAGTTGAGGCACCAACAACCTTGGCATGCTGGGAGCTGGCTCTGCTCTTGCCATCACCCTAGACAGGCTGACTCTTCCTCTAACAAAGCCCCCCCCAGTGGTTCAAAGGTAGATGAAAGATCAAGAGCCACTTTGTCCAACTATTTCTCATTGAAGACCTGAGGCCTGCCAGTCAGCTGCACGGGTAGTTCTTTGGTTCTGGTAACCCTGTGTGGCCTTGCATTTCATCTCTGACAGAACACTCGATGTAAGGCTTTCTGTTAAAAGTAGGTGGGACTTAGACTCTGGGAACTGTACTTCACATCTGCGCGGCTGCAGTCTAACCTTCTTCCTCTTGCAGATGGATGGGCGTTTAAGAACAACGTGGACATCAGGCAGCACCGGAGCCTCCAGGACCGCCTGCGGGCAGCACACCTGCTGCTGGCCAGGAGCCCCCGGTGTCCTGTGGTGGTGGACACAATGCAGAACCAGAGCAGCCAGCTCTATGCTGCTCTGCCCGAGAGGCTCTATGTATTACAGAAAGGCAGGATCTGCTACAAGGTGATGACCTTGTCCGGGGAAGGGCAAGGGGGTTGATATCACAGGGGCAGAAGAGGACTTCATCCCAGGGAGAATGCTTTTCCATTACTTCTCACAAATGTAACCTGGGGAGTCCTCTCACCTCAAAGTCTTCCTGTCTTCTCTTTTGCAAAATGAGATTGGTCTTTGCCCAGTGCGGTGTGAAGTGGTGTCCTCGAACAGGCTAGCGTTTGACTAGAGGTGCAATCTCCTGGCTTCCTCGGCATCCAATGTGTGGCTTAATCTTTATCTTTTGGTGTTGTTTAGTTTTTATTCATCTGTCTGTCTGTTTGTCTATCTATCTATCTATCTATCTATCTATCTATCTATCTATCTATCTATCCATCCATCCATCTATCTATCTATCTATCTTATTTAAGACAGGGTTTCTCAGCTGTCCTGGAACTCACCAGGCTGACCTTGAACTCACAGAGATTTATCTGCCTCTGCCTTCCAAATGCTGGGATTAAAGGCATGCACCTTCATACTTAGCCTTTAGTTTTAATTTTTAAAATTAAAATTGAATTTGTCTTGCATGTGTGGAGGGGGGAACATGCATGCTACTATGAGTGTGTGGGGTCAGAGAGTAATTGGTGGGGGTCAGTTTCTCCTTTCACCAGGTGAGTCTTGAGGATGAAACTCAGGTCATTGGGCTTGGCAGCAGGGACATTCACCCACTGAGCCATCTCACTGTCCCTTGGCTGAGTGGAAAATGGTTCCATTTTATATATGATCTTCGGAGAAGGAATGACTTGCTCAAGGTGACCATGCAAGCAGTAGAGGAAGGCTCTGGAGCTGTCACTGCTGAGGTGACCTGCTGACTAGAAGCTGGACATGAAACAGGAAAAGGCCTTGGAAACAGAGTCAGCCCAGCTTCATAGCTGCTCTCACACAGACATGGAATGCTAAGACTGCACAGAAGCAGATCTCTGGGGCCCCATGGCCAGAGTCTAGCCTAACTGGTAAGCTCCAGACCAGTGAGAGACCATATCTCAAAAGCCAGGTCAGAGCTGGAAAGAAGGATCAGCAGTTAAGAGGCTGTACTTCCAGGGTATCTGAGTTCGGTTCCCAGCAGGAAGCTCACACCCATCTGTAACTCCACCTCCACAGGATACCATGCCTTCTTTTGGAGTCCATGGATACTGCTCTGGAGTGTATATGCCCACCTCTTTCCATATAGAGAATTAAAAAAAAATGACTAAGGAGCAATACCCAAGGTTGACCTCTGGCTTCCACATGTACTTACACACACACACATACAGAGGAGGGGGTTGGGGTAACAGTGTCTCACCCAAGTGCTGTAAGAATCCAGAGCAGGGGTCAGCTATACTTTCCTGTTAATGAGCTAGGTAGTAAATATTTTTACCTCATGAGCCAAATCTTTGAATCCCCAACAATCCAGTTCTGCTATTAAAACACTGAAGATGCCGAAGACAACATGCAAATGAAAGAGTGTGGGGGGTCAGAACTGATCTGGCTCTCAGATGACAGGCAGTTCAGGGATGGGGCCAGCTTGGGGAGGGAAGTTTGATCAGAACATGGGAAGTCAGTGGGCAAGGTGTGAGGCACACTAGGGCAAGGCACGAGTAGTAGATTCAGAATTTAAAGAACCAGGGTCTAGTTCTGGACCAGAGATCATCTTCTTCCAAAGGCCAAGGAGAGCCATAGGAAGGTTCTGGGCAGAAGTACAGTCTGACCAGGTCTGTTCTTTGGA
The DNA here is from genome assembly GCF_963924665.1 of Micromys minutus. Lineage (NCBI taxonomy): Eukaryota > Metazoa > Chordata > Mammalia > Rodentia > Muridae > Micromys > Micromys minutus. The sequence goes on along the minus strand of NC_137978.1, from coordinate 26,740,654 downwards.
AAGATCATTGGTGTCTGTGGACAGAGGACAAAGAGCAGTGACTAAGGACAGAAAGTATGGTTCTTGCCCAAATCCGGTCGAAGAGGACGGAACTAGGGTAGAGGGTCTAGACAGGCGAGGTGCTTCTGTAGAAGGAATTCAGTATGAAGGCTGATGTTTTAAGAAGAGCTTATGGTCTGGACCCCTTCTCTCAGACCTCTATCATTTTGTCTGTGTTCCCTCCTCCCCCTACTTCCCTGCCCTGTCTTAAATTGTAGACAGTGTTGGTACCACCCTGCACAGTTTCCCTGAGTGACCTGACCCACTTCAAGGCTGTAACTGTCCAGTGTTGACAACTCCCACCTAGATATTATCAGCCTAGATCTCTCAGCCACACCTCCGACATGACAGGCATTGTAGGGTGAAACCTCTGACACCTGACTCACCTCTCTTGCAGGGTAAACCTGGCCCTTGGAACTACAATCCTGAGGAAGTCCGAGCTGTTCTGGAAAAGCTTTGCACCCCATCTGGACAGCTCTAGGGGACCAGCAGGAAGGTTCCCCAAGCTTGGTATTCCTCCACATCAGTACAGATGTCTCTTATCTTTGACCTGTGTTCCCAGATGAATTACTAGCTCAGATTTTTCTGATCTAAACAAATAACTAACTACCAAGGAGGCAAGAGAACTCACAGCACCCAACCAACACAAATTGTTACAACCAGAAATAGAGCAATACTGAGCTGTTAGCAAAAGTGTGCCGCTCTGCACTGCTCCCACAGCGGAGACCAAATCCAGTGTGTACACCTTCTGGTGGGAGAGCCCTTATGCTTGGCCGGTAGATTTCTGAAGTATAGTGACTCATGATGATGACGTCAAAAGCTCAATCCATGTGTCCAGTTTTGCCACTCATAGAACCAGTTGTTTGGTACTAAGCGAGGGGCGGGTGCATTCAAAGACATCAGAAACACTTTTCTGACCATAATATTGAAATCTGTTGATATCGGTGATAGATGTTTCCGCGGCAACATATAATCTAATTCTACTCTCTCTACCATCTTTGAATAGATTGTACAGAAATCTGGCTTTCTGGTACTGACATAAAAGCCTTATAAGTTTAATTAAACCAAATCACAGGCGCCAGCAAAGGCTGCCATTGAGGCTCTGTTGTAACTGTACTACTGGCTCACAGTCTCTTACTGGTCTTTTGTATTAGATGGCATTGGACTGATGGGTAGCCATGGGTTCATCTGTCATGTCTGCTTCTTTTCATATTTGTTTATGATGGTCACAGTGTAAAGTTCACACAGCTGTGACTTGAGTTTTTTAAATGTTGAAAGATGCAACAAGCTAACAATTAAAATCTATCAGACTATTTTTAAGTGGTTCCTGTGTGATCCTTACATCTTTTCTGATTTGTGTAGGCCTGCTCTGTCGTCTTTTCTGATAGCCCATGTGTAATGTTATCAGTTAAGGCATCATTTGCTAGAGGGACCCTGTTCTGGAGGAAGAATACTCATATGTGGCACACATTCAACATATTGTCCGGTGAAGTGTTGTCCTGTGAAGTGTTGTAGAAGGGATGTAGCTGTTCACATCAAAACAAAGTACTTTTAAAGGTGATGCATGAATGAACATGGGAAATACTTTGCCAGCATACAAACAGTTCCTCCTTAACTCTGCCTTATGGGCTATACACAATACATTAGCACTGCATTTATATATTGATTTAGGTGAGTCAGGATCTAGTTATATCGTCCAGAATGACTGTGAATTTACAATCCTCAGACTCATAGTAGCTGGGATTCAAGGTATGTTCAACTATATCAAACAATTTTACTCTTGCAAGTACTTAGTTTATTTTATTTTAATTAGACAGTAACTCATGTAGTTCAGGCTAGCCTCAAATTCTAGGGTAGCCACAGTTATCCTCAAATTCCTGGTCCTTCTGCCTCTACTTCCCAAGTACTAGGATTAAAGGCATGTGCCACTGTGCTTAACTGTTTTATCTTTTAAAAAAAGTCAGGTCAAGTATGATGCTTCACATCTTTAATATCAGCATTCAAGAGGCAGAGGCATTCGGATCTCTGTGAGTTCAAGACCAGCCTAGTTTACACAAGAAGTAAACCAGGGTTGCACAGTGAGATTATATTTCAAAAAGGGGAAGGTCCCTGGAGAAATGGCTCAGCAGTTGAGAACACTCATTATTCTGGTAGAAGGCCTGAGTTTAGTTTCTGGCACCCATGTCAGATGGATCACAAACACCTGTAACCCAGCTCCAAGGGATCTGACAACCTCTTCCGGTCTATAACGATACTCCAAAACACATGACAGAATGCACACGAACATACTCAAAATCCTAAATAATAATAATAAAGACTAAAAAGATGCCTCAGTGGTTAAGAGCACTTGCCGCTCTCACAGAGAACCTGAGTTCAGCTTCTAACACCCCCATGGAGACTCCCTGAAGTATATAACTCTAGTTATAGGTGGCTGTGAGGCCTTTTCTGGCCTCCTTGGGTACCAGTCACACACGGTGCACTTACATACATGCAAATACTCATACTAGCCTCAAACTCTAGAGTAGCTAAGGCTATCCTTAAAGTCCTGATCCTCCTGTCTACCAAGTGCTGGGATTGCAGACATGTCTGCTATAAAAATAAATAATGCTGTTGTGGTGGTGCACGCCATGGGAGAGAGTGAAGCAGGAGGATCCTAACTGAAGCCAACCTGGGCTACATAGTAAGACTCTGTGTCAAACAAACAAATACACAAAAAACCATGTTTGTTAATAATCTATTTAACATAGGTCTTTGTCTGCTCCTTACTTCCCTAGAGGTTTCTCCTGAGAGCACAGCTGATAAATCACCCTGACAAGAATCCATCAGCTGGGCATAGTGAGATGCAAGCTTGTAATGCCAATACTCAGGAAGCAGGAGAATCAAGAGTTTGAGGCCATCCTGAATTATACGAAACCCTGTCTCAAAACAAACAACCACCCTCACCCCCAAACGAAAATCAACTTTCCTTAAAGAACCTACCCTAAGCCAGATAACCAGGCTTAGCAGCAAATACCTCCACCCACTGAGTCATTCGCACAGGGCTGGTGCTCACCTTCGTACCCAGAAGTCTCTTTGATGTGTCTTTCCTGGTTTCAGTTTTGGTTCCCTATTCCTGTCCTTCTATGTTGTCCAAACGAACTTGTACGGGGTCACTCTCCACCTTCTGCAAGCCACCGGCAGAACTCAATGGATTGCTGCCTAAACCCTTCTAACTGGGACATGTTAAATCTCTATCTCTGGGAGGTCACATGCTAGCTCTTAGCTTTCTCCTTCACCAAAGCCCTAGTTCTGTAGTTCTTAGCAACAGGTATGTGTTCCAGTTTGAGGTCAACAGTTACGACTATTTCCTTGATGGCATTCTTTTTTTTTTTTTTTTTTTTTTTTGTTATCAAAAGCAGGTTTTGAGAAAGAGGGTGAGACCATGCCTGTGTATACAAGTGTATCCTTGAGCGTCTGTCTCCAGCCCCATATCACATGTTTTTTTAAAAGATTTATTTATGTTTATTTATATTACACTGTAGCTGTCTTCAGATACACCAGCAGAGGACATCAGATCCCATTACAGATGGTTGTGAGCCACCATGTGGTTGCTGGGAATTGAACTCAGGACCTCTGGAAGAGCAGTCAGTGCTCTTAACCTCTGAGCCATCTCTCGCACCCCATATCACATGTTTTAACAGATACAGCTTTCCTGTCTTACAAACTGAAACCTTTTCAGCATTGCTGAAAACCTTTCTCTTTGTGTATCCATCCCTAGTCTATTTCTTTCAAACATATCTCTACAAATGGAGAATGCTAAAGGCTGTGTGTATGTTTAAGACTTTGATGCACACTACCATAGCTCCAGCTTTTGGAAGGCTCACTATCAGGCTCAAGTTACAAATGACTGTGGTATGCTTACTTGGAAGAGGAAGCCCACTGTCTCAGGGTTTCTATTGCTGTGATAAAACACTGTGACCGAGACAACTTGGGAAGGAAAGGGTTCATATCACTTTAAAGTTTATAAGTCCTTCAATGAGAAAAGCTAAGACAAGAACCTGGAGGCAGGAACCTGAGCAGAGACCATGGAGGAATGCTACTTACTGGCTTGCTCTTCATGGCTTGCTTACTGTGCTCTCTTATAGTACCCAAGACCATCAGGCCATGGGGTGGCACCAACCACAGTGAGATGGGCCCTCCCAACATCAATTACCAAGCAATAAAATGCACCAGCAGTCTGGTGGGGGCATCTTCTCAATTGAGGTTTCCTTTAGCTGGTGTCAAGTTGACATCAACTAGCTAGTGTACCAACTGTTGTGTTTATACAAAGATAAGGAGAGAGACGGAATATGCTTTGTGGATGTGTAGTCAGGTATGAGGGAAGGGGACACTTCCGAGGGTCCATGCTGAGGCACCCCTTCCCCTGAGGGACCAGCCACATGATGACGGTATAGTATAGAGCAGAGTTTATTAGAGTTTATTCAGGGCGCGGGGAGGGGAGTTGAGAGGATAGTAGAGATAGGGAAGGCAGAGAGAGAAAGGAGAGAGAGAAGGAGGAGGAAGAGGAAAAGGAGGAGGAAGAAGGGAGGAGGGAAGGTGCCTTTAGTGTTCCATTCTACAGACAGGAGAGTCTCTTCCTCACATCCCTCGTATTCCCCTTCTTCAGGACCTGCCCTTAACACTCGAGGTTGTCTCTCTGGCCCCTGAGCAGGAGAGTAATGGGAGACTCAGGCTCCCATGCTTCTTTCTTTCCCCTAGTTTGGTCCCCATTCCTGCTGCACTTCTTCATGTCAACCTCCGTCATAGCCAATGACTGCTTTAGCTTCTAAATCATTTCTAATTGCCCAAGGGGCTCAGAACCCCAAAAACCCCTCACTTTTACTATCTTCTTCTGTTGGGGTAGATGAAAGAAACTGTAATTGTGGGGAAAGGTAGGGGATGAATCAATAAAGGTGACAATCAAGTTGGATTTTTTTAAATGTATATATTGTTAGCTAATTATATTAAAAACTTGGGCCTGAGATTGGAGCTCAGTAGGTAGTGTCTGGCTTTAATACCCAGAATCCCATAAACCAGGCATGATGGCTCATTCCTAAAAGTCCAGCACTCCAGAGGTAAGGCAATGAATAAGGATAATCTAAAGTTTAGGGTCTTTCTTGGAAATGCAAGGCCAGCCTGAGATACTTAAGACCACAAATAAAACACCCCCGCAAGGATTTCAGTATAAAGACACAGACAAGCAAACCAAGGGCCCTGTTCAGTCAACAAACATTTACTAAGGATCTGTATATCTAAAATAACGTGGAAGGTAGCTGAAGAAAGAGGGGCCTCCTGGGTGAGCACTCACCGCCAACCAGTGAGAATGACTACCTTAAGGTCTAGGGAGACAAGCCAGAACAAGCGGCTTTCAAACTGTGTGTGTGGCGTCTGTCTTTTTTAGTTGTTTGCTTTTGTTTCTGGGAATGCAACCTAGGGCCTTCAGCTGCAAGGCACACACTCTACCACTGAGCTCCACCCCCAGCCATCCTCAGGTCCTATATGAAGCAGAATTACAAGGATGTCAGTGACCCCCGTTCTCTGAATGCACAGAAGCTGCTTAAAGAGAATTCACCAGACATGTGCCAGAGATGGATCAGATAAACCCTTGAGACCCCTTCCGGCAATCTGTGAGCCTTAACACGGAGTTTCTTGCGCAAAGGATTATTGACATTTCAGCTTAGGAACTTGGCAAAAAGAAAATCTTCAGCATTTCATGCTATTGAACATGAAAGCAATCGCTCTAGGTCACATTCTCAGAAACAGTAATGGCTCCATGTTACAGGACAACACTTGAGGGCTGTACGGGCACTGTGATTAGCTGGCTCTGGTCCAACGGACTTTTCTGTTCATTCTTCCCCAGATGTGATTTATGAGCGACTATTCACCATCCCATCTTTGGTGACAACATTGCTCCTCACATCCCTTTCCCACTTCCTTTGTCCCCCACCTCAGACTTTACTTTCCAGGAGTAAATTGGTGTCACAGATTGTTATAAGCAATTTATCATGAATCCTACGGGTCTTAAGGACACGCAGCTCCAGAAGCTCCCAAGTACAGCACAGTGAAGCCTTTCCATTCCTATGAAGACAACTCAGACGAAGACAATCTGTAAGCCACTGGCCTCACTTCCAAACCCAGACTGGACTTTCCACAGACCACTGCTGACCATCTGAGCAGCAGAGAAGAGCCTTGAAGGGTCTCACCAAGGTATTAATGCTTAGCCTTTAAGTATATTACTCTTTATCTCATTGGCCAGAACTGATCACATGGCACTACCCAAAGACTGCCCAGAAGACTACCAGAGCACCAGCAGAGAAGTCACAGATAGGAATGTTGTTTTGTTCACCTACTCTGAGAATTAACTGAAGAGGGAAGTTAATTCTGGATCTCATTAGATTCAAGCTCAGTCATTTTTGGCCAGCATATCTCACAGGCTGCTCTGTGCTCCACACAGTGTCGCAGCAGGAGAAACTAAGGTGGGTGTAATGGGGTAGCATCTTAGCCCCCACTCCCACACCTCTCCTGCTCTTGTCCTTCAGCAGACTTGCATTGTGACACTGGCCGTCCCTATGTGATATGATCTGAACATCAGGACAGACTGTAAACACGCTTTCACTTGGGCTTTTCCTCTCCCTTTCTTGCTACTCTTCAGAATCACTGAAGAGGCTCAGGGTAGACCATTGAAGGCTGGGGCCGAGAACTATCCCTGCTTGAGGGCACCTAGGTCCAACAAACCTTTGTTACCTAGACTAAGGTGCCAGCAGACCACAGAAATCAGCCAATCAGGAATAAACTAGAAACAATGAGCCAGAATTGTGAGGTGAAGCCATTGCTTCTGCCAGGACATTTTGGGCTGGTTTGGAACTAAGCAGAAGCTAGGTTATATTTCACTTAGTTCAAAGAAGCTAGCAAGTCAAAACTTGTTAGGAAGTGGGAAGGCTTATAAGAGGAAAGTCATGGAAGAGCCAAAGATACAGTTTCAGGCTCTTGTTCAGGGGAAATGGTCTTTGTTCTGTTAAGAGCTCCTGTGGGGCAGTGGACCATGCCAGGAAACCTGGTAAGGTTGAGTGGGTTCAGAAACCCCAGCATCCTGTACCTGAGGATGGTAGGTGTTTGACCTACTCTCAACCAGATTCCTGGCATAGAACATATGACCACAACTCCCCACATAAAGAACTTGACCACTGGTCACATAGCACAGAACAGAGTTCTCCATGCTAATGAGGTATTTAGATAGACCCCGAGGGTTTAGCCAACGAGCTCCCTTTCCCAGACATTCCTTCCTACAAAAGATATTAATCTCTCGTCCATCCTGAGGAAGTGGTATGCACCCATTTTCCATGAAGTAATGCACATAAACAGTATGGACGAGCAAGGACTGTCTCTCTCATCAAGAACTATGATAGGGGAAATGGAAGCCTCCACTGTACATAGCCGCCACCTAAGTCCCACAGAAGGCTCTTCCATGGTCCCAGACACTCACTCACTAAGCAAAGCCAGATTTGCCCCCCAAACCTAGCCTCATCAAAGGCTTGCAGGCCCTTTTTGTTCCCCAATTCCACATGGTTTCAAGCAGTGACTGGGCGCCCAGGAGCTTGGTAACTCCTGACTCTTTGGCCCCACCTGCATAGTTTCTCCCCCAGGCTGAGGTCCCACTTGAGCTGCACTGTCTTCATACCCCTAAGCAGTGCATTGGTGCTTCTTGCAAGCCCGGCACTCAATAGCAGCACGGGGTGAAATGCACTGTGGAGTGCGTTCACACACCCCAGTGGTGATAAGTTCCAAATGGCTAGGTTAGGCCTAGGGCTTTATGGAGTTCAATACACTTTATCCAAAACCTACCAAATTAAATGCTTAATTTATTAACAGCTAAAAGAAGGACCTAGAATGTTTGACAAACCTCTAGTGATCGTGGACCAGCTAGTTGATAAATAAATTAACTCTTATATAAATATAGTATGTATAGTGGGTCAAACTTCATCTCCCAAAAAGACATATTAAAGTCCTAATAACTAGAGTCCATGAGTAGGAGGGTCTTACTTGGTCACTTCAGCGTAGACATGGCTGGCTAATCAGGATGAACTCACACTGAGGAGAGTGTTAGGACTAGTGACCTTAGAAGAGGACACATAGAGACATACAACCAGAGGGAAGGTATATTTTGCAACTGCTTTATAATTTAGGCTTTTTGCCACACTGGTTATTTATGTTTTCAAAATAGAACAATTATAAGATATAGTAAAAGAAGTCTTATTTCATCAGTCTATCCAACTATGTCCCTTGCTTTATAAAATTATCAGGACATATAAAATGATGTTAATAATGACTATCGTTGGGAAATAAAGATTATATTTTTTAACCTTTTTCTGAGGTCTTCTCAAATCATAAATAAATATTTTTAAAAATTTCACCAAAATCAAACAAACAGATGAATGAACACAGGTGGTAGTGGCTGTAATGCCTTTAATCCCAGCATTTGGGAGGCAGAAGCAGGCAAATCTTTGTGAGGTTGAGGACAGCCTGCTCTACTGAGCAGGTCAGCCAGGGCTACACAGAGAAAATCTGTTTCAGAAACTATCAAACCAACCAACCAAACAAATTACAAATTGGCTTGCTTAACAAGGCCTGGCTCAGGTTCCAGGACTGCAGTGAACCTTTCCATAAGAACTTCTTCTACACCGCCCCCCTCCCCCATTCTCACACTGCCTCCCCCCATTCTCACAGTTACTGTTTTTACACTGCTCACTTAGCCTTTTGCAAAAATCACTTAGTGAATTAAAAGACATTCATGCAGGGAGATCTGACGGGCTCTGTGGTAGGTGCCGTGGAGGCACAATAAATTACAGATACATTTTCAGAGTCATTTCCTTGACTACGCTGTATATTGAAGTAAAAATGTCCTTATAGCCTCCAACACTGCTGATTCATAGAACCAGAATTTCTTTGCCCAAAATACTGAAGAAAACATGAATAAAAATGGAAATAGAATGATATAAATCTATTTAATAGTAAACGTATCAAAGATAGCTTTGTGTTTCAGTAAATGTATTTTAAAAGTAGTTCAGAGCATTTTGTTGCAGTTACTAAGGAAGACTGGAGACTGTTAGTCCCTCTGCAGAAATGCTGTGCACAGAAGCGAAATGATCAAATGCTGAGACAATAATGAACTTCAAGAAAGTGGCGTAGCCATCTCGTGCCTGTAAGAGAAAAAAAAAAATCAATGTGGATGCTTTCAGCAATCCTAGCAAACTATTAACAGGCATTTGGAGAACAAAGGCTTGGATGAAGAAAAGATTTTCTAACATGTAACAAAATATAAGGCAGAAGGCAGGCCAGCTTTGTGGCAGTTGTCCGAGAATGATTCAGCATGATATCTGTTACTCTTGGTTGTAGAGTAGACTAAAAATTACAAATCACACTTCTGACCAACTGTTTTACAGGGGTCTTTGTAAGGAACTGTTCATGCTAACCTGTTGGTGATACTACCCTAAAGCCTGATTGTACTCTTGCACTGAGATAATCTCCTGGGAAGCAATTTGGCAAGATACATTAAAAGCCATAAAATGTTTATACTCTTGTCCTGAGTAATTCCATCCCATGAAATTTAGGACTAGAAAATAATGGAAACAGTGAAGGCCATAGTGCACACAGCATGTGCTAATCGATGTCCACTGTGAATTACTGTGACGCCAGAGAACATACAGCAGCTCAAATGTGTATAAAATGTGTATAAAAGTGTCATTATAAAACTTGGGATATAATATTAAGTTTAAAAAGATGGTGTCACGTTTCCTACACACTTTCTTTGTGCTCCCTGAGGTTTATGGTCAGCAGCTGGAAGAACAAACGAGTCAGTCAGCTGTCAGCAATGAACGTGAGCAGCCCCCAGCCTCCGATTTTGCTTTGCTACTTTCCAAACGCTCTATAACTTCCCCAGCAAGTCTTCAACACAATACCAAAGAACACAGAAGCAGTTTGGTAAAATCCATCTTTTTTCTTTTTCCTTTGGATCTTACTGGCCTCCCGACTAGAGGAACTTAGGTAGGAGAAAAGTGAATTGGGGGATTCAAACAATTCCAATGGAGTTTCTAGTGTGTGAGTGTGAGTGTGTGAGTGTGTATGTCTCTGTGTGTATACCAGCAAACCCCAAAGATCTTGCCTCCCAGCACTGGGTTTACACGTGTGTAATGGAGAGCGAACTCAGGTCTGAACACTTGCACTACAAGTGGACCGAGCTCTCTCCCCACCCTCTGGGGAATTTTTTGAAATGCTGGTTTCACAACAGCCCCTGGAAGGTGCAAAGTCCCAAACCTTGGCAGATAAATGTCATGAAGAAGACCTGTATACCAACACTTGGCAGCTAAAATCACTTGGAGAATTTTAGTTCCCGCTTGTCTAAAACTAGGGCGTGACACCCGGCAGAGACAGACGCCGGAAGAAGCAGCAGCTTTGCTGTCTCGGGGCATTCATTCCACCTGACCGACAGAGCCCAGTGGAATGCCGGCAGAAAGCCCGCTCTCCACTTCAGCTCTCCGGCTTATTTGTTGCTGATCCTATGCTCCAGTTCCCCTTATCTAAACCTCTCTTGTCCTTTCACGCTTAATTACCATCCGACTCTGACAGCTCAACCCCCTTAGTGTCCTATTCTAAACGGCCGAGAATCAAATGGAACAAGGGAGCCAAATACTTTAAAAACAAATCACCGAGCAAAATAAAACAAATGAACTCAATTCTGTCTTGTCCATGCAGCTACTTTCTCCAGAATTAGTTTTTTTTTTTTAAAGAAAGAGCCTAATTAATAATACACTTAGCTTATAATATTATTGAGAATAATCTCTAATGGTTGAATAGGCAAAGAACTGCTAATACCATGAGGCTATTCATTATGAATAATTCATACTAGGAATCCTTAAAATCTAAATTGGGCTCACTGGAGATAATCTTATCTCTATAAAGTATAAACACTTACCACAATTTCTTCATTTTGAAGCTGCCCCTCTGTGTGTACTAAATCTAAAGCATAAATTTAATAGAAATAGGTTAAGGCTCAAATATATAAAGAAAGCCATTGAAATTTGTACCCAGCAAAATGTGATTATTTGGCAAACTATAAGTTAAAGGCAGATTTAAGTGAGTTATCATTACTTGGGGGTTGAAATTTGATAAGACATTTGGCTTAAAGGTTTTTAAAAAATGAGTTATAAAATACCTCTAGTGATTTTATAATCACTAGATAATAAATCTAGTGATTTTATACAAATGTAAATTATACTAAAGAATAAAGTAAGCAATCAATAAAATGCAGAATGCAGAAAGTCCTCCCTTTAAAAAGTGATTTATTGTATGTATGTATGTATGTATGTATGTATGTATGTATATAAGTGCTCTATCTGCATGTACACCTTCATGCCAGAAAAGGATATCAGATCTCACTATACATGATTGTAAGTTACCATGTGGCTGCTGGGAATTGAACTCTGGGCTTTTTCAAGAGCAGTCAGTGCTCTTAACCAATACACTATCTCCCCAGCCCCCAAGCTCCTCCCTTTTATTGATCAAGCTCCTAACAGACTTTTATGCAAGAAGCAATTTTTCCTACATGAAAATCTCACCATGATGTAGAATGGCCTATGACATGACCTCTTCTTGTACCCAAGTTTAATAATATACTATTTGTATAATGTTAGGCTGGATTAGTTTATTTAGCCATGAATTACTAATTATTTAGTTAATATAACAATACCTTTTAAAAAATTGGTTATTTTATTTACATTTCAAATGTTGTCACCCTTCCCAGTTTCCCCTCTGCTAGCCCCCAATCCCCTAACCCCTTGCCTATATGAGGGTACTCACCCACCCACCCACCCATTTCTGCCTCACCACCCTAGCATCCCCTTATGCTGGGGCATCGAGCCTTAACAGGATCAAGGGCCTCCCTTCCCTAATGCCAGATAAGGCTACATATGCAGCTGGAGCCATGGGTCCCTCCATGTGAACTCTATAGTTGGTGGCTTAGTATGGGAGCTCTGGGGAGTCCAGTTAGTTGTTCTTTCTAGAGGGTTGCAGTTCCCTTCAGTTCCTTCAGTCCTCCTCCTAACTCTTCCACTGGGGTCCCCAGGCTCAGTCCGATGGTTGACTGCGAGCATCTGAATCTGTATTGGTCAAGCTCTGGCAGAGCCTCTCAGGGGATAGCCATATCAGGCTCCTGTCAGCAAGCACTTCTTGGCATCAACAATAGTGTCTGGGTTTGGTGTCTGCGGATGGGATGGATCCCTAGGTGGGGTGGTCTTTTGGTCTTTCCTTCAGTCTCTGCTCTACTCTGTTCATGCATTTCCTTGGAAGGCACTAGGTTTCAACCTCATCTGCTGTGATCTGGAAGCTTGGGATATCCCTCTCAAATCAAATTTATCAATCTACATTTGCCTGGCTCCTGAGGCTTATATTTTCTTTTCTCCTTGTAGCTTTTCTCCTGTTTTTCAGGATTTGCTAAGAATGGGAGATAGACACATGAAAGAATTATGTGTGTTTATGCTGTGGACAGTGGATATTTATAAAAAGATTGTTGAGTCTTTTTTTTTTTCTTGGTTTTTTGGTTTTTGTTTTTGTTTTGAAACAGTGACTCACTATGTAGTGATGGCTGGCCTAGAATGATCTATGTAGATCAAGCTAGCCTCAAACTCTGAGATTCCCCCTGCCTCTCTCTGTCTTCTGAATCCTGGGACTGAGGACATGTGCCACCACACCCAGCTCAGCTGATATTTGAACATTATTATTAATCCAGAAGGAAAGGTATGAAGCTAATATTTGTTTGCTTGTCATATATAAGCCACTAGTTCACAAAAGCTTTAAATGTGTCATGTCTATTTTTGAAAAAGTCCTAAAATGCTGAAAATGTTGTTATATAAATAGTGTGATGATGACTGCACAAACGTGTGTTTTCTAGGCCTTATGTTATTAGAGAATCATTAACATTACCTGTTATTTACCAAAATGCAGTTGAACTGAAGCTCAGAGGCAGAGGCCAGGCACTCACCCACTCCCGTGTGCTCAGAACAGTACTGGAGACATGAATACACACCTTTTTCAACCCACTGCTCAAAATCCAACGGCTCTTTAGATGTGGTCTTTTCAATCCTCAAAGTCCGCACTAGTGTTACAAATAAATAAATAAGAATGTCAATTAGTGACTCCATTCTTGGCATTGCGTCTGTGCTTCTTTTCTCTGCTGCCCTTGACTGCCAGGCACTGTTAGGGACAACACAAAGTACCAGCACCAGGAATCCTGGAAGCTATGGCCATTTTCCCATAAATCCTGCAGTAAAGCATAAACTGTACAATGGTAGCCTTGTTAGTATTTGTCACTACAGAGCACAAATCTACTGCTTTTCTGAATCTGGTTATTATATGGAGTATTTATATACTGGTTGTGACACTACTAGTAATCATGGCCACAAGTCTTTATGGAGAACATGCTGAGTCAGGCATATTTGTCATTCTCTCTTGGCTGAAGTCTTTATCAGAAAGATATTACTAACCTACTTTCCTGGTGAGGACACAGGCTTTACAGAAGTCAGGAAAAGCATTCCAGAACAGGGCCTCCGTAATGACAGAAGCACAGCACCCATGTACCTTCCTTCTGCACAGGGTTTTCTCCATGTCCCCCCACATGACCTCCAGAACCATCCTTCCCTTCTCTGTCCTACTCTGGAGGACCCAACTCCTACAAATTATGCCTCCTAGACCAATTTACCAACTCACTTTTCTTTGGGGATGGCAAGTGGATGGCTGGTGGATGGCCGGTGGCAGGCACCAGAAGATTGGAGGGCAGAGAAGTGAGACCAGAATATTTTATCTACACTCTGTCCTGCTTCATGCCATGTCTTTGCTGATCTTTTCCCTTCAAGACTGCAGCTCCTGCTGGCCAGGCCTCCCTGTACAATCTCAAATACACACACACACACACACACACACACATACACACACACACACACACACACACGGGCTCTTATAAGAGCCTTTCCTTTTCTTGTCTCAGGACGCAGTGGGTCCCTGCTGTAGTTGGTTTCTGAGGGCCCCATTGTCCATTATTCATTCCTGCAACCCAGGCCAGAATTTTATAAGTATATCTATTAATAAGGTCTCTTCATTTGAAACATCTGGGATCTATTCTGTTTACTGCCATGATTCTGACATACTTTATCACAGACGGGACTTATGTTCCTAGGGGCGATTCAACTCCTAATCCCCAGAAAATGTCATTACCAATGGAAGAACCAGAACTATTTAATGAGAATACTTGGGGTTATCAGATTTACAGCAAGAATCTGAGAACTACAGGCTAAGTGAACCGAGGACAGGGATCCATAGAGCCCAGGATTGGGGCAAGCCAGCCTCTTACATTCCTAATAGTCTTCTGCCAAAGACATTCACACAGCAAGCTGCACGGAAATTATGATGTGCTTTGGAAGGGTTTGCAACTTAAGAGGCTAACTGTGCTGAAGGCAGTTAACTCAGACTCTCCACCCTCCCACTTCAGCAATAAAACTGGGTCCCGTGTTGTAAGGAAAACTAGTCTTTTGCCAAAAGTTTACATGTGTTCTCTGCCTACACAAAAATTAAAGGATAATAAAAATTAATGTGTGATTTGCTTACCCAAGTAACTCTGAATCACAAGCTTTTCAATCTTTACGTGTTTGTGAAAAAAAATAATGAACTCCTGGGGAAACATGCCTGTGGTGGTCCAAAAGGTTTCTGGATTCCTAGTGTTCATTTTAAAGGAAGGAAGGGAATAGACAGATAAAAATATAATCATAATGTTATAATGAATAAATATTAAAAACCAGCTATTGTTTCAATTTACAATCCCTTTCTAACTTATTTCTGCCTAGAATCTCAACTTTAGTACTTTTTTTTAAGCTGACATATTCTTTTCTAAAATGCTGAAAGAGAGCTGATGTCACTCCCATCTAAAAGGCTGCGGCAGTCCCAGCGACCATCAACCCACCCTTTCGGTCCACCATTAAAGTATACTGCCTCCCATTACTACATCACCCATCACTGCTGCCACAGCCAGCTGCTTGCAACTCTCAAACACATCCTACAGACACATGCTTCTATGCCTCCATTAATGTGTCTCTTGACCCCAAAGCCCTTCTACCTTTTGTGAAGGTTATGGTCCCTTCTCTAACTCCAGCAGATGAGAATCACCTCCTTGGTGCGTTCTACTTCCTTCATAGCATTTGTACCACTCTTTGCTTTTATGTCCCTATAGGCCCAGACACTTGCCTTTCTCTGTTTTTATGTCCCTAATAATTATTATAGTAGGGGACTCACAGTATATAAACAATGTTTGCTGAAGAAACTGAAGTTTCAAGTATCTCATCAATCACTAAGATGACCAATACAACAAAGATACAGAGCATTCCCATGATTCCAGAAATTCTCTCATCTTTCTTCCAGACAAATTTCTATATCCCTTAGCCAACAACTGCCTCGGTTTCCATCACAATGGGCCATGCATCCCTTTGTAGTCAGACCTAGGGCCTCGTTTGTGCTAGGCAAGGGTTGTACTGCTGAGCCACACCCATAGCTTGTTCTGTTTTTTTGTTTTGTTTTTCTTTTTTCTTTGTTTTTGCTTTTGTAGGGTATCACTTGAACTTGCTATGTCTCTGAGGATGACCTTGAGCTGCTTCATCCTCCTGCTTCTCCATCTCTCCAGCTCCCAGGTGCTGGGATCACATGTATTACGCACCACTGAACTCAATTTTGTATCATTTTGGGAACTAAACCTGGGCTTCATACATTTAGGCAAGTGTTCTACCAATTAAGCTACATCTCCAGAGTGAGTAAGTTAAATTTAAAATTTTTTACTTCCAACTAAAACACAGCAAAATTACCGAGTTTACTTCCAGCTTTATTAATTTCTCCACCTCCTCATTTTCTTTTGAATCAGGGTTGAGACAGGGCCTCCCTATGTAGCTCTGCTTGGCCTTTATCCTCTTACCTCGGCTTCTCAAGTGCTTGGATTACAGGCTTTTACCATTATGACCATTTTTCCTTTAGTTTTTGTAGATTCTTTGAGGTTTTCTATGGAAACAGCCACAGAATCTGTGAACAGAGAGTTCTACTGTGTTTTTCACCTATCGATCTTTTATATCCCTGCTTTCTGACCATACTCAGCAAGGTCTCCAGAAGACAGAAGCAGAAAGAATTCTTCCAATCTTAGGGGGAAAGTATCTCCAGTCTTACC
This sequence comes from Micromys minutus, assembly GCF_963924665.1. NCBI lineage: Eukaryota > Metazoa > Chordata > Mammalia > Rodentia > Muridae > Micromys > Micromys minutus. The sequence goes on along the minus strand of NC_137978.1, from coordinate 26,724,348 downwards.
ACTGAGCTGAAAAGGTTTTCTATGTCTTTATCAGACTGAGGGACCCTCTTCTCTGCGGTTGTTGAGAGCAGATACCAGGATGAATTACGCATTTTCATGCATATAGCCCAGGGCACATCCATACTCAATATGTAGCCAAGATTGGCCTTGAACTTATGATCTTGCATTTACCTCCCTAGTACTAGAATTTCAGGCATGTGCTCGGTCTACTGATACGGTGAATTATTGTAAGTTCACCCTTGTGTTCCTGTGATAATATGAATTGTATAAGTCTTGTATTCCTAGAGTAAAATATATTTTTTAGACTCATTTTGGGGGCTTTCATCCTTTTATTCTTGTTTGGTTAAGACTGGTTCTTGCTACAAAGACCAAGCTGGCCTCAGCCTAAAACTCATGATACTCCTGCCTTAGTCTCCCCAGTGTGAACATCATGAGAATGTGTTACAATGGCCAACTTAATTTAAAATATGTTTTTAAAATTTTTTAACTTTCTTTCAAAAAGAACACTGGTCTTTAAGATTTCTTTTATGCTCTGTTTGGTTTTGATAATGGGATGCTGGTGTAATATTTGGTGGGAAATCTCCCCCTCTGTGGAGGATTAATTTCAGGCAGCCTCAAGCATGGTTGGTGAGCTCTCTATCATGGAGCTATACGCCTGCTTTGTTTATTTTTATAAGGGCTTGTAAGACGTGGATATTTCTTCTTTGAGTGTTTGATAGTTTCAGTAGTGGGTAGGAATTAAAAAATTTTATGTGTATAGGTGTTTTCCTACATGTATATGTGGAGGCCAAGAGAGGGCATCCGATCTACTGTAACTGGAGTCACAAACTGATTTGAGTTGCCCCGTGGGTGCTGGGAATTGAACCAGGGTCTGCTAGAACAGCAAGTGCACTTGACTGCTGAGCCACCATCTCTCTCCAGCCCAACCTTTCGCTATTTCTACAGTTCAAGTGATTTGAGGATTTGTCCCTTTCCTCTTAAATTGCTAAACTTTATTAGCTCAGTTTTGTTATTTACAATGCAATTCTTTTAGATTCTCTATTAATATAGTTTCTTTCTTTTTAGTATTGGAAATTTACGCATCCTGTACTTCTGCTTGCTTGTTGAAACAGTCTCTTCATGTAGCTATGCTGGCCCTGAGCTTAGAACTCTCCTGCCTCACCTCTGAGAACTAGGATTACAAACTGTTTGGAGATCATACTCGGGGCTTTGTGCTCGTGTACGCTAAGCATGCAGTTCACCACCTGATCTCCAGCCCTGTCATACTTCCCACTTTCTTTGGATTTAATTTGTTCCTTTTTCTGGATTCCCAAGTTGTTGTTGTTGTTGTTTTTTTCTTTCACTTTTTGAGGCTGGGCCTCGCTGTGTGGCTCAGAGGCCTTCTGGGTACTGAGATTGCAGCTGTGAACTACCATTCCCAGCTAAGAGCGTCTCTTCATGATTTCAGTTTTCTGAAATTGATGGGACCTATTCAGGGAAATTCAATGTGCACTTGTTTGATATGCCACCACTAATGACAGTATTTCAGGTCAATTGATCAAGGTCATGGACAGCACTGAGCAGATCGTCTCTTTACTGGCTCATGTCACTCCATCTTTATTGAGAGGACAGTGTTAAAATATCCATTTGTAGGTTTCTTTTATCTTTGCCCTCATATATTTAAAAAATTGATTATTAGTTCTCAGACATGTAGAAATGTAATTTCCTAAGTAATTGACCCTTTAAGAGTATAAAATATTCCTTTATTCCTAGTAATCTTATTATCTTCTTCTACTTTATTATGAATATAATTAATCATCTTTCAAATATATAGTTTGTGGGGAAGATAATTTCTTACTCACTTATTTTCTACCTATTGACATGTTAAATTTTATTATAGTTTCTCTTGAGTTGGTTTTGTAGTTGTCTAAAGACAGGTTTTCACTGTGTATCTCTGCTGGCCTGGAACTCACTATGTAGACCAGGCTAGCCTCAAATTCACAGAGATCAACCTTCCTCTACCTCCCAAGCACTGGGATTAAAAGTTTGCAGAGCTACAATGCACCACGGCCTCCCAGTTCTTAAAAGGGGTCTTGTTACTTAGCTCAGGCTAGCCTCAAAATTTTAGTCCTCTTGCCTCCGGCTCTTTAGTAGGATTACAGGCAAACACCAAGACACTAGGGTGGCTCTTTCTTTTGTTTATTTTTAAAAGTGTTATAGTGGTTATATATATATATATATATATATATATATATATATATATATATATATATATATATATACTATATAAGAACCTTGTGGGTCTGGGGAGATGGTCAGTAGCTAAAGTTCTTACCATGGCAGCCAGGAAGACAAAGTTTGGCTCTCTAAAACTATCAATGCCAGGCAGATACAGTAGCTTTCCTATAATCCCAGCCTAGGAAGTCAGAACCAAAGGATGCCCAGGCCAAGACCAAGCTAGCTAGCAAGACCAGCGAGTCATTGGTGAGCTCTGTATTTTACTGAGAAACCATGCCTCAGTGAATAAGGTGGAAGAACAATAGAGGAAGATTCCAGACATCAACCTCAGGCCCACACACAGAAACACACACACACTCATGTACATTATATTAGTTACTTTATAATTGCTGAGATAAAACACAATAACCAAGGCAATATATAAAATAAAAATAAAAATTGGGGACTCACAGTTCTAGAGGTTTACCTATTCCCAGCATGTCAGGGAGCATGGCAGCAGTCATGCATGGTGCTAAAGCAGATGAGAGTGTCCATCCTTGGCAGCAAAGGGTATGGCTACACTTTCTAGCAATGGTGTAGGTTTTGAACCCTCAAAGCCCACCCTCAGTAACACATATCCTCTAACAAGGCCCCACCTCCTAATTCTTCCCAAACAGTTCCACCAACTGGGGACCAAGTGTTCAAATATATGAGCTTATGAGAACCATTCTATTCAAACCACCACATACACATTACACACACACACACACACACACACACACACACACACACACACACATGAAAAAGAAAAGGGAAAAGAGAGCTTTGTGATAGTCAAATCACTCAGAACTTCATGTTTATGTGACTGTAATATATTTTATATATAATTAATTTCACAATATAATGTTTTGAAATCATAAAGTGACTGGCTATCTCTCAAAGAAACTCAGAAAAATATATGTTTACTATTTAGTACATTTCATATAGGTTTGAGTCTTCATCTGGTATTATACCTCTTCAAATTGCAAAGTTCATTTAATATTTTCTGCCATGCCTGTGACAAACAAAATAGCTTTACTTTTGGAAGTGTGTTTTAGCAAGAGAAAGAATTCCAGGTTGACAGTTTTATGTCTATTTGCATCTCCTGTTGAGCATCTGTCAGACACTAGCTGAAGAGCTCTCTCTAGCAAGCAGGCCTGCCTTCATCAGCACTGCTGTGCCTCAGCAAACTGCAATTCTTTTCCTCCAGCTGTTTAAACATTTCTTTCTTTTTCAGTGTTTCCTGGGACAAAGTCTTTATATTTATCCAGCAGTTAAGAGAACTGATTTCTCATTTAGAGGACTTAGGTTCAGTTCCCACACTGCAGCTCACACTTTTCTATAACTCAAATTTCAGGGGATCTGATGCTCTCTTCTAGTCTCCATGGGACCAGGCATGTATGTGATACACATTCATACATGCAAAAAAAAACAAAACAAAAAAAAAACAACAAAAAAAACCCACTCACATACAAATAACTTTTTTTAAATTAAAGGCTTTAAAAAGGGAGGCATGTTGCACAATATTCTGGTCTTGCCTTAGAGCAATGATCATCTCTAATTAAAGGGAAGGGTATTTCTGGAAAGATCTCTGTTCTAAATGGACAACTTAAAGACGAATTTCTGCGGTTCTGTGTATATATGTACACTAATTTTTCTATACCAAATCAGTGGGATAAAAAACTATTACTTGAATTTTACAGCAACTATGACACAGGCAAAGGCAGGTATTAAGTTTCTGACTCAAGCCTTACATTTGTGTTATCATATAGAATAATTGAGAGTTAGAAACATGCATGTTAGTTGATTCTATCATTCATTTATCTGTGGGACTTTTTTTTTTTTAATAACAAACTAGTTTACTTTTGGTACTCTTTTTGTTAATCTTTAAAGCAGGTTGAAATACTTTTTATTGTTTTTTGTTTGTTTGTTTTTGTTTTTCAAGACATGGCTACTCTGGGTAACTATGGCTATCCTGGAACTTGCTCTATAGACCAGGCTGGCTATAAACTCAGAGATTCACCTTGCCTCTGCCTCCCAAGTACTGGGACTAAAAGCATGCATCACCATTGCTTAGCCAAAAACACTTTTTAAAAAAAGTGTTTTTTTAAAGGCTGTAAATATACTGTATTTATGCATATGTGTTTATGCTACATGTGTGCAGGTGCCCACAGAGGTCAGAAGAGGATCTTAGATCCCTTGGAGCTGGAGTTCCAGGTTGTGAACATCTAATGTGGATGCTGAGAACAAACTCTAGTCCTCTCTAAGACAGCAAGCACTCTAAACTTCTGAGACCTCCCGTTAGCCACCCCTGCTCCTGTTTTTTATGAGACAGGATCTCATTATGCAGTTCAGAATAGCCGTGAATTCAAGGCAATCTCCTGCCTCAGCCTCCCAGTACAGTAAGATTATAGGTATGAAATACCATGCCCAGTTGAAAACAGTTTTTGTGTATGTTCACCACTTCCTAAATTATAAAATCCCTAAACAAATTTGCAGTCATGTGTGTGTGTGTGTGCACATACATTTATATATGTGTGCCACAGATAAATTACACTCACATGCTTTTTAGTATTAGCCAAATTTAACAAATATTTTGTGTTCTAAATCAACAACCTAGTCAACAAACAATTCAAGTTTTTGTAGAGTCAAAGATAACCAAAACACGGGCTGATTTCTATGAATTCACAACTGAGAGAGGACATAATATTATGGATAAACAATTACAAAAACAAAACAAAACAATAAAACAAAAAAAAAATCAAGTCACCCACTTTCATACTAGAGACTTAAAGCCTCTAAGTCCTGAAGTCATGAAGTGGAGACAGAGCCATGAAATGACCCCACTGGATGGAAAGGTGTGAGAAAGGAGCAGCAACTGACCTGGATTGTTGGGACCTTGTCCAAGCACAACAGAGTATGGAGATTGTAACAGCTCCATCTTACAATGGCTCTGCCTCGATAATTAAAACCAGTGTAATGTGTCACCTGTCTTCCTCCAAGTCTAAAATAAAGATAATCTAATAAATCCTTTCAGCTCCAAATGATATGATTCCACCAGTCAGAGCAAAAGGATTTAAGAAAAAGAAACCAGAACTATTTAAAAGAGGTGTTCTCAGTCTAGAGAAATACCGGCTATTCTCCCAGAAGACCCAGAAGCTACACAGTGGCTGACAATAGTCTGAAACTCCAGTCAAGGGGATCTGACATCCCCTTCTGGCCTTTCCAGGTACTGACCATACAGCCATATGTGTAGGCAAAATCCACATAAAATAAAATTTAGAAATGAGAAGAAGTGGTATGTTCTCCATTGGCCACTTTTTCTTGGAGTAAAAGGTCTGAGAAAACTACTTACTCTACCTAGAACACACTCTAGCACTGGCCAAGCGGGACTGGAATGAAGCACACATGTAGGAAGGGCAAGAAGTGAGCCATTCAGCTTAGCAAAGATGCTGCTTAGACCAGCAAGCAAACAGTACCTAGGAAGCAACAGTGTTTATATATTTTTATTTCTAAGAAAAATCTAGAATTAAGCCAAAGCCTGATATTAAAATTTTACTCTTCCATAAAATGAAGTTGCTGTCTTGTTTTTTGTTTGTCTGTTTGTTTGTTTTGTTTGTCTCGGTAAAACACCTTTTTAAAACCTATTCATGGGACACACACATACATATGAGCAAAAACACCAGTATACACAAAATGAAAATAAATACATCTTACAACACTCATGCACATCTATTTGCAAAGTAGGAATGGTGGAACACAACTCTAATCCTGGACTCTGAGACAGGAGAATTTGAATTTAAGACAAATCTAGGTAGTAAGTAAATACTATGTAGTTAGGTCCTGACTTAGAAAACACAAATCACAATAAATAGACTGCTTGTTTACTATGGGAGGTCCCTTGGTCTAATTGCTAGAAAAATAGAATAAAAATTTTAGAAAGTCAAACCTATTTGCACAAAGTGGTCAGTCTAAGAATTATGAAAGATGAAATAATGTATTTGCAATTCAATTAATTCAATAATGGCCCTGAAAATAGATACTATATAGTCACCTAGCTCACTAAATATTTATTAAACTACTTAATAGTGTCAGTTGTTATGAACTTGGGCTCCCTGATCTAACATAACCCTGGACGAGGACAGAAGAGGCCCTCTTACCCATCGATGATGTTTTCAGGCGGGTGCCTTTCATCACTCGACGTGGCCAGAATCACTTCTGCCCCTTCGGTGCCCGAGCAGAGATCCACCTTCCTCATCTCAAAAACAGCCTGCAATTTTTATAAACACACAGGAATAAAAAAAGCAACTCTTGATTCTCAGCAGAAGAGAAAGCAAGGCTGTTGCCTAGCACACAGTTTAACAACCAAGCTATTCAAAACGTGGGAGGGACTTGCACATTTGTTTCTGCAAACTTCTGCCCTTTACCTGGGATGACCTATAAAATATGATCATTTCCATTGCTGTGCTCCACAAAATGTCTGTGACTACTTGAACTGACATCATTATTCTTATAAAATTAAAACCCTCAGTAATTATATAAAGATAGTTAACAAGCTGTGGTGACATAAATTACGAGTGATCTTTATTGTCTATAGCTGTATTTATGGGGTTTTTTTGTTTTTGTTTTTGTTTGGAGGCTAAAAACAGATATTTTGTGAGTATCTTTACCCGTAGCAATCCAAGTATCAAAAAAATTTACTATTACAGTTTTTGTTTTACAGTCTGGGTCACTCTCAAGCCCAAGATGGTCTAAAAATCACTAGTAGCCTAGGCTGGCCTAGAACTTGCAGTAATATTCCTGCCCCTACTCTCCCGTGCTTGGATTACAGGCATGAGCTGCCACACCTGGCTGCATTTTGGGGATGGTAGCAAACACTCAGGATCTTCCTTCATCTACCCCCAGTGAGCTGGGGTTTCAGGCCTGCCCACCACACCAGGCTGATTTACATTTGACACTCTTGTTTTTTGGTTGGTGAGGGTGAAGTCTGTCTAAATCTCATGTACATGGAATCATAGTTCAGGCTTATCCCTATCTGGCATCTTTCCCTCACTGTGTTTGTGAGATTTGTCAATGTCGTATGCACGTTAAGTACAGTTAGGTGCAGCTGCAGCACAGCCCCCATGCATGTCACCTGAGATGAGATCAAAGAAACAAGCCCCTGTGAAGCTCCACAGGAAGCTGCTGCTAGCTGAAAAGCAAAGAAAGGTTTCTTCGGTCTTGTGTACATTAGAGCAGACCCAATTTAGGAGAAATTACTTATTTGAAATAAGAAGTATGTTACATGTACTTAAAATTACAACATGGTCTAAAGATGCAGAAGAATTGATTTGTCCCTTATGGCATCTCCCAGACAAAGGAAAAGATGTGAAAGATGTGAACTCTCTAGGGGAGAAATGATCTGTTTACTCTACCTTCTGTTGAGATACTGAATCAAACAAGGTTAGAAGCAGCTCAACAGATGATGCAGGTGCTGTCGGTACCCATATGCTAATTTGTATCAGAAGATACAAAGATACCCATATAGAAATCTGTTAAACAATTTAGAAAGAACACAGACAAAATGGGTGAACAGAAAGTGAGTTTTACAAGAGAAACAAAAACTTAAAAGGAACAACACAGAAATTCAGGCATTGAAAAATACAGTTGTGTAAAGTTTTTTTTTTTTTTTTTAAATGTTAGCTAGGCTTAACATCAGATAGAATTTAACATTAATCAAAGATCAGTGGACTAGCAAGATGGCTCAGTCAGGAAGGATGTTTCCAGCCATGCCTAATGTGAGATCAGTCTCCAGAATACATACATGTGTACATACATGTATGTGGTACACAGACATGCAGGAAAAACACCATTCACTTAATTTACTTTTAATAAATTAACCTAAAAAATAACTAAGTGAACTGAAATGTGCACAATTGGAATTGATCTTAGGAGACTGAGTAGTGTAGAAGAAAACTGTGAAGAAAGATGGTTAACATTTTACCAATCTAAAACATAAGTTCACAGCTGCAAATAACTTTAAAATTTAAGCTGCACAAACACACAGAAGATTCTACTTAGGCATGATTAGCCTATTGCTGATAGAAAAAGAAAAAAAGCAAAGCAGTAAGAGCAAAAACCACAACAACGTATCTCTGGAAACACTGGTCCCTCCAGAGGTGTACCCACTAATGTAGGTGGGGTTTAGTCCAATCAAGATTAACCATCGAAGTAAATGCTTCTAGATCAGATCTAGCTCTGTAAAAATGAAAGTACTAGTGATGTTAAATACACTGTTAATAAAGATCTCATAGAGAAACTGGCTTAAAACTCTCTGTAAAGGACTCAGGATTTGGCTGCAAGCGTGACTTAGTAAAAGAGCATTTGCCTTATATGTAAGAAGTACTGGGTTGTTTCCCAGCAGCAAAACAAGAACAGAAAAGTAGGGAACAGCAGAATGAAAAGCAGAAGCAGGAAATCTTCGGTGGACTTAGTGACACCCACCTGTGTAATTCAGTACTCAGGAGGTGGAGGCCGGAGGGTCAGACGCTCAGGTCTATCCTCAGCATACAACAAGCAAAGCTGGAGACCAACCTGGCGGTGTAAGACCTTTCTCAAAAAGTAAAAACAAAACAAAAATAAATAAATAGTATGAGGTGAGAAGAAGGTAATGAAATCACACCCACAGAATCATAGTATTAAAGTTATTAACACTGAACATGAAGCAAAATACTATTAACTCAAAATAGACTAGGGGGCTGGGGGTAACAGCTCAGCAGGAGAATACTGGTCTAACATGCACAAGGTCTTGGGCCAGATCCCAGTACAGCGAAACCAGACAGAGACAAAGAGAAACACTAGGATGGTAAGGATCCATATCATAATCTTAGGTTTGTAGAATAACCAATAAAGATTAAACCAACAAAGAAAAAGAGAAGGTTTCTTTGGTTCAAATGGTGGAAGTCTGGACTCTAACTATAGTGGAAGGTGGTGGAACCTTTAAGAGATGAAACCTACTGGGAGGTAAACAGGTCACAATGGCCCTCTTAAAGTGATTACTAAGGAGGGTCTCAGGGTCTTGGGGAGTAGGCTGCGGGGAGGAGTGGACTCATTTCCCTGCTCTCCTGCGTCCACCTCTGGCCTTGTGAACTCTCTTTCCCCCACCATTCCATCTATCACCTATGAGATCCTTACCCACACCAAGCAGATGGTAGCATGTTCTTGGTTCTTCAGAGCAGTGTGTTAAATAAACCTACTTTCTTTACAAATCACCCAGCTTCAACGATTTTATTATAGAAATACAAACAGACTAAGATTAAAAGCCACCAGAAGATTAAAAAAAAAATGCAGTACCACAAAACCAAAAAAATAAATAACCCCCCCCAAAAACTTGACTATACTGAAAGACGGTGGAAACACAGATTTAAACATAAACATAAATACATTATCTTTCCACTTACCATTAATAAACTAAACACTAGCTTATTAGACTGGATTTAAAAATCAACCAAATAATATTTTGAGACACACTCTAATTTTATAAAGATGCAGAATGAAAGCAAACAATAGAATATAGTATACTTTGTTTTTCTTCTTTCTTCCTAGCTAGGGTCTTTTTATTTAGCCTAAGCTGGCTTTGAACTTGTGCAAGTGTACACAGACACACACATACAAAGAGAGAGACAGAGAGAGGGAGTCAGAGAGACATAAAGGCGTTATTTGATCCATACCTGGTTAAGTGTTTATAGGGCCTGTTTTGTTTGTTTGTTTTTTAAGACAAGTTTTCACTATGTTTATAATGTTGGGCTCAAACCTGTGGTTCTTCTGCCTCTGCCTCCCCAGTGCTAGGATGACAGGTAGGTACCTGTATACCACCCAGCCCAGCTCTAGAGCCATTTTTTATTTCAAAATTGGTAGTTCTTCAATCATTTTTATAATTCAAATACTTGTACCAAACACTTTCTCTGTTGAGGCATTTTGTAGGCCTTATGTTAATTACTGAAAACTTTTGTTTCACTTCTGTTTGGTGTTCATATTAGCAAAATGTTTACTTTCCATTATAGTTCAAAAGGGTGTCAAGAGTATTGAAAGCTGCAGTCATGCTGTGAGAGACGTGTTCTAACATTTCTGTGCCCATTTTTCCTGAATAATCTAATCACAACCTCCATGCTACTGGTACCAGAGAAACAGGTATGGGATAAATATTGTTAATTCTTAAAGAGGAGGATAATAGAGAATTCATATGTGTGTGTATGTATGTATATAAACACTTAACCAGGCATGGATCAAATAACCCCTTTATGTCTCTCTGTGTCCCTCTCTCTGTCTCTCTCAGTCCCCCCCCCCACCGTGAGTGTGTGTGTGTGTGTGTGTGTGTGTGTGTGTGTGTGTGTGTACAATTGTACACGTTCAAAGCCAGCTTAGGCTAAATAAAAAGACCTATCTAGGAAGAAAGAAAAAAAAAACAAATTATACTGTATTCTATCATTTGCTTTCAGTCTGTGTCTTTTTATAAAATTAAAGTGTGTTGCAAAATATCATTCATATTACATATACATATATAATATATATAATGCTGGTGAACTTAGAAACAAAATCCTTAGTTTATTACAAGTTGAAAATATAGATACAAGTTAAAATTGGAGGTAATAATAACAGTAACTACCAAGTTACACCAGAATAACTTTCTTTTTCTCATCTTGGAGTTCCTACCAATTAGGAGCATGTTTGTTTCTGAGATTTTTAACAAATATTTTCAAGATACACCTTGGACCAGGAAAATATGGGCTGAATGACAGACAATACTCCTCCAATTACTTATAACTCTCTGAATAGCTACACTCGGGCAATAATTAGCAAAATAAAATGAACTTTTACTATTCAGCACTTCATAAAATTTCAATTCATTTTTATAGTGCTAGGAATTAAACCCAGAGCTTTCAGAACGCTAGGTGCATGGTCTACCATTGAAGCTATACTCCCATTCAAAACTTTTGTGGCTTGGCAAAGTGGTGCAGATCTGTAATCAAAGCCTGTGGGAGGCTAAAAGTAAGATTATCACAAGTGGGCAGGGAGCCTGGGCTACAGTAAACTCCAGGCCATCCTCAGCTAGGGAGTAAGATCCTATTGCCACAGGGAGGGGGAAGCAGAAATAAGTAAAGGTATTTTTGAAATAATATCTTTGTTAAATTCGATAAGAAGTGTGCTTATCAACTCTGTAGACAGGACAAAGCTGTCAGCTTATATGCTGAATAACAGAACTGGCCCTTGGAAGACTTGCTGGAGGGATAGGGTGTGTAGTTCTGTTGTACAGCAGTAGCTTAGCATGTTCATGACCCTGGGTCCAATGAATGAGAGGGAGGGAGGGAGGAAGGAAAGGAGAGAACAAGGTAGAACAGTTTCATTGTACAAGGTTATGCTCATCCATTTACATATTATCTATGGCTGCCTTTGTGTGGCAGAACTGAGTCGCTGTCACAGACTATAAAGCCTAAAATATTATTTGGCCCTTTATGACCCTTGATCTAGATATATTAAAATTTAATTTGTTTAGTCCATGACAAAACCAATTTAAGACAACACTGTCAAAAGGTAAAATTTAAAAGTGTTATTTTAGATTTACTAAAAGTTAGGTTGAAGGTGTAACCAGTGGGCAGGCATTGGCCCCAGGTTTGATATCCGACAGCCTAATAAAACAAAACACAAGAAGTAAAAGAGGTTGTACATTCCATAAGATTCTTTGAACATCAGTAAGGGGTCCAGAACCTTTCAAGGACATTATGAAGCTCCATACTGTTTGGGGGAGAAAAACAAACTCATGACCATGTCCCCCAAATGAATAAATGAAATAAACAAACATTTTAAAAATTTCCAGTGCCCCTTCCAGTTGTATAAATACTAAAGATGAACACCCCCTGTAAAAGGATGACAGATAAATTTGTGGTGTTTTTATATTTTCTAATTCTACTTTTACCATCTGAATTGGTGTGAATGTCTCAGAACCGGTAAATACAGGATGTATATCTCATGTGGATAAATAACATATAAGGGAGAATCAATCCATGTTCAAAAGAATTGCAGGTCAGGCTGAAGCCCCATATACTATGAAGGTCAAGGCTGGAGGATTAGAGTGAGTTTAAGGCTTTCCTGGGCTACAAGAGACCTGCTTCCCCCCAAAAAACAAAAACAAATAAACAAACAAAAAATCCCACAAAATGTTTTAATATCTATGTATATAGTATACAAATAAGATACAGTGTGTTCTCTTCAAATTTTCAGGTTTTTTTTACCTTATTCTTAAATGATCTAAGATGTCTAAGGAAAGAGCAAACAAGCACTTTAATATATAATGAATATACAAGTGCTTTAATACAAACGAATGTACCCAGAACAACAATATCTGTCCTGCAAATCAAGGGGCAGAGATTGGGCTTTCCTTACATTTTTGTTGAAATTAATGAGAAAGAGGCAAACCAACTCCAAGAAACCCATAAAACCACTCAACAGACATGTTTCCACACAGCTCCAAGTTGCAGGTTTGAGAGGACATGCTTGATCTAAGTAAGCATGAATACTCTCAGAAGCTCTCTACCAAAGATAACATCCATCCTTTCTGTGTTTTACAGTGAGGGACGGCAGGTGCCCTTCACCGGGACCATTGGTTTTCTTCTTACATATACAGTGTGGCCCTTTCTGGTACTTCTTCCAGAAAACCCGAGTCAAGTCCTGGGTTGATTTTCTCGTTGACCAGCATCCTTGGGTCTGGGTAATCTTACATCTGCCTGCCCCAAATCCTTTCCTATACCATCCACTGGTAACTCTGGCATAAATTAAACACCTGTTATTCTCTGTTTCCCATGGTGGCAGCCCGGAAACAGCTCTCTCACCTCCTCACCAAGTCCCAGACCTAAATGATTTCAAATAACCTAAATGCACCCACACCGACTTTAAGTATTATTCATAGCTGTTTGAGATTGGACGATGCCAATGATGTCTTCCGTTTGACATATTAACTGTAATTTGTAATTGTCCTTCCTTTTGAGGGTCAAAGCATCATTTCAGGGCACTAAAAGTTCTTGGGGCGGGGGCCTAGAGAGAGGCCAGGCCCTAGTCCGGCAGTCCTCTCCCAGCGACATCTCGGCTCCTCCCACGGTCACCCGCCGCGCGTCTCCTCACAAACGGTTCCTTCCCGCCCGCATCCCTCCGCACGCCTCGCCACCGAGCTCCCACCTCTTCGGTGCCCGCCCACCGTGTTGCAGCACAGACCCACTCGTCGGAGCCACGGGCAGCTTCGCAAAAGGACCCAGTCCGCTCGCGATCCCCGCCCCGCTCCGCCCCGCCCCGCCCCGCCCCAGCCTCAGCGGAGTTCCCCGGCGCGCGCTCTGAGCAGCTCCGCCCCGCCCTCTCCTGGCACTGGACCCGCCTAGATGCGCCACCCCGCTTGCGTGTCTTTCCTCAGGACTACCCTCACCCGGCTCCGCGTTGCCTCGGGGGCCCCCCCAGGTCTCTAGGGACACGTCCTCGCGCGGGCACGCACACGCACGGTCCAGCCCCGCCCCTTTCACCCTTACCCTGACTGCCAGGCTTTCTCAGATCGGAGGGCCCACCCCACTCCTGGTTCCGCCCCGTCATATGCCCCGCCCACCAAGGACCAGACCACGCCCCTCATGCCGGCCCGCGCACGCGCGCCTACCCAGCCAAGGCCTCCCCCCCCTCCTCGCTAGTCCCGCGGTCCCACGGCGCCAGGTCGCCCCCAGCCCCTCCCTCTTGCCACCCTCTGTGTGTGTCCCACCCTCACGGGCTTTGTGGCCTAGGTGCCGAGCCGCTTCCTGGTCAGCCGCTCAGTGGAGGAAGGAGCCCCAGTGAGGTGCAGCCGCTCGCTGCCCCAGGCAGGGGCACAGGTAGGTGGCGGCCGCGGGTCGGGCCGCTCGCCGAGCCTCGGGCAGCGCGTGGGTGCGGGGGCGGAGTGTGAGGGGCTGGGGGAGGGGAAAGGCCCTAGGGATGAGGTAGAGCTCGCGGTGGGAGAGGTGGGAGGATGAAGATTTAGGGGTGCTTGAAGTGGGCTCAAGGGTGGGGTCCGCGGCGTCCGGGTTTAGACTGAGAGGGTGTGTGAGAATTAGGTTTCTGGGCGGGAGAGGGAGCGGATTTAGCTTAGGTGGACTTCGGGAGAGGCTTGGGTGGGAGTGCCGGGGAAGGGGGAAAAGAAAAAGGGTTGGGGAGTGCACGGAGGGAAGGAGCTGGGGTTGGAATAGGGGGAGGGGTGGGGCTGGGGGGGCAGGGAAGAAACTAGTTGAGGCCGTGGATTGTGAAGTTGGAGATAGTGAGGCGTGAAGAAAAGGGATTCTGAAGGTTGAGGACGCAAAACCGGGAAAGAGATGGAGAGACTAGGGTGCTAAGAGGAACCTCGATGGTGAGAGGAAGGGAAGAATCGTGAGGGAGAGGAGGATGGGGGCTGGAAACGGGTCGCTAGGAGGCAGGTGGAGGTGGGGTTGAGTCTGGAGGACCGGTGCCGAATTTTGAGGGGCACAGAAGAGTCTGGGTAGAAGATCTGGGAGTGAATGAGGAAGGTTAGAATTTGAAGAGTGGGGATTGAATTTTTTTTTTTTTTTTTTTTTTTTTTTTTTTTTTTTTTTTTTTTTTTGGTATGAAAAGCTAAAGAGTGTGTAAAACTATCAAGATGTGGGAGAGATTATCTTGCTCTTGGACAAAGTATGGGTCTGGATGTGACATGAGTTTGGGGGAGAAGGCGGTAGGGAAGTGTAAGTTACAGGGAAAAAGAAGTAGTGAAAAATTGAATAATGGCGGTGACACAGAACAATGAAGGTGCTTTGGTTTTGGTTAAAAATACTTTAGAACTACTTTCTCTTCGGATTTCTTCCCATGTTAAGAAAAAGTCTTTAAAAACCACTACATTTTCAAATAAGCGGCCTTAAGATGAAGGTCGTGGGTTGACAGTTGTTTTCCTGGTGTGTGGATATGGCGGCTTTCTGCCCTGGCAGTGAAGGAGAAATGCCTCATCCCTTAAGTGAGCCCTGGTTCTGTTTCCACCCACTCTTTTCCTCTGATGACCACTGTTTTTTTTTTTTTTTTGTTTGTTTGTTTGTTTGTTTTTGTTTTTTTTTTAATGTATTCCCTGCCCTCTTAACCCCCAGTTTGAGCCAGTATGAGGACCAGAGAGATGATGAAATGGTCGGTGAGATTAATTTTGAGTGTTTTAAAAACATGTTTAAGGCTGGCGTTGCATTTTTACTCTTGAGATACAGCATCATGCAAGTGGGAAGATCTTGTGCTTTGGTGTGACACAGCCCTGTGATTTGAGTTCAGATTCTGTCATTTAAGAGTTGTGAGCCTTAAGTAAGTTCCTTCATTTCTGTGAGGCTCTTCATCCATTAAGTAGCAATACTGACCTCCTAGGATCAGCGATTGCATGACATCGTTTTATATTGTACCTAACAATGCTTGCCAGCTTGTAGTATGTAATGGTAGCTTTCAATCACATCTGGAATCATTACCATTGATCATTACTTTGGCCTAGTTATTACTCTTAGAAGACTAATTATCTACAGAAGTTAGATATTCTTTTTGATGGTTTTTGGTTTTCTTTTTGTTGTTGTTGTTTTAATAAGCTCAGCTCACAGTTTTAGCACTCCCATCCCCAGGCAAGGACGGCTCTGTCTTTTAAGGGGCCAGTTGGTAGCAGGCCAACATGAACAATAGTGAAGGGCAAACAATATCCAATTTAGAAGTTTTACCTTTTATGGTTCTGAAAGTTGAAAGTTCAGACATTCATTTAAGTCTCAGATCACTTTATAGTACCTCACAAACTTCAGGAAATACTTTATTGGGAGAATGCAAGATGTTTAAAATAATTTTTAAAAAAGGTTACCTTGCATGATTCCCTAAATTAAGAGTAGTTCTTCAAATAACTGAAGAAAGCGAAGCCTTAGATGAATGTCTGGACAAATAATGTAGATTTACTCATCAGTAAATACTGAATTTTTTTTCCTCATTTAAAAAGAGAGTACTGTTTGATGAGCAGTCTGAAGATATGATATAGTCATAACTGTGCCCCCTTTTCTGAAAATGATCTTTGGAGGGTAAACTTGCCAGAAGGGGCAAGAGTAAGGGATTAGCATCCAAACTCTGGTCCCACACTACTGTGCCCTCTGCTGGATGGAATCATACTTCTAGTTTTCATGAGAAGTTGTCATCCATTCATTCCGTTTTACTCCAAAGTTTGTGGGAGGTTAGAGAGGATTAAGAGCAGTGCGTATATGTAAAACTTGGGTTTTTGTCTTTCCTTCCTTCAGCTTGTCAGCATTATGTTGTGTTGGTCCATTAAGAGACATTGTCTTACATAGGATTATCCTTTCTGCAGTTAGAGTCAGATCATTAGGCTAGCACAGTGGTTTATGACTGTAATCCCAGTACTTGGAAAGCTGTGGTTGAAAGATCACTTGAGTTTGAAGCCAGCCTGGCCTACATACTAAATTTCCAGCCACTCTAACATGGTGATAATGATAAAATGTTTTCTTTCCTTCATTCACCCATTTGATCACTTCTTGTCTGTGTATCAAATAACTTGTCTTTTTGCCATACCTAGGATCTACTTTCTGATATCTAGGAAGAGAAGGCTCTAAAGGTCTAGTCTTAAAGATCAAAGAATATTCTTTTTCTCCTGGTTAGGATTAAGGTCTGTGAGGTCGAAGGGGCCAAATGCTTGCCTCTGCTGAACGCAGCTCTTGGAGCAGGGGGTGGGGGGCATCTTTTCTGCAGCAGCCCTTGAATGCTGGCAAGAATATGAAGCGTGAGAGCTGGCACTATGACAAGACTGTTTTTTTTTAAACTGGTTTTTACTTTAGTTGTTTTGTCCTCCCTCCCCCCGCCCCCCACCTAGTACCAGTAGCAATATAGCCCCATCATCTGCTCTGCTTCTACCACCTGCAGAAGGGTCTGACAAGTGGGGGAGGAGCCTGCAGCTGTTGCCTGGAAGAGGCGCTGGCTCCTAGCAACAATATCAGCAGGCCCTTCAACTCAGCCCTAAATCTACCCCTCTGAGGTCTCATTCAGTTCAGCTTATATCTATTGAGTGCTTACTCAGTGAAAGTACCATGTTCAGCCTGAGAAAGAAAAAACTCACAGCGTTGGGTACAGTAACACGTGAGCATAGTACACAGTGTTAAGTGTTGTGTAAAAGGAAACACTGGGTGCCCTGGGAAAACCAGACAGGCATGGACTGGTCCTGGGGTTGGAGAAGTTTCCCAGGAGAATGCTGAGTGATGGTTGAGCTGAATGTTAATGATGAGCAGGAAATGGCTAGTTCAGGCAGAATAATCAAAAGCAGTAAACTAAGCTAATTCCAGTGGGTCAAGTGAGTGGCAGTTTACACATGTAGATTGGCAGGGCCACAGAACAGGACGTAGTAGATGAGCCGGAAAGGGTGAGGCTCCAGGGCTAGGCTGGCCCTCCTTTCTGATGTGCTTTATACACATAATTATTCTCGGGAGAAAAAAGAATAATAGTGATTCCCACAAACAAGATCATTGTTTGATCTTCAGAGACTCAACATTTTTGTCACTGACGTAATTGTTTGCTGACACTTGTAAGTGGCTTCAGGCCACATTGTAGGTATTGATGTAGAAGCTGACTTGATATACTCCAAAAGTCAACCAAAGTCTTTGAGGGTATTTCAGAGTCCTTTAGAAATATGGATAGTCCTACATGGTATTAAAACTCACATTTTCCTCTTATTGTAGAAATGGTAATCAGATGGTTTTATTTAACATGGCAGTTTCTCATGTAATTTGAAATCTCAGTTTCTCAATAAAACAGTATTTATTACAGTTAATTCTTGATGCATAATGTCACCATAGGGATTAAAGAAAAACACAACTGCTTTTTGGTTTTTAACTTACCTCAGAGAACTCTGACAGAATCTGAATAGATCTGACACTGGAGGACTGTGATGACTTTAGACTTTGTTGTGGAGGCTTTTATTTTTGAACTCAAGGCATCTTTTTGCTTGTGGTTTACCTAAGGCTTATGAAACCAGTAAACTAGTTCCATGACATTCTCCCGAGGGACTGTATCATACCAGAGTGTGGATGAATTGAATGTCTTTTTTTCTCTCTGTACAAAGCAGCAAAGACAGGCCTAGAAGCAAATCAGTAAGACATGGAGCCAAGTGCAACAAAGAGACGCGTGTGAGGTGCCAAACCAACGTGGGGAGTTACTTTTTTCTGTGTAAACATTTTTTAATTTCAGAATTCTAGTGGGTTCATAACATCTGATGAAATACTGTATGCTTTGTTTATTAATACTCAAGTGTTGGGCATTTAGGATGTTCCTTATTACTCTGCTAACATAAGCTGTGCTGCTGTGAATCTACTTCTAAAAGAATTGTTACTGGCATTTTTTGTAACTTCTGGGTGAACTTTTGAAATGAAATTTGAGCTCAAAGTTCTGAAGGATGAGTAGATTACTGAATTGGTGAGAAAAATGCAAAAGGGGCACTTCATGTAGAAACAGTGGAACAGCCTCGAAGTGACAAAGCTCTCAGCAATAGTTGAGTCTTGCTTTCCTCATAGTGGTAGGGTCATAAAGCTGTGGGCACAGTAAGGTGAAGTTTATACTACAGGTGACATTCTAATTGGATTTGCTTCCATGCACCTTGCTTTTACAGTTGCAACCAAGGCAATGGCTTACTACCTCAACTCAGAAGCCCACCTGGATCCAGGGCCCATCTATGTTCGAGAAAATGGGCGGCTACACATGGTTAATCTGGCTCTGGATGGTGTTAAGAACAGTCTGCAGAAGCCACGGCCTTTCAGACTCTTTCCCAAAGGCTTTTCTGTGGAGCTGTGCATGAACAGGGAAGACGACACTGCACAGAAAGAGAAGACTGATCACTTCATCTTCACGTACACCCGAGAGGGGAATCTGCGCTACTCTGCTAAATCTCTCTTCAGCCTGGTGCTGGGCTTCATCTCCGACAATGTTGATCACATTGATTCCCTTATTGGCTTTCCTGAGCAGATTGCTGAGAAGCTATTTTCTGCTGCTGAAGCCAGACAGAAATTCACAGAGCCAGGTGCAGGGCTGAGGGCTTTACAGAAATTCACTGAGGCCTATGGAAGTCTGGTGCTTTGCTCACTGTGCTTACGAAACAGGTGGGTATTCTCATTAGCTAGTGAGTACTTTAGAGGATGTTTATCCTGTCAAGCCCCAGGGTTTAGTGGGTTCATAAGCTCTACCATCAAACAGTACTTTCAATTTCAAACTTACATGTTTAAAGTACAGGTCATTTTGAGGGGATTTGGGGAGGCAGGATGGGATCACTGTTTTTCTCTCCTCGTCTCCTAGACAACATTTAGCCTTATTTTGAAAATGTTCTGTAAGGATTAGGTTGGCTAATACTTGGCAACCAACCCCACACCCTTCCTCTCCCTCCCCCCCAACCTCTCTCTCTCTTTTTCCTTTGAGACATGGCCTTGCTATATTACCTAAGGCTGATAGAGAACAACTAGGCTCACCAGGTGATGGTGGTCCATGCCTTTAATCTCAGCACTTGAGAGGCAGGCAGGTGGATCCCTGAGTTAGAGGCCAGCCTGCTCTACAGAACAATTTCCAGGACAATCAGGGCTGTTACCACAGAAAAATGCTGACTCAAAAAAAAAAAAGAAAAAGAAAAAACTGTTGTGTTCTCTTCCTCAACCTTTAGGTATAGGCATATTCCATCTTGCTCTCTTGGAGTCAACTTTTCTCATAAGAGAATACAGGAAATTTATGGCCTGCAAAATATCTCTTGGTATAGCTGTGGGAATATGAAGATTAGTACTCAGAATTCTTGGTCCTATTTCAGTTTTAAGAACAGTAAATATTGACTGTTAGATTAAAAGGTAACATTTTAAAAACACATGATTAAAATTTCAAACATCCTGAAATTTGGAAATGTTCAAATAAATCCCCAACATCCAGGCCTGTCTCCTTACAAAGAGATTTTTCTCTTGTGACTGGTTTGCCTTTGCTCATGTACTTTTTTTTTTTATTTAGTTAAAATGTTTATTTTATTATCATGTAAGAAAGCTTTAAGAACATCTACTTTTAAAAGAGTAAAACTGGCCGTGGCAAACAGTTCAAACAAGAGTACAGAAGACTATAACATCTCTCCCATCTCCTGTTTCCTTTCCCAGAGCCCAACCACTTTTTTTTCTCATTCCAGAGATACTTTGAACATTTATATCTCTTGTGGCTTTCCAGTTTGTCAAGCTGGAAATGTAGATGATTACATGTTTTATATACCTATGTAGCTTTCTTTCTTTACATAATTGAAAATCGTAATCAATATTATAGACTTAGTTTTATAATGTACCATCTGAACTGTTTTATGATTAAAAGGCAGTTTGCTGTTAATTCATTTTTTTGTGTGTGTGAGTACATACTAGTATAGTGTTCTATCTGAGCCACATTCCCCAACCCACCAGTTTACAGTTCAAACGAATAATAAATATGACCTATAAAATGAACCAAACAGCACACCTTTTCACTCAAGAGGCAGAGGAAGGTGGATCTCTCGGTTTGAGACTAGCCTGGAGTGAGTTCCAGAACATCCAGGGCTACACAGAGAAACCTCCCTTCTTCCCCCCCCCCAAAAAAAAAGAGGCCAAACCAGAAGTATAAGATAAAAAAGAGAAAGCAATAACAGAAAATACAAAATTCATAAAACGTGAAGAAAAGTGTAACTAGTCTTTATTTAATTGGCTCATGGAGTTAATGATTTCACCCCAGGTCAGGTCACATATGTTGCTTTAAAAGGATTAGGCCCAGGACATAGAGCAGAACCTTGGACTTACACGAATCAAGCATTTTCTGAAAACTGTCTTTGCTGAGGCTTTCATGGATTGCTGCCAATGAAAGGAAAACACTTATCTTGCTGCACGACAAAGCCAATTTATTTCACATTTTATCGCTCCACCTCCCTTATTCCTTCCTTCCTTGGTAGGATCTTGTATTAGCTCAGGTTGGCCTTATACTGCCAAACTCCTGCCTCAGCCTCCTGGGTGCTGTTATAGGCATGGGCAGCCTTGCCCTGCCTCACTCCTGTACTTTATTCCAAGTAATTTTGTTTACTGTAGGAAATTAGAAGGGTGAAAAGCAGAATTATATATTAAAAACACCGTATTTGAGAATATATAAAACTAAAATGAAAAACTTTACAGTCCTGCCACAGCACTAATGTTCAGAGACATACTCTCCTTCGGTAGAGAGTGCATGCTCTACACCTGGTGTCCTGCTTTCCCACCCTCTGCACTTGGCTTTCCCATGCTTTTGGAAATGCTGTTTGTCTGTAACACTCTGCATTCTGATTGGTTAGATTGTGATACTAACACTTTCATTCACATTTGATGAGCTTATAAATAATGTAACAGCTCCAGTACCAAAATAATAGAGTGTAACATTTCTGGAAAATAGTTTGGCAGTGTGTATTGAGAGACCTAAAAACAGATACATGATTTGTTCAACATATAGTTCACTTTGTTTGCTTAGGCTTTTTGAGACAGGTCTTTCTATGAAGCTGTGCTTGCCCAAAACTCACTGTAAATCCAACTGTCCTCAAACTCATGACTAATCCTCCCTCCACTGATGTGTCTGAGTGTACAGGCATGGACCACCATGCTTAGCCCATAATCCTGCATATTAAGACTATTTCATGGTGATCATCCTATAGTGACATCTATCTTACAGGAGAAATTTAGTCTCCAAAAGGTGATTGTTGCAAACCAAGTTACACAGTGAAAAGATTCAACCTTTTTGTTTCTCTTCTTACTCCTGGCTTCAGGCTTCAGGAGGTGAAAGTGGACAGAGGAAAGAGCCTCTCTTGTGAGCCCGTCCTGACGGCATGCAGCTGCAGTCCTGAAGCAGAAGCTCCATTGCCAGCTTAGATGACATAGTGAGGACTTGGCTTACAGATAACTTCTAAATTGCTCATGGTAGCCCACTCCTTTAATCCCAGCATTCAGGAGGTGGAGGCAGGCAGATCTCTGTGAGGGCTAACCTGCATAGAAATTCCAGGACAGCCAGCACTACATAGTGAGGCCCCATCTCTAAACAAAAATGCAAATAATTTTCTTAAAAAATGTATTCAATCTGGTAACACTTTTTGTAGCAGTGAGAAGCTGAAAGCTAGAAAATTTGTTAGGCATATTATGGTATAGTAAGTAATGAAGTTAACAATATTCTAAGATAATTTAAATGATGGTTAAATGTATAGAATGTGACAAATAAAAAAAAATGAATCTACACATATTAACTAACTGTAATTCCAGCACTCAGGAGGCTAAGGCAGGAAAATGCCTTGAGTCTAAGGCAAACAATGGAGCTAGTTCAAGGCCAAACAGGGCTATTAGCAAAACCTCATTTCTAACTTTTTTTTTAAACAAATAGGTTTTTTTTTTCTTTTAACTTTTTTACTTATTTTTTCAAGACAGGGTTTCTCTGTGTAATCCCGACTGTTCTGAAACTCACTGAATAGACTGCGCTGGTCTTGAAATTGGAGACCTGCCAGCCTCTCCCTCCCGAGTTCTGGGATTAATGGCATGTAACACGATGCCCAGACGCACGTCACTTTTTAAAAGCCTTTATTACTGTATACGTTAGTAGGTATGAGCACACCATGGCATATGCTCTGTGCCATGGTGTACATGGAGGTGGAGAACAACTGTGTGGGGTTAGTTCCTTTTTCCGCCTTTTGGTTGATGTGATTGAACTCCAAGTCATGAGACCTGAATGGCAAGTGCTTTACCTGCTGGGCTATTTTTCTGGCCAGATCTCATTTTTTAAAAAAACATCAATTATTTTCACATGGTACTAGTGATTGCATTCAAGGTAGTACCTTTTTTTTAAATTTCACTTTAACCCTAAATTTTGCTTTAAAAATATTTTTATATATTGTTGAAAGAAAAAAAAACCCTAATGTCTAGGAAGGAAGATTGTAATTGGTTTTTATTTTCTTTGTATTCTCTGTAATTTTCTTCAGTTTTTGAGAAAGGGTTTCTCTGTAGCCCTAGCTTTCCTGGAATCACTCTGTAGATCCTCCTGCCTGTGCCCCTAAGTCCTGGAATTAAAGGCATGTACCACCACTACCCAGCTTCTGTAGTTTCTTAATCCCTCCCCCACTTAACCCTAGTCTGTATTTTGTATTTATAATGATCATGTATTTATAATAAAATATAGGCAACATTTTCAATATAATCTTTCAGATTGTATTTTGTTAAATTCCAAACATTGCATTTTTGTGCAGGTACAACTGAGTTTACAGTTGTGACCAAAACCCTCTCTTTTAACTACTCAGAAGAACATTAGAGAGCAAGGGCTGTAGGGATGTGTTTGCCACCTGCTATAGCGGAGGTGTTTGTACCAACACAAAAGGGGTCAGACCAGAGGAAAGAACTTTGAGAAAATAATTGAAAATAAGAGAATCAGGCAGGTGAGAGCACCTCGTTAAGCCCAGAAGCTCCCTGCTGAAAGGAAAAGTCGGTGTCTTTATGGCTGGGGTCCAGGTAGACAAAACTCCCTCATATTTTAATCCTAATGGTGGTAACAGAGAGCAAGTACATTGTCCATAAGACATCACCCTAGGTTAACAAAGTAGTTAATCACTGCTACTTAAGGGGGGAGGGCCATAGGCTACCCTATACTTTGTAAATGTCTGTCTTTCTTACTTTGGTAAGAAAAAATGGGAAGATGCAGTTTTATAGCTGGAAAAATTGAAGCTCAAGTGATTGATGAAGCAGGTAATTAAAGCTGTTTGAATGCAGACTGGGCCCAACAGTGTGGCTCAGCGGGTAAAGAGTGGCACCTCCCAGTGATTTAAGACTGACAGCCTGAGTTTGACACTTCCAGCTCACCTAAACGTGGAAAGAAAACTAGCTTCTCTCTTTCTCTCCCCCACCTGTCTCTGTCTGCTTCTTCCCACACAATAAAATAAAAAGAACTCAAACTTAGGTCTGTTTTGCACTAAAATATGTGTGTGTGTTCTGTTGTTCTTTACTGTTTGGAACTTCAAAGGTCATTTGGAAGACAAGTTGCAAACAAGAATCTGGAGCCTTCTGTCCTAGATTAGCATCGAGTATTGTCTGTGCCTGTTGTCAGCCTTGAGTTCCATGTTTCTTAAATCACATCACACAGTATTATGTTCTTCACCCTTAGTTTCAGGATTACTAAAAATCCTTTGTTAATTGAGCAAAGAATGTGTGTTTTCCTTTATCTGACTGTCCGTACCCCCCTAAACCCCACTGACGCTCGAGAGCTGTGATCGGAAGGTGGGAAGCAGCTTTGTTTTCAGTGCAGCTGCAGTAGTCTGGGTAAGTGGTTCTTGTCTGCCCAGCTGAGCTGTCTCCAGGCAGCTTAAACTTTTCGATTTAAAAAGGGTCCCAGCACCTCAAGCCATTTGACCTAGTAGGCCAGTCAGTTTAATACTGATCATTTCATTTGAATCTAGAAAGAAAGGCTCCACCCCGCTCTTCCCTTCTGATTGTCCATCCTTTTATTGGCAGTTAAGATCCTGCTGAGTAAGAGCCCTGTTGGTTCTCACTAATCCTAGCATATTCTTCTGCTGTAGGAATCACAGGCTTCCGAGAGGAAAGGTGAGAAGTGGGTGCTCTGACCACTGTCAGGCTTCCCTAGTATCCTGCTGCTGTCACACCTAATCCATCTCCTTGTTTCTGTTGATCTCATTAGAAATAGATGAACAACTAGAAGGCAGGGCAGAGCAGAGCCGAGCCAGGCTGTGGAATGCCATTTTGATCTCTTCCTCTCCAGAGGCCTCCCTGATGCTTCCTGGTAACAGCTTGGCAAGGTGCTCCAGTGTAATTAAGTCACTTATGTTCATCATTTGTCTTAATAAGCATCTAAATGAGAGCCATGCCGCAGCATACTTTCAGGTAGTCGGGGCAACAGATCCAGTGGTGTGGACGGGTGCTCAGGCTATAGCTTCAGTAGACAGGTAGGCTTCAATGTGCTGGGTAGTTTCTGAAATACTTTTTAGTATATTCAGATTAAAGCTTGGGCTTATGCTTATAATTGAAGCAGGAGACTTTTAAGTCAAGTCCTTCCTCAAAAAGAGAAAAAGAAAAGGGAGTAAGTTTGGAAATTCCCAGGTGAAATCCAGTACTACTGCCAAAGCCTGGGCTAATTACAAACTGATTTTTTTTTCCTTGTGATTTGCCTTTGCTCATACTTTTCTGTTCATTGATGAATAGTTATTCTATCATCATATACAAAGGTTTTTTTTTTGAGGTATTACTAATTGGTCCAACCCATATGATAGGATTATCAGTGTTAAGAGCTTATTTCTTGGTACTTTGGGATGATGCCATGTTGACTGGCACAAAAGTCACAACCTAAACGTTTGAAAAGATGAAGACAAACCATTGATTGCTCTCCACATGGCACAGGTATTTGGTGGTTGCAGAAAAACTTGAAGAGATCAAATCTTTCCGGGAGCTGACCCGCCTGGATCTTTCCTGTTGCTGGCTTGGAGATGAGCATGAACTTCTAGAACATCTTACCAATGAGGCCTTGTCCAGGTACCAGCCCACTGTTTCTTGTGAATGTTTTGTTTATTTAGTTATTTTTATCTTATGTATGTCTCTGTGAAGGTGTCAGATTCCCTGGAACAGGAGTTATAGACCATTGTGAACTACCATGTGGGTGCTGGGAATTGAACCTGGGTCCTCTAGAAGGGCATCCAGTGCTCTTAACTGCTAATCCATCTGCAAGGCCTGTTTTATTTTTAAAGAACCCTCCAATAGGATCATTTTAAGGAATGTCACTTAAAAACATTTTCAACTTCTATTTACTTGGTATAGCAGTAGGAAAGATAATTTGTTTCTTTTTCTAAATAAACTTTTGGTTTTTTGGTTTTGGTTTTTTTTTTTTGAGAAAGTATTTCTTTGTGTAAAAGAACCCTGGCTGTCCTGGAACTCATTCTATATAGACCAGGCTTTCGTCCAACTCACAAAGATCTGCCAGGCTCCGCCTCCCTAGTGCTAGGTGTGTTCCACCATGCCCAGCTTCTCAGTTAAATTTTAAAGACATATTTATTATGTGTATGTGAGTACACTGTAGCTGTCTTCAGGCACGCTAGAAGAGATCCCATGACAGATGGTTGTGTGCCACCATGTGGTTGCTTAGAATTGAACTCAGGACCTCTGGAAGAATAGTCAGTGCTCTTAACTGCTGAGCCCCCTAAGTTACCTTTATTTAACCTGTAATAGTTGAAACTATCAGGATTGAAAAATGCCGTCCCTTGTTTATCCATTTTATTTGTCCTAGTTTATTATAGTGGGTGATTAAAAAAAAGAATTGGACTGGAAACCTGTCTCATTGGGTAAAGTCACTTGTCACCAAGCCTAATGACTCTGAGTTAAATACCTACAACCCACATGGTAGAGAGAAAGAACCTACTCCCTCAAGTGTCCTCTGACTCCCCACAGTCACCATGGGATATCTCTTCCCCTGTCCACACACAAAATAAATACATGTAACAAAAAGTTTACAAAAATTAGGGACTGGAAAAATGGCTCAGTGTTTAAGAACATTTGCTCTTGGAGAGGATCTGGGTTCAATTCCCAGCATGCACATGATGGTTCACAGCAATCTATAATTCCAGGTCCATGGATTCTGTGCCCTATTCTAGCTTCCCCAGTTACCAGGTACTAATGTGATACACATACATGTGTGCAGACAAAACACTACACATAAAATTTAGTTTTAAAAATTTACAGAAATTCAAGAATATCAGCAGGAAAGGACAGTTGGAAACAGAACAATACTTTCGTTGGATTTGGGTGATCTTTTCTGATATTTAGAGATGTTAATATTTTATGTTTTTAAGTGAAATGTTTCAAAGTATGTTCTCAAACATTCATTAAGTGATGCTTTTTGTACTTTGTTTCTCTAGTGTAACTCAGCTCCACTTGAAGGATAACTGCTTATCTGATGCAGGCATTCGGAAAATGACAGCACCAGTCCGAGTGATGAAAAGAGGCCTTGAGAATCTAATGCTGTTAGACCTGTCTTGTAAGTTACTGGGTGTTAATGTCTGGAAAATGGCTTTAGGGTCATCATTCCCTTTGTTTACAGGGATAAAA
Organism: Micromys minutus; assembly: GCF_963924665.1. Lineage (NCBI taxonomy): Eukaryota > Metazoa > Chordata > Mammalia > Rodentia > Muridae > Micromys > Micromys minutus. The sequence goes on along the minus strand of NC_137978.1, from coordinate 26,696,983 downwards.
GACAAACTGGCCTAAATGCTGTTAACAGTCCAGTGATAGGACTGAAGCCAGTGGCTCTTGACTCCTGGCCCAGTGCTTTTTGCAGCTTATCACCACTTCCTGCAGAAAGGAAAAGCCCTCCAGATTTTCCTTGCCACTCAGCATACAGCCAGCAGGGTCCTTCTGTCATGTTAAGAGTATACATAAGGACATTTGGCTCAATCTTGAGTCTTTGTCCCATGATAGTCCCTTGGTTTGTAAGTACCCAGACAATCTTCTCAGACTGAATACACTCCCATAATTACCTCAGAGGGGAACTGGTGATAGGACAGTATACACTATCTCACTGGTTCCGCAGCTCCTAATTGAGTGTGGGGATAACTGCCTCAGTCATGTATTTCTATCCTCCGAGTCCTAGGTAGTTGGACTGTGAAGCCTCTAGTGTGGTCGCTTCGTGTTACAAGTAGAAAAAAAAAAGAATTCATATTGAATTCACTCTGGGACATTCATGCACCTCTGTTCGTTGATGCCTGGGTGCTTTTCCCTGAGCTTACTGTGGGGGTTTACCAACAGTTATGACAGAATGCTGCCTTGTTTTTGATGTCTAGGTAACCCTGACATAACAGATGCTGGAATTGCATACCTATTTTCTTTTAGAAAACTAAACTGCTTGGATATCTCTGGAACAGGACTAAAGGTAAGGCTTTTGGTCTCTTTCAGCCTTTCAAGATGAAATGGGACTTTGTTTCTATTACAATTTGATGTTTAAAAAGAGCTAGAATTTATAATGGTCTTGTTTTGTTTCCGAGATACAGTGTTACTATGTCGCCTTTCCTGGGCTTGAATATCAGCATGTAGCCTAGGCTGGCCTCAAACTCATGGCTATCCTTAGCTTACTGAATATGTCACCGTGCCCAGCTGGTTTGGTGTTTTGGGCTAGTTGGCTAGCCCAGGCTGGTTAGGAACTCATGATCCTCCTGTTTCAGTCTCCAGAGTGTTGGAAGTATAGGTGTACACCACCTTACCTACTTATGGTGGTCTTTGCTACTAAAAACAAGTAAGAATTGGAAAATGTACTCATGTCTCTGATGTTTCTCCCTCACTAGGATATCAAAGCCGTTAAGGACAAGCTCCGGGCACACATAGGCCTTGTTCACTCCAAAGTGCCCTTGAAGGAATTTGATCATAGTAACTGCAAAACAGAGGGCTGGGCTGACCAGGTATGCCAGGCTTTTCACTACAGTTAATCCAGCTGTTCAGTTTAATTCTGGGTACCTATATATCAAGTAAACACGAATTCCTTTGATACTTTTTGCCTCAATTGTACTCTTCCTCAGTTATCAATGGTGATGGTCTATTACTGACCCACCTACTTAAGGAGGTAGTAGTATTGGACGTCAGATCTTAAAACTTCCTGCTTTGGTTGAGAGACTGGCCCTTATGCTTAGAATGCCATCTTACTCTACAAATAATTCGGGAAATAAGTAAATTATGGCTCACTAAGCAAAAAGGAGGAAGAGGAGGGGGTCTGGTCTGTTGTCTTCACAGTATGCTGTATTCCAGAGAGAATTAGCAGGTGTCACACTGTAAAGGTTTCAGATCTGACTGTTCTTTTCTTTGGAGCCCTTTTTCCAGAGCCTTCGTGAGGAGTCTTTTTCTCTTTTCGCTTTTTGCCAGTGAAAGATCTAACCTTTGAGTTTCTCTCGACTTCATAATGCCCCTCCTGAGTGGTAAGGTATAGCCTTGAGTAGAAAGTCAAAAGGAATCGGGTAGATAGCAGCTCACCTGTGTGGGCACCTTTCCCCTTCAGACACTTCATTGTTTCTTGGAAGACTTTGTCCTGGGTTCTTCCTTGGCTCTGAACCAGAAGGCGTGGTGGAAAAACCTATCCACTGGTTTGAACCAGTAGCATCATCTCCCAATAGATAGGAAGGGAGACCTGTTTCAGAACCATTTGGAGCTGGCTCCAGATGGGCATGGTTCAGTAATTGCCAGACTATCCTAGGTGCATCCAGTAGACACATGGCTCTTGTCAAGACTTTCTACAGGTTGGTAGCAAGCATGGTGGAAAGAATATAGGTGGTAGAGTCAGAGACTGAGAGTTGAGCCTCATAAACTTAGTAGTTAGCTGTATAACTGAGGAAATATTGGGTCTTTGTTTTTACATCTATAAAATACCAAAACTGGGATTTCTCTTTGAGTTTGGTGAAGACCAAGTAAAACACCTAACAGTGTGGCCTTGAAGTAAGTAGGGTGGACCAGTGTAGCTTTCTGCCATCACCTGGGAACTCCAGGACTTTGGGGAGTGCTTTCCTGGCCTTCTGCTGATCCTTTGCAGGAACTCCAACTTGACCCACCCCTGAAGAGGGAGGTTGTCTAACAGGGACCCACTTCCTTTTCTGTCTCCAAATTTCTCTACTTCTCCATATTCTACTTCCTTTTTTTTTTCTTTTTTAAAGGAGACAACTATGCAAGTTTATTTTGGCGGTAAGCCCTTGTTTGTTTATTTCTTCTTTCAGTCTTATTCCTGAAAGCCTTCCACTTCCTTTGTCATATTTATTGTATTTCCCTTGCTTCCTCACTACCACAACCCCAATGTCACCTTCTGGTGGTGCTTTCTTTCTCTATGTAAATATCAGTTATCCTTACTCAAGTGAGTCCCTCACCACCAGGGCATCTGTGTTCTCTTTGTCCTTAGCTCTTGCATCCCTCACTGCCTTCCCTTGCAGTCTGGTTTTGGCTGTATTTTCTACTGTTCTACTTCCAAGTGTCTCTGGAAGCTGCCAAGTAGTCTAGTGTTCCCCTTCCTTGGCCTTATGTGGCATTTAATATAGACATGCATGCCTTGGGGCTTTTCTCTCTTAGTTGATTCCTCATTCCCTTTTATACCTCTACTTCTCAGTGTCCTGAAAGGATCTAATCTATCAGAAGCCATCTGTATTCTCAGATATTACCTACAAGTGTCTTCCTGGTACCTCAAAGTCAGTTTGTCCAAACTTCCTTTCTTTTTCTGTATTCACAGTTAGTCCTGTTTCTGTTGCTGGAAGGACAATGTCTTTATTTTCTACCAAGTCACCAAGTTGATTTAGTCCATTTTGGCTTCCATTAGATCAGTACCTATTTTCCAATACCAGGAAATATTATTTAAGGATCCATAGCTAATATGTTCCAAGTGCTTTCTGCATGACAGACACTGGTAAACCCTCCATGTAGTCCTTTACCAGCCCTGTGGAATACATCCATTACTAAGCTCTATTCAGTATGTCAGAAAGAAAGACTCAGAAGTTAAGTCACTAGCTATGTATGGGCTGTCTGGCTAGTAAAAGTGCTCTTACGGTTTGTGGTTTTGTCTGTCTGTATCTTGAGTCTCACTGCGTATCCCAGGCTGGCCCCAGATTCACAGTTCTGAAACTACAGGTGTGTTCTACCATGCTAAGTCTATATTCTTAATACTTGAACTGCTCTGTATCCTGCAAGTGTTTTTCTTCATTCATGGTCCTTATGATCATTGCATTGCATTAGTAAGAAATTAAATGCAAAGTCCTTGTTACTCAAAATATGTTGAAATGATTACTTACTTTTTGCTCTGTCATGTATAGTTTATTATATCATCATATCTCTAAAGAAAGTAGCAGTAGCTAATAAAATTACATTTGTAACATGTAGATATAAAATATGGGCATCCTATACACATAGAGATGAGTTATTACAGATGTGACCAAAGGCATAAGGGTCTAGGAGTGTGTGAAACGTACTATAATTATGATTTTAGCTTTTAGTATTTAGTTTAAAGATGTGCAGTTCATGAAGTTGATTCCTAGCTTAGAACAGGATGGAACTGGGCAGGAGTGAGCTCCGCAGGCTGGCCTGAGGCATGCACATACATATTTTTGGATCCAGTTTGACTTGATTCTTTTACGAGTAAAAGTTATCAGTAGGTTTGTGTTTTAGAAAAGAGACCAAAGTCTAGCTAAGAGGAATAGTACTTGTCTCTCTTTTACAAAAAACAAAAAGAGGAGAAAAAAAGGAAGGGACCAAGGAAGAATGAGAAAAGTTTGAGATTAAAAGGCAAGGTTTGGTTTGGGTTCACGTCTTTGCAAATTCCTTTTAGATCGTTCTGCAGTGGGAGCGAGTGAGTGTGGAAGCTGTGCGGCAACGGAAGGAGGCGGAGTCTCGAAAGGCAGCTCAGTGCTTCTGTGAGGAATTCTGTTTTGGAGTTTTTGCTCTTGGGTTTTTACACTCTTCAAACAATCAGCCTGTCTTCTCTATAGGAAAATTAGTTGCAGTAGTATTAACATGTTAGGATAAATCATTCCCTCAGTATAGCTCACAGTGCAAGCACCACATCAGGAAGGCTGCCTTTTATTACTTATTTGTATCTGTCTTGCTCCAAAGAACACTTACGACGGCACAGAAGAAAACAGCACAGAAAATTGTCACTAACAGATGGAAGTAGGACTAGGAATGTTGTTCAGTGGTCAAGGGTTTTTTCCATGGGCAAAACCATGTGTTTAATCTTAAATAAACATGAGAGGAAAAAAAAAAGATTTGTAATCCAAGTACCCTGCAGTAGACAGGTGGGTTAACGGAATGCAGAATTTATGTACAGGGCGGATGATCCGGTCCTAAAAAGCAAGGACACTGTGGGTTTAAAGAGACTGCTTTCTCAGTGGTTAAGAGTGTGCATGCTCTTCCAGAGGACCTGAATTCAGTTCACAGCAGCCACATCTGGTGGTTTACAACCACCCAAAACTCCAGCTCCAGGGGACCCAGTATCTCTGGCCTCCGGATGCCTCCATTCATGTGCACATAGTCACACTTTGCATACAATTAAGATGATATAAATCTTTTTGTTTAAATTTGTATTACTAAGTTATTTATTTTATATGCATTGGTGCGTGTATGTCTGTGCAAGGGTGTCGGATCCTGGAGTTGTAGACAGCTGTGAGCTGCCATGATCATCTGGAAGAGCAGCCAGTGATCTGAACCACTGAGGCATCTCTCCAGCCCCAATTTTTTGTTTTTTTAAAAAGTAAGGATGTTTTGACACATGAGCGTTGAAGATGCACTACATGAAATAAGGCATTCGTGAAAGGGCAAATACTGTATTATGATTGTTCCTGATGCTTCCCAGAGCATCAGGTTCACTGAGAAAGAGCAGTAGTTAGAGGACAGGCGTAAGGAATTTCTATTGAATAGGTACAGACTTTTAGTTTATAAGGTAGAGTTCTATAGATTGGTAAGATTACTCACTGGGAAAAGCTGCTTGCCATCCATGCAAACCTGACAGCCTGAGTTTGATCCCATGATCCAAAAAGTTGTCCTCTGGCCTCTCCATGCACTGTGCCGCATGCGCATGCACATTCACATTATACCCACAGACACAGACGGCGGCAATGAGTGGCCTAGAGGACGAGGCTGCAGCTTGTTGTAGAATACTTGTCTAGCATGCACAAGGCTGTGGTCCATTAGGTCTGGAAATAGAAACATTGGAGATTGCTTAAAATGTTCATTTTGTCATTTTAATCAAGAATTAAATGATAAGCCAGATACTACAAGAGCAGAGGTCAGAGTCAGGCCCAGGTTTTAAAAAGGAACCCAACAGCGTATTAGCTTTGAGGATGTGCCTGACACTGTTCCTTTCTGTGCATTATTTTATTTATTTATTTATTTATTTATGTGTCATTCTAGATTTTTTATTCATAGGAAATTGAGAAAATTGATTTTTTAAAAAGATTTGTTTATGTATGTGAACACACTGTTGTTGTTGTCAGACACACCAGAAGAGGGCATTGGATTCCATTACAGATGATTGTGAGCCACCATGTAGGTGTGAGGAATTCAACTTACAACCTCTGGAAGAGCATTCAGTGCTCTTAACCTCTGAGCCATGTCTTTAGCCTGAGAGAATTGATTCTTGAGGCATTTGTTAGACTCACTGAACCCAGGAAGTGCCCACCTCCCTCTGCTGTGGTAGTATATCTGCCACCCCTGCTGCTAGGCATTCAGTCCAGACCACAGGGTCTTAAGTCCTGGATGGTCTCAGACTTTGGCAGGGCCCTGGCCCACGAGCACAGAAAATTCACCCACTTCTTATTCTTACAGATCAGAAGCGAGCTGTCACAGAAGCTCCAAGGAAATGTCCCCTAGCAGAGACCCACATGAACTCTTCTGGGAAACTCCAGTTCTATAGGGAGAAGGCTCCGGACTGCCATGAGCCACTGTTGAGTCAAGAATCAAAGAAGAGCAAAAAGAGAGCTTTCGAGGAACCAGAGCAGGAGCAGAGCTCGCCACAGTCAGCCAAGCAGAAGTGTGTGTGTCTGGCTGTGGAAGACTGGGATTTGCTCAATTCCTACTGACTGACACGTGCGGTTGATCCTCCCCTCGCCTCAGCACATGAGGAAGGGAGACTGCTGGTGATTTTCTTTTGGTTTGGATTTACCTTTGGCATTAGCATAGCAAGCAGATATTTCTACTTTTGTGGTGGGGGAGGGAAGGCTATGGACGTATGTAATAATTTCTAATGTATATTTTCAATACATAGTAATTTTTTCAAATAAACTCTTTTGCTGTCGTTGAATTCTGCTTGTGGATTGCAGATTGGCACTGCAGGAGGTAGCACCATGTGAACTAACAAATTCGAGCTGTTCTTGCTACAGTTTGGAACAGCTGACAGAACGTCCGTGTGATTGAAGCTGCTGCTGATTGTTTGCTTCCCTGGGCCATGCCCTGGCCTCGTAGCAAGTCTACATGAAATTAGCCAAAATTCAGAGCCAAGAACCTCAAGTTAAGTGGCATGTTACTGTCACAGAGCTTACAATATGAAGTGACAGTTTATACTCCTTTCTAGTTGGCTGAAAAGCCCATTCTGTTAGGTTGCCTTCTCAGCAATCATTAGCATTTATTGAAATCCCAGCCATTGAAGGTATTCGTTAACACCCAAATGACTCACAGCAGTCTTAGAAGTAATAGGGCAGAAGCTTTTTCCCATCCTAAGACTTACTGGAAAAAGCCCAATGATAAATATTGTAGGTTTTCAGGCCACAAGAATTCTCTTCAAAATACCCATCTACACGCAGTAAATCAATACGGCTGCCTGCCAATACATTTTTTTTGTTTGTTTGTTTACAAAGAGAGGTGGCTGGCAAATTAGCCAGAGTTTGGGTGCCTGCCACTACACCTGGCACCAGGCTGCTCTTGTTTAAAAGCAAGTACCTTTATGAGAACTGTGCAGTTGACAAATTTAGCACGAGTTAATTAACTTCAACAGGTCTGGAATAGGGTGTAAGATTCAGAATTTCTAGATGGGCACAGCATATGCCTATCAAAATTTGGAGGTAGAAGCCAAACGATCAGGCACTCAAGGCTAGTCTGAGCTACATTAAAAGATTTAGCATTTCCAGCAAGCACCCAGAAGATAGCAGTGAGTATCGAGGCTCTAACTCCTAGCTGTGTAAACGCTGGACACTAGACAGCAAAGGCTTTGATCCGGAAGTTTGAGCGTAGAGTGCTTCCATGTTCAAGTGTTAATGACCTGTTAAAATGGCTGAAAAGTACTCTGAGTAGGGGTGGTGGCACATGCCTATAATGTCCACACTTGGCAGACTGAATGGGAAACTTGAGAAGAGTTCAAGGTCCTGCTCAAGTAGTGAGTTCCAGGCCTGCCTGGGCTATATGAGACTGTCTCAAAAAGCACTTAAAAAAAAAAACAAAAAGCCTGCTTTTCTCCAGTTGTGGCTACTAGAAAAATCCAGATAACACACATGACTTGGGTTTGTGAATTATCTTTTATTTCTGTCTCTACACCAGAGGTTCTCAAGCTCCTGATGCTTTAACCATCTAATACAGCTCCTCATGTTGTGACCCCCAACCACAGAATTATTTTGTTGCTGCTCTAACTGGAATTTTGCTGGTTATGAATCATAATGTAAATATCTGATATGCGACTCCCAAAGGGTCACAACCCACAGATTGAGAACTGTTCAAGACATACCCATGTTTAAAAGTCTGTTAACAGCAAGACTTAATAGGCAACTAAAGAAGGGAGAAAACATCTCAGGAAATTGAAAACATTGGTTTGACATTTGGAAACACTGGAGGTTGGCCAAGTTTTTATTAAAGGTAGGTCTTGGGTTTCATTTGCTATTCTGGTGCTACTGCTATACAGAAGACCGCTCAGGGTCATAGCAAAAGCTCAGACGTGAAACTTGTGACAAGGTGAATACAGAGCGTGTTATGGCTTGGAGGTTCTTGTCTTGATGCTGAAACACTGTCTCACTATGTGGTCTAGCCTGGAGTTACAGGTGGGCACCACCACACTAAACTTAGGATCTTAAATGGACCCAAGGTTCAATATTGAAGGCGTATTCCCTGAAGCTCACAGGCAGGCTTTGGGAGGTGACTGGATGATGAGGGCACCAATCTTACTTATGCATTAAACATTTGTGGGTTTGTGTCTTCACGGGCCTGGGTTGGAATCTGTTAGGAAAGCCAAGCCCTCTTCACTCACTTGATAGCAGTTGAGCCAAGCAGCTTTCACCTCGTGTTATGGGGTAGCCACCAGAGAACACTGCTCAGACAAGGATTTAAGCCAATAGAAAGTATTAGCTAGCCGGCGATTATACTGGGTTTTTGGGATCCCAGTGTAGTACCGAGCCTTTCTCAAGGTGAGCTTTTAAGCACAAAAACCATGTCCTTGAGTTGACACACTTGAGTTAACAAGAACAGTTAGCCCGAAGCAGTACTACAGAAGCCAAAAAGCAAGGTGAGTACATTTAGAGACTTCCCCAGAACTATGGGCTTTGATGGGTTAGATCTTTGTTTTAGTGTTGGCAGGTTGAGTTTTACAGCCTGCATGGTGCTTCCATCATAGAATCAGTGCAGTACAGTCTCTTGAATGTGTAACTTACTCGTGCTACATACTCTTTCCTTGGTATCCTGTCTCACCACAAGCCTAAAAGGAACTCTGTCAGACTTGTCAACTGAGAGTCATAGTAAGTCCTGTTTGGGGAGAAGAGTGTGTGTGTGTGTCAGAGACAGCGTGTGTTTAGGCACACATGAAGATGAGGGGACAACTTTATGAAGTCAGTTCTCTTTCATGGATTCTGGGAATCAAACTCAGGTCCACAGGCACACACTGAAAGTGTTTCACCCAATGAACCATTTGGCTAACTTTTTTTGGTTTTCTTTTTAAGACAGGGTCTTACTACGTAATCCATACTTAACTCAGTATGCATATAGTTAGGACTGAATTCAGACTCACAGCCCCCTGCCTCAAACTTCCAAATGAGGGATTACAAGCATGCGCCACCTCACTGGCACTTAGCATGCCTGGTCTTAGCATTTCTTCTTTGAAGTTGGTACATTGCAGATCTTTTTGGGTATTTTGTTAAAGCAATGGAGAACAAACACAGAAAACTGGTCCTGGGAAATAGTTTAGAGCTGGAGATGTGGCTCAGTTGGTAGAATGTGTGACTGGCATATGTGAAAGCCTGTGTTCAAGCTGCAGAAGCACAGAAACGGAGTGAGGGATGGGACGCCTATAATCCAAGTACCGGGGGTAGAGGCAGGACATCAGAAACTTCAGGTCATCCTCTACGGCACAGTGAGTTCAAATTCAAGGCCTCAAAGAGAGACATGTTATTGTCAAGCTTCAATCTCTCCCTGGCTGCCGAGAGACTGATGTAAGCTTTGCTGTGTACACACTCCGTGCCGTGGTTCTCTGCTTTACCACCAACTCAGAACATCTGAGCCGAGGCACTGAAACCGTAAGCTAAGTGCCTCTTCGGTTGGTTTTCTCAGATGCTGTGTCAGAGAAACAGCTGCCCAGCACAGTGCACACTGGTTTTTGAACACATAAAATTGAGCTTTAAAATGTTTGTGGGCCTGGAGACATTGCTCGGTGGCTAAAACTGTTGCAGAGGACTAGAGATTGGTTCCTAGCACTCCCACTGGGTGGCTCAGGCTTGCCTGTAACCTGAGTCCCAAAGGAATCCCATGCCTCTGGCCCCATACTTACACATGCGCACATACACCTATTTTGAAATCAATATTTAAAAGTTGTTTTTAAAACGTTATGTAGGCGGACAATAGTATACCTTAGCCAAATTCCTAGCGTGAATAACTTTGTTTGTCAAACACAGTATATGTTGTCAATCAAACCTGAGACTAATTTGATCACTTCACCCAAAATACCATCGCTACCTCGCCATCATTTCTTCCTGCCTCTGCCTACTGACTGCTACTATTAAAGGCGTGTGCTACCACACCTGGTTTAAGAGTTCCTTGTTAAAAATCCTTTGTTTAAGTGTCTCCCTTTCCTATACTGATGAGTCCTTTAAACAACTATTTTAACAGTTTATTTTGTCTTTCAAGTGAAAATCTAGGCTCTATTCTAGTGGGAGCAGGTCAAGGATTTCTGACCACCCTGCAGGTGTTCCTGTTGCTGCCTGCTCAGTGATCTTGTAGCACGTGGAATCAACAGCCTACTCTGGTATGGCTAAGGTAATTACTTCATATTTGACAAACATGGGAAATCAGCCTTTTTTTTTTAAGTTCCTAGAGCCATGGATCAAATCTAGGGCCTTATGTATGCTAGGCAAATGTTCTATCAAACTATATCCCTAACCCTTAGGATAAACAACGCTTTACTTTAAAATTGTTTGTGGGGTTGGAGAGATGGCTCAGTGGTTAAGGACACTGACTGTTCTTCCAGAGATCCTGAGTTTAAATCCCAGCAAACACGTGGTGGCTCACAACCATTTGTAATGGGATCTGATGCCCTCTTCTGGTGTGTCTGAAGACAGTTACAGTGTACATGTATATAATAAATAAAATTTTTAAAAACCCTGAAAGATTTTTTTTTTAAATAAAAACTGTGGTTGTTTTCTGCTTGTTTTATTTCCTAGTTTGTATTGTTGTATATTATGTGTGTGTGAGATGTGTATGAGTGCACATTTGTGGAGGTAGAAAGACTCCTCTCCTACCATTGATTCATTGCTTCATGTGTATAATAATTTGCCTACATGTATGTGTTTGCCCTTCATGCATACCTGGTGCCTGTAGAGGCCAGGAGAGGGTTATGTGGTTACAGGTGGTTGTGAGCCACCTATGTGCATGTAGGCAACAGAACTTGAGTCTTCTTGAAGAACAGGTGATCTTAACCACTCAGCCATCTCCAAGACCTTCTTCCGAGATGCATGGCACACAAAGTGGCATGTATATGTGCCCTCAGTGGCAAACCGAGCAATAGCTTCCCATAAAACCTGGCACACATAACAAGAGAGACTAATGATATGTCTAAGGGAATTCAAGGAGGATTATTTTTTAATGTGTTGAGAGTAGAATCCAGGGCCCGTGCCTGCTAAGCACTGAGCCACATCCAGGCCCTGGATGAGATTATCCCAGATTATCCACAAGGATCTTTCTCAAGAGGAGGCAGAGGTTGGAATCAGAAAGAGCGTATGTGGCGAAGGAAGTGAGGGCTGGAGCGCCGCAGGGAAGGGCCTGGGTGGGCTGAAAAGTGGCAAGGAGGTAGGTCACCCCACCGCCAAGCCCTGGGTCCCAGAGGAAGCACCGAAGAATGGGAAAGCCAGAGCAGTTAAGGACTAGTAGGCCATGGCTTTAACCATTGAACCACCTCTTTTTCCAGTCATGGTAAAGCCTGGGGCATGTGGCTTGCAGATCGCTTTCTGGTCTGAAGCTTCTCCTCTGTCCTCTCAGGGTTAACCCTAACAACCTTTCTGGAATGTTGAAAAGAAACAATCATACCAGGTCGGGTGAGTAGAACACCTCACCAGAAGCTGTACTGTGTCTAGTCCTTTCCACTGAAGGCTTTGGCAGCCACAGTCGGGCAGAAATGTGAAGGCCTAGCCGATAGATTTGTATGAGAACATTCTGGCAACATTCTGTCCTATACGACTCCAAGCAAGTAGCAGTGGCTCACTTTTCCAGCCTTAATCCACGTGTCTGCCACCTTTGCTTTTGAAAGTGATGCCAGACCCCAAGTTAGACGTCTCTGATCCACCAGGTGTCAGGCCCCGCCTGTGCTTGTGTGCTCTTTTTCCGGAACAGAGGAATTACATTCCGGGGTTCCTGAGATGGGCTGGCAGGATGGCTCACTGGGCAGGAGTGAGGGTCTGTGTACTGGACTGACCCTGGGTCCCACAAAGTGACAAGCTAGAACTGATTCCTATGAGCTGTTTTCTGACCTCCACATGTTCACCATGGTGGAAACATGCCTGCACACATATAAACAGTAAACAGACAAGCCATAGAGAGAATTCTTAACTGTTGTATGAATGTGTCACCTGTCAATTTAAAAACCTGTGGCCTATAAGAAAGGGTAGAATAAATCGTGAGCCATTTGGAAGGCAGAAAGAATTCTGAGATAGAGCCAGGCATAGGAGATTGGCCCGGGGAAGATATGAGAATGTAAATTAGAATAAATGGGGTAATTTAAGTTATGATCTAATAAGAGAAAAGACTAGCAATATGGCCAAGGTATTTGTAAATATATTTTGTGTCTAAGTCTTATTGCTGAGAGGTGAAACCTCTACAAAGCAAACAAATAAATAGTCCCAGGCCTATCCTGACATCAGAGTGACAGACACCAGCTTAGTGTGCACCTCTGTAGCTGGTCTCTGAGGGCAGCTCCTGCTTCTGACAGTTTCATTCTTCCAAATGTCAAAAATGATTCTTCAGGCCCAGATGGATCAGTTCTAGGCTGAGAATCAGAAAATCTAGTCTAGTCCTTTCTGCTACTCAGTAAATCTCTTTTCCTTGCTGCCCTGGTCTCCTAACCTTGTAAGATGTAGTTAGCAATGGACTCCCGATTGAGAGTGGGAACACAAGCCTACCCCAGATGTCACAACCATGATTTCTCCATAGAGTCCTAGAACATGATAACAACCATTTATTTTATAAGTGGGGAAGCCAACGTTCATTGTGGTTGTCAGCCTTGTGTTAAGGTAACTCAGATGTGGTGCTCAGATGTGGTCAAACACCAGCCTACATGTTGCTGTGAAAATGCGTTTTTGTTTACTAAGGATCAAATTCAGGACCTTGCATATTAAGCAGGCACTCACCCTGAGCTACATATCCAGCTCCAATTTATTTTTTAGGTTATAATTATGTCATTTCCCACTTCTCCTTCCCCCTCCAAACTCTCCTATGTGTGTCTCTTTGTTCTCTATCAAATGTATGGCCTTTTTAAAAAAATGTTTTTTATATATTTTCAATATATCATATGTGTATATACATACATGTGTATACATTATACATATATATATATTCCAAAATATCAGCTCCTTTTTGAAATGTGAGCTTAACATTGAAATTAGTAAACGCTGGATAAAACAGATTACCCATCAAAATATGCACGTCATGTAACCAGCTTTGAGAGAAAAGACCAAGACCCTGTGAAGAAGAGAGACTTGTAGCTGTTGGCCTGCCCCAAACACTTCAGACCTGACAGCCCCTGTATCTACACAGGCCAGTTCATTAAAAGAAGTCTCTCAGATATGTAGAGATAGAGGATATGTATGTATGTATGTGTGTATGTATGTACGTATGAATGGATGGATGGACAGACAGGTAGATGGACAGAAATACACAGAGAAACACCTGTTCTGCTTCCATGGAGAAACCTGAACAGCACAGCCATCCCTTTACAATTATTGGGCATCTAGAGTGGATTCAGGTTGGCAGAGCAAATGAGGCAATTTCTTCCCTCAAATAACTGTTTTCTGCCTGACTTTATTCTTACCTCTGGCTTCTGTTCTTCCAGACTCATCATTTTTTAAATTAAGAAAGACAGACAAGTGACTAGCTACGTCCCACTGAGTGTAGCCAATGCGTGCTTTGGGAGTTTGAGTCCAAAGCAAGATGTTCAAATGGGTAATCAAAAGTTTTGAGGTGAGAATGTTTCCCAAGTGATAATGATGTCCATGTGGGTTTGAAGGATGAATATGAGCTGGCGAGTCTCAACGGAGAGGAGCCCTGCCTTCAGGGTGGGAAACTGGTAACAGTGTTTCCACATGTGGAGTTGGGGGGAGCTGTGGGGGAGCAGAGTTGTGGGAGTGAAGACTAAGAGTGATGTTGAGAGGTGAGCAGAGGCAGAGGGATGCAGAACAGAGCATGCTCTTTCAGTCATGGCCGAAGCACCTGCTGCCCGTGGTGAAGAGCCGGAATAGACGGACACCACAGCTGGGGGGGGGGGCGGGGAAGTAGTGATGGAGCTGAGAGGAATTAGTGCCCATCAGTGACGAGTCGGGAAGAACAGAAGCCATAGGGGAGAATACAATCAGGCAGAAAAACAGCTTTCAGGCTAAGAACCTGGAGTTGTACTTTAAACGTCATGAGTTTAGAAGAGAGTTTTTCCCTCCAGTCTGTGGCAAGGGTTCACAGTTATCATCAGGTTCCAAAAGGAAGAAAGGAATTCCTCAGATACATGGCTGCGGATGGGGCTCTAGAGGTGGCAGTATTTAAAGGAAAGCAGAGGGCAGGTTCAGTGAGAAGAGATGGCCAAACAGGAAAACAGGACGGAGTGCCATTCTGGAAACTGAGGGAAAGAATGACCAAGATGGTGGCAGTGCTCAGCTACGGCTTCTGGAGAGAAAGGGCGCAGGAGACAGACACAGGCATCTTGACTGGAAGTAGAGAGGCAGTCAAAGGAAAACCTGATGTGTGGGGGCTGTTTGTCAAAAAAGACCGAGACCCTTGTTAGTGTGCTATGAGGAACAAGCCCAAGAAGAAAGTAGTCTGTGGCCATGAGAGCTCCAGTCACATCTGTTCTTACCGTCCATGACAGTGGTGGCCGTGCCAGCTCAACAATCGCTCCTGAGGAACAAGAGGAAGCCAAGATGAATGAAGGTCACCATGTCCAACCAACTCTGCTTCCAGGCTTGTTTAGGTGGCTAAAATCTGACCCCAGAAGGAGCAATGAAAGGCTTTGGGACTGTGCAGCTTCAGATGCCTCTTGGGAGATGGTCCTGGAACCAAGGGGGCCAGATAAATTGTTTTTGGATCCAGACCTGAAAATCTAGTAGAATCAGCTTCCCAGGGACGTGGCTGTCAGGAAGGAGCCAGTCCCTCATCTTTAGAAGCATGAAGGCTCAGTGGCTCTTTCATACGGCTTGTATGCAGGAAATTTATTTCTCAGCTGGGGGTTGGAATTGGTGACCTTATGCAGAAAGTGGGGAGGGGTGGAGAGACATGTTGCCACCTCAAGGAAGACAAGGGATGGGCCAGCTTTCCCAGGTGCTGTAGCCAGGAAGAGGCGGGGCCAGCTCTCTTTAGCTGCCCTGACAAGAGGCAGGGCCAGCTCTCCAGGATGTGGTGGTGGATGAGGGACAGGGCCAGCTCAGCACAATGCTCTGACATCATAACATGGCCTCAGGAACAATCCAGACCAGGGATATCCACATGGCCTTTGGTGGTAACATGGGACTAAGACATCAACACAGACCCCTGTGACAGGACCAAGGGCCCAGACATGGCCCCTGGTGGCAGCACAGGTCACTCAGACCGGTTTGCCTCTCCCCACCTCCCCCAGCATCAGCCCACAGAACATCAACATGGTCTCAGACAGCAGCCCAGACCACTGACATCCAGATTGCCCTGGGTCATAGATATCAGCATAGACCCCAGCTGAGGTAGGACCATGGGCGGGGTATGGCGCTAGGCAGCAGCTCTTTTATATTTGCCTGTTCCTCACCCTGTCGGTTCTCCAGTTCTGCCTCTTTCTGAAGTGCATGAACCATTCAGCTTCACTTTCCATCTCTCCATTACATATCTATCTGCTCATCATAGTGGTGATGGCCACAGGGCCAGGGTGAGCACTGGGGTGTCTCTCTTCCAGCCACCCACAGCTGAAGGGGCCAGGCAGGCCTGCTGATAATTCTTTTAATGTCTCATTTACTTATTCTGTACGTGTGTGTGTGTGTGTGTGTGTGTGTGTGTGTGTGTGTGTGTGTAGTCATACACTACTGTATACATGCATAGTTTGATCTCAAACTGTAGAGATCAAAGGACAGTTGGTTCGAATCAGTCCTCTCCTTGTACCATGTGTGAGATCTAGGGCTCAAACTCAGATCCTCAGGCTTGGCAACAAGTGCCTTTACCCCACTGAGCCCTCAGGCAGCCTCAGAGTCATTGAGGTATTGACTGCTTGTGTTCATGTAAGTACTATCCTACTTAACAGTGGCTCTGCCAGGCTTGGTGGCGCACGCCTATTATTGCTGTATTTGGGAGGCTGAGCCAGGAAGATTGTTAGTTCAGGGCCAGATAGAGCCACATAGCAAGATTCTGTCTCAAAAGAAAGAAGGAAAGCAACCTAGTTCCCAAATAAAATTAATAAAGCCAGTAGCTTTATTGTAGTACATTGTTACAATTTATCATTAGTTACTTTTGTTATGTATGTTTAAGTTTTTGAAACAGAATCTTCTCCTTCTTCATCCACCCCCACCCCGTGAGTGTGTGTGTGTGTGTGTGTGTGTGTGTGTGTGTGTGTGGTATAAAGACTTGAAGCCACCCTGGGCTACATGAGACTATGTTTCAAAAGAAAAAAAGAAACTAAGGACACTGGGGCACAGACATTACTTGTGTGTCTCTGGAGCTACTGAGGCCCCTTGAACCTTATGTTAGCTACTGGGCAATGTAGCTTTGGGCCAACTCCTGTCCTCTTGTCAAAAGCCTGCCTGAGCCTCCTATGGGCTCTAGCAAATTCAGTTCTGTGAGTTTAAGGATGAAAGGAGAGCCCCAGGCAAACAGAGATGGCAGGCGCTTAACCCAGAACAGATTTTTAACACAAACCCTGGGGCCCAGCTGGAGCCACTTTAAATTCCTTGGTTCATCTAGCCCTTGGTGTTTGCACAGCAAAGAACCTGTTGGGGCTGGGGCCAGGGAGGCGGGGCCGGGGCAAATATTGGCACTGGCTGCTGAGCTGTCTCTCTGGCTGCTCTGCAGCCTGGCGCCAGGGGTGGGTCAACTTGGCCTAGGCCCCAGGCCTGAATCTTCCTGGAATCCCTTAAAGAGAATTGTTTGGGTAGTGGCTGTGGCACCTGCTCCTTCATGAAGGACCAATAAACAAGAGAGGAACACATGCCAAGTAGCTCCTGCACACCTTCTGTGGCACCTGCCAGGTTCCAGCTTCCTGTCTATAGAGACCTGGCTGACAGAGAGGAGAGATTTAGAGTGGTAGCCTTTGAACTTGGGCCTGTCGACCTTGAATCCCTGGCTCCCAAAAAGCTGTGTGCTATCTTGACATGCGTAGACCTACGTGTCAGCAGAGGATAAGCCCCAGGAGATTGTTCTCTCCTTGTGAGTCCCAGGAATCAAACTCAAGTGATCAGACTTGGTAGAAGGAGCCTTCTGCTGAGCCGGCTCTCTGTAAGCCAACTTTGTCTTTTTTTTTTTAATATATTTATTTGTATGTGTACACTGTAACTGTCTCCAGACAGACACACCAGAAGAGTACATCAGATCCCATTAGAGATGGTTGTGAGCCACCATGTGGTTGCTGGGAATTGAACTCAGGACCTCTGGAAGAGTAGTCAGTGCTCTTAACCGCTGAGCCATCTCTCCAGCCCCAACCTTGTCTTTTGAGAGAGGGTCTCTCACTGAACCAGAATTCATCAGATTAGCTGATAGCTCTTCAGCCCCCAGGATCCTGTCTACACACTGTACATCTGTGCCCTTGCACTGCCCACCCCACACCTGCCTTGCACACTGTACATCTGTGCCCCCAAACTACTTACCCCACACCTGCCTTGTACACTGTACTTCTGGTGTCCCCCCTGCACTGCCTTGCCCGTAAGTGCTGAAAACTCAGACTCAGGTCCTCATATTTACACAAAGCTCTTCACTTACTGTCTCCCAGAACACTAAGACACAGGTTTTATTCTTATTTTATTTACTTATTTGTTTACTTAATTGTTTATGGTTTTTTGGAGACAGGGTTTCTCTGTGTAGCCCTGGCTATCCTGGACCAAGCTGGCCTTGAACTTACAAATTCGCCTGGGATTAAAGGCATGCACCACCACTGCCCAGCGAGAGATAGGTTTTAGATTCTGTTCAAACAGCCCACTTTCCGGGCTTCATTTCCCAGATGGCAAACTCACTGGTCCCTGCTGGCAGAATGAACTGAGACACTCCCTGCATTGGTTCTCAGGAGCCTGTCATTCTAAGCTGTTGCCTTGCAAGGCCATAAAATAAACTGATTTGCTTTTGCTATGCTGAGTTTCCAGCACTCTTACTATGAAGTGAGGATCCTTGTTTCCTGCATGGGCCCATACTTTGGCGCCTTCAGCCTGTTGACTAATCCATGGTTTAATCAGAACTGTTACATGGCTCATAAGGGCCAAGCATGGAATGCCCCTCCTCCTGAAGAGAGCCCCCACCTTCTGCAGAGAAACCCAACTGAGGCCGTATTGCTGAGGCTGACCATCCCTCAAGTGGCATCATGAGGACCCCACATTTCTGCTGACTCACTCATCCCTGCGTGGCATGAGGTGGGCTCTCTATAAGACTCCCTACTGCGCATGTGCCAGGACCCAGGCCTCTTCTCTGGGGGCCCAGCTCTCACCCCTCAGCCCCAGCCTCCAGCCCCCAGCTCTGCTCAGAAACGGCTGAAGGAATACACAAGTGATGAAGGAACAAATGAATGGCCAGGGCCCAGCTGTTCCTTGGATGCCATTTTCAAACCTCCCAAGATTCTAACATAGAAAAAGAAAACCAACTCTGTTCATTTCTAGGGGGCTGTCTCTGTCTTTTCCAACAGGGGCCCTCCATAGCCAGATCCCAAGTCTGTCTTTCAGGATAAGGGCAAGATACTTTTGGTCCCTTAAGCTACCTCTTTGATACTCACCCCCCTCCCCAGAGACACCCCCATCCCCCACAAAGGTGTGACTCCATTTTTTAATAGTGGGGGAGGCCCTGAGGTCAGAGTTCTGTCTGACTTTGAGTCTTAGTTTCAGGGTCCACCCTGGGCGAGTCATCCCCTGGGCCCCTCTTTCCTCATCTGTCTGATGAACACACCCATCCTTGCCTGCCTGGGTGTTATGAAGCTAGAAAGTATGCAAGGTATGTAGGAAAATGGTTTGATCTGGCTTCAGGACCAGAATATAAACCTGTAGGCAGTTGTGGGGTGAAGCAAGGCTGAGGCTAAAGCTAAAGTCATAGAGGGGTTCTTCTAAGCTGCACTTTTCCTGGGTCTTCTCTTCTTCAGCCACAAGTCTCCAGGAGACTGGAAAACTAGAAAGATTCTAGGTCCCAAGTGCCCTGTGCAACCTCATGTGATCACTTGGTGCTGAACATGTGATCATGTGGGCTGCTGGTGAGTTGAGCAACAAGGTACAGGGGCCTTGACCTCAGCAGTTTCTGTCTTAGGTACCGAATGATGGTAAATGTGTGTGCTTTGTTTTCTATCCAAGGGGCTAAACTCACTTGGCATTTAAGCCACCAAGTTATCTCTTCAAGGGACAACAGGATTGGAACTTCAGGCCTGCTCTGGAGTCAAGGAGCATTTGTCCTCTACGTGGTCCCATTGACAGGCCTAAAGTGATGGAGGCAGACACCTCATCCTGTTAGAATCTGCCTGGCACGGTGCTGAGCTCTGTGTCATTGGAAGTACTCAAGTGGAGGCTGAGACACTTGAAGGAGGAAAGACAGATGATCAGACGATGGGGGCCGGGCGTCACTGGTGAATAGCAAAGGTCTCTTCCTGCCCTTGTGGTCTAGGGTTTGATGATCTGATGAAGGGATCTCAGTGCCAGCTTCCATGCTGAGGAGGGGAGGCTCACTCAGGGTCCGGGACAAAAGTACTCATCTGACCAATCAGAGCAATGCTGAGCTCCGTCCCGGCACAGAGCCCTCGGCACACAGCTGCAGTACTTGAACACAGTTGGAGTGCAGCGCCACCACCCAGGGCCACAGGGCGGACACGCGGTCCCTGGGGAGACAAGGGCCAGTGGAAGAAGCAGCTGTTGATCCTGGGCTCTCCAGATCTGCAACACGCATGGCTCCTGCAGCCTTAAGCCATCTAGTGTGGGGTGCCTGGGCTTCCCTGCAGCAGAGAGAACTGCAGCTCCACGACTCATACATAGGCTGTGTGACCTGCTGGCCCATCTGCTCAGTTGTTGAGTAAAGGAAACCAGACGGTGCTTGGGGATCAGAGGATGTGGAGACGCTGCACCGCCCAGCTCGGCTTCCTGCTCCACTCTCGCTCCTACCTTAGCGATCCCTTGGATGCTCTGGGGGTGCCTCACTCTTCTGTCCCCTGTCCTGTATCCATGGCTCCCCATTCCTCTTTACACGCCAGCCCTGACTGTTGGCCCCCTGTTCTCTATGGCCTGCCCCGTGATGCCTTTTCTGGGTTGTCTCCAAGGTCCTAGTCCTTCCTCTTGGCACCAGCATGGTGTATTCCCAGGGATGGGTCTGCTCCTGACTCCCCCTTCCAGAATCTGGCACAGGCCACCTCAGCAGTGCTCAGAACGTGTTTGTTGATTTAACACCGGGCATAGAATGTGCGTGCATGGGCTGGAGAGATGGCTCAGCAGTTAAGAGCACTGGCTGCTCTTCCAGAGGTTCTGAGTTCAATTCCCAGCAACCACATGGTGGCTCACAACCGTCTGTAATGGGATCGGATGCCCTCTTTGGTGTGTCTGAAGACAATTACATTGTGCTCATATATATGAAATAAGTAAAAGTCTTAAAAACAAACAAAAAAGAATGGGTATGCATGTGTGCTCACACAAACATGTACACATATGAATTCATGGACGTGTATATGGGCACTTGTGTGGCCTCTTAAGGTCTACAGTGTCTTCCTTGATGGTCATGTTCTTCACCTTTGGTCTTTTGAGAGTCTTGTGCTGGCCTTCAACTACGGAGCCAAAGATGACCTTGAACTTTTGACCCTCCTGCCTCTACTCTCAGAGTGTGGGGGTTATAGAAATGTACCACCATAAGTCCTTTGTGCCGGGCTGAGAATCAACTCAGGGCTCGTGCACAGTAGGCAGGCATTCTCCCACCTGAGCTGCATCTTTAGCACCCTACCTTAAAAAAAAAAAAAGTTTTGTATTACATTTATTTACTGTGTGTGCGAGTGTGCACCTGATATGGTACACGTGTGACATGGGGAAGTTAGGAACCTGCGGTCGGATCTCTCTTTCTACCATGGAGATGGGTTTGGGTCCTCATGCTGTGCAGCGGTACTTCACTGACTGAGCATCTCTCAGTGCTGGGGAAAGAATGTAAGGTCTAAGGAGGTCGTTTACTCCACGGTCCCTTCCTGTAGTTGTCTGCTCCCTTCTGGTGCTTGGCATTGCCTACATGTGAACTGGGGCAGAGAGAGTCCTGCCCTGCCCTCCTCATAGGCTTGCTGGGAGGTGCCTAGGACAGAAGGCTCAGACCCAGAAAGGCTGTGCAGTCTCTTTGCTCAGTCACCCTCTGGGTCCTAACGTCCAGTCACTGCCCTGGAGATAAGCTCTCCATGGCAGAGCCTCTCATAGCAAGCACCTCTCTACCCAGAGAGAGGGATTGAAAATTTTCTTCCCGGGATGCAGGGACTTGTACGGAGGGGACCATAGAGATTCCTGCTCAACTCATGCCTTTGGCCACTGCCCACCTGTGCTCAGTTCCCATCTGTGCCCAGCCCCCAAGCTGTGCCCAACACCCCACCTGAGCCCAGCCCCCACCTGTGCCCAACCCCCCACTTGTGCCCAGCCCCCACCTGACCCCAGTCCCCCACCTGGGCCCAGACCCCACCTGGGCCCAGACCCCACCTGGGCCCAGACCCCACCTGAGCCCAGCCCTCACCTGTGCCCAACCCCCCACTTGTGCCCAGCCCCCACCTGAGCCCAGTCCCCCACCTGGGCCCAGACTCCACCTGGGCCCAGACCCCACCTGGGCTCAGCTCATCTGAGCAGTCCCCACAGTTGTTGGTGCCATCACATTTCTGGTCTGAGTAGATCCAGGAGTCTGGGTCTCCACAGGTGGTCAGGAGGAAGCTGGGAAGGCTCTGGGGCATGTCTCCTGTAGAGGGACAAATGAAGCAGGACAAAATTCACCTCTGACCACAGTACCTCAGTCACCTGCTGCTGGGTTACCTGTCCTACTGCTGGGTCTTCCCACTCATTCTGGAAAGGGCATAGGAGGTCTTCCCAGAAGGAGTTCGGTTCCAAAGAATGGAGTGTTCTTACACTGTGCAACCCTTGTGAGGTGACAAGGGGTCTCTGAGGGTGTCCCTTGTATGTCCCCACTCTCAGCATTGTGTGTGCATACTCAGTGCAGAAATCCCTCTTGTTACCTCTGCTAACCTGCCACCTTCAATCTAGGGTCAAGTTCCCTCCAGGAAGCTTCCGCTCATCAGAATATAGCAGGTAAAGCCGATTTCTTACACATGGGCCCCAGAATTCCAAAGTAGCGTCTCCATCAGGGAGTTGTGGACAGGGTGACTCAAAGTTACACAAACCCAGGCCAGCCTCAGGTAGTTAGCCCATCATCCTAGGAGCATGTAAGCAGAGGCCGGCAGACTCTCTTGGAATAGGAGCTGGAGTGTGGACCCCCTGACACTTTCTGTCGTTGTTGGGACAGGGTCTCGTTTAAGCAGGCGGGCCTGTAACTTGAAATGGACGACCTTGAACCCATGAGCATCTGCATCCATCATCCCAGGGCTGGGGTTGTAATGTGCACAGCGGCTCTTGAATTTGGGCTAAATGGTCCTCTAGAGTCTAGTTCTCAAGGCTCTGAGGCACAGCGCCCCTACCCCCGCCCCAGTTCATAGCTGTCTCCCTGCTTCGGCTCCCCCCCACTCATTCATGATTTTGTGTTTAGCCAGGCTCCTTTCCCCTAAGAGCAGGTGTCTAAGGCATGGGGCCAGATCTTCTGATCCATCCATTCACATGCTCATTTATTCAGAGTCTTTCTGGACACCCTAGTCCTAGGTGCTGAGACCCCAGAATCAAGCTAACCAGAACAGTCTACCACAGAGGCACTCATACCCGACAGGGATGACAGAAGTGACCCCAGTGTGACTAGGGACATGACAGGGAAGCAAGGGTCTGTAAGAGCCCAAAGCAGGACTGTTGACCTCCAGCAGGAGTCAGGGAAGGCTGCCATGAAGGGTGACATCCGAAGATCCCCCAGTGTGCAGCAGAAGGTCTGGGCTGAGGTACCATGTCACCATAGGTGTGAGGACATGGAGGTGGTACCTAAGGATGTCCCACAGAGCTGCAAGTAAAGTTAAGGCGGTTGTGAGGATGAAGGGGGCATGGGATTGAGGGCTACTCACGACACAAGCTCTCAGCCTCGTCCTCACCGTGAGGACAGGTGCGGACGCCATCACACACAGCATGGGCTGGGATGCAGTGCCTTCGATCATGGCACAAGAACCCCGTCCTGTTGGCCGGTGTCACACAGGAGTGAGTCTCTGTAGGGGCAAGAGAGGCCCGAGAGTGAAGGTGGAGCTCATACAGGAAGCCTTGGGGTGGGCAAGGTGGGCACTGGTGCCCCTTTGAGCTTCTGGAGGGCCTCGGGCAGCAGAGAGGCTCTGAACTCCGTCCGAGGCATGTGTGAGGTTGAAGCTGCCACTCTGTCAGTGCCATTGTGACCTGGCCTCCTCCAGCCTAAGATGCTTTGTCCTCAACACAGAGGTCATAGCCTAGCCCCAGAGGTATGTGGGATGTCGGGAATCTGGTTGTTGTAGACACGGCTCACAGGCTGTGCAGGGTGGTTTGGTCACACAGGAAGCACTATGTAAAACCTACAGCCTTAATGAAGGATCTCCTGGGACAGGTTAATCTGTTGGAAACTGTTTATCTGGCTGTCTGGGGACGGCATGTCACAATTCCTTCCATCTGGGTCCACCTTAACCGCCAGTAAACTTCCATATTTGTATTGTTCCTCCAAGTACTCGTAAGAAGTGTTACCCTTAAACTCTACCTGAGGAAGAGGGATGCTCACCCTTAAAGGTGACCCCAAGATTTAAAGAAGAAACTGGTGTAAGGAGATGGAGGTCGTAGGCTGTGCCTGTGGGCACATGTGCAAGTGTATTTGAGCCAGGAGGAGTCCTGTCTCCGGTCCCAGAGCTACCTCATAAGAGGCATCCTTAGGGATACACATTGCCACAGATGCACACAGGAAAATGAACACATTCACATGCACTCACACGAACAACCTGCACCTTTGTGCACATGCTTATAGCACACACAGACCCCCATACATGCACTAACACACATATACACAGACACACTGACATGTACATTAACATATATGCAGGCAGGAACCTGCACACATACAGGCATTCACACACACACGTGAACACAAGCAAACAGGCACCTGCATGCACATGGGCAGTCACACACACATGCACTCACACACATGTGCACAGGCAGACACCTGCATGCACACAGGCACTTGCACACATGCGCAAACACAGGCCCATGGCTGCAGCTCCCCATTGTGCACTTTCAGGTAGAATGCTATGATTTCACCTGTCCTCTTCCTCGTCCCTTACAGCAGCCCTGCCTGGCATGGAGCCTTCTCTCAGAAAGCTAGTTCTTTGAAGAAGGATGGCACAACCCCCTCCCTAGGCCCCTGGAATATGACCTCCCTCCCGAGGGCAGCTCTTGAGGCCCTGGGCACTGATACCACTTGCTCACATCCACTGTCTTCTCGAAATCTCTCCTTATGCTTCCTCCCACCATAGGAACTCCGCACACGCTGGTCCTTATGCTGGATGCTACCCCTTACGCTCTCTGCTGACCAATCCCGCTTTCCCTTCTCACTTCCTGTCTATTCCACGTCCCTGTGCTTCTCACCCTAATTCCCACCGCACTGACTGAAGAGCCCTGGCTCCAGAGTCCCGACCCCACATTAGGCCTGAGCGTTTATTCGATCAAGCTCAAAGAGTTTTCTAAACTGCTCCCCGACGGTGGGGCTGCATTGGGCAGCTCAGCACCTTGGTCAGACTGCAGGGAAATTCTGGACCCAGCCTGTTGGGTGGTTGGGAGGACTCCCCAGGGTGGTTGGGCCAGAAGAATAAGAAATGCAGTGTCTGTGTGGGCTGAGAGGAAGCTCCTAGCCAAGCTCAGGGGTCAGAGAGAATTTCTTAGAGGAATTCACATCAAAACCAGGATCTCTCAATAGACACACTGGGGCTAGAGAGATGGTTCAGTCAGTGGTCAAGAGCATTTGTTGCTCTTCCAGAGGACCTGGGTTCAGTTTCCAACACCTATATGGACGCTCATAACCATCTGTAAGTACAGTTCCAAGGGGTTTTGACATTATCTTCTGCCATCCCTGGGCACCAAGCTCATGTGGTATATACAGATATATGCAGAAAAAAATGCCCATACACATAAAAATAAAATTTAAAGATTAAAAGAAAAAGATTAAAGTAGCACATGTCAAGGATATGTATGCAAATAGCCTCTCTGACTTGTAACCATACAAGGACAGGGACTTCTGTTTGCACCTCGGGGAACCACTGAAGTCATTCAGGGAGAAGCCAGGCAGGGCTGGGGCTATCTCCCTTGAGCCCCCACGCCCCCCTCCTTCCTGCCCTCTGACCTGGTGTGCGGGGTGGATGTCCGAGGATGGTGACCACAGCGAGCAAGGCGGCAAGCAAGGCCAACAGAAGCAGCAGGAAGACGGAGAGGCAGGCCCCACGGCGTGAGCAGCAGAGGGAGCCACAGCCTGTGGAGGGAAAGACAATGAAGAGGTGCTGGGATTCCCCCAAGATCCCACCCTACCCTGGCCCTGCAGGTAGCCCTCCCTAGTCAGGGAGTACTAGGGGTCGAGGAAGCACTCCTAAGCCTTCCCTGACACGCTCTGGTCCTGCCTGTCCTCCATCATGACCAAATGCCATCAGGGGCTAGCCTCTGCTCTATAGAGGCTCTCTCCTTCCTAGCTTATCCTCACGACCAGGGCCATAGGACAGTGGACATCTGTGTACCCAGAGTGGCCTTGGCGGGGTGGGGAGGATTAACTTGGTTGAATTCATTGAAGTGGGCAGTACCATTCCCTACGTGGGATGCTGGGTTGAGCAAGTGGAGAGAGCTGAGCAGCAAGCAGTTGACTGCATTCATCCCTCTCTGCTTCCCTTTGCGGGTATGATGTGACCAGCAGCTTCCAGCTCCCTGCGTTCCCTGACACGATGGGCTGTACCTTGCCTTTTATTTCTGTAGACGACAAACTGAGGTTCAAAGAAGCAAATGTCCTGGTCACCCCTGTTCTGGGCCGAGGCACAATACCTGTTTGATGCCAAAATCCAGACCCTTTGCTCAATTCCAGCCTATCGTCTGTTTTAGTGCTCTCCGGAACCATGGATTCCTAGCTGGGCCACACAGTGAAATATTTGCTCTTCTGTGTCTCAGTCTCCTTGAGTGCTAAGCCTACACCATGAGAGTTACTGTAGCTTGCTGGGGGCTGGTTTGTTGAATGATTATTCTAAAACAGCAGGTGTTAAGTGTGAGCTAAGTATTTGCTGAGCATCTACCAAGTGCCAGGTTCTCTCTAGGCATTGTGGAGACAGCAGTAACAGGAGTAGCTGGCAGATGTCCCCTACTCTAGAATTGTGCTTGGCTCCCCTAATTATTTTTGTTTCTTTTGTTTTTCAAGACAGAGTCTTACTGTGTAGCTCTGGCTATCCTGACTCACTATGTTCAGCCTGGCCTTGAACTCATAGAAATCTGCCTGCCTTCACCTCCCAAGTGTTAGGATTAAGGGTGTGTGCCACTATGCCTGGCTTACTTCCCCTAATTCTTACTTGCTTGCAAACTGGAGCAAAGCAGCCTTATTAAGGGGGGGGCTTATGGGCACCTTGCTCTGTAGGAGGTAAGAAAGCAGCTCCCCTCCACCTCAGAGAGTTCTCAGCCTCACTTGGAAACACTGTCAAATAGAAAGGAGGGTAGTAAAGTCACCTGTGTCAGACCACAGAGGGGCAGAGGCAGGTTTGATTCATCTTAGGTTCTGAGGCTTTCACTGGTGCTGTGTGTGCGGGTGCATGGATGTATGCATGTGCGTGTGCAAGCACACAAACTAGATTTACAGAAGACAAGGGGAGGATCCTGATTTGGGTCATTTAGTTCAGGCCACCCAAGTGTCCAGTCACCTGTCAGCAAGAACTGCACCTGCAGTGTCAAATGGGAGGTGACTGGTAGGTGTGGACAGGACTCTGAGGAGCTCCGGGTGATATGGGACCTTGGGAAGACCAGCTGATTTATAAGGTGGGGCAGAGCAGAGGCCTCAAAGAGCAGGCCTTCCAGGGAGAGGGTATGGGAAGAGAGGCATGATGGGTAGCTGGTGATATGAAGGCGTGTGGGTGTAGGTTAGAAAAGACAACAACCTACAGGAAGCACACGTCAAAAACCTGGACTCCCAGAACCCTGGGTGGCGGTTCCTTTGTGGTCAGCAACACAGAGTCAACTTGGTCGCCAGGGAGATTGTGTTGATCCTGGGCAGTAGAGTCAGCTGAGTGGTTGCTTTTCAAATATTTGTGCAGAATATGTTGTGTGCAAGATGGGGTTGTAGGCAAGACTGGAGACTCAGGCAGAGAGCTCTTGCCCTGGTGGAGATGCCCACTTTAAAGACAGAAACTTCAGAAACTGCCTACCCAGGGCAAAGGAAGAAAACCCACACCTATGGTCAGCCACACTGAACTTGGAAATAGCCACCAGCATGGAGTATGACCCTGAAGCTTAGCAACCAGGGGCCTCCTTTCTGATGCCATGTTACCATGACCTGATTACCCAACCTGTCTTAGCTTCAGCTGCTTCTAGTGCCCCCTACCCACCCAAGACCCGCAGCTCCAGGGATCTGAGGCAGACCTTTCCAGCCATTCTTTGTATCTAATTGTTTCCTCCTCAATCAACTGTGGGTCAAGATGGACCCAGGGAGACACAAAGGTCCTGGCTGCACAGGAGTTAGAAAAACAGTAATAAGTACAGGTGTGTGGTCCTGACCTACTCTATCTTATGATCAACAGGAGCATCTAGATTAGGCATGGGGTCCAGAGGTTGATTGGGTGGTCCTTGGTGTTACAGGTTCAGTGTGGTGGCCCAGCAGGCAAAAGGCAGGTGGTAGGCACTCAGAAAATGCTGGTAGCTAGAGAGAATGAACAGTTCTATCCAGCTGGTGGCTGTCAGTCTGGCTGGCCAGGAAGCTGGGGGCAGACATCACTGCCCACACTGAGGTAAAAGCTGCAGTAGCCTTGGACTCTCTATGCCCAGGGAGGGACCCCACCTCTGTCCTTACCTTCACCTCCAGAGCAGGCTTTCCTTCCAGTGGTCGTGTTGCTCTCGGCATCTGCCTGCCCAAGAGAACAGAAGCAGGCTGGGCAAACTTCTGGTCTCTCACAGCCCCAGCTCATCCTGTAGGATGGCTTCTGCCCAGTACCCACTACTCCTTTGTCCTCCAAATTCTCCAGGGCAGGTCCTCCTGGTGACAATGCCCTAGTACCCTAGGTGTTCAGTGCTGCCACTCAGCACTCCAGGCTCTCACTTGGAGGGAGTCCCCAGGGCAGATGAACGTGGCCATAGGTCCTCAGGTCCCCTTCCCCAGAGCTCTTTCCATCTCAAGGACGGACCCCCCAGGTCAAGAGTCAGTTCAGGCACAGGCAGCTTTTACCTGGGGGAAGGTTTTGTTCATGGCTCCAACACTCATCTCCAGGAACTGGGGTGGAATAAAGAGAGCCCAGTGTAGCGTCCTTTGATTATCACCAAGGGCAGCCTGGGGGAGGGATGGACAGCAACAGGCTTTGCCAGGGCTGTGCCCTCCCCTGTGGCACTCTCCTCCCAGGCTGCCTCTCCCATGGAGGAAGGACCGGTGTACCTGCTCCTACCAAGTCTTTCCCTAGGCTGCAGTTGGATGGTGACACGTCCCATTCCACAGATGACAAGCTGTTTGTGCCTCAAGTCACACTATACACGGGATAGATGGAACCAGGGCTTTAGCACATTTTTCCTCCTCTGCATCAACAGACTGCAGGAAGGCAAGTCCCCCCCACGCCCATCAACCCTGTGCCCTGGGCTGAAGGAAGCCATGGGCAGAAGTGTCATGAGTCTTGGTTCAGTGGCAGGAAGAGAAAGTTCCTTTTCTCACTGATGAATGTTCATTAAGTAGGTGATAGAGATCAGAAGAATATGGAATTCTGAGGGCCGACAGGATGGCTCAGTGGATAAAGGTGCTTGCCTGAGGACCTTAGTTCCAGTCCCAGGATAAATGTGCAGGTGCAAGGAGAGTGCCTACTTCACAAAGTTGTCCTGACTCTATACACATATGTGTGCACCCTACCCCACATACATACATGAATAAATAAAAGAGAGGAATAGACATTTGAATTGTTAAAAGCATGGAGATATGTAGTTTTAACTTTTTTGATATGGTATTTGGGTGGGAGCTAGCTGCTTTCCAGAATCTCTTCTATTCCAGCATGGAACAGATTCCTTAGCAATCTGGTCTATGAAGGAGACAGAGGCCCTGGAAGCAGATGGGGATGCTCCGAGAACTTCCCCGCCAAGGGTATTATCCATCTCCAGGTGTCTAGGAGTTCCCATCAGGGATTCCTCGGCTGGTCCATTTCTCTTGTGATGGGAAATAAATGCCAAACCATGGACTATAGGTAGCCAGTGGACTGGGCAAACTAAACCTTGGTTCTCACAGGGGCCTGGTTAATGGCTTGGGAAAGACCCTTCCTTTCACAGGCATGAAGATGCAGGGGTGCTCCAGTGTAGTTTCTCATAGTTGGGCCCTCTGACAAGAACAGAGGACAGTGGGTCTCAGTGGGAAGGATCCTGGACATGCTGGTGTGGAATGAGGGAGCTGGGGTGAAGGAGAAGGCTCTGTTCACTGACATGGGGTAGCACCTGGATTCTGTGAGGCATTTGGGGACACTGGTGAAGATTCATCTCGAAGGCACTCACCTGAGGGACCATAACACTTATCCCATCCTACCAGCCATTGGATGAAGCTGCTGGTAATTCTCTTATCCCGAGCTTCACTGGCCTGTGGTTGGCAAAGGGAGGCCAATGGCAGTTGCAAGCCAGGCTGATAAGCCATGAAAGGGAAAAAGGCCGAAGGGGATGAAAATAAATGAAAGATGCTACCTAGATTTTTTCTTTTGTGCCAACTATAGTAGAGACTATGAGAAACATGATTTTAGAAGGATGTTGAGGTCAGGGTCTATGATTGATTAGTAATGCCTACCATGGATGTCACAATGGAGAGTAGAGTACATTCCTGGACCAACACTTGCCCTTCAGTCTCTGACTTCCATGGACTCTTGATTCTTTAGTGTGTGTGTGTGTGTGTGTGTGTGTGTGTATGTGTGTGTGTGTGTATGTGTGTATGTGTGTGTGTATGTGTGTGTATGTGTGTGTGTGTATGTGTGTGTGTATGTGTGTGTGTATGTGTGTGTGCTGTGTGTGTGTATGTGTGTGTGTGTGTGCTATGTGTGTGTATGTGTGTGTGTGTATGTGTGTGTGTATGTGTGTGTGTGTGTATGTGTGTGTGTGTATGTGTGTGGTGTGTTTATGTGTACGTACATATCACTTTTATTCTTGTTTTTATTGTTCAGGATGGTTTCTAATTCATGGCAATTCTCCTGCCTCTGTCTCCCAAGTACTTTGATGACAGACATGAACTATCACACTAGCTTTGGTGTTCCTTTATAGGAATACTCCTCCTCATCCTGTTCGCTGCCTCTGCCTTTGGACTCCTTCTTCAGTGCAAGTAGAGCAAGAAGAATCACATCTCTCCAGGACTCTGCTGTGACCAGGAACCCTTGAAGGAGGAGCATCAGGGGTCCTACACATCATTTTAGTGCACATACTTGATCTCTTGCCCCTAGAGTACTACCACAGGCAGCCGCGATGTCTCGGGCACTGTCAAGCTGCTCTTCAAAGTGATGTGTGAACAGTAAGAGACCTTTTCCTCAGCCCGTGAAACCCCCAGGTCTTCCAACATCTGCCAGGCTGACTCAGGTGACAAGGTAATGGTTTGATTTATGTTTCTGGCTATTCTTCCCACTGTTCCAAAGGTCCCATTTTCTGAGTATGTTCCCCCCCCCATCTGCTGTGAGGCATACTTTCTGTAAGTTAACCCACCTTGTCTTCCCCATCATATGAGACAGGTCATCCCATCTCCAGTCTTCAAATGAGGGAACAGGTCTAGAGGCATTTTACTACTTGCTCAAGGCTCTCATCAGAGGGACAGAGCTAGGGTTGCAACCCAGCTGGCTGAAACACCCTTCTATTCCTTCCCACAGGCAGGCCTCATTTCAGACCACAAGCCAGAGTCTGATGGTCCCTCCCTCCACTGTAGGTCTTTTTAAGGATTTTTGTCTCTAGTGGACTGCTTGTAGGTTGATCAATTTTCAATAAGTGCATTTTTTTTTCTTATAGACTTTCTATTCTGTAGGAACATGTATTTTTCTGGGGCTCCACCACACATAGTCTCAGCATCACTTGACAATGGCAAAATCACTCAGGATATAAAAGGCAAGCTTTGCCCACAGCTGGGGCCCAGAGGCAGGGAAGTGAAGTCTTTCTTCCTTTCTAGGTCCTTTCTTCCTATAGGCGAGGTGTAGGCTGTTGGGATGGGCTGGCTGCCCGCCGGGAAATGGGACTCAAGCAGGTTGAGTCCAGAAGGGCCAGCAGGAATGACAGTCCTGGCTTTCCCCAGGGCAAGCAGGATATCTGTTACCTTGACCCAAGGAGCAGCTCATCTGCGGCCAGGGAAACTACAAGAGCTGAACATTCTACAATGTTCACCGGCATTGTAGAAATACTTGCTCAAGACTCCACATTGTTGCTGTTGGCTCCGGGGAGATCAAGAGGTTGCCATGGACGTCCGTGCTGCTGCAGAGGTAGTAGGAGCCAGGATAGTGTTAGCAGGTCGATGATCTTGGAGTTCTATGATGTGATACTGGTTTTGCAGCTGCTTTGGCTGTGGGTTTTCTCCACCTCTCCTCTCCCTCCTTTTAATGACTATTTATTTGTGTGTGTGTGTGTGTGTGTGTGTGTGTGTGCATCTCTCCAGCCCCTTTATTCCTTTAAAAAACATTATTTATTTGCATGTGTGTGTGTTTTGTCTGCATGTATGTTTGTCTGTGTACCATGTATATGCCTGGTGCCTGCAAAGGCCAGAAAAGGATTTCTCTTTGTGGAGTTGTAGGACTCACTTTGATGGTGTTCTACCTGCTTCCGCTCCCTAACCATAGATTAACAGATATGAACCGACAACCCTGATCTGAGCAGCCTGTTGTATGGGTTGTAACCTTCTGCTGGTTTATGCTTGGTCACCTACTTGAGGAATTCTGCAGGTTCCTTCTACCTTCCTGAGTATCACACCTCCCTGCTGGTTTTACCTTTCCTTACATTCTTTAGCTTCTGGCCACACCTTAGTTTGCTGAAGTCAGGAGAGGTCCACTGGACATAGGACTCCCGCCTTGAGTGGGACAGCCCTGGTTTTCCTTCTAACAAGTTACTAAGGAGACGGCAACAATCTGAGCTTCAGTTGTCTCATCAGAATGGGGTAAGGACATACAAGTTGTGGGCAGGCTGGAGTAACTCTGCCCTCTGTGGTTTGAGCTCCTTGGTCTGTCTCCAGTCAGAGACAACAAACAAAACCTACTGTGAATTGTCTAATTAGATACTTGCTTCATTCAGATACTGCAAACTTTATTAGAGTCTATACAGCTGAACATTATGAACTTAAGAGGCGTGGTGCCCCCGGGAAAGTGACATGGTGCCCTTTAGAAAGCATCACCACCGAGAGCTTTTGTTGAAATCGTTCTTTTCCAATCATTCCCTGACTCCTTTCTGCTAACACTGAAGAGAGTTTCAGATGCAAAAAGTACACACAGAAACAGTAAGTGGGGCCGATCCGATAACCTGAACTGAGCAAGCAAACTAAAACAATTTACTCCTAACACGTCAAACTCAGACCACCCCTCGACCAGGGGTTAGTTGAACTTGGGGAAAAAGCAAATTCAAGTATTCACTAGATCTGAACTCGAGTATGGCAGGCCTGTGACATCATCACCAGTAGAGCCCACATTTCGGTAGATGTTAATTAATAGTAATAAAAAATACTCTGAGATCATAGAAGTGTCACAACTACCCTTCAATGTTATTTTTTGTGAATAGATGTATATACATTATTACATCAGTTCTGGAAACATTTTGATTAGCATTAAATTAGTTTCCTTGTAATCCTTCATATTTAGTGTTAGGCATATGAAAACATTATTCTGAAAGGGAGTCCACAAGACTCCATTAGATCTTTTCAAAAAGATCTGTGGCACAGGAGAAGGTTGAGAAACCCTGTTAGGGGTCTGGGGAGATAGCTCAGTATGTAATCTGCATGAGGACCTGGGTTTGGATCCCCAGCACCTAAATAAAAAGTAGGGTGTGGTGCCACAGGCCTGTAATTCCAGAGGTGGGGAAGCAAAGAGGGAGGACTTCAGGGGCTTGGCCAGCCAGTTTAGCCAAATTGTGGTGCTCCAGGCTCAGTGAGAGACCCAGTCTTAAAATTAAGGTGGACAGCAACAGGAGACTGATGTTGACCTCTGACCTCCATACTTTGATACAGTGGGGGTACACACATACACTCCCCAACAGACCATCCCTGTTCTAAACAAGTCAGTCACTAACAGTGCAGGATGGGCACTTAGCAGTGAAACATAAAAATAGATTTCATAATTAGAAATTTCAATGGGCTGGAGA
Source organism: Micromys minutus (assembly GCF_963924665.1). Lineage (NCBI taxonomy): Eukaryota > Metazoa > Chordata > Mammalia > Rodentia > Muridae > Micromys > Micromys minutus. The sequence continues at coordinate 26,663,279 of NC_137978.1, read as the reverse complement.
GATGGCTCAGTGGTTAAGAACACTGTCTGTTCTTCTAAGGGTCCTGAGTTCAATTCCCAGCAACTACATGGTGGCTCACAACCATCTGTAATGGGATCTGATGTCCTCTTCTGGTGTGTCTGAAGACAGCTACAGTGCACTTATATATAAGAATTTCAAGTAAGGTAGGGGCTGTGCCTCAGAAGCCACATTAACTGTACAAGGTAGCTTTCCACGGAAGGCAACACAGTCTCCAGTGCTTCAACCTTTATTGAAGACCACACCTTAGGCCCAGATAAGGTAGAACAAATGTTTAAGGAAAGATTAGTAAGGTAACCAGACCTGATGATAATCAAACATGACACTTAGCAACTGGAAGCCCGGGAAAGGGTCTCGAGGGCAGCTGAGGTGAGCCTTGCACTGTGAATGTCCCACTGAAGATAGTGATAAGCCGACTGGCTCTGTTTCAATGTGGCTTGAAAACTCAGCCCAACAGGAAGCAGTTCATGGTTGGATCTTTGTTCAGTCTTTTGTGTGGCCTCACTCAAGAGCGGTACTTCTCAGCCTGATGCTGTGACCCTTTCCTACAGTTCCTCATGTTGAGGGTCCCTGACCATAAAATTATTTTGCTGCTACTTCATAACAGTAGTTTTGTTACTGTTATGAACCCTGATATAAATATGATATGCAGGTCATCTGATATGCCACCCCCAAAGGGCTGTGACCCACAGGTTGAGAACTGCTCATCTGGGTTGTGGCCACAATGCGGGGGTCCTAGGCTTACAAGACTGTGGGGAAGAAAGTCTAAACGATGTTAGTAAAGAGAACGATACTGTGGTTCACTTGATAAAACCTAATATGAAACAAAGTGCCCACCTGTAAATAATCCTAGCACTTGGGAGGCTGAGGCAGGCTTGACTGAGTTACATAGAGCTGCCTCAGAAATCCAAGGCTAGGATATAGCTCAACCGTAGAGCCCTTACCTAATATGAGCAAGGCCCTGGAATTGGTCTACAGGATAAAACCAACAATAGGGCTAAGCTATGGCTGCCTCTGCATTTGCTCGCAGTCCCAGGCTGTTCCACATTGCTATCTGGGAATCATTTTGAGACCCATTCTCCAATGAGACCCGGTGGCTTAACTTCTTTGCAATGATTCGATTATCTGTAGGATCAAGGCTTAATGAGGTCTCTTATTATTCGTCTCTATGTCCTAGCGTGGACTGCTGAACACTCTGTAGCCCCTGGCTTCCTGTCTCTCAGCTTAAGCATTTTGTCCCCACTGCCTAGAACCCTGTTCCCTGGACCTTTCCTAGCTTTCCCACCTCCCTCCAGGCTGAAGCGGGGCCACCACTTCCTCCCAGAATTAGTGATGCTCCCAAGTGCTCTCAGTCCTCCACGCTTACCCAGGTTCAGATGTAAAACGTCCTCGCAGATCATGTGTTGAGACTTGGCCCTCGGCCTTGTGTCTTCCAAATCTAGAAACACTATCTTAAAAACAAAGCTTACACTTTGTGACCCAAATCTTTCCTTCTGAGCTGTCAGCTGTAGTTTGACTTAGAGAAACCTGACAACTGCACCACAGTGCCACAGTGTGAGGCCTTCCAGTGACACACTCCCACTGCAGCCACTGCCCAGCTCTGAGAGCAAGGACATTGGTTAGCAATGGTGTTTAGCATTTCATGTGTGGTGACTCAAAACCACGTTAAGACTCAGTGTAAGATGGTATCTGAAATTGCCCTTGTTTTAAATCTCCATTACTAGGACTGGAGAGCTGTCTCAGCAAATCCAGTTCTGAGGGATCTGATATCGTCTTCTGACTTCTGTGGGCGGCAGGCATACAAGTGTGCACATACAGGCAAAACGCTGACATACGGAAAATAAACATCTAGAAAATTAGTAATAATTCTCTATCGCTGATGGTAAAGGAAGGACAACAGTGTCAGTTTCTACCAAGTCAAATCTATACTTAACTCTCCATCACAAGAGAATAAACTTATGTGAAAATGCCATTTTCTCTAAAAATACCTTGATGCGATTTTAAAGAGGTCAAACAGCTCCTTTGGAAAAATTCTTTCAACTCTAAGCTGTGCAAAAACCACATAAAGTGGAACTTCAGGAGAGATGGCTGAGGGGCCAAAGCATTAGCTTCAAAAGCCCGACAACCTGAATTTGTCATTTGAGTTCCTGGAATAAGCCAGAAGCTCTCAGGTCAGCTACCCTGGAGTACACAGTGCATGCAGCAGCAAAAATATGAGGGAAGGACACATCTCAGCCTGGTATGGGAAAGAACCAGCTCCTGAATGCTGTCCTCTGATCTCCACACACATACTGTGGACACACACACACTTTAAAAATCACATCAAATGCCTCTTCTGAGAGGGTCATTTCTGTTTTAACTGTAGCATCGACCTGCCATAGAACAGCAGACACAAAGCAACTCATGACTCCTTGCACTGGGAAAGGGTGAGAGGGAAAAACAAGAAAGCTCAACACTCAAGTTTCAGTACATAATTATTCAAATAAATTTTAATGATTTCAATTCAATACAACTGAAAATGTAGTGTCATTAAATAACATTTTCTGCTATAATTCAGAGTACAGTTTGGAGGCCATTTCCGGGCAGAAGCATCACATCCTAAGTTTTCAGCTTTATTGAGTGAGGTGACTGACAGGGTCATGGCAGGGGCAGGGCAACAATGATCAGCTCATAGAGTTTGGCTAAGAGGAAAAAACCAAAACCAACGCAACTAACAAAGTAGCTACAGATATTAGTAAAATAAAAATACAACCCAATGTCCATCTTAAATGACTAGAAAAATACAGGTAAAGTCACAGCAAATAGTCTTCACAGAGTTGGGTAACTTTATTTGCATTTCATAGTGATTTCTTAAGGCCTATGTCCAATGAAACCGTTTTAAAAAGAGCTTTCTCTATGAGGAATGGAAGTTTATGTGTTGACAACACTTGTTAAAAAAAGCTTAGATTTCTGAGTGAGCAAGATTCACCTTGGTGGGCAGGGGCCCTGCCTCCTCATGCTCTTCAGTCTGAGACCTAACAACCACAAGAGAAGGAGCTGGATATCTGTTCAGCTTTTGTTCATTCATAAATTCCAAGTCACCGTAGATACTCAGCTTCTGTAAAAAAGCAAAATCGGCACATACCATTAACTGGGACACTCGGGAATCTCTCCACCTAAGTTTCCAGGCAATAGCTCAATCTCTGGGGCTGCATGGTGGTGAATTCGGGGGCTCAGGTAGAAGAGGAAGGAGGCCCCTCTGCAAGCTGCAGGCCGGCCAGGCTTACACAGTAAAATACAATCTTACAACAGAAAACAGGAAAAAAACTAAAGAAACACAACTGATTTATGAATATTTGGTTTGAGAAGTTCTATCTGTATCTTTTGAGACTGGAGAATGTTTATGGATGAGGCTTAATCCTTAAGGCAAACAAATGAGTACTAAGTAAACGTGCTTTGGTTTAAATAAAGCTAACATGGCCACATCAAGAGCTTTCATTCTAGAGTTTTGGTAGATGCCTCAAGTGGCCAAGTCCTTTATGACTGTAAGTCTTCTATTCAGTTAGGACATGATTTGCTGCAGGTGTCTACCTTGTCATACAAGGGAAATGACAGGCTGTTTTAAAGAGAAACATTCTAACACTAGTAGAAAGAACTTCATGAATATATACAATTCCTCATGCTGTTACTTTCAGTAAGACACTAAGGAAGCAGGGTCTGGAGAGACAGTTCAGCGGACACTTGCAGCTATCCCAGAACCTGGGTTCAGTTCTCAGCACCCACAGTGGGCAGTTCAGAACTGCCTTTAACTACACAGGAGATCTGATTCTGTCTTCTGGTCACTGTAGGTCCTGTATGCACATGGTGCACATATAGACGAGCAGCCACATACACATACATGTAAAATTAAGTTAAATTTTTAAAATTTAAGATATAAAAGAAAGAAAACAAAAAAACTAAATAACTTTAAGTGAGGTGATCCACCAAAGAACTTAAAAAAAAAAATAGAAAAATTGTCCCACAGAATTATACAATCGAAACAAAAGAGAAAAATCAAGTCATGCTAGAGAGATGACTTTGTAGTTGAGAGAGAACTCTACTGCACAGGACCTGGGTTCAGTTCCCAGCAGCCACATGCCCATTCACAACTACCCGAACTCCAGTTCTAGGGGATCCAATGCCCTCTTCCAGCCTCTGGGCTCCTATACACACAGGACATATAATGCAAGGTACACACATATACACATGAAATACATCTTTAAAAGAATTATCTAAATGGGAGAAATTGTTATGTGAGTACATCCCAATCAAGAGAGGAGAAGGAAGGGCAAAGTGTGAATCATCCATGAAGAGGTGGCCCCTTTTCCAGTGTCAAAGTGGGTGCTGAGTTCAGCAACTCCCGAGGCCTGGCTCAGGACTCAGGCCAGACAAAAGGATCAAAAGGCTTTGAATTCAATTGAAAGCCTGCATCAGAGCAAACACCTACTACAGGCTTCATTCCAGCTTCACTGCTTTCAGAGCTAAGCAATCACAGAAACATTACCTACATTTTCTAAGGCTGCTTACTCATATATAAAATTAGTTAAGGCCTGCTGTGAGTCAGGCATGGGGGCTGGAGAGATGATGCACAGGCTTCTCTTCCAGAAGACCTAGGTTTGATTCCCAGCATCCACTTAGTGGCTAACAACCATTTGTAACTCTAGTTTCAGGGGACCTAGTCTTCTTCTGGCCTCTGTGGTACTGTACACACAGTGTGTATATAAAGGCAAAACACCCATAAACATAAAATTATTATAAAAAGGAGTCACAGATGGTAGTGCTGACCTGTAATGCCAGTCTTGGAACTTGTTTCAAAAAGCAAACAAGGGCTCTTGCTCTCGTGTTCCTGCTCTTGTTCTCCACTCCTTGCCCCTTCTCTCTTCACATGCCTTTACTTCTCTACTCCTTTCTTCTTCTCTCTCTCTCTCACTGCCTTTACTACCCTCTTAATCGCACCCCAATGACCTGAATAAACTCTATTCTATACTAAAAAAAAAAAAGCAAACAAGGAGGAAAATCTTCACTACACATTCTACTGAATTTCCCTCTTTGCTCTTCTCCTGTGGTATTGCAGAGACACACAGAACTCTCTCGTTTCGGTTGGATTTGATGTCAACAGACTTTATCCCACATTTAATTATATAAGTAACTTTCTTTTCTTGGACACTAAATTGAATCAGCAAATTACAGCTTTTCCCCAAACAAATATCCTTTACCTTAACAACCGTTTCTTGAGCCAGTTAAATTTTAATTACTAAGGAACAAGGTCATAATCTCTTTGAGGTTAGCTACCAGAACAGAGGAACTCAGAATCAAAGACTGGTTTCTTAGTTTCTAAAATAATATTTATGGCAATTCATAATTTTAAGTGGTTCCACAAGCCCTCTCTCACATCCCAGCTTAAGGAGTACCAGTGGTTCTCTTCAGTCTCAGAGAAGCAGTGAGAGCGTTGTGCTCAAGCCCATCAACAGATACGTGTCAGTGCCAGCAGGAGCCACTGTGGCTGGGCTTACAAACTCATGGTTTTCATATGGGCCAATCTCATCTGAGTGAGACCATCAAATCTCTCCTTCTATCAGCAGGGCCTTATTTCTCTAGTTAAACAGACACTTAAATTGGTTATTCATGTGGCTCTGGCTTCAAGTTGCCCAAGGGTTAAAATTAGACTTACCTCAGGGGGAACATATTGCTCCACAGCTGTAGCAACAGCTGCACAACAGATCCAGAGCAACACCATCACCGAGAGGACAAGAGTGGTAGTTAAAATCCACCCAGAGTTACTGCAAAACAACACAACCATCAGTCACACTGCCTTACACACACAGAATACAAAACCCTGTGCACTGTCTTTAAAATTATTTTAAAAAACATATTTATTACAAGGATATATTACATCTAGTTTATTAGGATGATTTGATGTTCTTTCCTCTCTCTCTAATGTCTGTATTACAATAATAATTAATAATGATGAAATTGGACATATAGACTTCCTACTATATATACAAAATTTCCTCAAGTTGTTGGGCTTGGTGATTCACACCTTTGATCCCAGCACTCCAGAGGCAGAGGCAGATGGATCTCTGAGTTCCAGGAGAGCCTGGTCTACATAATCAGTTCTCAGACAGTCAGGCCTATACAGTAAGACCCTATTCTAAAACAACAACAACAACAACAATAACAAACCCATAAAACCAAAAACAACTCCCACCAAATTACTGTTTTAATTATTTACTTTTGAGACAGGCTCCATGGAGATCAGGCCTCAAACTTGGTGTGTGATAAGGCTGGCCTGAAGCTCCTGCCTTCCTACCTCACCAGGGTCGCAAGTTTGTACCACCAAACCTGGAGAATACACTCTAATTACTAAATTAGACAAAGCAAGCGAGTATCCTATTGATTGAACATCATGTTTCTTAATTTGTAGGCTATTGCAATAATACTCATTTAAGAAAATACCCCTTAAAGTTAAGGTAAATTATGAAATGATCATTTGTTTTGCCTTATGCTCTAGCCAAGGCATGGTTTTGCCAACTGCAGATAGTTTCTGTGATCATGTGATGTTTGGAATTCTGCAAACTTTTCAGAGGGTGCATAAATGCTAGGGGTTGTTGGTTGTAGTTTGTTAGTAGCTCAAAAAAGGAACAAATTTATATTCAGAGAGTTCTATTTCTCTCTCCTCTCTATCCTTCTTTCTCTCCTATCCAGCGATAGGGGATGAAATGGGGGTTTGGGGGTGTGGGAATAAAGGGTGGGAAAATGAAGAACCCGAAAAGTAGCAAAATCTGGCTACACGGGAGGGCATTTAGGACTCTCAGAGTCTGTGATGATCCCTAATTCTCACATGTCCATTCATGCTGAAGGACCTATACTGTGGATCACCAGTGATCTAGTCACTTCTTTGCCACAGCCTAGGGAAATGGCAGGCCACTCATCGTTTGTCTCCCAACAAAAGAGGGATGTGGGCTGTTGGAGACTGAGCTGAGCTCGATTCCAGGAATCTAAATAGTAAAAAGAAAGAATTGCCTTCTGATCTCTATATGGTTCTATGGCATACACACCCATAACCAAATAAATTAAACATTTTTATGTTTACTTTAAAAGAAGCAGACTTCCAGAAAGCATGCAATTCTGCTTTGATTCTGCTAAATTTTAAATATTCCAATTTTTAAAAGGTAACAGAGTAAGAAATGTTGTTAATAATAAAGCATTCACTCTCCATTGCACGGTCCAGTCCTCTCCTGGGCCTAAGGAACTCACTTCCATGGGTGAGAACAGATCTGATATCTGGGCAGCAGCAATTAGTACAGACAGAAAACCTGGGCTCATCTCCAAATACATCTTTTCCTCACCCTCCATAGCAAAGCAAAGCAAATGCTATAGATGTCAACCATCTTCATGCTCTCCTGACTTCCCTGGCCATTGTCACAATCTGGCCCCATAATGTCCTGCTCACAGCTCTCCAGCTTATATTCATTATATACAGGATTGTTCCTGACACTCTTTACTCAAATATAGAATATATTATAATAACCCATATTTGTACACAGAAACTTCTAGAGAATAAACTTCTAGTTAAAAGTTGGCTACTTTCTAAGTAAAACATTCAGAAGATTACTTTTAAATTGTTAGGTTAGGGCCAGTGAGATGGCTTAGCTGTCAAGGATGCTTGCTGCCAAGCCCTGATGACTTCAATCCTTAGAACTCCCACAGTAGAAGGAGAGAACCAACTCCCATAAGCTAAACAAATATACCCCCCCATACAATTTAAATATTTTGGTGCAGTGTCATATTCAACCAGAATAGTTCCCTAGAACAATGTATTGTAAAGCATAATAGCTTGCAGCTTTATCAAAATGGTTGGTCTAGTGCACAACACAGCAGAAAATAAAATGCATGGCCCAACTGCCTTTCTTTTATTCCTTTCTTTGTGTGGGCTGAGAGAATGGGAGGGCTCACACGGGCACTCCTATGAGATGTACACTTTGATAGCATCCTCTTCACTCTATCAGGATGCCTGACAGCACTTCCTTGGAGTGGGGGCATACGGTAGCCATCGCTCATGCCTTCGTTTTCCTGTTCCTCCTAAGAACCCCTGGCACAGAGTTGACATCCCTGGGCTCTTCTTAATCTATAGTCCTTACCTATCTCTTCTAACTGCTTATTTGTTCATGAAGATAAAAACCCAGTCCTTAAATTATTCAGACATACTTTAAAGTTGAGTTTAATTAATTAATTTATTTTTAATTTAGAGTGTGTGATGGTCAGAGGACACCTTGTGGCTATTAATTCTCTCCTTCTATCATGTGGTTCTCAGGACTGAACTTAGCTTATCAGGCTTGGTGCTATCCACTAAGTCATTAAAGCCTTACTGTAAGGCCCCGATGGAGTTTCATTTAAATGTGTAATTAAGACAAATCAAGGAATTCTAACAAGAATGCCCTTGTACTATACAAAAAAAATATATATATATATCTGTTCTGTTTGGGTCTTACTAAGCAGAAAGAGGGGGTAAGAGAAGAGGCTGGTTAACAGTGAGACAAGAGGGATTTCTGTCTCACTGTGTGACAGTACGACCACAGTTAACACTAATATACTGTCTGAAGATGGCTACAAGAGAGGATTGTCAATGTGATTTCAAAGAAATGTAGATGTATAAGGTAATACACATACTAATTATCCTGTCTGATCGTTACATGAGGCATACACGTATTAAAATAGCATACCACATCCCACATATTTGTATAAGTATGTGTCTATTTAAAAATAGTACCTGTATTACCTTCATCAGATGAATTATTCAAGAGCACCACTTTGGAAAGGAAGTATCCACTTTTTTAACTATTAAACTTCTAATTTAAAAATGACAAACAATGACTGGCATGAAGCAGACTAAGAAGAAATACATACAGAGATAGGCATCTTAAAAAGCCATCACTTTCTTCATCTTCAAGGTAGTTCCTGTGTGCTTGTGAGTTTCTCATCTGCAGATCTGAGATAAGAAGGCACAGGTTTGAATGAATATCTTAAATGCCAGTCACACTCTCTTCTAGAATTTTCTGCCTTACTTTTAAATGTCGTTTGTTTTGTAGCCCAGGGTGGCTTTGAACACACTGGCTGCCCCTCCTCTGTGTTATCATGCCTGGATCACATGTTTTTGATTCTGATGTTTCCTGTTGAGTTACATGTGATCTTGAGTGACAGACTTTGTTCTATTCTATCCTAATTAAAACAGTCCATGTTAGCATCATCTACTCATTCCCATTCAACAATACAATCAGTAAGTTAACTCTATCAATAAGTAAAATATGGTAGGTAGAAAGTTATCAAAGGTAAACCACGTTAGCCTGCTATTTGATGTTCCTATGATTTAAAATTCATATCTAGCATGGAGATAAAAAGAGAATGGGAAAGTCATACTTTTAAGGTAGGGTCACTATTAGGCTTATAGGGAAAAAAACCCACTACTTTGCTAGTTCACATTCAAAGCTTCGAAATGGTGTTTAGAACAGTGAGTGCAGGGTCCCCATGCTAGCAGCATTACCAGGATGTGGAACTCATTAGAAATGCAAACCCCAGGTAGATGGAACCAGACCCAGTGCACTAGAAGTCAGAGTGGGCAGTTACAACAGCTAAGGTTTATCCACATACTTAGAATAAAACTTACAGGACATTTTGCTTAAAGATGGTTCTCTCAAGTTCTCAGGCTCCTGCTCCAACTGCGGTGCATACTGAATTTCTGGCTTAGACTAAATGGTGATAAAAGCATTATGTCATTTATACCTCAGACATTGTTTTTAGTTACAAGTTCTAGAATACACCATCCACACTATCACCATTTAAACTGAAAAAAAAAAAAAAAAAACAAAAAAACAGTAACAGATAAAACACATCAACCACTTCAATATTATTAATCTGGTAAAAATGAATTCCAATTTTAGTTCATCAGAAAAAATTCAGCAGCCTGCCTAAATTTTTAACCAAATATATAAATATATATTATATATTATTCTGATTATAACATATTTTAACTAAATATACATTATACATATAATCTCTTTCCTCATCTGGAACTTTCTGTTCCTTCACACTACAGGTATGCATTCTATACCTCATATCTCTGAGCCCCTGGGAAAGAACTTTCTCCACCGAAACTACACTCAAGCTGACACAGACTTCAGAGAAAAAGGTAATCTCTCATCCTCTGAGGAGGCTTTTATGTAAGTAGCTTTAGGACACAGAACTTATCCAGAAATGTAAGAAGACACTGTGTTTTCTTGCCATCAAATTAAGTGCGGAGAACCCAAACCTAGGATAATGCTAAGAATCACAAAGTAGTTATATAGTAAACACTCAACTAGCTATAATATTTAAAAGCTGTGTCTTACTATTTGAGAGCAAGATAGTGTCACAACACAATCTGCTGACTGACATATATGAGGAACTTACTGAATTAAAGGAAATAGGATGTTAGGGTGCTCTATGAGTACAGAGTCTAAAATGCCCCGAGTTGGAGCTGAATATTACTTGTAAAGGGCAGCATGTCTTTAAGCAAGCTGGATGCTCAGTTTCCTCATCAAGAAGCAGGGGTAATACAACCTCATGACACTGTTTAGATATGTCAGATAACACAGTCAGTCCTATATACCCATGGGTTCTATGTCACTGCATTTCATATCTGTGATTAAACCAATCATGGGGGAAATCTGTACTGATATGTGCACACGCATCTCCATTATCATTAAACAGCACACAATAACAATTATTTGTGCAGATTTCACAGCAGCTCAGGGGTGAGTTAAAGCGCAGTCATGCTTTACCTGACCAGACACTCGACAGCAGTGCTGTAATAACATCACCACCTAGTAATACTATAGCATCTCAGTTCAAGAGTCCAACATTGTTAAATGACCCTTAACTGCACGGGGGAGTTTGTGGGTTACATGCAAATGCAATGCCATTTTATATTAGGAAATTTAGCATCCCCAAATATTAGTATCCTCAGAATCCTGAAAAAATCCCTCACAGGTACTCTAAGACTACTATATATAACCTTCTATATTAGCACTTGTTAACATCTTATCGCACAATTATTAGGCAAGAGAAAAATTACCTCCCTAGAGGGTAAATGCATCTGTACCATGTTCTTATAGGCAGCTAGAGAAAAACTTCTATAAACTTCCTATTACGTCATTAATGCCTTTTCTAGTAACTGTGCTATATGCCACTATTTATGTTCAAGGTACACGATTCTTACTTTCCCATCTAAATTTCTCACTTAACCAATTTAGTCATCATAAAATCAAGAGGACCAAATAACCACTACACTCGAGGTAAGGTTTTCAAGGGAAGAAGGAAAGGTAATTACACCATGTCCTGCTGCTCGGGGGTTTCCACGAAGGCCAGTTAAGCAGCAGCATTTGACAAAAACATTTAGGTGACTGATTACATGGTCCTATGCCAAGACCCTTATGTAAGACATGGCCACTGCCTATCTATGTATTTTGGGCAACGTGTGGAACACAGCTGTCACCTGGAATATCACTATCTTTCCGTCATCAGCTTGAAGATAAAAGGTCCACGAAGAGGTTATGAAGCTCTGTGCAGAGTCCATCATGTCACTCCAGAACGACCTCACCAGAGTCAGGGGGAACAGGAGGTGCATTTTTGGCATCAGGGACATGAGCTAAGCAGACAAACAAAAACTTGTAAGTAATGAGAAATATGTGTGTATGCAAGAGAATGAATCTTGTGGGAGAGGTTATATAGATAACTTCATCAACAGTCACATCCTCAGCATTAGACCGCACTCTGGTGCTGATGCAAACTAACTAACAGTAAAGCTAACATCCCAGGCTACTCAATTCACCAAACACGTTTATCCACAACTTCTATCAGTATGACAGGCTTTGAGCCAAGCCTCCGAACATGGAAACTCTAAAGATCTCATTAAATTTGGACGACCAAAAGACAGATTTCAATGGGAAAGGAGAAATATCATTCTTATCCTTAACATTCCCAGGAGGGAAAATCATGTCTTAATAAACATCAAAGACAAAAATATACGCAGAAAATATGAAACTAGGGTTGCACTGAATGCTGATAGATATTCTGTGGTATAAATTTAAATAATGGGTGCTGCTGACAAGATTTAACACCAACTGCCACAATCTCGCTCAACCCCAGTTCTGACTTCTCAATTTACTAAGTGGCTCTGACCCTGGAGCACAAACTTGGGATGCAGACTACTGAGCTCTAGGGGTAGCTTTGGCTCATCTGATGTCCGGGGACATACCACCAAGAGCTATTGCAATGCAGAAAACAGCTTCTAGAATAAGAAGATCTGTACTCAGGGTCCAGTTTTCCCTTGTAATAGATGTGAGACCTTTCACAAGTCCACTCCAAAGTATTTACTGAAGTTACAAATTTAAAGAGATCAGAGACCAGGTGCTTCTGTTTTTAGTTTTTGAGGTAGGGTATTGCTTTGTGGCCCAGGCTAGCTTCCCACTTGCAATCCTCCAGACTTAGCATCCTGAAAGCTGAGGTTACAAGCATGTCTACTCACAATATCTATTTTAATCATCAATGTACACCTGTGTTTAATCAGAACACTTTCATTAGGAAAGGGATTAGCACAGGGCAGCGTGCGTATGAAAAGAACGAAACCTACTGCAAACCGGGGTGAGGGGGAAGGAACACAAATTAGAAGGAAAGTGATTGCTAATGGATGTGAGATGCAGCATTTTGGGGTGACTGAAATCTCTGGAATTAGGTAGTGATGATGGTTGTACAACTGCAATTTATTCTAAAATTCACTGAAGTCAGAAGTGTAGGTTTTTTTTAATGTGTGAATTATTTGTCAAATTCAATCTTTTTTTTTTTTTTTTTTTACAAATTCCATGAGGACTTTTTTTCTCTATTTCTCAAAATTAGAACTGCACAAACTTCAGCAATTGTAATTCTATGTTCTTGTTTTATGAGATACATATGTTCTTATTTCATAGATATACTCACAAATGAATGAAATATATAGCACTCATAAAAGAAAAATACTAGAAGAAACTTAATGTTCACTAACAGGAGGCTGCTTTAGTTGGGTGTGATAGCTCAACCCTGTAACTCAAGGGGGAGAGAAAATGAGGAGCTTCAAGGCCCCCTCATCTATATACCAAGTGCAAGGCCAACCTAGACTATGTAAGATCTTGCCTAAAAACAAACAGATGATATGATTTGAGGCAGTGGCAAAGGGGATGAATGGAGGGACTCCAATATCACCTTCTCTTAGCCAACTTAGGATTGAGTTTCTTTTTTTGTTTTTGTTTTTTGTTTTGTCTTTGCTTTTTTTTTTTTTAAACACATGTAAAATGAAGGTATCTTACTGGACTATGAGAAAAAAACAGATTATGGACATAATATTTTACAGAACAATATTTTTAGAAAGTATTCCATCTGCAAACATAATTGTGATGGATGGAAAGTAATTATAACTCTAACAGTAAGATAAGACCACACTGGCAATGACCATGTTGGGTAACCGAAGTTGAACAAAACACATAAGCAGGCAGCCTGGAAAGGCTGGACTGTCTCTTACTTGCTCTTGTCTCAGTTCAGCAAATGGCAACTGATCCTGGCAGCCAAGATGGCAAGCATATTGCTCATCAGGCTGGGAATATGCTTCTGTGCACGCTGAAAGAGGAAACAGCAAATTCTTAGAAAGGGGAGAAGGATGGAAAAGACAAAGGCTGCAGAAGAGAGATCTGCACACTTCTAAAGCTGGAAAGACACAAAGACAGACTTCAGCATTTCATCTCCGCGAGCTGCCAAACTCGGCAAAAGCAGAAAATACTTTAATAGGATTCTTTCATCTCTCTCCTACAAGTTCAATGTCTCATGAATGAGTCTATTAATTTCATGCCTGCACTCTGACTAAATGATGACATTCACATTAAGGCATCCTCACAGCTAAAAAGTTTGTGGAGAGGGAAGAAATGTCTGATGTGCCTACAATGCCACTGAAAGTAGCCCTCCTTCTGGGTTCTAAGAAAATGGAACTAGAAAATGTTCTGAAATGGGGAATTTTAAAGGCTGAAATGGGGCTGGGGCTGTAGTTCAGGGGCACAACACTGGCCTGGCATACCCTAGGTCCTGGGTTCAATTCTCAGTACTCCTAGGACAAGAAGCAGCTGAAATGGGCTCTATCCGATACTCTCAAGTCCTTTAGTTGACGGTTCATTAAGAGTTCATCACTACAGCAATTTTATCTTTCTCTCAACTCAGGTAAATAACATACTTCTCAGAGGCTCTAGAGAAACTAACATGGCACTACGAATATACAAGGGTAGCCAGTGAGGAGGAACCTGAGCCATAAAAATAAGGTCACAGAATAGTGTGTGAGAGCTACCTCAGGGAACAGCTCTGTCCCACTGCCATGCAAAACAAAACAAAACAAAAAAACAACAAAAAACCCACACACAGACAAGATTCTATTACAGTCCTTTACAAAGTTAAATGCTCCTTGTGTCCTGATTGTAGGTTTCTTTTATTAAATACGTCTCTTTCACCAAAAGGTAAGAAAAGTGGTTAAGTGGTGACAAAGCCTCCGGTTATTTTCACTGGCATGACTGATAAAGAATACTCTAAAACATTTCTGAGTCAAAGGCCTGATTCAGTAAAAACCTTGGAGCTCTGTCAACTAGCCGACTGATGGAAAGGCTTAGGGAAGTTATACTGTCCATGAAAAGGTAGTGGTGAACTAACTATGAGTTGGATAATTACCTCTGCGTTTGTCTAAACAGAACGCTTGGGTAAACAAAGGAATCCTATCCATAGCACAAAGTAAACAGTTGCTTCACAGATGGATTAAAGCCCATGACATTTTTAGCAGCAACTATTAAAACTCTAATTTTATAATTACAATATGGTGGGTGACTGGTTTAAACAGGATGTCTGTCTTCTCTAGGAAAACTACATAAAAAGCATAACTCAGCTCCAAGAAAGCCCCAAAGTTATGCACCGCTGATGCCATTAGCATAGTCTCTTACCAGATTCGCATTCCAGTTTGGTACGATTTAAATCAATTCCATCATCCACAAACTGGCAAATTGAAAACAGCCTGCAGCCTCTCTGACATGCGTATAACTCCTCTTCCTGGGAAGTTCAAGAACAAAGAAGATTACCAAAAAACAAGATGTTTCTTTCAGCTGGAAAAAAAAGGTCAAGAAGAAAGCAGAGTTAGTGTTTGTTTAAAACCATACAATGAGTTTTGCACTAAAAAGGAAAAGTTTTAGTTCCTAAATTGAATTATTCGGTCATAGACATGGTCTCTTACACACTAGGTTAGTTTCTAACTCCCTGTGCAATAAATGATGACCTTGAACTTTTGTTTTTTAAAGATTTTTATTTTATGTATTTTGCCCGTAAGTATGTCTGTGTATCACCTACATCCAGTGCCCATGGAGGCCAAAAGAGGGCATCAGATCCCTGGAACCAGAATTACAGACAGTTGTAAGCTGCCACATGGGTGCTGGGAATGGAATGTGGGTTCTCTGGAAAAGCAGCTAATGCTCTTAATTCCTGAGCCATCTCTTTGGTTCCCGAGTTTATATTTTCCATCTTCCTGTCTCTGTCTTCCTAATGCTGGGATTTCTTACTCCACTACACCTAGCTTGTGTGATGCTGGATATTGAGAACCTAGTAACTAAGCCATGCATGCCCCAGTCCCTTATTTTAAAGGAGATACTAAGGAAAAAGCCAGGTGGCTAAATATACTACCCTTTTTGCATATTCTGTGGCCACAACAAACAGGCAGAAAAACTGGAAATAGAACTAAAAATGACAATAAGAATCCTGCGTAAGGCAGAAAGGAGTTAGCAAGTACCCAGGGGTCACTGGCATGTTTCGCTTCATACAAGTGCATAACCATCAGTTCATTAGCAAAAAGTATCAGGACCAGCTTCATAGAGCAAATGTCAAAACAAAGGCCAGAACAAAGATGAGGTGAGGTAGCTACACAAATATTCACGTGGAAGGATTTTTATGTTTAAACATTTTTTTAATTTGAATGCAAGCATATGGAGCTCATGTGAGGACCTGCGTATTCCACATGCATACAGGAGCCCAGGGAGGCCAGAAGAGGACACCAGAACCTCAGTACTGGAGTTAACAGGAGATTGTGAGTTGCCACGTAGTCTCAGGGAACAGAACCTGGGGTTTCTACCAGAGCAGTAAATGCTCTTAAATGCTAAGCCATCTTCCATCCCCAAGGGTTTTTATTTTAATTTTTAATTGGCTTACTTTAACTGAGAATACAAACAAGAGCAAAGGTGACATACGGGAACAGTTACTGCAGTCAGCTAGACCAGAATCAAATTTTTCTGGTTAAAAACAAAAACGAAGCCTGTGCAAATTACTTTACCTGTTGAAATCTCAAATTTTCTCATCATGAAATAAGACAACACTATTATTCTGGGAGACTGCTAATCTTACCAAATGTATGAGACACACAAGGTGCTTAACAATTATTAGTAGTAAAAACAATCACAATAATATTTTTTCTCTTTTATAGTAATATGGTTTAAAAGTAGAAAATAATAATTACAAGCATTGAGAGCTATGTGTGAAAACAAAAATAGGATTTTCCCCCCAAAATGGGATAGTCCTTCATGCTTAGAAATAGTTAAGTGCATAATGAGACTATAAACAATGAGATCAACAAGCTTATCTTTCCTTTGATGAATACAGTGTTTTAAAAACAAGGCACAAATGTCCTTGTAACTTTCTGTGTGATCCGCTGTGCACACACTGTCAGGTACCCAGTGAGGAAACTGCACACATTCTGGTTATTAATACAACACTGTGCATTTCCTTTCAGCAGAAGAATCAGTAAAACTAATGCAGCAGAAGTAACCCGTATGAAGAGGTGGCTGTAAGTCCTACATGAAGTTTTATTATACAACTTTGGAGGTGGTACATGTTATGACCTTGGCTCTAACTGCATTCGTTGCTAAGGTAAAAACTACATTTCATTTATCAGCATTTACAGTTTGCAGGCTCTGGAAAACAGCAATCCTGTTTTTGGAACGCCACATATTTCCGCAGTAAAGAGCTCATTACCATGAACTATGCCAGATGACATCTTACTCTCAGATATGCTTGCTCTGTATCTCAAACTGGCCTGGAACCCTTAATCCCCATCTTATTCAGCTCCTGAGTATTGGGATTGCTCACATATTACACTTAGCTCAGAAAGGCGTTCTTCTGTTAATCCAACTCCAAAAGATACCCAGAACCAACATCAGGAAACCATATGGCATGCTGAAAGTCTAGTGGGTCAGGAACCAACCCCAATAGCTCAGCCTCACCACTGTACAGCCTTGGGCAAGTTACTAATCTCTCTGATTCTCAGTGTCATCTAAATTGTAAATAAGGATACTCACACATTAATCTTACACACTAGGAACGTTATACATTCATATTATGTGGTACTGATAGATATTACAATAATAATATAGTCAATAAACACCCAATATGCCAGGCTATATGTTAGAGTAAGCTGGAGAGATGGCTCAGTGGCTAGGAGCACTGGATGCTCTTCCAGAGGACAAAGTCTCAGTCAGGTCCTAGCATCCACACGGCAGCTCACAATAGTCTGTAACTCTAATTCTAAGAAATCCATATCCTCTTCTGCTGTTTGCCAGCACTGTACTTGCATGGTGTAGAGACAGATATGCAGGCTACACACCACACACATAAAATAAAAATACTGTTTTTTAAAAGCAAAAAAATCATATCCTTAGTTCAAGCACTTTGTATTTTATAGAATATAAATTCAAATATGGTAAACATTTCAGTTCTATGCATCTCAAGTGACTGATAAGCTTACAACAAATAGAAACTCTTAACAGAGCAAGGAAAGAGTATTTCTCCTCATAATAAATATCAGCTAAGAAATTCAAGGTCCTTTAACAATGCTACCTAAATAGCTTTCATATACATTTCTTACCCTTAGTTAATGTAGCTAAGTCAATCTGCTAATGTTGTTTGTAACTGGTCTTGCTCTGTAGTCCAGGCTGACCTCATACTCACAGCAATCCTCCTCCCTCGGGCTTCCAAGTACTGGGAGCAACATGCCTGGTTTAAGTATTCTCTTTCGCAGTACAACAAATGCAAACAAGCACAAACCTAGTCAGACTGCACAGTAGAAGAAATAGCTATCTCTGGCTGTGCGAGGCACTGCCCTGGAAGCATCAAATTATCTTCAATCTTCATACCAGCTCTGCAAATATGTAATCTTCCTACAGTTTACAAAATTAAATTCTAAGGAATTAATTGATCAGCAGGAATACAGGTACCAGTGGAGTCAGAATGGACTACAGGCTTACATGGTTTCGAAGCCCATGTCCTCTAAAAAACTGACCACAGAATAGTTATTAACAACACACCTTATGTTCCTTACATTTAAACCCAGACATCAAACAACTAAATCTTTGAGAACAAAGGGCAAAATGTATTAATTTTAGAATATCTACTCTATTTCCTTACAATACTCTATGTCCTTACAATAAATAATTATAAAGTCATTAAGATGAGATTTTTATCTACCACTTATCAGATGAAGAAAGACAATGTTGAGATTTATAATTCATTTTCTTTCTTATTAACACACCATTTTTTGCCTGCATTGCAATGCATGGTAACTCACATCGAAATCAGTATTTGTAATACTGCTACATTCTTCGATGGCAAAAGCATAAGGCAGCCAGCTTGAAGACTCAGTTTCTGTTTTACTACTTTTAGCTATAGGATCTTGGCCAAGACACTTAATTTTTTACTCTTTTTAAAAATTTTCCTTTTTGTTGTTTTTGTTTTGAGATAGATTTCTCTATGTAACCTTGACAGTCCTGGAACTCATTCTGTAGACCAGGCTGGCCTTAAACTCAAAGAGTCCTGGTATCCATATCTTTTAGATATTTATGTTCCCAGTATTCTGGCTTACACTACAAATTTACTAGGAAAATCTTAAAAGAGGGAACCAAACACTAACATAACAAAGTAAACCTCAGCCTAATTCTAGGCCAATCAGTACTGATGGACTTTCATGTAGAACCTTTTGATGATGTGAGCTTTATTGACTGAAGTCTAAAGAATCCTTCTTACTCCCTAAATTTATTCCATGGCAAGCCTCAAACTCATGACCCTCTGACCTCAGCCTCCAGCAGGCTGTAATTACAGGTGTCCATTACTAGCCCAGCTCTTCACGCCTCCCAATTATTTATTAATTTTTAAGTCAGAAAATTTAAGGCTAATCCCACTACAATTTTGTGGCCTTTTCTGTTTTGCTTGTAATTGATAAGTAAGGAGAACAAAAATGCTGGAATGCACAGAATTTACCATTTTTCATATCAAAGACATGAAAGCACTTGTCAACATAGAACATTCTAAATCACTGGAACTGCCATTGTAGTCACTTTATAGCTTTAGAAGGCAAAGACTATGGATGGCCACGATGGTTAAGCAAATAGCATACAGAAGAAAACCAAAAAACAATAAACAAGGGTTTAAAAAAAAAAAAAACAGCATCAACAAAAGCCCTTACAAGGCCAGGTGGGGAGGGGTATAAACCCTAATTACACGTGGAAAATGGGTGTGGAGAATCACCAAGCAATTTAGAATGTTGAGTAAACAGAATTCATAAGGAACTGAAAAACAACTTAAAGAGGCAGAATTAAAGGCTAGGCAGCGGCTGCAGGGAGGGACCAGGGGTAAGTCTTCAGTAGGACAGTCGAATTTCTTGATCCACTCCACGAATTCCTAGCCGTAATTGCTGCCTCACAAAGGCATCCAGTCTCCTGCGGCAGCGTCTCGCACACACTCACTCAACACAGACAGGAAGTCCTCCTTTCTAATGTGTCTCAAAACTACTGAGGCTGACTTCACACTTCAGACCGCAAAGGAATTGTCAGCTTCTCCGACTCGCCGAACAGAACGCGCTTAGTCCCAGAGAGGCGCGCAATAAACCCGGGCTGAAAGGCAGTATTTTGTGCACGCGTGCATCCGCGCCTTCCTCCCCACCCCCGCGCTGCTAGTAGGTCAGGACCTCGCGTTCATCTTCAATCTACCCTAGCAAGTGATAAACTCCCCTGTGGTCCCGCAGGCTCCCAAGGGTTCGCCTGGTTCGTATCTTTGTATTCTCCCCCAACCCATCATCCAGTCCTGCAGCACAAACTTCCGGCAATTATAGCAGGAGCGAGGAAAACTGCAGCTACACCGAGCGGGGAGCAGCTGAAGCGCAGATTCACCTCTAAGGTCCCGGCGCTGACACCGATGTGAGAAAACCCGAGCTGAGGCACCGAGGGATGAGGGGAACTCGGTATCGATGGGCCCTACCTACCTTCGGGTAGGTGTGCAAGGGATAGGTCAGCTGACAGGCTCGGTGACAGGATGCCGTGTCTCCCAGGACCGAGTCAAACGCTTCGGCCGCTGCAGTCCCCGAGCCTCCGGCCAGCGCCATGGTCAGCAGCAGCAGCGGCGGGAGCCCCAGCTGGGCCTGGACCCAAAGCTTCCCCTTTGGCGCCGCCATCTTGTTCCCTTCTGTCACAGCAGCTCGAATTGTTGCTGTTTTCTTTTCAGGGTTTCTCCTTCTTCCGGGCCAGCCCTTTTCCCCGCCCCACCGGCCTGCGCTTCCGCCTCCGAGAGCTCCTCGGCTCCGCCCTGATCCGCCCAAGCTGCTGCCTCCCGGCCCGTCTCTGGAACGGAAAACCTCTTGTGGGCGGGCTTGAGGACCCGACCAATCATCTCAGCTCTGGGCTCAAAGGGGCGCCTGCCTCTTTCTCCGTGCCAGGCCGACTGGGGCCTGCAGTTCTCGGCGGCCGGGAGCGAGCTGAGGGCTGCTGCCTCCCTCAACCACAACCTCCGCGCGCCTCGCAGTGCGTTCTGGGAAGTGTAGTTTCTGCGAGTCACCCGCGAGGAACTGGGCCCGGGAAGAGGTGTACAAAATAATTAAAACGCGTGGCCCGGCTGGAGGTCTCGAGGGGTCAAGAGACCAAGCCGTAGACCGGCTGATTTTCCCGGTGGGTCTCACATCGAGCTGTGATTGGATAACCCCTTTCCAGGCCTTCGGATGCTGGGGGCAAGGGAAGGATGGGATCCTTGCTCATGGATGTGGTTGGGGTTCTCTGACCACAAAACAGTGGTCTCTGGAGCCGCTGCTGTGTTGTACTGGGGTCTGGAGATGGTTGTTGTGGGCCTTAGAGTAATTCTTGGGATCGGGGCTACCGCGGAGTGCTCGTAAACAACCTAAAGTGGAAAAGGATTTCAGAACTCACCCTATTAGCCCTGGTATTGGAATTCTATTCCTTCCATAGCGTGCCCTTCTGGAAGCTAGGAACCTAACCCAGGAAATAAACTTAACTACTGTTTCAGTTTTTCAGAAGAGATTTTCTCTTTCGAGAGGGAATCTTCCTGTAAATACCATCCAAAAGCCTCCATATTTCAGGAGTGTTTAGAAAATCCAGTTATGTCACTTCTGGTAATGCACATCTCAATCTTAATGAAGTTTCACCCTGTGTCTTGAATAGAATACACTTCAGGCCCCTGAAGGTAGTCGGAGCTCCCAGCAATGGATAAATTCGTCATCCGAACGCCTAGGATCCAGAATACCCCGAAGAAAAAAGATGGAGAGAAGGTTTACAAGCAAGCCACTATTGAGTCTTTGAAGGTGAGAAGGGATGTGGGATCAGAGAAGATGTGCAAAGGACTGTCATAAAGAGACAGAGCCAACGGGTTCCATTGTAGGGACTCATGAGTTCTTGCTAAGCACCCTTCAGGGACCATTTTTTCTTTCTCACATACCCTGTACAGACTTTTATCAATTCCTGTACCTCTGCTACCCTGAATTAATCCAATTATTCTGGCTTTAGGGTATGGTTGCTAGCTGACAGGATCACTATCCACCTTGATTTAAAAGTTGTTTTTTTTTTTTTTTTCCCCAATTTATTTGTTATTTATTTTGGTTTTCGAGACAGTTTCACTGTGTAGCCCTGGCTGTCTTGGAACTCAGTCTGTAGACCAGGCTGACCTAGATAAAACTCAGAGTCCTCCTTCCTGAACCTCTCGAGTGCTGGGCTTAAAGGCTTGTGCTACACTCCTGGCTAAGATTTATACTTAGTATGTGTGTCTCTGTGTAAATATGTTCACTAGAGGCTTTGGATCTCTGGAACTGTTGTGATAGTGACTGTACACTACCTAAAGTAGTGTACATGTGCTGGAAACTGAACTAGGGCCCTCTGCAAGATAAGTGTGGAGCAGGAATTCTAGCAGAATCATTCTATCTAGGGTAAAAATTAGGATGAAATGGCTGATGTTCACTTGATCTAGGATAAACGTCGGAACGAATGGCTATGCTCTAGAAGTACTTGGACCTTGACGAAATTGCTGTAGAAAAACAGTGATTGTTTTCTGTTATCTACAGAGTTGTTTTTCTGAAGGAGCTGTACAGCCTTTGCATGGCTTTGGTCACAAGATAATCCTGGCACACTTGGAACGTGTGCATTATTGGGCACTGCAGACGGTACATGTAAAGACTAAAGTTGCTGGGGTGGGATGTTTTCCTTCACAAAACATATAGATTAGGTCAGGGGCTTCGGTGTGAGAAACTTGTTTCATCTAAAAACAACTGTTTTTGCTTTTGCATGGCTTTTCAAGGTTCAGTCCACAGAGGCTGGATCTCTCTCCTGCCAGCAAGGCCTTAATATGTCCTGTAGTGTCTCTCTTTCTCCAGCTGACCCACGAGACTCATTCCACCAACAGCAGCGCCTGCTCTCAACCATCCCTGAGCCGTCACCTCTCCTCAGGAATATTAAAGCTTCTAGTAGGATTCTGTCGGTCAAATGACCCTTTTCCCAGCGGTCGGCTAAGATAATTGGGAAAACAGATATTTATGTTAGAATCATATCAGTAGCAAAATGACAGTGATGAAGTAGCAATGGCAATAACGTTATGGTTGGAGGTCACCGTGACGTGAGGAACTGTATTAAAGGATTAGGAAGGTTGAGAGCCGCTGCTCTAGACAAACCTAGTGTAGTGTAAATGATGATTCTTTATAGTGTTCTGACATTTTATATGTAGTGCTTTGGCCAGAACATATGGCTACATGATTCATTTGGCTCACAGGTCCACCCTGGACCACAGAGACCTAAGTGTACCATTTGCTCGATGGAACTAAGCTTGATTCCAACTAGTTAGGAAGAGGCAAGGACTATTTACAAATAATCAGTCAAGCCAAGTGTGCTAACACACACTGGTAGGCCTGGCACTTAGAAGGCTACGGCAGAAAGATGGAGCATTCAAGAACATTAATGAGTTGCATAGCAAGACTGTCCCAGAAAGGAAAAGAACTACATTAGGGTGTAGCTCAGTGGTAAAATGCCTGCTTGCCTTGTATGAAGGCCCCCCAGTCAGTCTCCACACCATACCAAAGAAAAAATTACAACATGAAAATCATGTGAGTGCTAAATGGATTGTGGTGTACTGGGAACAACTTGCAGAGAGCCCTGGTCACTTTACCTCTTCTGCGTTTCTGGCTTATTTTAGTGTTCCTTGTTGGCTTCTCTATCCATGAGACTCCTGATGTTGGTGCTCCCCAGAGTTCTGCCTTGTTTTGTATGTTTAACCAGGGTGATCATATCCTTCACACAGCTCTCTGTGTGTGTAACTGACACACCTGCTCCTCTGGTCTAGATTTCTAAGGCTGAGAGGACATCTGCGGCTACAAACAGTGGTGCTAAGGCAGCATTCTGAGTACTTGACTTAGATCCTAGATATGTTCTTTTCCTGGGTGCCCTCTTAGACTTACCAGACCTGTATTAGAGAACAGTGAAGAGGGCCTGCCAAGATAGTTTTGGGGTAGAGACAGTATTGGGGATCAAACTCTAGGACTCTTGAATGTAAAGTCTCTACCATGAAGCTGTATCTAGATCGCTGCTGTTTCTAGTAGGATTCTATATACCTGTGGGTCAGAGGACCCCCATACATCTATAACCCTCTTGCTAGGAATGTTCTTACTTATTCCATTGTCTTGGAATAGTATAGTATAGTATCCTGGGTACAAAACCACTCCAATGGAGGAGGCTGGTCTTTTTGTCATTTGTATAACTGAAGTATGCTCCTCTTACTGCAGTTACTTCCGCTTTTTCAAAACTGCTTGTTTGCATGTGCGTGTCCTCTGCCTCTTGCACTGTTCAGCCGTACTCTGAGCTTCTTGAATACATGTACCTTCTTGGTTTCGTGCCTGGCACAGGACCTGACATGTGGGATATCTTTCTAAACAACCAGGTCACCTAGAATTCTACAAGTTTTGGCGTGACACATGAGACCTTTCCTGTTTGGCTCCAGCATGACTTATGCTTGTGGCTCTTCATTTATGTGAGGACATTCTGACCACGCCCCCTTTCCTTTTTTTCCCACCCCCTATGTTTGTCTCTTTTAAGCTGTTAGGGCTTTCTTTTGACTTGATGCTGGTCCTTTTTCCTGTAAAAATCTTTCTCTTTATTTTTATAAAGTTAACTTCTCATTTATCTACTCAATCAAGAACTACTTTCCTTGGAAACTTAGCTCATAAGTTATATACAGGGACTCTGAAATATTTACCTCTGAGCCCTTAGAATATATTAGTGCCTGGTATATATTGAAGAGTCATTAAGCATTTGTTAAAATTGAGCATTGAAATGTTTCTTCTTTAAGGGAGTTGACTGTTCCATCTTCAGTTCTCTATCTCTCTCTCTCTCTCAACTTTTGTTCATTTTTTTAAATGTATATGACTATTTTACTTGCATGAATATATGTGTATCATATACGTTCAGTGGAAGCCAGATCATCAGGGATCTGGAATTGCAGACCATTGTCAGCTGCCCTGTGGCTGGAAACTGAACCTGGGGCCTCCAGAGGAGCAGACAGTTTTCTGAACCACTGAGCTGTCTCTCCAGACCCTTATAACAGTTCTTGATAGTTCTTCTACAACTATTACTGTGAAGCAACTTTATGCCCAGCATAAGAGAAATCTGAGCTCAAATATAAGCCTCATGAGACTTCCAATAATAATATAAAATGTGACTTATTACAAAATTATCACATCGGCAATAAAGAAGAAAGCAAGTCAGGTGTTGTGACAAGTGCCAGGAACCCCACACTTGAGTGACAAAAGCAGGAAGATTAAGGAGTTTAAGATCATTCTAGCCTGCTTAGCGAATTCAAGGCTGACGCCTGGTTTTCCTCATCAGTGTCAGGAATAACTCGTAATAACACCAAGTCTGCAGAGTTGTCTGAGAACTCACAAATAAATGCTTGGTGAAAGGGCTGACTGAGCCTTATGCTTGACATGTGGTATAGATCCATAGGTTTGGGAGGTAGGTTGTTTGGTTTTTTAATTTTGTTTTTTTTCCCAAGGCACCAGCAAGATGACTCACCTGGTAAAGGCACTTGCCACCAGGACCTAAATGGTGGAAAAGAGAGAACCAACTTAGAAGCTATTTTCTGACCAACACATATGCTCTTTGACCTAGGCATGCACACACACAAAAAAGTTTAAAGCTCAAGATAGGATTATTGTGGTGACAATAATGGCATTTATTGAGCCTGATTTTTTAGGCGAGACATTATGCTAATGCTTTGCAGATAATAACTCTTAAGTCGTAGTAACGTGAAAGGTATGGTTTATTCATTTGCAGATGAAGATTCCAGGGGCTGGAGATGTGGCTCAGTGGTTAAGAACACTGGCTTTTCTTCCAGAGGATCAGAATTCTATTCCCAGCACTCAGGACAGCTCACAACTATCTAGAACTCCATTTGCAGGATATCTGATGCCCTCTGAGGGTACCAGGCATATACAAGGTGAACAGACGTGTATGCAGGCGAAAACCCATACACAGAGTTAGACAGAAAACCAGGGCATACAGAGGTGAAGTGGTTTGCCTAAGGCCAGTGCAGCAGTGAGCGGCAGAGCTGGGATTTGCACTAGGCAGTCTGGGTCCACATAGTCTGCCTGCTAAAACCAAAAAGAAACTAGAGGCTTCTGAGAGCCAAGCTGGGGAGGCATAAAAATCTTAGGATCATTTTACTTCTGTTATCAGCATATTACAAGTAATTTCACCATGGTCTTATCTCGTTCAATAAAAAGAGATACTTGGTGGAACTCATGTCGTACACATTTAAATGGTAAAGGTTAATTTGGTTAATCTCATCTTGCTCTTTAGGAAGTGATTTCTTCTATTAGTTCCAAGAACACTTTTTCTTTTTACTATTATTAAGAGATAGAGAATATGCCATTTTGTCTATTAATGCCTTATGAGCCTTTCCTTGTAGGGCTGACCAGACAGCGTGTTTTCTCCTGCCCCAGCCAGTGGAATGGTATGCACGTGACTGCTTATGAGTTATTATTTTCTGTGATTGAACCTGGCATTGCAGTCATACCCAGATGTAAGACCAGATAGAAAGCATATCTTTCCAGTGATAACTGTTCAGTACTCAGAATATCTCTCCCAGGTATAGTCTGCATCCATTGTTCTGTGTCTGTGTTCTAAGTAATGCTGGTAGGAATCTGAAAGACCTCTTTATGTGGATACAATGGGGGTGCTGTATGCTCCAACACTCTGAAAGTGGAACTTGAAGGTCGTCCTCAACTGCCTAGAGAGTTCAAGGCCAGGATTCTGGCTGCATGAGACCATACTCTGCCCTCCAAAAAAATATTTCATTGATAGCTGTAGAATTTTTTTCTTTTTTCCTCTCTCTGATTTCTGTCCTTACTTTTCAGACCTGAAACTATTATAACAGTTTTGCTTTGTTTTATCTTCTCTGAATCGAGGATGGGAGATGAAGTAAGAAGTTGTTCAGACTCTCAAGTTGTATTCCGGTGGGAAAGGTAGTCTTGCTCATGAGTGTCTGCAGAAGCATAGGGACAGTGAATGGAACACAGAGGGATGTGTTCAAAGGCTGTACAGAGGCTTCAAGGAAAAGTCGATGCTGTAGAGTCTCTGGAAAACAGATGGCTGTCAGGCAGAGGAAGCCCATTCTAGGAAGAGGGTGTGAAGTCCTTCATCAGCAGCTGTTGGTAATATCTAGAGCATAAAATGAGGCTGACAGGCTCACAAGTCCTTTTATATCAAGTGTAAGAGTTTAGACTTAAGCGTCCTCCAGCACCCAGGAGGCAGAGGCAGGTGGATCTCTGAGTTCAAGGCCAGCCTAGTCTATAGATCAAGTTCTAGGACAGCCAGGGCTGTTACACAGAGAAACTCTGTCTTGAAGGGGACCAAAAAAAAAAAAAAAGTTTGGACTTACTTATTCCATAAGTTAAAATGATCTGATCTGGTATTTATTTCTAACCTGTTTCCAACCATGTATAGATGCTAGATTATGTCTTTAATAGACATAATGGTGTCTCATATCTTTAATCCCAGCACTGGAGAAGCAGAGGTAGGCAGGTCTCTGTGAGTTCAAGGCCACTCTGGTCTATATAGTGGGTTCCAGGACAGCCAGGACTACAAGAAAGAGAAAGCCTAAGGTCTAAGAAGAAAAAGGAAATTGAAACCTGGAGCTGTAAGTGAACACTGAAGCTGAGTGGTTTTGGGGTATTGGAAATGGCTGTGATGCTTAGATCTTAGCATCAGTATGGGGCAGGCCTCAGAGCCTCATCTGTTGGGAGATGAAGCTGATACCCATGCTCTCAGTGGTGTTTGGAACTAAAAGAAGTCTACCATGTTTGTTAACAGTGAGCAGAAAAATTTTGCCAGTTGAAGAAAATAGTGTGAAGATTGCCATCTTCTTGGGGTCTTAGACAAAAGAAGAGTTCACTGGAATACATTAGAACCACATAACTTTTACCATGCATATAAACTGAAGTGCTAGTATGATGTGTAATGTAAAAGGAGGAAATTCCAAAAACACAGGCCAATGTGAGTTTCCCATCAAGACACACTTCATGTCCCAAAGCACACAAGACTCCCAAGAAGAGCAATCCCCGTTATAGAGGAACTTATGGTTCTAATGAATGCTATGAGAAAGTAAGCTACCAAGACAGTAAGTCGAATGGGTAGATGTAATAAGTTCTCTATCCCTAATGATGGGGATCAGAGAACAATCTGACATCTCCTATGTTTGTAATGTTCACAGAAGTTTTAAAAAGGAAAGGAGTAGAAATAATGAAAAGAGAAACAATTTGTCCAATGAAAAATACATTTTCATTGAAGCAGAAACATTGATCAGATTAAATAAAAGATAGATCAGTGCCTAAAGAGAAGATGATTAACTGAAAGCTTAATAGTAAAGAAACCATTTAGAATACATCACACAGAAATAAAAGAAATATGAAAACACAATAGTTTTTTAAAGATAGCTGTAAGATCAGCCCAGATTTCTTTGAACGTGTTCTAAAAATGGCAATATTTAAGTGAAAGAAGTACAATTACTTTTAAACTATGAAGAAAAAACCTATAAAGAAAACCCAGAGCCACAAGTGGCACCCGTGGCTGCCGCCCCGGAGCCCCACGAGCCGGAGAAAAAGGCTAGGTTTTCTTTCATTTTGTCCTAGCCCTTCAAGCTCCTGGGTATCTTAGATGTTGAAAACACGCCATGTGCTCGAGAATCTATACTCTGTGGCTCATTAGGATCTATTGTGACTGGACTTGGACATTTCTTGGTGACCAGTAGCATTAGAAGATCGTGTGATGTTGGAGTAGGAGGATTTATCCTGGTGACTTTAGGATGCTGGTTCCACTGTAGGTATAATTTTGCTAAGCAGAGGATCCAGGAAAGAATTGCCAGAGAAGGAATAAAAAATAAGATTTTATATGAAAGCACCCACCTTGATCCTGAAAGAAAAACAAAGAGCAACAGCAGCTGAGCAACTTCATTCAGCTTTAAACCTAAACAGAACTGTTTCTTGTGATCAACCATAAATTAAAAAACTCAAAAAATAAAGCGTGAAATGTAAAAAAAAAAAAAAAAAAGAAAAGAAAACCCAGAGCCAAGGGTGACGGTGCATGCCAGTAGTTCCAGCAATCTCAAAGTTCAGACAGAAGATGGAGGACCTGAGGTCAGTGTAGTGCAATGAACCTATCTAAAAACAAAACAAATATAGTTTTTTTAGCAGATGATAAGGAAAGAGATAAAAAGTAAAGGAAAAATATTTCTAGTGAATAATACAGATGGGATATTGGAAAAACACATTCTTAGATTCCTCTGGGATGGGTGGAAGAGCAAAACAGAACAGCACCCGCTACTTAGGGCTTGAAGATGCGCAGAGGAGTCAGGAGTTCATCAAGACAGTATTTATAACAGTAAAAATACACGGGGAAGAAGCTCCCAATGCCTGTTAGGGAAATAGATTTCAAGAGTCTAAGATGCATGTATACAGTAATAGGATTACAATTTAATACTGCTAGCGTAGTGGTTCAGCTCTAACAATAAATATTACTATGGAAACATCAATAAAATATACTGAGTGGGAAAAACTTGATATTTATACCTACCAATAGAAAATGGCTTCTTATGTTGCTTAGGTTTTGTCTTTTTTAAAAACATAATTTAATAGTAATACAAGTTTATACTGCAATAGCACATAGGAAAAGTTTTTTTCTCTCAGTTTTTATTGAGTCTCCTAGGGCCAAGGACAGAATAGATGTAAAATGGCATTTCCAAGTGAGAATCTCGACCAGAACCCACCACTACATGCCTTGAAGAAGGTGGAAGTTAACAGAAGAGATGATAGCATTCACTTGTCTACGGAAAGTGGGAAGCTTCTGTGCTGTTTCAGTTGAGTTGGTTCTGTGCCTGGGGTTGGTCCAAAACCTACACCAGACCTGTGCTTGAGAAAGTGCAAAGACAGGTGCTGGCTAATGCCAGAGGGGGAAGTGGAAGCTGTTATCCCTGGGAGGTTTCTCCTGGCGATCTTAGGAGTGAATTCTGGGGAACGTGGCTTTAAATAGAGTGTCTGGGTGCACAGGATCCTTAGGATTCTGGGTCCCTACAGAGAAATTCTGTAGACTAGGTTGCCCCTAACTGGAGACTTCGATCTTGTATTTAGAAAACGTACAAGACAATGGGTTTCACTGTGACACTTTCTTCTTTATATTTCTTATGGGTGTGTGGAGGTCAGAGGACAACTTGCAGTTCTTCCTTGTGGGCTCTAGGGATCAAGCTCAGGTGCTGAGACTTGGAAGTGCCTGTGTCCTCTGAGCCATTTCACCAGCTCTTGTTACGGCATTGTGTACATTTCATTATATTTCCTTACTTTTCCCACTGTCCTTCGCCCTAACTGGACCTCTTTCTCCCAGATAACAGCCTCACTTCTGTTCTCATGACACATACATTCTATTCTGTCTTGCTCCCCCCACGTGTGTGTGTTTTGTGACAGGTAGAAAAATCGTTACCAATATAGTAGGTGCTTCAGGTGAGTTCTCAGCAGAGAGCTCCCCAGGGACCTGCGGAGGTCATCCTGTTGGGGAAGAGTCATTTTAAAACGCCTGCCAGTTCAGAGAACACCCAAACTAGATTGACATCAAATCTTTGCCTTGCTTTCCTCCTAGCTTTGAACCAACAAAGCAAAACCAATGCAAGAAGGCTGGGAACTGGGAGATAGGGCACAGATAGGCTAGAAGACCCCATCTTCTCCCCCAAGGGAAGGAGATAAGGTTTTTATGGGGATTGTCTTTATAACATGGCTATATAAATTTCATGTGGAAAACTGTACACGTGCCAAGTATGGTGAGGAACGCCCATGATATAAACATCAAGATAAGCGTTACCAGAACCTTCAAAGCTCCTAAGGTCCTTCCTGACCCCGCAACTGTCCCCTCCCAGGGTGATAGACATCCAACCAACATAAGATATTTACTTATTTGTTTCTTTCCTTCCTTCCTCCTTTCCTTCCTTTGTTTATTTTTGGTTTTTTGAGACAGGGTTTCTCAATGTAACCCTGGCTGTCCTGGAACTTGCTCTGTAGACCAGGCTGGCTTCAAACTCAGAGATCTACCTGCCTCTGCCTCCCAAATGCTGGGATTAAAGGGGTGTGTCACCATGCCCAGCTCTAAGATATTTACTTTTCAATTATAAAAGCTTCTTTACTTTTTGTACTTTTTGCCTGCCAATTTTGTTTACTAAAAAATCCTTAGTTTCAACTATACCGAAATTTACCAAAAACACACGGTATGAAAGCTTTCCTGTCCCTCCCCACTCCTAATCCTTACTGTTTACAGAAGCAAGAAGCAGCCTTAATGTGGCAGCTTCTGGGAAGGACGGAAGGAAGTGAGTTTTCAAAGGGTGAAAAGGGACTTAAGTTTTATGATGCTTTACTTTATGGGGAGTGACAAAATAATAATCGCATTAAGAAGTGGGTTGCTCTCTGTACCTTTCTGTGTATTTGAATTTTTTTAAAAAAACAAGTTTTCTTTCTTTCTGGGAAAAAAATGAGTTTTCTTTTCTGTGAAGTGGAGAACTGTTGTGATTTCTATTGTTGAAGTAAACATGGCTTTATGGCTTCTCTGTGCATGCAAATTAAGAACGTACGTGAGCTGTAAGGATGAGCCACCTTAGTGCCCATGGCTTTCATTTCTCTCTCCTGCTTCACCTCTCACAGTGGAATGCCGTGGTCCCTGGTGTGAGGAGGTCAAAAATTGCACTTTTCCTAATAGATGCAACTCTCCAGATCTGCAGTAAGCAGGTCCTGTTTCTAAGCAATTATCCATCATTGGGGGCCATCAGATACACTGCTTTGGTTCAGGTCATAATCAATAATTCATATGTCAATAGGAGAGCCATTAGCTCAGGTGTAGGCAGATATCTTTCTAATGAAAGGGTTCCATTTTCCAAATAACTTTCCTTTTTCACAGAGAGTTGTGGTTATAGAAGACATAAAAAGATGGAAAGCTATGTTGGAACTTCCTGATCAAACCAAAGAAAACCTCATTGCTGCCTTACAAGAATTAAAGAAGAAGATCCCCTCCAGGGAGGTGTTGAGATCAACAAGGATAGGTATGCTCCTGGGCTCTGAGAAGTACTTCCAGAGTGTCTCCCTTCTTCCTGTACACCATGTTACCTGACCCGAATGTGCTTTGCACACTGTCCTGGAGGGGACTGTGGTTTAGAACACTTTATGAGCCCCAGGCTATGAATTTATTGTAAAAAATAGTAATATATAGTAAAATATAGTAATATATAGTAACATTTTTTTAAATTAAATGAAAATACACTAAATACAGTCCTTAACCTTTTAAATTTTTTGCTTTCATTTTATTGCATGTTGGGAATGGGGTTGGGTATGTGTTTGCCACAGTATACATATGGAGGTCAGAGGACAGATTAATGGATGTTGGTTCTTTTCCTCCAACACGTGAGTCCTGGGATCAGACTCAAGTTGTCTGGTCTGGTGGCAAGCACCCCTACCCATTGAGCCACCTTTCTATACCTCCCCCACCTTTTGATTTTTAAATCCAAAGTTGTAAAAGCATGCATTCAATATCAGTACTTACCATATAGACTACATGCAGGTAACGTTTTGAGTGTGTTTGGTGCTGACTGTGCAAAATGATTAAGACTTGGTTGTGACCTTGAGCTGAGGGTTTGGTAGAGAGGCGACGGCATAGACAAACAGGAGAAGTACCCTGCTGTAGCTATAAATAGCACATGCAGCACTGTCCACTCAATCTGGAGAGTCCATATGCGATCAGAAAGAATAGAGCAGTCGCTACAGTCTAGGGACTTCAGGAAGGCTTCCTAGAAGAGGAGGTGATTCAGTTAAACGTTGAAAGAAACTTAGCTTAATCTGTCATCAGTGGCGATAACTGGAGAAGCCTGGTTTATAAAACAAAACAATAGCAGCATTTGCCACTGTGTGGTTTATTGTAGCTTTGGAGATGTTTCAGAGGTGAGTGAGGGACCCCGTTGAATTGCCTTTTTAGCACATACACAACTGTGGATAATGTGCGAGGGAAGAACAACATGTGTTCCTCAAGCTGCTCTCGGCTCCCCGGGGAGTGCAGGGCAGTCCTTCCGCAGCTGCTGCTCCCGCCCTCACTAGTGCAGCCATTGCTCCTCTGCCTCCCCTTGACCTCCTGTTCCTGAGAAGCAGGAGAGAGCAGCATCACACTGTCACTAACAGCTGGGAAGAGCTTTACAGAGTCCCCAGGGAGCCCCCAAGAGTCTTAGAGTTGCACCCCTGTAATATAAACCAGAATCTGAGGAAATTAGATGCTTAAAGAATATAAAACCCTATCATTATAGCCAAGGAGATGCTCCCATCTGCTGCAGGATTTGCTGTCTTTATAGGTTGTGGTCACTAGAGGGCAATATGACCATTCACATGAGCCTGTAAGGTCTTTCCACCAGTAGAGGGTACTAGTGTTTAATATTTTATTACCTGTTTATTGATGCATATATGTATATATGTGATCCTGTTTAGACACATACTACGAATGCCATACGTGATCGGATCTTGAATCTCAACATAATAAGCTAGGATTGTCCTCAAAAATGGAGCAG
The DNA here is from genome assembly GCF_963924665.1 of Micromys minutus. Classification (NCBI taxonomy): domain Eukaryota; kingdom Metazoa; phylum Chordata; class Mammalia; order Rodentia; family Muridae; genus Micromys; species Micromys minutus. The sequence continues at coordinate 26,629,724 of NC_137978.1, read as the reverse complement.
GTGATAATTTTAAAAACCATTTTTGTTTGACTGCTGAGCGTAGTGAGTGTTTTCAAGAATGGGTGTGTCAGGTATCCAGAGATTACAGACAAGGGCTGGAATAGAACTACCGGGAGGTTTGACTTGGCAGGAACTGGAACCTGTCCAATTTTTGAACCCTGACCTTCCTCGAGCCTTCCTTAAACTTGAAATTGCATGGAATGTAGAGGGTTCTTGGTTCCTTTATGGTTTTATCAGATGAAAATCTTATTTGGATCATTTCCTGAGAATGTTTATGCTTCAAGTTTTAGCCTTCCTGCCTCCCTCCCTTGTGGGATGTAAGCACCAAATAGCTCCAGTTTCTGCTGTGTGCTGGGAGCTATAGGGTGTAATGGAGACAGGAATTGCTCCCTTCCTTTTGGAGCTTTAAATCTAGTGGAAATATAGGCAGTTTAATAAGACTGTGTTCTGTAGCTCAGTGCAGTGCTCTGACAGTGGGGAGAAGTTAGCCAAGTGCATGGAGGTAGGAAAGAAAGTGTTGGAGAATGTGTCAGGCAGAGGCTGCATGGAGGGTGGAGGTGGGAGAAAGAACATAGTCATGTTCCAAGAGCTCCGAGTTGTTAGGTGTATTTAAATGTAATATGCCAGAGAGTATGGCAAGAAATGCAGCCGAGAGACAGTCTGGACCAGATGGAGAAGGATTTTAGCTCTGGCAATATATTAGTTGTCTATTACTATATAAAAGTTCCCTAAAATCTAGCTGCTTAAGAAAGTATTGTTTCTCATAGTTTCTCTGACGGTCAGCAATCCAGGAGCCAGTTTATGGAGTGGCTCTGGCTCAGAGTAGGTTTGGTTTGGTTTAGTTTGGTTTGGTAGGCGCTCTTACCATCAGTCTGGCTATGTACTTTACAATGACCTTGAGCTCCTGATTCTCTCACCTCCATCTCCAAAGTACTGTGATCAGAGTGCACAACACCCTCCTTGTCTTTTAAGAGCTTGTCATTGGGCTGTTGCTTAGAGCTTCAGTCATCCAAGGGGCTTCCTAGAGACACATGCTAGAGGCTTGCTCAGAGAAGGCCCATAGTTCCTGTCACATGGGCCTGTCCTCATGGCTGCCCCTCACAGCAGCTGAAGTCCCCAGAGCCAGAGATCCCAAAAAGGACAAGAAAGTGAAGCAACAACCGATACAGAAGCCACAATTTGTTTGTCTTTTCTTTTCCAAACTGAGTTTTATTATGTAGCCCAGGTTGGCCTGAAACTCACTATGTACCTGAGCTAGCCTCAAACTTGTGATTGTCTTACCTCAGAGGGCCCTCAAGTGCTAGGGTCATAGGCATGAGCCACCATGCCTGGCTTATAACCATTCCCTCTTCCTGTGTGCTTTTATTTTCTATAGTCTCTCTTGAGAGTCTACAGGTAGAACCGTATTAAACCCATTCTTCATATTTTTGTTATATTCTTTATCCCTTTATCTCTCTCAGAATTCTAGGTCTTACCTCAGATCGATGTCTTTCAAACTAATTCTTTCTTCTGCTTCTAACTCATTTACGAGCTCTTTATTTCAAAGCCAGTTTCATTTTTTCATATTTCCTATTTTCTCTAGAACCGTAGAACATCCCAGAGGAAATGTCCAAAAAGATGTTGGATGCAGCCTTTAATCTCAGCAGTCAGAAGGCAGAGACAAGGAAATCTCTACACAGAGAAACCCTGTCTCACAAGACAAAACAAACAAAACAAAAACGGCATTGGGTGGATAAAACTGAAACTAAAGGAAGAGTATAATCATTTCAGTGGAAATTATTTATTATTGACATATAGCTAGGAACTGAAGAGACAGAAATAGATAAGCCTCTACAGCAAGACTATAAGGAAAACCAGGAGCCAAGTCCAACATCCTGATGCACTGATGAATACTTAAGGGATTTATAGGACTATACTGAGAGAGTTGGCCAGAGAGAGAATGTTGTCATTGGAACGAAGGAAAAGAGTCAGGGTTTGCGGGGAGGTATGGTCAGCCATATCCGAGGTTATCACTGTGCGGAAAAATAAGCTTAGTCTAAAATGGAATAGGTTATTAAAAAAAAAAAAGGTCATTAGTAATTTTAGGACAGTCTCAGAAGCAAGGTTGGGGGCAGGAGCTTGAGAAGCAAAGGAGGGTTGCAGAAAAGAGAAAATGCTCTTGAGAAGTTTGCTACTAAAGGGTGACAGGGTGAGGAAGAGAAAGGGGATGGATGAGAACAGGGTTTTAAGATAGGAGAGGATCGTAATGTTGAACACGAGTGAGAGGAGTTGGCGTTGGAGGAAGCTCACAGGGTGAGTTCTCTGTATTAAAACTAGTGAGCAGCTTGACAATCAGCAAGAGCCTCGGATCATTTGATCTGTGTTTTATTTTCAATCCGGAATAATTCACTCACTTGACACATATGAAGGACCTTAATATACCATGCCGTATGCTGAGTGACAGAGAATGATGCTTGGTCTGTGTTGTGAGATCCTCAGTTCTTGCTTAGAAAGGAAGCATGTGAGTGTATACTTATAATTGACCTTTGAAAATTCGCAAGTTGGGGCATGTACTGGAACCCGTAGTAGGGTGCAACGGCTTTCTCCTCCCCATGGAGTAGGAAGGATTTTCACAGACACATGCTTTTCGTAGGTCAGAATGAGCTGCTGCTCATTTCAGGCTGAGGCATGAGGGAAGAAAGGAAAGCCTGAAGTTCTGAACCAGCACTAGAATGCCGGGTGCCTGGGGAGGACCTGCCTGTAAAGAAACTGATCAGCCAGCTGCATCCGGACTTTATATCCAGCATCATGTCTTCTAGTGTGTGTCTCCTGGAACTCTTGAAGGAAGGGCTCTGGGTTCAGTAAGCTTAGGAAGTGCCGAGTTACTGTCTCCTCTCTACTGGAGGTTTTCATCACAATATCATATGTAATAAGCTAAGTAAGAGAAATCCCATAAGAAAGAAAACTGGGCTGGGGACACCTATCTAGTTTGCACAAGTCCCTAGGTTCAGTCCCCAGCACCGCCAAAATGAATAGACAAGCGAGCAAGCCTGTCTGTCTTTGTTTTTGGTTTTGGTTTTAACTCAGGGTTATTCATGAAAGTGTTTCATAGAATATCTTACTAACGGCCTGTGAGGTTAAGCGAATACACTTGTAATCATTTGAGCGGTTAAGCTGTGGGATGCATAACTGGAGTGTTTGGGGACTAAGAGAAGATAAAGGTGAGGGATACCAGGAAAAGGGAGGCCACATAGGCAAAGATTGCATCCAGGCGTTTGTTCAGCGAATAGTTACACAGTGCCTGATGTGCTGGCTACTTTTAAACTGTCGGCTCAACCTAGAATCACGTGGGCAGAGAGCCTTGAGGAATTTTCTTTGGGAGGTTGTCCCAACTGATAGTTGGGAGAGGAAGGCCCCACCTACTGTGGGAGGCACCATTGGCTGGTTTGGGCCCTGGACTGTGTGATGGTAGGGAGAGCTTGCTCAGTGCTAGCAGGCGAGGGAGGATTCGGCTCTTACGCTTTCTGCTCTTGACTGTGGTGAGGCTTTACGTTCCTTCCTTCGCTCCCCAGCAGTAACGGACTGTGACCTGGAATTGGTGACCCAGTGAACCTTCTTCCCTAAGTTACTTTTGCCACACTATTTTAATTACATCAACTAAGGAGTGCCAGGCACTGTAATGGACGCTTGTGACCAATGCCAATAAAGGTCTCTGCGCTAGCCGAACAGGGTGGATCATACCTAATCCTAGAGCTGAGGAGGCGAAGGCAGAAGGATTGCCATGGGTTTGATTGTACCCTGGGCTACACACAGTGAGTTCCTGGGTACAGAGGCCTTGTATCAAAAAAAGCACAGAGAAGAATCAGAAGTCATGTGTGGTAGATGGTGGTAGCTCATAGGAAAGGCTGGCAGTGAACAAACACGGGACAGGTGTGAGGGAACAGTTCCGCAGACAGCCTGACTTCACAAGGACCAACTGTGGAAGTGGGTGTGGCCTGGTGCCTTTCCTCTGTCACCAGAATGGCGGCCTTACAGGCTCTCCTTACTCCTCTTCCCTATTAGCTGTCCTTGCCCCCTTCCCCAGACACCTGTTTCCCTTTTTAAAAGCTGGCTGCGCACAGCGCCCTTCTCTGGCCTCCCTCTCCCAGCAGGCTTCTCCCACACTCACGCTTCTCTTCAGGACACAGTGATTTTGTTCTGTCCAAATCCAGTGACTTGTCTCGGTTCTCATCTTCCCAGACCTGTGATTTGAAACCGTTGATTATTTCCCTTTCTCTTGGCATAAGTGACATTGAGCTGGCTGCTACTTCTGTATTTTTAGCTGGTTTCCCTCCCGGCTCTTATCTCGGTTTGTAATTACTTATTTAATTATTTGCCTCTTTATTTTCTATTTGCTGAGCAGTAACTCCGTGCCAGCAGGGCCTTGCTGTTGTATGCACTGTCTCACGCCCCAGTGCTTCAGAACAGGAGTGCAGAACGTACTTGTCCAAGAACAGGAAAAGCCGGGACCGGGCGGGATGCTCCGTGGCTCTGCTCGCCTTCCGTCTGTTTCTTGCTTTCCCCAGTAAGGATGCTTCTTCAGGAAGGGCAGCTCAGCCTCTAGCTGCTACTCCACCACACTTAGCCTCGTGCCTGGCTCCAGCTCTCCCAAGGTCTTCATCTAGACTGCTTCCTTGAGCTCCCTGCCTTGATCTGTTTGGAAGGTTGTCCTCCTTTGCATGCCTACATTTCTCTTAAACCCTCAATAAACCTGTTTGTCCTTTTGTCTTTCTTCTTTCTCTTCTTTCCCCCTTTTTTGTGTTCTTTTTTCATTTACAGGTAAGAGTTTATTATTTTGGTTCTTTGAGACAGGGTTTCTATGTGTAACAGCACTAGTGTCCTGCAACTCACTTTGTAGACCAAGGCTGGCCTCAAATTCTCAGAGATCTTCCCGCCTCTGCCTCCCAAATGCTGAAATTAAAGGCATGCGCCACACACCCAGCCTGCGTTTTGAATTCTTTTCATGGAAACAGCCAACACAGGCGAGGCTGTTAGAGCAGAAATTTGGATTGGAAGTAAGTGTCTAGGAGACACCTGTTTAGAACACAATCGTGAGCAGACTCTGAATTAAAGGAGCGGCTAAAAGGCCAAAGGCTTGAACCTGGAAGGAAATTCGTGGTAGGGAAGTGGGAAGAAGGGCAGCTATGGAGAGGCTAAGAGACTGTTTGGAGCAGTAGAAAATCAGGGCAGGAAGTGCTATGTGGGCCAGGGACAAGTGTCTTCGGAGACATTGGAAATGAGTGGCCCCAAGCCTGAAGTGGTCAGAGAAGCTGAGGGCCAGCTATGAAAAGGCCTTCTTTGAGCCTTGCAGTTATTGGGCCTCTGAGCAGGTTCCTTTATCATAAAACCAGTGGGCAAGGGGCATCGAGCAAACAGAAGATGAAGCAAGGATGGAGGCTGGGAAGCAGGCATGCCCACCTGCAGTTCTCCACGTGAGAGTCCAGAGGAAGGGTTCTGTCTGTCCTGGTGACCTGATTTCAGAGATGCCTCGCTACTTTAACTCATGATTGCTTAACTGCAATAAATAACCACTCGTATTTATAAAGTGCTGTCACATCCATGACCCTTTTGACCCATGTAACAATCCTGTAAAGTCATTATAATTATTTTCTCCATTTTGAAAATGGGAAAATTGAAGCTTCCAGGGTTTAAAGTAACTTGCTGCAAGTCAGACAGCCAAGTGATAAGCAGTAGTACTAAGACGTTCTTCCTGTGTCCTCCACCCCGACACCTGGATGTCTGTCTGCAAAGCTGAAGGGACAGTGTTGGCGGGCCCCATGCTTCTGAAGCTCCTTAGCTTGCAGTCCCCTTTCTCATCTTCAAACCAGTGACTTAGAACTGTCCTGACCTACCCTTCTGCCTCTTCCACACAGACACCTTCTCCCAATTCAAGGGGCTCGTGTGATTACCTTGAGCCCACTGTGGGAAATCAAGACTAATCTGATCTCAGGACCCTTAACCTGGATCACACCTGTAAGCCCCTTTGTCATATACAGTAATGCAGTCGCCGAGGTGATGCTGCAGTCGCAGAGGTGATGCAGTCGCAGAGGTGATGCTGCAGTCGCAGAGGTGATGCTGCAGTCGCAGAGGTGATGCTGCACTTGCAGAGGTGATGCTGCACTTGCAGAGGTGATGCTGCACTTGCAGAGGTGATGCTGCAGTCGCAGAGGTGATGCTGCACTTGCAGAGGTGATGCTGCACTTGCAGAGGTGATGCTGCACTTGCAGAGGTGATGCTGCAGTCGCAGAGGTGATCCTGCAGTCGCAGAGGTGATCCTGCAGTCGCAGAGGTGATGCTGCAGTCGCAGAGGTGATGCTGCAGTCGCAGAGGTGATGCTGCACTTGCAGAGGTGATGCTGCACTTGCAGAGGTGATGCTGCACTTGCAGAGGTGATGCTGCACTTGCAGAGGTGATGCTGCACTTGCAGAGGTGATGCTGCAGTCGCAGAGGTGATGCTGCACTTGCAGAGGTGATGCAGTCGCAGAGGTGATGCAGTCGCAGAGGTGATGCTGCACTTGCAGAGGTGATGCTGCACTTGCAGAGGTGATGCTGCAGTCGCAGAGGCGATGGAGGCACCTCTTGGGCACCATTTTGTTTACCATCATTCTCACGCTTGCTGTTTCAGGCTTCTGCATTCTTGCTCCTTTCTTATGCTAGTCTTATCTCCTGTAATTATCAAGACTCAGGGGAAACACTGCCTCTTTTGTGGTGTTCCCTGGTTAGTTGAATTGACTGTTTGTTCTTTAGGGCCTTTGGAGACCCTCTTCAGTAATATTCTAGGGCCCGTAAATAGCATCTGAGTCAGTGTCTTGGTCCCACCTGGAGATTAGTGCGGGGCTCTGTCTTGCTCGGCATTCTGGCCAGTGCCCAGCCTGGGCCTGTGATACACTCGGTATTTAGTAATATTTGTTAAATGAGCAAAGGGCTGCATCCTGTGGGGAATTTGTCTTAACAATGTGTTAGGATGCAGAAACCCTTAACCTTAAACCCAGGAGACCTGACCCAGGTCATAAGACCAGCAGTGACACTGTTTACTTTAAAATATAAACTTCATGGAGCAAATAATGACTTTTTTCAGATCATTAACTTCCTTGATGTAGCTACTGACCAACTTGTAACCTTGGGGAAAGGTCATGGAACCTCATTCTTTTTTTCATTGAAATCAGAGAAGGTAGGACTGTTTGATCACCAGAGGTGATAGAATAGGGCAAACACTGGGCTGCTTATATCTGCCCTTGACCACCCCGTGTTCCACTAAGCTTCCTAAGTTACTTAGCCCACAGCACCTCAGGTTCTTTACCTGTAAGACGGAAGGAATTGTTGCATCTTCTAAAGGTTATCCTGGGCTTGCAGGAGTTAAGTTAGATTCTGCGTTGGTCAGTTCTACATTGCCATGACAATAGCTTAGAATACCAGCCCAAAGGAGAAGAGGTCGTGCTGGCCAGGGTCAGGGTTTCAGCCGTGCTCACTTGGCTTCATTGCTCCCACGCCATGGTGACACAGAGATCATGGTGGAGACTGCATTCTGTGTCCTCGCCTCATGCTGCTCATCTCACGAGGTGAGAAAGGAGAGACAGAGGGACATATTCCCTTCAAAGGTGCATCACCATGCTACTACCGTTACTCCCTCTTTCTAAAGTTTCCACCATTTCCCAGCGGGCCACCTTCAATCAGAAGATGCCCTCGATGCATGAACAACGGGAAACATTTGGCTGCACCACAACAGACCTGTACAGTGCTAAGAAACACCCTAAAACAGTTTCTTGCTACTGTAGCACTCCCTTTGTGTTCTGAATGTGTTCAGCCCATGTTTGTCTAGAAAGTAGGCACTGGAGCTTGTTCTATCGCTGCCTCAGACCAACCAGATTGCCCTTCTCCATCTCTTGTGATCAGATTCTTGCCTTTTGCCAACACCTGTTGTACCCCTCCCCCCACCTGGCTTTTTAGCCCTGCTCTTAGGTTTCTCCCTAGACTGATACCTGCTGATCCTCCTCCGCTCTGACCATCGCCCTTGTGGGAACTCTGGGATATGCTGGCCCCTGAAGGCTGAAAGCAGGGGCTCCGTTGCCCTGGCTTGATTGTCAAGCCTTTAGCTGTTTCTCAGGGCCTGCCCTTTTCTAGTTGGAGATTTCTAAGATGGTGCATTGCATTATCTCAGTAGAGCCTCAGTGACCACTGGGCCAGGCCCTCATGCTGGAACAATACAGGCTGATAGAGTCACGGTGTTGTGTTCAAATCCTGCTCTCAGGACTCCCCAGGTGGGAGACCTTGGCAAATAATTCTGCTGAGCTCCAGCTTACCATTTATAAAAGGATACATTAGAGATGCTTAATTGATTGGTAAGTAAATGGACTTATCGGAATAGAGCCTGGCGAGGTGGGCAGGAGAACCTGTGAAGTGGGGAAGCAGAATCGACATTGCCACCTCCTCAGGGCCTTAGAATTGTGGTTACAGCAAAGCTGGTGCCGGTGTGTGCTTTTCTCAGTCAGCTGCATAGGATCTAAGTGTCGGCACAAACTCATTTGGAAGCCAAGTGTATGCTTTAAATCTCACTGTTTGAGCCAGGTGTGGTGGCATACACCTTCAGTCTTAGCACTTAAGAGGCTGAGGCAGGTTGCAGTGCAAGTTCAAGGGCAGCCTGGTCTACATAGTTCCAGGACAGCCAGGGCTACACAGAGAAACCCTGTCTCAAACAACAGCACACACACTAACAAAAATAGTTTGACTCAATTCAGCAGACATTATCTCTTTTGAGATAGCCTTGTGCTCAGGACTTGAGTAAGCTCCTGCTCTTAAGATGTTGGCAACTTAGAACAGAGTTAGTTTAATTATTCTAGGCAGGGCTGGGGATGTCGATCTGTGGTAGAACAGACCCAAAGCAGACATGCAATTTTAATATCTGTGGAAGGGCTGGGCCAGAGTGGACCCCAGTATCCACAGCTCTCTTATTCTCTCACTGTTTTCCTCTCCTCTCCCTTTTCCTCAATGTCCTCTCCCTCTTACTAGGCAAGTGTTTACCACTGAGCCACACCCCCTATCCGCATCAAATTACCTTAAAACAGTATTTCGGCTTCAGAGTAGAAGATGAATTGGAAAGGACCAGATCAGGGACAGAAATTGTCCAAGTTCTTACACATGCTGAGCAAATGCTCTACCACTGAGCCACATTGCCAGCTCTGCCTAGAATACTTAAATACTTCCTAATTGTAAGCATGTAACTGAGTGGACCCAGGGAGAGGCAATGGGAACATGAGTCAGGACAGTAGGAGTGGAGAGGGAAATGGAGAAGGAGGAAGGGCGGTAGGAAGTGTCAAAGTGTGGACCAGTGTCTTAGAACAAGAGGACAGGAGAACTCCTGTGTGGCAGAAATGTTGTTTGGGGTGCCTCAGAATAAGGAGGTGTCCGGTAAGATACTGAAGATATGGTCCCATGCCCAAGGGGAACTTTGGCTAGAGATAGGTTATTTGGAAGATACCTGCTTTCAGGAAGAGGTTGGACCACAGGAGTAAGTAAGATTACCTGGGAGAGACGGGTAGAGAAAGAAGCGGGGGACCGTGTCCTGGCTATGATCCTCAAGTAATAAGGATTAGTCAAAGAATGTGCAGGCAGCAGACCCCGGATGTGACAGATAGTATCCAAGAAGGGTTGGGAGAAAATTGTTCAGAAGGGAGAAGGCCACAGAGTCTGGTGCCACCGTCTAAGTAGTGCTGGAACAGAGAAGGCCCCTGAATTTGACACAAAAGACTGCATCTTTTCTTCCTCATACCTGGAGACCAGTGTGTCTTTTCTCAGAGAGCAAAAGATACAGTGAGGACCAGGTGGTGGAAAGGACCCGGCTCCACACACGGCTGCTGCTGAGGGCAGTGTGTGCAGCCTCTTGGCGTGTGAGCTCAACTACCGAGACAGGCCTGCTGCTCAGAAGAAACCTCTGTTAATAATTTTGTTGTAAATCCCTTAAGACTCTTTTCTCTGTATGTAAACAAATATGGTGTTTATATGTATCTACATATGTAATTTTTAAAATAAATATTGGCTCACACTGAACATCCTCTTCCGCTGTCTTAACTTTACTTGAGAAGTGATTCTCTTTCTACGGTTCTCCGTGTAGAGCTTTCTGAATATTTGCTTTCTGTGCTTGTTTCTAGTTTTTTTTTTTTTTTTTATAGTGTGGATTTTTGTTTTTCTGAGACTGGTTTTTACGGTGTACCCTATCCAGCCTCTACCTCCTGAATGCTGGGTTACAGGTATGTACGGTGTGTGGTGCTTACATGTTCCAGTTTGTCGGAATGGACCCTTGATGGTGAGCTCATAGATTGTCTCTAGCGTTTTCCTCTTTCAAACAGCACTTTGGAGAATGTTTCTGCTCAGGTGTTTTCTTTGCACACTTTGACAGGGTCAGTTAAATCGAACCTCTGAGTTGTCACTTTTCACCTCTGTCCCCAGGGCTGGGCATAAAGCAGAGTCTCTGTGGCTATCACAGTGCCTTCAGTTAATGTAACAATGTCCTGCAATGTCATCTTTCTCTTTGTATGTTGGTGTTAGAAACATAGCCTAGAAGATTCTCAGCACGTGTTCTCACCCTTAGTCCACTCTTACCACCATCTTTGTGTTTTTTAGCATTTATAACTGACCAGCAGCATAAAGAACCGTCTGTGAGTTAATAGTCTCAAGGACATGAGACGACCTCTAGGAAGGAGAGTGTAGGGGGCGGTCCTGCTTTTAGGTGCTGTGTGTTCAGAAGTGCTCTCCTAAGCGTTTGTTAGCTGGAAAAACACCTTCAGACATGTGGTGTGAGTGCTGACACTGGAAACAGGTGAGAACCCTTCGTACCTAACTGGTTAGACTCGAGGTCACACTCCCTGTGGTGCACCATTATCTCCTCGTCATCTCCAGGGCTCTGCTCACAGAACCTTTTAAGAGTGACTTTCTTTCAAGCCCTGCATGACTAGTGCCTGGCCTAGAACCTTGTACAAATGGCCTTTGGGAAGTGTGCAGAGGAGACTGAGCCAAGCAGTTTGGAGCTGTGCACCTGGCTTAACTGGGGGGATGGTTTGACTGTTGCTCAAATTGAAATCCCTGCTTCCCTTTGTTCAATAACTCTTAGTACATATTAAATCTCATATGTTACCTAAGCTGACCTTGACTTGGAGGGCCTAAGTGATCGATCGTCCTTCCCGCCTTAGCCTCCTGAGAAGCCTAGAACTGCAAGCACGTGCCACCACACCCAGCTTTATATTCAATTCTTAAATATTCATGTTTCTGAGACATCCATTCCTTTTCCTGTTGGTCTGTGTAACTTTAAGCAATGTTGCTCTATAATGTGTTCTGATACCTTAGAAGGCTATCTATAGTAGATTAACCCCTCTGCTTTAGTGTGGAAGTATTTGTGTTCTAATAAAAGCCACCTACTATAGTTCTTCCTTCCTTCCTTCCTTCCTTCCTTCCTTCCTTCCTTTCATTCTTTCTTTCCTTCCTTCCTTTCTTCCTTTCGCACGTGCGTGCACACGTGTGTGCGTGTGTGTATGAGCTTTAGGTGTCCTGCAACCGATCCTGAGTATTAGCCTCACAACCTCAAGTTACTGTCCCCAGTTTGCAAATCAGTTTCTCTGCTGGTGTTGGTGTTTCTTTCCAGCCTTCTGTGTGATGATATATTCCATTTTACTCGAGTTACCTCTTACGTGCTTTAGCCAAATATGTGAGGCTGTTCTATGGGTCTCAGCCAGCCTGCTCTTGCTGCTGTGCTCATCAATGGAGCCCCAAAGAAGAGTGCACTCCTCAAGAGGCTCCTGGTGAGCAAGAGCTGACTGGCGGATAACTGCGGTGTACACTAGCGATCGCACAGATCATAAGGTGCAAGGTGGGTGCCAGTCAAGCTGTGGTCACTAAGGGAGACTTCCTGGAGGAAGGGTCCCGAATGAGTCTTAAAAGCTGAATGCTCGCTGTCTGAAGAGGGACGAGAGCATTCCAGGTAGCAGAGTGTTTATAGGGATATGTGTTCCAAAGTAAAGAGACAAGAAAATACATTCAAGCATTTTAGGAACATAACAAGCAGCTGGAGCAGGAAGACCGGGAGATGGCAGCTGGAGATGAAGCTAGAGCTTGGGTGGGAGGGTGGCAGGTTGTGGGGGGCCCCCTGCGACAGTTTGGCTGTAGGACTTAAGGGTTTATTAGCAGAGTGAAGTGACCAAACTTACGTTTTAGGGGGAAAATTCTTTAAAAGAGAAAATACAGGGTAGAGAGATAGTTCGGCAAATAAAGGCCCTTGTCACCAAGCCTAACAAACTGAGTTTGGTTCCTGGGACCCACGTGGTGGAGGGAGAGAAACAACTCCCACAGGTTGTCCTCTGACCTCTGGATGTGTGCCATGGTCTGCAAATAGAAGACCCCACACCCACACAAACACACCATGCTGATAGACAGTGAGTACAATACATAAACATCAAAGCAGTAGGACAAATGAGGAGACGTGGCGCCGTGGGCAGCCGTGGGCAGCCGTGGGCAGTGGCGCCGTGGGCAGTGGCGCTGTGGGCAGTGACGCCGTGGGCAGTGGCGCCGTGGGCAGTGGCGCCGTGGGCAGTGGCGCCGTGGGCAGTGGCACCGTGGGCAGCCGTGGGCAGTGACGCCGTGGGCAGTGGCGCCGTGGGCAGCCGTGGGCAGTGGCGCCGTGGGCAGTGGCGCCGTGGGCAGTGACGCCGTGGGCAGTGGCGCCGTGGGCAGTGGCGCCGTGGGCAGTGGCGCCGTGGGCAGTGGCGCCGTGGGCAGCCGTGGGCAGTGACGCCGTGGGCAGTGGCGCCGTGGGCAGCCGTGGGCAGTGACGCCGTGGGCAGTGGCGCCGTGGGCAGTGGCGCCGTGGGCAGCCGTGGGCAGTGGCGCCGTGGGCAGCCGTGGGCAGTGGCGCCGTGGGCAGTGACGCCGTGGGCAGTGGCGCCGTGGGCAGTGGCGCCGTGGGCAGTGACGCCGTGGGCAGTGGCGCCGTGGGCAGTGGCGCCGTGGGCAGTGGCGCCGTGGGCAGTGGCACCGTGGGCAGTGGCACCGTGGTAGTGTGACTCTCACAGAAGAAATCCTAAAGAGCAGCTGAGTCTGCTCTAGCTGCTGTGACAAACAAGGCGAGGGGCTCCCGAGCTCAGCAGACACCAGGGCTTCAGCACACCTCAGGGTGCGCCTCCACATCTACATAGCTTTGTAGTCTGTCAAAACGTGATTTTCATGTGTGACCAAATTACCACTGTCCTGCTATCATTTAATATTTAGTGCACATCGATATTCTTGTTTATCTCAAAAAACCCTTTATGTGGTTCTGCCCAGGATTAAATCACACGTCCACTTGGTAACCAGGGCTCAGAATCGGAAGCTGTCCTTTGTGAACAGTGCCGTGGGCTTGAGGCAACCCTGTCGGGTGTCTCAGAGCATCCATGTTCTGAATGAGCTTGTTCCTTCCTCTCGCACAGGTTTCCCTAAGCCTGGGAGCTAGCTTTGAATGGCCGGTGGATTGCAGTTCCCATCTTCTCTGAGGGAAGCGAGTAGAACTAGTCATGGGCAGAGCTGTCTAAGTCCCTCTCATAGGGGTCAGGACACAGACAATGGCAGTACACCCCAACCCACCAAGTCCCCATCAGGCTTTCCTTGTACTGGTAGTTACTTTCTGGCTGCATCATTTATCAGGGCCTACAAAATGGTTTCCATCAATCTGTTTATATTGGTTGAATAAAAAGTGTCCTTTTAGGGTCTGGTTGGGGCGGGGGAGGGGGCGCAGTGGCTTGGTTGGGGAAGCATGTCTCTGCAAGCATGACAGTCTATGCCTCAGTCACCAGAACTCACTCAGCCAGGTGTGCAGCTGGAGGCCAGAGACAGGGGGATCCCTACGACTTGTTGGATAGACAGACTTACTGAAGCACTCAGCTTAACAGATCCCGTCTCCAAAAATAAGGAGAGAGGGGCTGGAGAGCAGGCTCAGTGGCGAAGAGCACTTCCCCTTGCAGGGACCTGAGTGTTCCCCAGTACCCACAGGGCAGCTCACAACCTCTGTAATTTCAGTCCCAGAGGCTCTGATTTCTTCTCCTGACCTTCTCGAGCACCAGGGTACACATGGTATACATATATAAATATGAACATAAGCAAGCACTCAAACATGTAACATATATTAATAATGATTAAATGGAGAAGCAATTGAAAAAGATATCCTGACATCAGCCTCTAGCCTTTATGCGTAACCACACAATCAGCTACCTACAGAAACATGAATATGATACCCACGCCCACCAAGAATATCCTTTTAATAAATAGGACTAGTTTTTTTAACTTAAAATATAGTAAGATTCCAAAAAAGATAAATGTTTAATTCATTCCCTTTTACTGCAATTTTGGAGCATTCCCCTTTTGTTCTTGTTTGAGACAGGGTATCTCTAACCTTGACTGGCCTGAAGCTCCCTACGTAGACCAGGCTGGCCTTGAACTCATCAAGATCTGCTGCACCAGTCTCTGTCTCCTGGGTGCTGGGACTAAAGGTGTGGGCCACCATGCTCGCCTTCTTTGTTATTCCTGACTCTACTTTATGACTTGCTACATTGGTCAGTTCAGACCCTAGGAATTGTCTCATTTCACGCCCATGAAAGGACCTTGCTTTCACAGAAGTCTGCGTCTTCGAATATATGAGAGTTCTTCAGAGCCCTGTACAAACCTCAGTTGTTCCATTTTATCAATGAAGACACAAGAGCCAGACGGGGTGGTGAAAGCCTGCTAGCTCAGAGACAGAGATAGCACTCAGATGACCTTCCTCAGCCAGCATCTCAGAAAAGGCTCAGAGAAAATGGGGAAGGCGTGGCGTGTTGAAAGCGTTATGAGACATAGAACATGCTTTGTACATAAGTGATCATGTTGGTGCTTTCCTGTCTTCCACAGACGATGCAAACACTGTACTTTCCAGAAGACAGAGCTGTATTTCCTTTTGATTCTCTCCTGCTCTAGGTCATGCTGTGAACAAGATGCGCAAGCACTCGGACCCAGAGGTGGCAGGACTTGCCAAAGAAGTTTATACTGAGTGGAAAACTTTCATTGAAAACCATTTGGACAGACCGTCTATTGAAGTCCGGAGTGATCTAAAAACTGAGTCATTTAGGAAAAATGCCAAGAAATTACTTTCAGAAGCCTTGGAATTGAAGGTAAGGTCCTGCTTGAACTGTGGTTGTGGGGACTCTAATTAAATGAGCCTGTTTGTTTATCTCACCCTCATCAGGCCCATTCTGCAATTATTCCCAGGCCTGGAGATGTCTCAGCAGTAAGGGTGCCACTCTATGCACCTGCACATACATAAAGATGTTGAGATAGTCAATAAATTAAATTAAACTGGTAGGTTATTCTTTAAGGATTCTGGATTTGTAAGCATTTGGAGAGACAGTGTTGCATGTTGGCTTTCAAACTACCAAGACCCAGGTTTCAATTCAGGTCTACAGAGACATTTCTCAGCATTTCTGAGGTCCATGTTTACTTGTGGAAGGAGACTCAGAATCCCACCACCTAAGTTCTTGGGATAAATGAACCATTTATATAAGGAAATAGTGGTGCCTGCTGGTTAGAAGTCATTTGATGATCAGGAGGTGGTGGAGCACTGGGAGATAGAGGTATGAGGATCTCTGTGAGTTTGAGGCCAGCCTGGTCTACAGAGCAAATTCCAGGACAGCTAAGGCTACACAGAGAAACCCTGTCTCAAAGCAAACAGTCACTTAATGAATATTGGTTTCTTTCTATTCCAATTCTTTTTCTTCCATTGAAATAAAAGTTTTGAAATGTTGTAAAATATCAGTGGCAATAAAAAAAAAGACTCTCTCCTCATTATTTGGCAAGACCTGGCCTTCAGATCTGTGGCATAGAATCAGCCCATAGGCATCTTTCCTGTGACCTCACAGCCAGAAGCCCAGGGGATTAGTTTGATGTAGACATGCTGAACAAAATTGTGTTCCTTATCAATAATATTAATCATGGACCAGGCGTGGTGGCACACATCTTTGATCCCAGCACTAGGGAAATGGAGGCATGCAGATATGTAGGTTCAAAGCCAGCCTGGGGTACATAGTGAGACTCTGTCTCAAAAAATAAAGAGGCTAATGTTGTAAAAAAAAAATGTGTGTGTGTGTGTGTGTGTGTGTGTGTGTGTGTGTGTGTGTGTGTGGCATCCATATTTTTCCTATTGTAATTTCTCCTTATTGAAATATCCTTAAAAATAATAAATTAGCAAACATAGGAGTTTGGGGCTGACAAGGTAGTTTCCTGGGTGAAGGCACTGGTAATCCAAGCCTGACACCTTGATCCCAGAAACATATCTAAGGTGGAAGGCTAGAACTGGCTCCACAAGGTCGTTCCTTGACCTTGGCATCCATGCGTACTGCGTGCGCCCACACATTATGCACTCCCCCGCCATGAAGAAATGACAACAAAACCTTTAAAGGAAGGGACTCAGCCTGGTTTACACGCTACATCTGCCTCGGCATTTCCTTTCTGTGTCAAGTGTTTATCCATGAAAGAAAGCAAGCGGAGATACAGTGTATTGTGTACACTTTTAAAGAAAGACTTGGTTTTGTTGTTGTTGTTGTTGTTTTTAAATGCAAACTTAAAATACCAAATGAAAAAAATACAGGAAAAAAGTCATCATTAAACCTGCCACCTAGAGATAATGTTGTTAACATTTTTGGTGTGTTTTCTTTTATGGTGAATTATTATAGTTTTTTAATGAAATGTCAGACAAGCTATGGTTAGCCAAGATTTATTTAGGGCAAATTATTTGCCAAATGTCCCATAAGATATTTTTATTGATCATTTAAATAATATCCCAGAAAATTGACATAATTATTTATTTGTGTTGTCTCATGAACCTTGCTCAATCTCAATTACTGTCATCTTATATGTCCTGTTCTATGCATCTTTATTTCTCACGCATATGAGCTTTACTGTCTGTCTGATGGTCCAGAGACTCAGTATGCTGTAAAATCGCTTAACTTTTCCTAAAGGAAGCTTTGGTATGAATAATGAAGAGAGAAAATGTGGAAGTTGTAAGTAATTTTCTAGAGTATCGATTAACCAACAGACTCGATATTTTTAAATAAAGCTTATTTTTTAAATAAACGAGGATTACTGCTGAAACATACAGCGTGGTCTATAATACGTAGTTAATGTGGTGGTAAATACCAGTTCCCTGTGGTATCTTTTTAAGTAAATGATAATAACGAAGCCATGCTTGTAAGGATTAATGAGCAGTTTGCCTGCTATATTAAACTCCATAATAATTATCCTTTTAGTTTATCCATTAATTATCCTGTAAATGGCACATCAAGTGGTAAGCGCTCAAGTGTTGCAAAGCGAAGTTTAAAAACTGATACATTCGTCAGTGCTTTCCAACATGATCAGTATAGCTGGACAGGTTTGTTCCCAAGGAGTACATTTCAAAACTTTGAAGTATGCAACTTACTCAAAAAAGTATGCCTCTTCTTTGCTCAAAAAAGAGAAACAAGCACCCTGTCTGCCTCGCATAAACAGCTTTGATGGTTGTTTTGTTAGTTTGGTATGTCCAAAGGATGAACACCAATCCTTTTATGTAATTACATAGGTTAACCCTCTCACGTGTCATTTCTATGTTTCGGTCAGTCCGTGACCCACCTAACCCTAATCTTTGAAAGTAACCAGCATTGTCTGCATCTGCGTCAGACCTCAGGGCTCTCTACACGTTCTTCTTCACATGGTAGCACACCTAAGTTCCCAGCCCAGCGACAAACTTTTTTGATTTATCCTAGCGTGTGTTTTTGCAAAATCCCAAGACTCCCGTGTATCTGTTTCAGTTCATGCTTTAACTGTGGAAGTCGTGTGTGACAAATGCGCACCCCCATAGGTTCCCTCTGTATCACGCTGCAGAATTTGCGTTCCGTGTTCATGGATTCCTTCCTTGTTCCTAGAATAATGGAGCAGATGAATACGCCGCTGTTGCTGAAGCCCGGGCCCCATTCCCTTCCCCTCTCCCTTCCAGGCTCTTTGTTCTTCCCTATCCTTTAGATCTCACCTCACATGAGCACCCTGAGTGTCATTCTCTTACTTCCTTTCCTCATTATCCACTCCCCTACCTACCTCACGCACGGCCTGGGATCATTTTCCTATTATGTCATTTAAAAGAATGAACCTGATTCTAAAGTGAGCCATATCATTAAGAGCTGGGACACTGGTTGGTGGCCCAGTTGGTCGCAGATGGTGCTAATGAGGTCCAGCTCAGGGGTCTATTCTCATGCAGGACTGTTGGTTTTTTTCCTTTGTTTAATGGATTCATGGCTTCAGACTGTGCCCCTGGCTTTGACCAGCTCGCTCACAAATGTGTCCAGTGGTGAAAAAGAAGTGTGTACAGATCCAGTCGTGCTTTACGCTTGCCTCCAGTGATTATACACTTTTAAATGTGGGATCTGCTAGGTGCCAGGGAATCCTACAAGCCTGAAGAATTGCTTCCCTAGCCTAAGAAGTTCCCTCTCCCCTGGCTTAGTTCCCGTGAGTGGCTAACAGAACTACGAGGCTTGCAGAAGGCATGATCCTTGGGAGCAGTTGGTGTGCACATGAAAACAGCATGATCTAGGAACTTGAGGTTTCATGACAGAGATGTCAGGTGAGCTTGCTGTTATAACAGGGGTAGAATTTTATGAACCAGAAAACAAAATGGAGCTCTAATTTACATTTCATCTGCTATGGGACCGATACTATTAAAAGCGCAGGAGAAAAGGAAGGAAGGTGTGAACAGGGAGAAACGCTTTCCACTCAACAGGTATTTGTTAAGCATATACTATACACCTACAGCTGGGCACAGAAAATTAGGAAGTGAGTCTTGTGTGTGAGGTCAGCCCAGAGGTGCTCGCAGTGTGCTGGGAATAAACACACAGAGCAGCATGTGGAGGCTTCGCACTGAGGGTAAAGTCAGGAGAGTTCACGGACAAGGTGGTTGATGGTGGTGACAGCTCTTGCCACGCCCACTCCTCTGAGACACTGCTTGCTCTGTGTATGTTCCCCCCAGAACTGGACAGCTGAATAATACACGCTCCACCTATAGGCACCAGTAGATAATGGCAGCAAACCAGCTTCTTCATAGGGAATACCAAGAACGCAGCTCAAGTGTTGAAACAGAAGGCGTGGTTAGGGGGTGACACACCTGGCCAGATCGCCCCTGTTTATCTGTGCTAGGTGCCATCTTCTTTCTAGACTGGGATTGGGGTTTGGGGGTATTACAGAGAAGCTGGTGTTATGGGTAGAGAGTGTGTGGAATAGGGAGAGTCTGATAGAGACGATCGCTCAACTGAGATTCCCTCATCCCGGATGACTCTAGCTTGTATTGACAAAGAACCAACCAGCAAGACACCATGATCTCTGTTACAAAGACAGGATCTAGTGACTACACACAGTAACTGCTCCAGGTTTGGGGGTGGAGGGGCTCTTGTTCCCATTCCCATTCAGCAGACACACCTCACAGAAAAATCTCCTTTTCTTGGAGTCCTAGAGAGACTCTAAATCAGTCACCCAGATGCATCCATCTGTCACTGGAAGCGCCAGGTTAGTATCTTTCATTTCATGCAGTAAACCCATACCGGCAGGCTTTATATGTGGCACACATACTTCTCTCTCTTTCTTTACTCTGATTGGCCTGAAGCTAGCAAGAGGCATGAGAACTGCCAGATGCTTGGTTTCCATCACAGCCCTGCACAGCACCTGCCCTGCTGCCCCGTCTGTGGTTTGTTTTGTTTGCTTGTGTTTTGACATGATCGTTCCACAAAGATCAGGCTAGTGCAGAACTAGCCTGTCCTGCCTCTGACTACTAAGAGTTAGGATATACACCGCTGTGCCTGGCTCTGTTGCCTATGGCTGTACCTCCCTACCCCCTCTCTCTTTGTCTTCCTGTCTGTGTCTCCCTCTTTCTCTTTGTCTCTCTCTGTCTCCCTCTTTCTCTTTGTTTCTCTCTGTCTCCCTCTTTCTCTCTTTATCTCTGCCTCTCTCTCTCTCTCTCTCTTTCTCTCTCTTTTGATGGTAGTGGTAGTAGTGGTGGTAGTTTTTCTAGACAGAGTTTCTCTGGGTAGCCCTGGCTGTCTTGGAACTCTCTCTGTAGACCAGACTGGCCTCATACTCAGATCTGTCTGCTCTGCCTCCTGCGTGCTGGAATTAAATGCCTAGCATGTGCAGGGTCCCCAGTTCAGTTTCCAGCACCAGCCAATCAGTAAATAAGTAAATAAATAGTATTTCTATTTTGAAGAAAATATTACCAAGGAACACTGAGGACATTGTTGCAGTCTCTCAGTCTTTTGCACTAAGGTTTTTGTTCCCCTGTGTGTGTGTGTGTGTGTGTGTGTGTGTGTGTGTGTGTGTTGGAGTGGGAGGTTATTAAGCTTGACATACCAGCACAGCAGTGTGTCTCAGTTAGTTACTATTGCTGTGATGAAACACCATGATCAAAAGCAACTTGGGGAGGAAAGGGTGTATTCAGCTTACATATCCTGAATTACAGTCCATTGAGTGAAGCCAAGGCAGAAGATACAGAGGCCACGGGAGGTCGCTGCTTACTGGCTGGCTTCCCCTGGCTCGCTCACACTGCTTTCTTATAGAACCCAGGACCACCAGCCCAGGGTGATACTACCCACAGTGGACTGGGCCTTACCACAAAATAAGAAAATGCCCTATAGCCAGGTGTGGTGACACATGCCTTTAATCCCATCACTTGGGAGGCAGAGGCAGCAGATCTGAGTTTGAACCCAAGCCTGGTTTACAGAATGAGTTCCAGGATAGCTAGAGCTACACAGAGAAACCCTGTCTTGAAAAACCCAAAAAAAAAAAAAAAAAAAAAATCAGACGACCTTGTGCTGAACTGGCATAAGGCAGCACAGATGGCTCCTAGGGAAAGGCGGCCCTTGCTAGGAGAGGTGGGCCTGAGAAAGTGGTTTGGCTGGAAGTCCCTGACCAGCCATGGAGGTCTGTGACAGATCACCCAGCATGGCTACAGACCCTGTCCAGTCCCCCATCCAGACTTGGGTGCCTAGGGGTGTCTCTGCTGAAGGGAGGACACATGAGCTCTGGAGTCAGGCCTGGTCCAGCCCTGCCTCTTGAGTTGTAAAACTCCTCCTCAGATGTAAAATGTGATAATCAGTTCCGAATATTAAATGAGAACATGATTTATAAACTGCTCTGTATGCATTTCAGGATCCCGACCAGCATTTCTAAAACGTTCTACAAAGTTAAAAGGCCCGTTGAAAACAAAGAAGCACGCATTGTTACTCTGATTTATTATCCTTGGACCCTGCTTCCTGGTTGGTGGAGCGCAGGGCCTGGTGCCGGTTGCTTAGTTCAGGCCGGTTTCCTGTTATAATGGCAAATATTACCACCCGGTAGGGGTTGTGAGTGAGGTCCCTGTCACAAAGCACATGGCCTTGTTCTTTAATTGCCAGGGTGGAATTAATTTGCTCTTCCTGTTTCTCTTGTGACAGGAAGTAGATGTCCTTGAATTTCAGTTGATTAATGGAGGCCCCAGAGCAGAGTGCGCCAGCCTCTCTTGCTTTTAATCCTTATGCAACGCAAGGCCCTAATTTGATAATTTTGCTGGTTTTCAGATGGATCACCTACTGGTTGAAAATATTGAGCGGGAAACGTTTCATCTCTGCTCCCGGCTCATTAACGGGCCCTACCGGAGGACGGTGCGCGCTCTGGTCTTCACATTAAAGCACCGAGCTGAGATCCGGGAGCAGGTGAAGAGCGGGGACCTGCCGGTCGGCACGTTTGTACAAACCCACAAAAAGTGACCCGAGGACGGGCCCAGCGCTGGGCCTGCTCCACCATTCAAAGCCTCTTTTGAGTTTGGGTGATGCGGATGTTGGCTGTGCTGGATATTCCCACGGTGCCGTTCCTTCAGACAGAATGTGGGGAGCCCTGGGAGAGAGGCCTGTGGGAGCAGCTTCATTAGCTGCCTCGCGCTGGCGCTGCCTGGCTGTCGAACAGGGCTGTCACTAGGAAGCACCATCCAGTTGCCATCACCCAACACAATGGAAGGGTGACAGGTTTCACTGTGAGCTTGCCAAGGACACCTCTAAACTCCCCCATGTCAGGCAGATGAAGTTACCACTTTATTTCGCCACCCTGCAGGTAACTGAAACTCAATTACTGCTGCTCCTCACTTGGTTCCATCCCCCTGAGTTTCGACAGCTCAGAACTCTCCTGTCTGCTCTCTTTGCTCTACCCCAGGGGTGAGCCCGCCAGAGCCTGCAACCAGCCCTGCTTGCCTTCGCTCACTTATCTGAGCCTTTCAGCTCTCCCTGGAAGACCTTCGGGGATGGGCTCCTGAGCCCCCATGCTGAGGCTTCTAATGAGGAGCTGGCCTGAAGCTTCCCTGCACCTCAGGGTTCATTTGAATACAGGCTCAGTTGAAGATGTATAATGAAATTTCTCTTGCAGTGACTTACTTCAGTAAGAAAAAAAAAAATGCATCCGTGAAGATTTTCAATAAAATACATCTATACTGCCTGCTTGGGTGACTATGTAAATGATACTTGCTCTCTAAAAAGTAATAATAACTGAGCTATACTGAAACAAGAGGTATAGTTTTCTCCTTGACGCGTGCTAAAGAGCTGAGCAGCTCCTGCCTGTAGCCCAGCACTCAGGAGTCTGAGGCAGAAGGATTGCTGTGAGTTTGAAGCCAGTTTAGGTTTGAGTACCAAGCCACTTGGAGCTACATAACAAGACTCTGTCTGGGGTGGGGTTGGGATTGGAGCAGGGAAAGGAAGAGAGTAGACAGTAAACGGGTTAGAAAGGATGCCGTTGGTAAAGTTAATGGTGGGACAAGAATTGGAGGGAGGCCAGGTTGGTGACACACACCTTGTATCCTAGCACTTTGGAAGCAGAGGCAGGTGGATCCTGGTCTACACAGTGAGTTCCAAGATAGCCAGGGCTACATAGTGAGATCCTGTCTAAAAGCACACACAAACACAGACGCAGAATCTGCAAAAGATAGCAAGACCCAAGGAAGGCTGTAAAGGAAAGCGTGTGGAAGCATGCTTCCAGGGTGAAGGGATGAGGCAGAGAGAGGGAGAAGAGAGCGTTTGGAGGAAAGGGAGTGCTTGCAGAGCCAGGCTGGAAGCCAGGGGCTGAGGGTATCTGCTACGTGGCCTGAGATGGGCGGGGCTTGTCCAAGCCTGCTCATTTCTCTCAGCTGCATCTGTGAGGAGTGTGCTCCTGCTACCCAAGGGGGTGGGGGCAGGGGAGCTGGCACCAGGAGGGAGGGCTGCTTGTCCACCACAGCTATTCTGGAGTCCAAGTACTATTCTGGAAGCCATGAGCAAAACAGGGGTGGGGAAGGTGGGGGTGGCCATGTTGGGGCCACCAAGTGGGGTGGGAAGTGACCATGGTGGGCCCAGGTAGCTTCCAGCTGTGAAAGTGTCAGAAGAGCTCTCTTCCCCAGGAAGTGTTACAGCTCTTACATGACAGAAGCTCTCTGACACCCTCGATGGAGTAATCCTTTAATCCTTCTGCACAGGGTCTTATATACATTTTGGGGTAGGTTGGCGTCTGACCAGCAGCAGATGCTTTCTATTGGCTTGATCTGAGATGTTAGGGATGCCTCATCTGCATGTGGAGGGACTTGGGGCACTGCACCTACAAGACCAGTGCTCTCCATGGGGAGCTGTGGTCATGTGACGGGCCTGGTCGGGAACAGACGAGGCACCTACCATCCTCTGGTATGAGGTGCCAGGGTTTCTGAACCCACTCAACCGTACCAAGTTTCCTGGCACGGTCCATTTCTCTTCCTTTCAGGGATTCTGTAGCACTTTAACCTGGTCTTCGTCTGAGCACATAGCTCATGGGAGAGCGCTCGCTTAGCTTGTGCAAGGCCCTGAGTTCAGATTCCTGTTTCCTTTCCTTCGCTCATCACTCTTCGCAGTGATTCCGCGTGTTTGTTGTGAGATGGTCTGGCCACGCGTAGCCCACACAGGCCTGAAACTTGAGCTCCCCCTGTCTCAGCCCCTTAAATGCTGGGAGGCTTTTTAATTAAATCGTATTTGTTGGTTTGTGTGTTCACTGTTTCTCCCCGCCTGGAGAGCTTCCAGTTCCTGGAAGCAGTGTTTGTGCTTTCTCCCTTCTGAGTCTCCAGTCCCAGGAACAGAGCCTGGTGACAGTGAGGTGTCCATAGGTGTTGGCTGTATAACGGAACAACTAGCTGTGGAGAAACAGGAGCAGGGTTTAATCAAATCAGAGAGTGCTTCCTGGAGGAAGGGGTACCTGTATGGTTAAGGTGTATTGCCTAGCAGAGAAAGCAGAATATGGAAAGCCCCGGAAATAGAGGTGACCGGCAAGTTACAGGTCTAGCTGGAAGTGTTAACTTTTATATTCCTGTTGTAATTGTCTTCTCTGAGACTCACTGCCTCCGTCTGCTAATCTAGACCTGGTCCTGGAAGCTTCTAGCCTCCTACAATCTAATCTAGCCCTAAGATGTTTTCCGCCTCTGAGACTCACTGCTGAATAAGCTCACACTTTCTAGTTCTTCCTGAGACTTGGCTGGCTAATTCAGCTCAGCTGCTCTGGTCCAGCTCCTCTCCATGCTAACTGGTTCAATCTGGTTTCTCTCTTGGCCTCTCCTGAACTGCTCTGCTTGTCCTCGTACTGACTTTGGCAGTCTGTTCTAATCTTCTGGCTCCCTCTCATTCTCTGGCTTGTTCTGTCTTCACCTGTGTCTGGCTTGTTCTCTCTGTAACCTGTCTCTGTGAAGCTGTCCCAGTAAAGGTGCCTCCCTCCTTTTCCTCTCTCTGCAAAGCTCTCTTAAGTACCTTCCCTTTCTTCTCTCTTCTTGTGAGAGTCAGGCACATCCTTTCTGTCAAATTTTTCTGATCCGACACTTGGTCACTCAGACATCACTTTCAAACATGGCTGCTTCCTTCTACAAACTTTACCTTCATTGTTTGGGATTAAAGATGCTGAGGACTGAGCCACATCATGAATAGAAACAGGGTTTTGTTTTGTTTTTCCCCAGCGAATAACACACACTCACAATATGATCAAATATCCTGCAACAGGCTAAAGCGTTTGGATTGTCAGGTACCTGGCTCTAAGGAGAAGCGGGGAAGGAGAGAGTGGAAACACAAGGCCTCCTTTAAAAGTGGCCCAGGAGTTCTGCTAACTTACAGAGTCCAGAGTAAGTTGAGAACAAATTGCTTGCTACCCAAAAGACGTCAGCAGCGACAGCCAGGGCGGGTAAGGTGATTTGGAGCTGTGTCTTAGCGATAGGAAAACAGCTGTGTTCTTGGTGGCTGTTTTCTCCTTGATGCGTGAGCAGAATTTCCACGGGCGCTAATGGAGCTGCTGTAAGCTCAAGGGAGGGGAGGAGGCTGCAGCCAGCTCTGGCCTGGTTGCCCGCCCTCCTGCTGAGACGTACTTGCAGACTCCAGATGGTTAAAAATGAAAGGGTTGCTCCCAGAGTAGATGGGAACGTTACCTGTAAGGCTGGGCACTCTGTGTCTAACACACATATCCAGTTGCTAGAGGCACCATACCATTAGAATCCACTCCAGAGGTTATTGATCCTTTTCCAGTGGTTAAATTGAAGTTTTAAGTCCTGGTCCTTTGGGTAGGGACTAAGTCTCCTTATTTTCATTCATTCGGTCAACAAATAAATGTGTGTCTTCTGTATGCCAAGAACTGGAGTGGTACTGGGAATATAGCAACGTGCGAGATAGAATTTCCACTTGAGGGGCTCTTAGTCCAGTGAGGACGCATAAGTAAATAATTACAGTGTGCCCTGACGGGTGTTTACTGTAGACATTTGTTTTAGCGGGGAAGGGAGTGATTAGCTACTCAGAGGAGGAAAGAGTCCCCGAAGGGTTCATCTGCACAGCAAAGCTGAAAGCATGACCAAGTCTTGGCAGCATGAGGAAAGCCCAGCTCTGCAGTGTGTGGCTGGTTTCAGTGCAGGTAGAGTGGAGAGGCGGGTGCAGCCTCAGGTTCATGGGGAACTATGAAAAAAAAAGTCTCAGGGGTCCTGAAGGCCTTAGCCAGTTGGTCCTCAGGTGGGGGTGACCTGAGAAGGTTTTGAGGGAGGCAGTCAAGATAAAATGGGTCTTCTAGAAATAAAGAGAAAGTAGCTTTGAAAAACGCTTAACAATTTAAGCCTGGGGGGGGGGGACTTTCAAATTCAGCAAATTGGAGACTTTTCTTTTGACAAATGAAGTTTAGAGTTGCCCAAACAGATATCATTAGGAATTCCGGGTTTGAAAAATAACAGAAGGCCCAGATAACTCATTTACTGCATTCGGTGGTGATGGGACAGGCAGCTGGTCTTTTTTCATTTATAGAATATCAGGTTCTTAAACTGGGAGCTGTCAACCTTGGTTTTCTTCCCTGGCTGCCTCAGGCCTCCGAGCTTCACCCTGAGATGGGCAATGTGTTTCGGATGCATTAATTGCAGCCACGTGGGACGAGGGTTCAGTCTGTTACTGTTCGTTACGGCAATCAGAAGCCATCAGCCCATCCAGGAAACAAGGCTGGGGAGCTTTCACTGGCATGGGGGATGTAGGTTTCAGAGAGGAGAGTTAGCTTGATCAGATAACATGTTGTTTCCTTTTAAATTCCCCTAAATTATATAGTTGCTGTCAGGACTATCCACAGGCTGGGTATGTTGGTCTCTAGATCCAACAGGACCATGCTGGCCAAAGCGATGGTGTTTTCCCATCTTGTCAAAATCATTCATTTGGTGCTGAATTCTTACATGCCGGGTACAAAGATCATGGGATAAACACAAAGGACTCTAGCCTCAAGTTCACAGTCTGATGAAGAAAGATGATAAACTGACCTTCTTTTAAAAGTTGTTTAAATCACTCTGATTTGGAGTGTGGGCAGTGCATGCAATGGTTTGTGTGTGGAGGCCAGAGGACAACTTGCTGTGTAGCACCAGTGATTAAACAGGCCATTAAACTCAGAGGCAACTGCCCTTACCATATCCAGCCTAAATATGATCTGGTCCTAAACAGATCATTTATGAGAATTCAAAGAAAAGGCAATAAAATAGCCAACAAAAATATTGCTGTATCTATCTATTCATTGGGTGAAACGCGCCATGATGTTTGTATGGAGGTCAGAGGTGTTCTCTCCTACCAACTCCAGAGGTTGACCCCAAGGTGTCAGGCCTGGCAGCAAGCACCTTTACTTGCTGAGCCATCTCATGTGACCCAGCCAACAAAAACTCTAGAAGATGCTCAGCCTTGCCGGTGATCACTGACAGATGCCATTCTTAGAGGCCTGGAGGCCGCCACATCTCTAAGCCATGACTGTCAACGCAGAGGAATTCCAGACGACAACAGCAAACCATGGAGAGAGTTCTGTCTGCATCATCTGGGCCAGATGTGTACATCAGCGCGTTCTCGGGTACCAGGCCTGAAGCCACTGGGCTGTGGAAAGGAAGATCAGAAACCGTTCACATTCAACATTTATACGTTTATCCATAAGCATTTACCAGCCTGCCCCCGTGATGCTTGCTCCAGCCCTCTCATAATACAGTATGCAATGACCTAGATAACATGCTGACACAGTAGGTGGAAGATGTCAGCTAACTGGGTCAGATTAGCAAAACACTGGTCTATCGGAAGCATACACTGCAGAGAATAAGGAACTCTGACGATTCAGAGGCCTGACGGCCACTGGTCACTCCTAGTATTAAGAAAACAACCCCAGACCAGTGAGCCTCTCCAGGTTTGGCTGACACAAAGCTACCAGCTGTTACAGGGCCCAGAACAGAAAAGGGCTTACAAGCAGGTGCAGACTATACCACAAGCTGCCATGCTCAGTGAGCCATGTGAGTCATCTGAAATAGTTGACGGGGTAAAAAATGACCTTCAGAGTATATGACAAGACCCCACAGGAAAACCACAATGTAGCCCCTGGGGATGGAGAGCAAGATCACTCGATTTACAGCCAAGGATGACCAACCATGCTGGCACACGCCTTTAATCAGCAGGCAGAGACAGACAGATGTCTGTGAGTTGGAGCCTAGTATGGTCTAGCTAGTGGTTCTAGGAAGGCCAGGGCTATCTATATAAAGCTCTCAAAACAAAACGAAAACCATCTTCTGACTGGTTAAAAGTTCTGGTGGAGACAGATCATCTGACCATGGACCATCATGTCTTCCATGCTACTACATGCCAAAGATGCCAATCACGCTTATCCCTGACAGAACGCTCTGATAGCAGGAAGCTACATCTTTGGTACCCAAAGATCTAACTGGCCTCTTGATACACCCTCCCCAGTTAATAAAGTAGGCAAGGACCCGAGAGAGGGCTCAGCTGATAAAAAATGCTGTTCTTCCAGACGACCCGAGTTCTGTTCCCAGCACCTATATCAGATACCTTCCAGCACCTGTAACTTGAGCTCCAAGAGATTCAACACCCTCTTCAGACCTCAGTGGGCACCAGCACACACATGGCATATATTGACACAGACACACAAACACACAGACATGTACAGAGAGAGGGAAGGGGGAGAGGGGAGAGTTGGGGAGGGGGATAAAAATACGACCTAAAATGTCAAGGAGCCATGGCCTGAGCAGGGTGTGTGAATACAGGCTCTGATAACTTCAGGGCTGAGAGTCTATAGCTCACGCCTCCATGTAAGTCACGGAGGCCTGAAGTGTTGGCAGAGGAGACTAGCTAGAGCAGGTTTCCCTGCTGAAGCAGGGTCAAGAGTCTGACCCACTGGAAAAGGCTCAAGGGAACTGAAAGCAAGAGCTGGAGTGGGGACCTGCACTGTAGCTCCGCAGTACAGCATGTGTTTAGTATGCACAGGCCCTAGCTCAGCAAACAACACCAAGAACAGAAGAGAGCAGCTCAGGGTATGGCCGCATCTGCCGCTCTCCAGCACAGCCTCATGGGCAGGCCCTCGGCCAGACTGTCCTGGGAATGTCCTCTGCAGAAAAGAACCACCCCACCCAAGGATGTACCCATTTTCCAAGACAGGTCACTGAGGCCCGAAGCAGCCTGTCCCCATCACCCCTCTCCAGATGACTCAGGAGGACTCTGAGTCACAGGACTGACTGAGACCCAGTGGCAGCCCCTCTTGAACCCTGAGAGCAACCTCCAGAGCTTCCTGCACGCTGATGTCTGAGTCTGCTCTCCAGAGAACTGGACTTAGTAGCAACTCTACAAAAGGGGGTCAGAAAAAAAAGTGTAAAGGACAGATAGTACATCTTTTACACTCTTTCCTCTGCTGTTGAGGTACCAAGGCAGCCATAGAGAATGTGTAAATTGTATCCAACAGCCTTATTTACAGACATGAGCTGGGCTGGATTCGGGGAGTAGGCTTTATTCTGCCAACCCTTGCTCTAGGAAATATTTCTCCCTGTGCACAAACAACTCCCTAGAAAGAATTTAGCTGGGTGGTGGTGGTGCATGTCTTTAATCCCAGTACTTGAGAGTCAGAGGCACATGAATCCCTGTGAGTTTGAGGCCAGTCTGTCTTCAAAGTAAGTTTCAGGGCAGCCAGGACTACACAGAAAAACCCTGTCTCAAACAAACAAAAACAAACAAACAAAAAGTCAATATTAAAAAACCACGAGCTGGAAAGATGGCTCAGTGATTAAGAGAACTAACCTGCTCTTCCAGAAGACCCAGGTTCAATTCCCAGCATCCACATGGCAGCTCACAACTGTAATTCCCAGGGGATCTAGCACCCTCACACAGATATACACAGGCAAACATTCAATGCACACAGTAAATAAATACACAAATAAATAGATAAATGAGGTGTGTGTGTGTGTGTGTGTGTGTGTGTGTGTGTAATTTTCTCCTTCACCATGTGAATCTAAGGGATCCCTCAGGGACTTGGTGGTAAAGCACAGTCACCCACTGAGCATCTTAGTCAGCATCCAACATGGAGGACATTTGTCAAGATGGAAAGCCCAGTGTTGGGACGGTGCTCTTAGTTGAAGCCCTCACTTGGCTGCTAATGTTCCCTCTCTAATCCAGGATTTGGACCAGGGCTCTGCGCTCAGTCTTCGTGACTCTGCAGACGCCTTCGCTCTGTGGCAGGGTTCCATCTTTTCTTGTCCTACAGCCTCTCCAGACTTGAGCAGCATTAGCTGGGCGCTCAGTCTGGTTTGTATGAGAATTTGCTCCTTGCTAGGCTGGGGTTATTGAGGGCAAGCATAGCACCACAAAGTTCCCTTTTGGCCACAGCCCATCTGGGGCACCCGGCATCCCTGGTGCTGGGGGCCTCCCTGTCTGAGGAGGGTTCCCTCAGAATTGTTGCCCTCTCTGACTTAGGGGCAAGTCTCTAAAGCCACATTGCTTTCCTGAGCCAGAGAACGGAGGTGGGTGTAACCCCCATGCTGGACTGCTCCACATCTGCTTCTCAGGTCTGAGTCTCCTCTGAGGAAGGTCTGCCCCTCCCCCATGTATCTATGGTATCAACATGGAGTCTCGGCTGTTTTGCACATCTGGCTCCAGTCCACTCTGCTTTGTCTTCCACAGTGGAGCTAAGCTCTCTAGCTCAGGTAGCACTATTCTTAGGTGAGCATGCGGGCTTCTCCCAGCTCCCTGTGCCTCCCTTTGTGGAGACTGCTCACAGTTCTCTTACTCACCCCAGCAACCTCACACCAGCTAGTTCAGCTCTCAGGCTTAGTAAGCCCAGGCCCTAGCTAGCTCAGCACTTCCTAACTGGAAAGGCAACTTAATGAAATGTTCTAGAGCAGCAGATCTAAACCTGTGGGTTGTGACTTCTTCGGGAAATCGAGTAAATGGTGTCCAGCATATCAGATAGTTGCCTTACTATTTGTAAGAGTAGCAAAATGACAGTTATGAAGCAGCAATGAAGCACTTTTATGGCTGGGGTCACGACAACAGGAGCTGTAGTACAGGATCTCAGCATTAGGAAGGCTGAGAACCACTGCTCTAGGGTAAAGGGGCTGGCACCTGTGCATTTCTAATGTCTGGGTACTTCATTGTCTGAAAGAGACCTTTCCTGTTTAATGTCCATCTTCTTTATTTATGCTGGAGAATGACCTCAGAGCTACTAGCCCTTTCGAACATCCTAGGAACACAATCCACATTTGTTTCCCATCTCAACCCCAGCAAGTATTCCTTCCCTGTTCCTCCACCCTCTCCCAGTAGAAGTTAGCTTTCCTCTTCTTTCTCACTTTTTTCTCCATAGGCTGAACCAAGTGCCTGCTGCCCTCCTCAGTGCCCTGGACCTCTCACTGTCTGCCCCCTCTCTTTCCACATGTCTGCAAACTGATGGTGCCCTTCTAAAGTCACATGTTCAAGACCCACCTTTCTGTGCTTCAAAACTGACTGCATTTGAAAAGGGCCTGGGAAGGGGTAAGCAGGGCCGACTGAGGCCTTACGCAAATGCTGTGCTCCAGTATGATGCTGCAGAAAGAGGCCTGGGGATGCGGACTACACAGAGGCCTTGTGGAGCCCACGGCAAGGGCATGGCTATGTGCAAGGCAGAGCGAGGCCTCAGAAGGCCCCGCCAACACCTTGATTGTAGATTCAGTCTTCAGGGAAATGGACTCTGTCATTTAAGCCAACAGTGAGGGGAAATGATTCAGTCACTAGTCAAGTGTTTGCCGCACAAGCGTGAGGGTATTAGTTCAGATCCTAGCATCCGTGGGGTTGTTTGTTTGTTTGGTTTTTAAAGCCCTGTCCTTCTAATCTCGGCATTGGGGAAGCAGAGCTGGGGACACCAAGGCCTCACTGACAGCCAGTATGGTTGAATCAGTGAGATGAAGGTCCAGTGAGAGTCCTGTGTCATAAAGAGGCAGCTATAGTGGAAGACACCCAATGACCCCTGGATGCCCAGGCTCCTGAATACGCCTACACACCTCACACGCACTCATACATGAATGCTTACATACATACACACCACACCACACACAAAAACAACAGAATGAAATAGAAAACGAACAGCCAACAGTGTGCTATGGCAAACCTGCTGGAGATAAACACATCCCTCACGAGTGTCCCACGCCTATGGGACACCTCTTTCCTCTGTACCGAGCCGTAGGACAGTCCCAGCTCTCAGGGACATGCATCCCTCCACACACTAACAGATGATGATGATTGATATGTAGATAGAGGATCGATAATAGATGGTGGATAATAGATGATTGATAGAGAGATGATAGATGATCGGTAAATAGATAGATGATAGACAGACAGACAAATAGTCAGACAGACAGATATTAGGAAACTCCTAGTAATGGACCAGGGCTGATGACAGCACTTGCAGCACCTCAAGTCTTTACCTGCTCTCCCACCCCTGTGTGAAGCTCTCCCGCCCCTGTGTGAAGCTCTCCCGCCCCTGTGTGAAGCTCTCCCGCCCCTGTGTGAAGCTCTCCCGCCCCTGTGTGAAGCTTTCCCAGGCAGGAACTGTCTGACTCACTTCTGTTACAGCAGAATCTTGTACAGGGCAGGAGCATCACACACCTGTAGTGACTGTGGATTAGAAGCCAGGCTGGGCTCAGGCCACATCCACACTCAGCCCTGGCTTCATTTTCTGTCCTAGGATGGAATGCTGTCTGAACTCCCCAGAGTAACTTATTTATTCCTCCTTATAGATGTGTGTGTGTGAGTGTTTGTGTGTGAGTGAGTACGTGAGTGTGTGTGGGTGTGTGTGGTATGTGTGAGTGTGTGTATGTGTGTGTTTGGTGTGTGAGTGTGTGTTGTGTGTGCATGTGTGTATGTGGTGTGAGTGTGTGTGTGTGTGGTGTGTATGGTGTGTGTGTGGTGTGTGTGTATATGTGGTGAGTGTGTGAGTGTGTGTATGGTATGTATGGTATGTGGCGTGAGTGTGTGTGTGGTGTGTATGGTATGTGGTGTGGTGTGTGAGTGTGTGTGGTATGTGAGTGTGTGTGGTGTGTATGGTGTGTGTGGTGTGTGCGTGTATGTGGTGAGTGTGTGGTATGTGGTATGAGTGTGTGTGTGGTGAGTGTGGTGTGTATGGTGTGTATGTGTGTGTGTGTAGTGTGTGGTGTGTGTGGTGTGTATGTGTGTGAGTGTGTGTGTATGTGGTGTGTGTGTGTGTGTGTATGTGGTGTGTGTGTGTGGTGTGCATGTGTGTGTGTGAGTGTGTGTGGTATGTGATATGAGTATATGTGTGTGGTGTGTATGATGTGTGTGTGTAGTGTGTGTAGTGTGTGTGTGTGTATGTGTGTGTGTGTGCTCACTCGCGAGTATAGAAACCTTGAACATCTCTCTTCCCCAGATCACCAGTGACTTGGCCCCATGTGGCTCAGCAGGGCTCACTGCACGGTATAAAGTTTGGCTGAAACACTGGGGCCCAGCCTGCCTCCAGGTGGCTCACAAGGTTTCAGACTCAGGAGGACCGTGATCTGCTGACAGATGGCGTGGGGCAGGAGTGGAAGAAGCTTCATTAGTCTGAGTGGCTTTGGTGGGAATGGGATTAGCATAAGCACCCTGGGGGCAAGTGGATAAGGCAAAGCTTCTTTAGTTACACTCAGATTTGTTCTCTGCCACAGTCCACAGCCCTCTGATAACCGCTTAGTCCGGCTCTCGGCTTAGGTGCCGCTGGGACAGCATAGGGCAGACTGGGAAGGGTTCATTTCCACCTTGACCTCCTAAATGGCCTCACCAACCCTCTGTCCATCTGTCCCACACCAGGCCAAAGGCCAGCAAACAACATTATCCTCATTTGGGACAAGCAAACCTGATGGCTCAGAACAGAGTGACTTGCTCAAGGTGACACAAGAGGCTGCAGAGAAGGGTTCAAAGCCATGGGACTGACTGTAGGGCCCTTTGTACCCTTCCTGGTGGCGGCGGGGGGGGGGGGCAGCCACTATCTCCCACAAAGCCAGCTAGGTGCTGGCTGCTCACCTGAGTCTGAGATAGTGGAGCCGGCCCTGACCCTGCGTGCTTTCTCTCCCGCTCTCAGAGGAGCAGTTGGCTTTTCTGAAGAGGTCCTTCTACCGAAGACACAGGTCTGAACAGTTTGTAACAATGTATTTTTTTTAAGGCTAAACTTCTGTCCTGGCTAAGTGTCCTAACTGAACTAAGCACTTATTACACCATATCTTGGTTTCTGAAATTTCACTCACTTATCAGAATAAAGAACTTCCCACAGCCTTTAATCCCAGGACTCAGGGGGCAGAGGGCAAGCAGATTTCTGTAAATTCGAGGCCAGCCTGGTCTAGAGTGAGTTCCAGAATGGCCAGGTCTACCCAGAGAAGCCATGTCTCAAAGAAAACAAAAACAAAAATAAACACAAACCAAACCAAAACAACAACAACAAAAAACCTCCCTACATGTCTTAAAGACTACAAAAAGATATAATTTCCCTCTCCCTCCCTCTTTCCCTCCTTCCCTCCCCTGCATTCTTGTGTCTTCACCCTGCACAGGGAGCTCTTTGTATATTCTGCACAGTCAGTGTTACAGTATCTCATTTAATCCTTTCAAAGCCCTTTGAGGTGTGTTCCATTACAAATGCAGAAACTAGGCAGGAAGTTGGTCAGCGGAGACCACATGGTGCCGAGACATAGACCCTGTCTGCTGGGTCCTAAAGCCCTTGTGTTTTCTGGCTCCTTGACATTCCCATAGGAGGACAGGGTGAACAAGCCCTGTGGGGAGACAGCAGCTCTGTGGCTCTTCCCCCTCCCCTTCCCAGGATTCTTGGGGGTCATGGTATCTGCGAACATGGAGGGAAATCATTCTGCCTAACTCAACAGGTTCGGGCCCAAGTCTGGCTGTGTCGTGTTGTTTTTAATGCCCAGAGTAAATCACGCAGCCCTTAGGAAAACAGCTGGCCTCCTTCTCACCTCCCATCTGTTCCCTTCTGTCCCTCCCACATGACAGCATGAAAAAAAAAATAGTCCAGGCGAACCTGAAAGTCTTTATGTAGCCCAGACCTGTCTCAAAGTTGTCAGCTTTCTACCCATTCCACCTGTTGGGATTATGGACACACCACCACGCCCAGCTCCGCCACCTTTGAGATTGTTTCTCAGCTCTCTCCTGAGAACACCTTCTGGGAGGAAGCAGTCAGGACCCGGAGGACACTAAGCCAGAGCCTGGAGTGCACTATTATGAATACAATAACTTGTATTCAGTGATGCTTGCTTGCCTCCAGTAGCATCTGCACCAGGCCCAGCAGGCTGGTCCCATATCCTCTCTGTATTGACAAGCATTGTTGATTGGGGCCCTCCACTGAGTGTCTCAACCCCAGGGACCGCCTTTGTCAGCTCCTCTTGCTGTCCACATGAGTTCCCTAGACAGGCTGTCCCCAGTCTCAGGAAGAGCCAGAATAATCTATCTCTCTGGCTGCTTCCCTACTGGGATTTACAGCTGAGCCTGTCACCATGGTCCTGAAGGCTCAATTACAGATTTGTACTCTGGGGCACGGACCTGCCAGGATTGCCAAGTAGGCCCAAGGGAAAGCCGTAGGTCCTGTCAAACCTGGGACCCCCAGAGAGCACAAGGCCACAGGGCTATGACTGTTCGGCTGACTGCCTTGTCATACTTAAGGAAACCAGGGTCAACCGGGGGGAGGGGTACTTTTAAAGCTTCTGCCCCCAAAGCAGGCCCAGCCTGGAGTCTAATGTGGGACTTTTGTGCCATCAAAGGTATTTGCCCTACTGTTCATAAGTTATGACTTCAGTATTACCAATACAGGCTTCCTTGAGTGGTGAGAATATCTGCTTCAGACTACGCTTTGAGACTGAAGGTGAAAGTAAGGTGCTGTACTTCTGCTGATGAAGACTGAATTCTGTCCTCCAAACACACTAGTAATGAATGTACTGGCACAGCCTAAACAGAGTTGCAGATTCAGCCATCTGTGACTACAAAATGAAATCCTGCTGTTGCCCCTAAGTAGGGACTTTTTTCTTCCCAGAGGTGTCCTGAGTCTCCTGGCAAGCCTCAAAATGGCCCTGCAATTGTAGATGTTAAGTCATCCTCACCGGGTCCTCAATCAAAGATTGGTGGGTGGCGCTTGTCTCCACTGGCTGCCACAGAAAAACCATGAACATGTCCTAGGACCCCCCAAACCACCTTGTCTTCTCCAGGCTGGACTATCCAGGAGCCACAGGAAAGCAGGTTGGGTGCCTTGACTCTTAAGTCCTAGGGAAGTACAGGGAGTGGAGCCTCCCCGATGTGGACCAAATGCTTCTCAGTGATGGCTCAGTCAAGTCACCTCCCCTCTCTGGATCTGGACATCCTATGTGACAGTGACATTGAGGTGATGATGCCCACTGGGATGGGAATCAGACAAGGTCACATGGACACGACACCTGGCAGATAGTAGGTGCTTGATGCACACAGACACCACGGTCACCTGTTAACACGGTGTGAGGCTTTGAAATAAGCAGCTAATGTGAGAGGTTGGCAAAGGGAATACCCTCCAGAAAGTTTCTGCCATCACCAGCCAGGCTCAGTCTCATAGAGGAATTCTGGGTCATAGCACAGAACATGCCTCAACGCTGTCCCTGCCAGGTGGTGAGGAGGCCTGGTCATCCACCAGTCATCGCCTAAGATCTACTGCAGGAGGATGGATGTTAGCTCCCTGGTATCTTTCCTGTGTGTACAGGGATCTGAGAGCCATAGAAAAATCTTCAGGGAGAGTTGGCAGGGTTGGCACATAGATGTCAGATCACTATGCTGAGAAATGGCACACACTGAGGGACAGAGCAGGGACTGCTAGCTTTTAACCCCAGTGCCGCAGATCTCTAAGGGCTGAAGGAGTGGAGAGAAAGCAGAGATTGCTTGGGGCCTGCTTAATGTTCCCTTCACATTGACCATGTGACCTTGGCCAGTGCCACTTCTGGTGGGGTTTCCTTTCTTGGCAAGCAGGGAGTCCAGCTGGCTATCAGAAGTTCCTTATGTCCTGGCTTTTTTTCATCTGAGCCTCGAAGCATATCTCCAGGGCAGAGCCTGTGAGCTTCTCCCTTGAAAGCCAAGGATATTCAGGCTTTCCAGAGGAAAGCAACAGGACCAGTGGGTGTCGCCTGTGTCAAAGGCATCACTACATGCAGAAAAGAGGATCTTTGGTTTTCACCAGACTCCCACTAAATCAGAAACTCTGAGGGTGAGACCAGCGCTCCGTGCTTTGCAAAGCCCATGGGGAGTTCTGGTCTCAAGCCTGCTCAGGTGTGAGTTCAAGACCAGGTGGGATCGGATCTTCTCTGTGTCTTCCAAACGATCCTTCAAGCTGTCTGGCTGCAGGGCCAGCCCTGGATTTCATCTCTCCAGAGTCTCGCAGTTTCCCTCACATGTCTGTTCCTCCCATCTGGTGCATCTGGGGCTTATGAAAAAAAAAATCTCAGCTTAGGAGAGAGAAAGAAAATTATTTTAGAGTCCTAACAGCTCCCGCAGAACAGCTGGAAGCTTCTAGTCATCCTTTTCCACCTCCCTACTTCCCAGAGGCACCTAACACGGGTGTGTGTGGGTGTGTGGGGACTTCTCGTCAGCACTTCCTGAGGTGGGAGATTTCCCTCTATGGATCCCATGGGCTCTGGGTCACAGCAGCGAATAGGAGGCTGGACCTGTGAAGGACGGTAGGGAGGGTGCAACCTCTGAGGAGCTGGCTGCTCAGTAAAAGCCTGAGAGAACTCAGGAGAGGCCACTGAGCCAGACCTGGGCTCCAAGGCTTCCTAGCACTCTCTAACACAGCGTTCTTCTGTGACTGCTCTTGGGACCACCCCACGATTGTGTCATTCTGACTGACTGACATTTCAAGTCATGCTTCCTTGTCTGTCCCGGATTTATACTGGGGTGCAGAAAGGGAGTCAGACTTATTGCTATTTTTGAACCACCCTCTGAGAGTCACCTCTGAGGCAACAGTTTGGCACCTCCTTTAGCTCTCAGCCCCCAGCTTCTGCATTGGCTCTTGGGTGATTGGATCAGCTTGTCCAGGTCCAGTTCCTCAGCATGGCTCAAGGGTTCTTTCTTGTCCCAGCTTTCAGCCTCCCATCACCCACCACACCTTTCGATGGAGGACCTTACCTCCAAAAGATGAAGTACCACTACAGAAACACAAGAGGCATCACAGTGAGCCCGTGCCACCGAAACATTCATCATCAATGGAGGAGCAATTTGCTGTCTACGTACCATAGGATAGGGATAGATAGTCCAAACAATGGTTTGACTTCTGACTTCTCAGTGCTATGATAAGATAGAAGTGATACCGGGACCCAGAGAGATGGCTCTGTAGTTTAAGAGTGAGCTCTGATCACTCTGACACCAGGCCTGAGATTGGTTCAGCCACCAATGTTGGGTGGCTCAAAACTGCTTGTAAATACCAGCTCCAGGAGATCTGACACTGTCTTCTGAGGACAATGGCACTCATAAACACACACACACAAAGGCACACATAATCAAAAATAAAATAAAAATGTTCTTTTTAAAGAAAGAAAGTGATATTCAGTAGAAAATTTCCTTCGGCATTTGACTCTGGTTTTTGGTAGGCTGGTAATATACCATTCAATGCTTTCTCATGGGGCTGGACAGCACCGACCAGCCACAGTTTCCAGACAGCCACAGGGTGAGCCTCAGCTCTGTCTGGTAACTTAGGTGTGTTTAATGTGCTCTATCTTCAACTTTCATAGGTTTATCCGAAAAGTTAATGAACATTCGTGTTATTCATCATAAAAATAAGTTTAATTTTTAAAAATTTTCATCTGCATGCATGTATGTATGCATGTGTGTTTGCATGTGTGTACTCACATGTGTGGAGACCTGAGGTTGACATAGGTAGTTTTCCTCAGCTACTCACCACCTTATTCATTGAGATAGGCCTCTCAGTTGAAGCCAGAGCCTGCCTCTACACTAGTTTAGGAGAGCCCATCCCCCTGTCTGAGCACCAGAATAAAGTCTAGCTGCCATGCCCTCCTGGCCTTTACATAGGTTCTGGGGATCCGAACTCCAGCCCTCAC